>NC_060138.1:166316577-166927410 GCF_021461385.2 Schistocerca piceifrons | reverse complement strand
TATGTCGGACAGACCGCGCGTATTATTGAACAGCGCTTTGTAGAATACGAGAGATGTTTTCGCCTCAGTGGCAACAAAACATGCTCTAGAAAGCGGACGCCGTACTGCATTCCACGAGACGTCGCTTATTACAGCGGACTTAAAGTTTCTGGGATAGCGTCATAAATGAAGCGATCGAGATAAAAATTTATGACAACCCCCTCGATAAAGACAGCTTGGAGCCCGACCATCGGAAGGTTGAAGCGGGCGCAACGAAAATATTACCGTACATGGCACTGCAGCGAGCGCCATTGACGTCACTTCCGGCAACGTCGCTATATAAGGATGGTAGCAGTAACCATTCTAGTCACCACTTGACGGTGGCCGAGGAGCACTCCGCCGAAAGCTCGTGGATTTTAAACTACTTGACACGGACGGTAGCTTGAGAAAATTTCATCAGCATACTGGGTGTATCAAAAAGAATCATCCGATTTGGCACTTCTGTATTTCTGAAACTAATACACATGTACAATGAATTTTGGTTTTTGCCGAGCGGGAAACTCAAAGGTTTTTTTTTTCCCTTCATACCTTTTCATAGGTGTTCCGTATGCCCCCCTTGAGATGCACGGCATATGTCAATGCGGTATTCAGATTGTTCCCACACTGCAGCGAGCATGTCTTGAGTTAAGCTTCCATAGCTGCTATTACGCGATGTCTTTCATTCATTATTGTTGGTAACGGAGGCACATAAACAGTCTTTTATAAACATCCACAAGAAATAGTCACGTACAGTCAGGTCCGGTGACCTTGGAGGCCAGTAATGTGAGGTTGAAACGTTCGGTCCAGTGCGACCGATCCATTGTTCAGTAATTCTTTGATTAAAAAATTCCCGCACTTCCAGATGCCAGTGTGGCGGTGCACCGTCCTGTTAGTGTGCACCGTCCTGTTAGTCAATGAAGTCGTATGAATCACTCTCCAACTGTGGCAAAAGAAGGTTCTCAAGCATATCGAGATACGTGCGTCGTGTAACAGTGTTTTCGGCAAAGAAAGATGGACCACACACTTTTTCCCGTGAAACTACACGAAACACATTAAATTTTGGAGAGTGTCTCTCTTGTTGTACAACTTCATGTGATCGTTCCGCACGCTGTATTCTCACATTATGACTGTTCACCTTTCCATTTAAACAGGATGTTGCCTCGTCTTGCCAAGTATGAAATTACAGAACTCCAGACGTAGTTATTTGTCACCTTCACGAAGAGCTTGCAGTAGCTGAATTTTACATAGTTTCATGTGTGAACGTCGACGAAGAACACGCCAGACGGACATCGGGGGCATGTTGAGCTGTCGAGCTTCACGGCGAACGGATATCTATGGACTCCTTTTGAAACTATGGCGGATGCGTTCGACGTCTGTGTCAGACACCGGGGAATGGCCCGGCGATTTGCCTCTACACAAACGACCTGTTTCTCGGAATTGTTCATGCCATCGTCTAATGCCTTGTGCTGTTGGAGGATCCACACCATACCTAGTACGAAAGTAACGCTGAACAGTTTCTAGTGATCCGCACTGCGCGAAACGTAGAAGACAAAACGCTTTTTGTTTCCAGCCACTATTTTTACTATATCTGAAGTGAGCGAACACTGCTGCTACCTAGCGGGAACCATGTGAAACTCGAGAGTTTGCTCTTTCCAACAGTACGTTGTTCACTCACATGTATCAGATAACCTAATGATTCCTTTTTTAATCGGATGGTTATTTTTGATACACCCTCTAGATCGCCGCGAAACGATACATTCATGCATGATGCAAGGCTGATCGTGGCGAAAGTTTGATGTGCACTGCGCATTAGAATTTTTTCTCGTGTGTCTTGTAACATCACAGCGGAGGAGATACGCGATATACCTTTCAAGTACAGATTGTACAGGTTGTACGATAAACCCGCTGTCCAAAGCTGTATGGTTGATGAGGTGTCGGTATCACACTCTCTCGTCGCAGTAGTGAATGGTGCAGTGGTGGTTACGTAGCTCTGTCGGTGGAGAGTACCAGTGTTGTTGCGGAAGCGAAGACGGGAGTCGGTATCGTGTGGATAGCGTAGCCCGTCTGGGCGCCGTTCTCCGCTGCTGGCGCGTCTCCAATGGCGCTTTGTGTTCCCGCAACGGCGCGACAGTGGTGCGCGAGATGCACCCGGCCACTCCTAGCCGTGTTCTGGGGCGGGAGGGGGGGGGGAGAGCTCGCCAAGGGGAGGGAGGGGGAGAGAAGGAGGGGGAGGGGATGCGGTGAGTTCCGCCGCAGGCTGGCCGGCAGCAGGTACACCGTGTGATCAAAAGTATTCGGACTTGGCTATGTAATCTCCTTGCTATCCCACGCTTACGCTTAAAGTAGTAAATGGGTTTTGCTATTTGGGGAGCAAAATAACTGATGATGGTCGAAGTAGAGAGGATATAAAATGTAGACTGGCAATGGTAAGGAAAGTGTTTCTGAAGAAGAGAAATTTGTTAACATCGAGTATAGATTTAAGAGTCAGGAAATCGTTTCTGAAAGTATTTGTATGGAGTGTAGCCATGTATGGAAGTGAAACATGGACGGTAAATAGTTTGGACAAGAAGAGAATAGAAGCTTTCGAAATGTGGTGCTACAGAAGAATGCTGAAGATTAGATGGGTAGATCACATAACTAATGAGGAGGTATTGAATAGAATAGGGGAGAAGAGGAGTTTGTGGCATAACTTGACGAGAAGGGACCGGTTGGTAGGACATCAAGGGATCACAAATTTAGCATTGGAGGGCAGCGTGGAGGGTAAAAATCGTAGAGGGAGACCAAGAGATGAATACTTTAAGCAGATTCAGAAGGATGTAGGTTGCAGTAAGCACTGGGAGATGAAGAAGCTTGCACAGGATAGAGTAGCACGGAGAGCTGCATCAAACCAGTCTCAGGACTGAAGACAACAACAACAACATCCCACGCTTCCAAAATAGTGTTAAACATAATAAAAAATCGAATAAAAAAGAAAATTGAGGCAAACCTAGGAGAAGACCAGTTTGGTTTCAGATCCGGAAAAGGAACTAAAGAGGCAATAGGAAAACCTACTTGACCTTTATAGATTTACAAAAAGCATTTGACGTGGTTAATTGGAAAATGTTATTCCGAACAGTGAAGGAAATAAATCTTGATTGGAGGGACAGAAGATTAATCTGGACCTGTATAAAAAGCAGGAAGCAGAGATAGAAGTGATGAATAGTGTGAAGAAGAAAGCAAAAATAAGGAGGGGAGCAAGGAAAGGATGCCCATTATCACCATATTTGTTCAACTTATTTATTGAAAAAACCATTGAAAAATTGGAAAGAATAAGCAAAGGAATTAAAATTAACGGAGAACGAATACACTGTATCCGTTTTGCAGATGATATAGTAGTACTTGCTGACTCAGTAAAGGAAATGGAGTTCATGTTGCTAAAATTTGCCAAAATCTTAAGAGAATTTGATCTAAAAATAAATAAGAAGAAAACAAAAACTATGGTAGTAGGGAAGACAAAAGAAAATGGCAAAGTTAATATTAAACTAGAATATGATGTTCTAGAGCAGGTTGAGAACTTCTGTTATTTGGAGAGCACAGTCACTGTCGACAATAAAGAGAAGAATAGCCGCCCCCATCTCGTGGTCGTGCGGCAGCGTTCTCGCTTCCCACGCCCGGGTTCCCGGGTTCGATTCCGGGCGGGGTCAGGGATTTTCTCTGCCTCGTGATGGCTGGGTGATGTGTGCTGTCCTTAGGTTAATTAGGTTTAAGTAGTTCTAAGTTCTAGGGGACTGATGACCATAGATGTTAAGTCCCATAGTGCTCAGAGCCATTTGAACCATTTTTTTGAAGAATAGCCTTGGCAAAGCAAGCTTTCCAAAATAAAAGGAATTTACTAACAGACAATCATATAACCCTAGAAAGTAGGAAAAGGTTTGCCAAAGTTTTTGTCTGAAGTGTCTTAACATACGGATTTGAAGCGTGGACTCTGGGAAAGGCGGAGAAAAAGAGACTGGAAGCAATGGAAATGTGGATATGGAGACGAATGACGAAAACAAGCTGGGTAGATAGAAAAAGTAATGAACAGGTCTTAAGAGAAGTGAATGAGAACAGAACGCTGCTAAATTATATAGGAAGAAGAAAATAAAAAATGATAGGGCACATAATGAGACACAACCAGTTCCTAAAGAATGTATTTGAAGGACAAGTTTTAGGAAAAAAACCAAGAGGCAGGCCAAGAGCAACGTATTTTAATAACATCAAAGAAGATATGGGGATAAAATCGTATGAAGAATTGAAGAGGATGACAGTGGAGAGAGGGACGTGGCTAAATCGACAGGACGTAGCCTTTAGTTTATGATGATGATATTTAATGCAGAATTGACCACTGTAGGTCAAAAGAGGCAGACTCGCCAGGCGATGTCAGTGGATAACCAGTAACAGCAAAGCAGGTCGCTCAGGAAAGCACATCGACTACGGACGTAGATTACAGCGCTATTAAAATTACTTGACAGCTGACACTCCACGCGCTGTACCTGCTTTCCTCCAGTCGGAGCGCGCAACGTCACGCCCGAACTGTTTGCCGCTTCCGAACTGCCATAACAATTGTTCACTTCTAATTCCTTGTCCGGCTTTCTTTCTTGGTATGTTTGGATCCCAAATCCTAAGTTTGGTCCTTTTTACTTCTTATATCATCACATATGATAACCACCCCCCCCCTTCCACACACACACACACACACACACACACACACACACACACACACACACAGAACGTTTCTAACGAAATGCAAACGTATTATACACAACACTATACAAACGCTACTGGATCCTTTCGCACAACACGTGATTCAGTGTCATTTATACAGTTAAGTAAGCTTCGTACGACAACACTTGATGCTGAATGTTTGAAGGCTATCAATTAACCATTCGCAAAGCGTATAAACCTTGTGAGGTTGTGGCACCCTGAAAATATTCTAAATTCAGAGTTGGCGGCGACCGCTCGCTCCGCTCGGAAGCCGCGTCTCGTTACCAACCGCGTGATGCCGCAAAGCGGCCGGACCACGTGGTCCATCAGCCGCGTGGCTGGGAATTCCATAGTGACGCTATGTCGGTGAAGGAAACACGCCAGGAGTGCCAAAGATGATGGACTTTGTGAAGCCATTATGGCAGACATTTCACAGTCTGTACAGAAATTAATTGTAGCCAGATGAATCATGATACCTCAAAAAGAAACACACACACTACTAACATTTGCACGACGATTCTGATGGTGTAATCAGATTTTCAATATCTTTATTAAAGTTCAGTATCTCACGGTAAATTATACAAGTAACACCCAGCAACGAATTTCCAAAATATAAACGCCTCATCCGATTTTGTCGATCGCCGTGTCGTTAGAAAGCTATTAGTGTGAACGTAAATTAGTATGCATTACAGGCAGCAACTTAAATACTACATGAGTTATTGTAGGTCAAAGTGGCCGATTACTATCGATCGCGTCAGGCCATAAGTACTCCACAGTTACACGAAAAAATGGTAGTAGCATGCTTATAAATATATTGATTCATCCATGTCTTCATTAGTATCCGATATACGCTATTCATGAAGTAACTGGTCAGATATACAGGGTGTTACAAAAAGGTACGGCCAAACTTTCAGGAAACATTCCTCACACACAGATAAAGAAAAGATGTTATGTGGACATGTGTCCGGAAACGCTTAGTTTCCATGTTAGAGCTCATCTTAGTTTCGTCAGTATGTACTGTACTTCCTCGATTCACCGCCAGTTGGCCCAATTGAAGGAAGGTAATGTTGACTTTGGTGCTTATGTTGACATGCGACTCATTGCTCTACAGTACTACCATCGAGCACATCAGTACGTAGCATCAACAGGTTAGTGTTCATCACGAACGTGGTTTTGCAGTCAGTGCAATGTTTACAAATGCGGAGTTGGCAGGTGCCCATTTGATGTATGGATTAGCACGGGGCAATAGCCGTGGCGCGGTACGTTTGTATCGAGACAGATTTCCAAAACGAAGGTGTCCCGACAGGAAGACGTTCGAAGCAATTAATCGGCGCCTTAGGGAGCACGGAACATTCCAGCCTATGACTCGCGACTGGGGAAGACCTAGAACGACAAGGACACCTGCAATGGACGAGGCAAGTCTTCGTGCAGTTGACGATAACCCTAATGTCAGCGTCAGAGAAGTTGCTGCTGTACAAGGTAACGTTGACCACGTCACTGTATGGAGAGTGCTACGGGAAGACCAGTTGTTTCCGTACCATGTACAGCGTGTGCAGGCACTATCAGCAGCTGATTGGCCTCCACGGGTACACTTATGCGAGTGGTTCATCCAACAATGTGTCAATCCTAATTTCAGTGCAAATGTTCTCTTCACGGATGAGGCTTCATTCCAACGTGATCAAATTGTGAATTTTCACAATCAACATGTGTGGGCTGACGAGAATCCGCACGCAATTGTGCAGTCACGTCATCAACACAGATTTTCTGTGAACGTTTGGGCAGGCATTGTTAGTGATGTCTTGATAGGGCCCCATGTTCTTCCATCTACGCTCAATGGAGCACGTTATCATGATTTCATACGGGATATTCTACGTGTGCTGCTAGAACATGTGCCTTTACAAATACGACACAACATGTGGTTCATGCACGATGGAGCTCCTCCACATTTCAGTCGAAGTGTTCGTACGCTTCTCAACAACAGATTCGATGACCGATGGACTGGTAGAGGCAGACCAATTCCATGGCCTCCACGCTCTCCTGACCTCAACCCTCTTGACTTTCATTTATGGGGGCATTTGAAAGCTCTTGTCTACGCAACCCCGGTACCAAATGTAGAGACTCTTCGTGCTCGTATTGTGGACGGCTGTGATACAATACGCCATTCTCCAGGGCTGCATCAGCGCATCAGGGTTCCATGCGACGGACGGTGGATGCATGTATCCTCGCTAACGGACGACATTTTGAACATTTCCTGTAATAAAGTGTTTGAAGTCACGCTGGTACGTTCTGTTGCTGTTCCATGATTAATGTGATTTGGAGAGAAGTAATAAAATTAACTCTAACATGGAAAGTAAGCGTTTCCGGACACATGTCCATATAACATATTTTCTTTCTTTGTGTGTGAGGAATGTTTCCTGAAAGTTTGGCCGTACCTTTTTGTAACACCCTGTATACTGTGTTTTAGAAAGCACACACACATTAGGCTCCTGGCCTACCTTTTGCTTCTTTTCTTTTGATATACACTCCTGGAAATTGAAATAAGAACACCGTGAATTCATTGTCCCAGGAAGGGGAAACTTTATTGACACATTCCTGGGGTGAGATACATCACATGATCACACTGACAGAACCACAGGCACATAGACATAGGCAACAGAGCATGCACAATGTCGGCACTAGTACAGTGTATATCCACCTTTCGCAGCAATGCAGGCTGCTATTCTCCCATGGAGACGATCGTAGAGATGCTGGATGTAGTCCTGTGGAACGGCTTGCCATGCCATTTCCACCTGGCGCCTCAGTTGGACCAGCGTTCGTGCTGGACGTGCAGACCGCGTTAGACGACACTTCATCCAGTCCCAAACATGTTCAATGGGGGACAGATCCGGAGATCTTGCTGGCCAGGGTAGTTGACTTACACCTTCTAGAGCACGTTGGGTGGCACGGGATACATGCGGACGTGCATTGTCCTGTTGGAACAGCAAGTTCCCTTGCCGGTCTAGGAATGGTAGAACGATGGGTTCGATGACGGTTTGGATGTACCGTGCACTATTCAGTGTCCCCTCGACGATCACCAGTGGTGTACGGCCAGTGTAGGAGATCGCTCCCCACACCATGATGCCGGGTGTTGGCCCTGTGTGCCTCGGTCGTATGCAGTCCTGATTGTGGCGCTCACCTGCACGGCGCCAAACACGCATACGACCATCATTGGCACCAAGGCAGAAGCGACTCTCATCGCTGAAGACGACACGTCTCCATTCGTCCCTCCATTCACGCCTGTCGCGACACCACTGGAGGCGGGCTGCACGATGTTGGGGCGTGAGCGAAAGACGGCCTAACGGTGTGCGGGACCGTAGCCCAGCTTCATGGAGACGGTTGCGAATGGTCCTCGCCGATATCCCAGGAGCAACAGTGTCCCTAATTTGCTGGGAAGTGGCGGTGCGGTCCCCTACGGCACTGCGTAGGATCCTACGGTCTTGGCGTGCATCCGTGCGTCGCTGCGGTCCGGTCCCAGGTCGACGGGCACGTGTACCTTCCGCCGACCACTGACGACAACATCGATGTACTGTGGAGACCTCACGCCCCACGTGTTGAGCAATTCGGCGGTACGTCCACCCGGCCTCCCGCATGCCCACTATACGCCCTCGCTCGAAGTCCGTCAACTGCACATACGGTTCACGTCCACGCTGTCGCGGCATGCTACCAGTGTTAAAGACTGCGATGGAGCTCCGTATGCCACGGCAAACTGGCTGACACTGACGGCGGCGGTGCACAAATGCTGCGCAGCTAGCGCCATTCGACGGCCAACACCGCGGTTCCTGGTGTGTCCGCTGTGCCGTGCGTGTGATCATTGCTTGTACAGCCCTCTCGCAGTGTCCGGAGCAAGTATGGTGGGTCTGACACACCGGTGTCAATGTGTTCTTTTTTCCATTTCCAGGAGTGTATGTTTCTTTAATTGTTTATGTATTTAATAATGTGTGATAGAGCGTGTTTGTGGTCCAGCCGTAGGAATATTTATTTATTTTCAAGTATTTAAATGTAAATCCAGTATTTCGTATGTGCTTAAATATGTGTGTGGGTGCGTTGGCTTGAAGACATAGTGCGAGCGCTCTAGCCAATCACAGCGCTCGTGAATGGGGAGACTGGATGGAAGCGAGTTGGCGAGAGGACACGAGGTAGTTTCGGAAGTGCGGCAGTTCTGGGGAGTACGGCACACGACACGGAGAGGCCGGCTTGGTACGGCGCGACGGACGCACAGTCGGCGGAAAGACTTGTACAGTGGGGCAGTTTGCGCATGGTCGTGGAGAATAGAAATATTTCGGAGTGCCGATCTGTGCTCTTGTGTCATTTCCGTGGCTTCTGCAGTGAAGATTTAGTGTGCGTTAAGAAGTGAATATCTCGCGAGCTATGTTGTTCATCACTAATTACGTGCAGGAATCGATTGTTTCCCTGTTATTCAACTTATATTTTATTTAATTGCTGGACTATCGACACCAATAAGTGTTTTGCAGAAAAATGCCGCATTCTCAATAGTACTTCTACTACCGTACTGATCATTTAAAGTCGTTAAGATAGTACCTGCAGATTTTATTCAATTGCAGTCGTTCATTTATAAATAGATATGTTACTTTCATAATTCGCAATTGCCGAGTGATAGAAACCTTCGACCATTCGATTCATGTGTGTATTCTTATCGTATACTGTAGACTCAGCAGTATTTAGCCTGTAATGCGGCAGCTACGTATCCCAGCCCCTAGACAACGAAACCAGCCAAAACTTTAATATTTCAACGCTGGGTCGGAGGGTGCGCAGTTATATTTGAAAGCCCGCAACCTGACGCGTGAGAGGTCGAAGGTTCGGATGCCGTCAAATCGAAGCGAAATTTTTTATTTTTCTTAATCTAAAGACTTCATCTCAGTTAATTGGTTTAAATAATTTTTTTTACTTGGCCGCGTCATTTTCATGATCGTATTGACATTTTTATTTGCTCTTACTTTTCTTCCTGTCATTCTTTTTTCGTTAGAAATCTGCTTGTGCCGCTTATAATTTGCAATCGTGTGACAACCAGGACTACTCATCGATTGGTAACGCGGCAATCCGTGTAACCAGAGCGAGAACAGATTTAGGTAACCAATGACAGCGAGAAATTACAGTTAGCTTTTACAGCTGAAACTGAAATTTTGCTGCAGAAGATGGCTGTGCAAACAAACGTATTGTCTGATTTTTCTGTCTTGAATTTTCTCGTAGACGTAGAGGTTAGCCTTAAACGCTGTGAGCAAGGCGATAGTGATTTCAGTTCTGCTGTAAATTGTTCATCGCCGTTTTCTCGGGTACGTTCCACAAGATGAGGTTGTAGTTAACTTAAGACATCAGTTTACAAAACATGTCACCTGTTGCATTACAGTCATTGGTCACTTAAAACGTGCTGTCGACAGTATCTCCTATTTTTGTCTTACTTCGCGGCGACCGCTTCCAACAATGCTCCGCGTTGCACATTAACATCACTTGTGAAGTGACACCTGCTTGTCGCCTATAACCGAGCGGTAGCCAGCGTCCTATGTGGCAACACTGTAGCGGTAAATGCAACACTGTAGGGATAGGTGCCGGCCGTCAGCTATCAAGTAATTTTAATCAGGCCGTAATCATTCGAAGACACTCGGGAACATTTCGACCCTTCAAATCGACTGTTGGTTATGTGAGTGTGAAATAGAAACGCGAAGCAGATCTCATATGCTGACGGACAGGGACCATATAGCATTGCGGGTGGTGGTTCTAAAACATCACATGAAAACAAAGGACTCACTCCTGAGTTCCCAAGTGCTGCCAGCAGTTCAGCTGACGCAGTGGCTGTGTAATGACAATGGTCGAGCGGTTCCTCATAATGCACACATCACTGTAGCATTAAGCGAGGTAAAGAGCGACACAACTGGACATTAGATGTCTGGGAGTGGGTGATTTGGAGTGATGAATCACACTGTACGTTGTAGCAAACTGATAAAAGGTTTGGAGGATGTCTGCTGCCATCGCCTGTTGTGTCATCAGTTAAGAGTGGGAGGAGATGGAGTTACGGTATGATGGTTTTCGTGCTTAGGATGTGGTCCCTTTATTTCGCCCTGAAAACGCTAAATGCAGAAGCCTATAAACATATTTCACGAGACTGTTCACTGAGTACATTAGAGGAACCGTGTGAAAGTGATGATTGTGTCAGCATGACAGTGCATCTGTGAGGCAATGGTCTGAGGATAATACCATTCCTGAAATGGACTGGCCTGCCCAGAGTGGCGACCTGAACCCAGTGTAACACGTTTGAGATGAGTTCGAACGCCGACTTCGGCCCAGACCCCAGCGTTCAACCTCACTACCTCCTCTGGGTTCGGCTCTTGAGGAAGAATGGCTGCTTTCCCTCCACAGACATTCAGAAACGTCACAGAAACCTCGGCTCACTCTGAAGATGGCTGGACGGTATTCAGCCGAAGTATTAGAAGAAGTCGAATTTATGCGGCTGCACGCCCGAAATTTTATGGAGCCTCACAGAAAGTGTCGCCAGGGGAGGTCAAGTCGCCGTAAAGACGAAGAGTGGACATACCCCAACAATAATGTCCGCCATTAGGTATGCTATTACTTTTGACCAGCTGCTGAGTGCAGCTTCCAGCCAGCTGTATATCTTCTTCGACCACGTCGTCTCAATAGGAACGACGCTACTTCTGTAGCATCTTTGACTCTTGTTTTCCTTAATAGAGGTGTTGAACTACACCGTAATTTAAAATAGTTGGTATCTGACTGTTAAGATCGGCACTTGGAACCTCATTGCGACAAGTATATCTGCATTCAAGTTATCTGCGAAGAGATCTGAACAACAGTCTACGTTATGAAGCCGCCATATTGGGGCCACGTAGCATCTTCTTCCACACAGACACGATGTCTAACGAAAAATCTATCTTATTTAAACACGTTAAAGGTACTCATAAAACCACAAAGTCAGTTTTCTCGATAATTGCTGAAAGTTGCATCGACTTGCTTAGGTTGATTGATACTTAAATTTCGAACTTGGGGACGTACCATAAATGTAAAAAAATTACAAAAGTCTGATTGCCGTGTTGTCTTCCATAAGTGAAATACTGATGGTGCTGCGTGCACACTTCGATTTTGTGTAGCTTAAATTATTATTCTAAAACATATGCTTAAGCAATGTACTGTGCATTAAGGGAACAAAATATTATTATATTACAACATCTTTTATTAAAACCCTAGGCAACCGCGACACGTCAAAAGCGGGAGTGAAAGCTAATTATACTTCAGAGGAGGAGGAGAAAGTAGCAAACTGTGACCCCCCAACAGTTCAACCCCATTGAGTTCGTCACTTAGTTTCCAGGGAACCCAACGTGTTTAGAGTTTCGTCACAGGCATTTATTCGCCCCTTGTTGAACGTTTCAAACCATTCTCTCGCATTTCTTTACTTTGTTAGTGTATAGCCGTATACTTATTTTAGTTGCTGGTTCAGTTCTGCAGGTTTCATCTTCAAAACTACACTATATGACGAAAGAAGTGAACCACGTAGAAGGGGAGGAGGAAACTAAATGAAAGTGCACAGGTTCAGAAGATGTGTGATAATATTACAAAATGGCTTCAAACTTAAAAAAGATTTTGGTATTATGGGGTATGTTATAGTGGAAGTTTCAGGGAAAGTATAGCATCACTGGTGATAGTGCACCTTCACTGGCCCATGTAGTGAAACTGGGTTACTGATTCCAGTTCTGTCAAACAATACACATTGACTAGGGATAGTTCACTATCACTAGTGAATGTATACCATCACTGCGAAGAGGTAAGGAATGTGAACCATGGCTGTAATAGCAAAGCAGTCGCACTTCGAAAGTTGCATTTATCACCTGTAGTTTGAAAACATATTCATATTATGCAAAATTCATTTATTACAGGAAGGACGTGCACCATGGCAGTTTGAGTTGCATAACACGTTTTTGTTTTTGCAAAAGCATCTCAGAGTCTGACATTTTTGCTGGCAGTTCCACCTGAAGAATCCCTGGCCGCTTCCCCTAGACTGAGACGTCGCAACTGTCCTCAGGGCAACAGTTTTCTCTGCTGGAACTTTCTGCTCTGAGATTATTCTTAGAGGGCAGGTACTGAACCTGGACCTGAAACAAAATGTTGTAGCCGCAATGGCATATCCTATCGTCCCTTCCACAATTATTTAAAAATAAACAATGTATTACCGTGCGTATAGCTGGCTCAGCACACCATCTCTCGGCCCGATTCAGTGGGAGCCATCAGTCGTTGTCTCGAGGACGACACTCAAGATCTACCTGGTATCTCGTCTTTCTCTATCGAAGTCTGGAACTCGAACTCTCACAGTACAGCCCTTTTCCACTGCTGGAAAATAGCGATCTGAACACTGCCGCGTTCTTTGCGCTTGTTCTTCTAGCACTTGTATGCTTCAGTTCTGTGTTTTTTAATAGCACGAATTGACTCAATCAGGCAGTAGTGTGGTGGTGGTGGTGGTGGTTAGTGTTTAACGTCCCGTCGACAACGAGGTCATTAGAGACGGAGCGCAAGCTCGGGTTAGGGAAGGATTGGGAAGGAAATCGGCCGTGCCCTTTCAAAGGAACCATCCCGGCATTTGCCTGAAACGATTTAGGGAAATCACGGAAAACCTAAATCAGGATGGCGGGAGACGGGATTGAACCGTCGTCCTCCCGAATGCGCAGGCAGTAGTCATTATTGTCAGAAATACTTTCTTCCTCTCTGCTCTCAACCTCTGTTACTGTACGTAAGTTATCCTGTTGCAATGGAGATTTACTGTGATCATTAATCTGCAACGTTTCATCCCTGTCTCACTGCTAGCACTCACTTGATTAATTCTATTTTCAAGGTCATCCTCAGGATGAACGTTCATCAGTGCTTCAGGAGGTAAACTTATTGAAGACAAACCATGCTTAGGAGGGCAGCCAAGCATCCCTTCGTACGGAAATCTTTAACTCCAAAATGTACAGCGCTATTCTTCATTAGCTGCACAGATCTTAATGCATGGCTCCACTCCACAGTGTTGTGCTCCTGCATCAATGTAATTAGCATATTTTCTATGTCTTGATATGCTCGCCCTACGCTGCCTTGACTTTGTGTCTAGTTTTAGTGTGGACAATCTTAAAATTGGGCCATGGCTCAGCTACGCTGCTCGTTATTTTGCTAACTAGTTCTATACCATTGTCAGACTGCAATACTGAGAGAGCGCCTAACAACGTAAAAATGTCAATGTTATCGCATACCTCTAAAGCTGTTTTGGACTTCAGTGACCCGAGAACAACGAATTTAGTGCGGTGGTCCTGATAAACCATTACGAATTCGTAATCTCCATCTGGTTGCAATTGGGAGTCGATGAGATCAACTTGACATCAGGAATTTAGCTCCTTGAACAGCATTGGCTTCACTACTATTCATTTTTTCTGACATTTTTGCTTTTGTAAACAAGGCTCACACAAACTAATATAAATTTGGACGTCTCTGTATGTTATATTACAGAACTTCGACTTCAAGCATTTCATCATTCGGTCGCGTCCACCGTGGCCAGTCATTACACGAGCATCATCCAGAATATCACACAGTTCATAATCATAAACATAGTATTTAATCTCACCTTCTTCAGTTGCAGGTTGTATTACTTTGACTACTCCATTCACTTCCAGCACGTCATATCCCTTCAAAAACTTGTAGCCTTTCCCGTAACTCTTTCGTCCAGATTTCAGTGATTTAACCTCGCAGATAACTGACTCGTACATTCCTCTGCCTATGAAGACAGAATTATTACTGGGATTTCCCCGTTCCACTTTAAGATGTTCGTAGGACTTCACTGATTCAGCCATAGTTGCATTGATTTGAACCGTAACTCCACTACTGTCCACCATAACTGCACTGCTATGTAACATAACAATAACGAGCTGACAACTACATTCATGCAGATGCCTGGTAGCACTGTTGAACGCACCCTTAATAAATCGGGAGCAGCGATGGTACACCTTCACTAGTGGATAAAATGCTACTGCACACTTTCCCTAGCCGAGCAGCATGATGGTTCACCTTCAATAGTGGATGTGTTTTTCTCAGTTTATGGTAAGCTCTCGCGACCATTTTAGTGATGGTGTACATCCAGTAGGGAAGGTTTACCTTCCGTAATCTTCCATTTCCACTATAGCACATGCGCTGATTCAGTTGGGAAATGTGCCATAAAGCTGCCCTGTCCTCTCCTGAGGCAAGTTGGCCCACGACTGTTGTAACTCGTTTTTCATATCCTGGATACTGGTCCTGGAATGGAGATGACGTCAGAGTTATCGGGGACAGATCTGGGGATCTTGTTGACCACGGGAATGCCTCAACGTCACGCAGATAGATCATAAGCACAAGTGCCACCCGTGGACGATCATTGTGCTGTTGAAAATGGCAGCTCGATACAATCGGAAGAGAGGCAACACGCGAGGCTCAGGGCGCCAGTTATATACTGTTGACCGTCAGACTTCCCTGACCTGAAGACATATCCTACACAGTGATGCCGCAAGTAACAACACTGTGCCTCTTCAAAACATTGGAAGGAGGGGAAATCTTCCCAGATCTCAGCCACGCCCACCGACGACGGTTATCCGGGGTCGTGCGGACGTGTGATTAATCGCTGAACTCAGTGGAAAGCCATTCATCAGCATTCCGTACTTCCCAGTCATGGCACCACTCCAGACACAGCTATTTTTGTTGTTGTTGACGGCAGCCGGCCCATGGCAGGATAATTCCATATTCCGGCTGCTGCTAATCTGCGACCGATGGTTCAGTATGACATAGAATGTTCAAGGGAGCCCATTACTCATTCTAGGACGGCGGACGGAGATGTGAAAGGGTTACGACGTGCGTGGTGCACAATACGGCAATCCTGTGGTAGCAGACTTGGTCAGTTGGAACCTTGAGGACGACTATGCCTGCTGCCATGTTCTCACGCTAACATCGGGGCCACTGTCTCACAAAAATGGTTCAAATGGCTCTGAGCACTATGGGACTTAACATCTGTGGTCATCTGTCCCCTAGAACTTAGAACTACTTAAACCTAACTAACCTAAGGACATCACACACATCCTTGCCCGAGGCAGGATTCGAACCTGCGGCCGTAGTAGTCGCGCGGTTCCGGACTGAGCGCCTGAATCGCTAGACTACCTCGGCCGGCGCACTGTCTCACAAATCGGGATGTTGTACGATTCGGCCATCTGGCGTCTTCGCTTTCTTTACGGTGTCCACTGAACATGTGACTCTGTTCACGCCCCATATACCCCCATCAGGACTGGCAACAACACAAAACATGAACAGTAGTAATGAACTCTCGTAACTTTACTACCCTATACAGACAATTGCAACTCCAAATCATTTACTTAACCGGCAGTTGCATGTACGTGTACGATGTTACGCAGAAATCCGACCATGTCTTGTGGATGCTACACCTTTTTTGTCACGCAGTGTGGTAGGGAACTTGTGGTAAAGTACTATGGGACGAAACTGTTGAGGTCATCTTCCTTAGGCTTACTCACTATTTAATGTAACTTAAACTAACTTACGCTAAGGACAACACACGCACACACACACACACACACACACACACACACACACACACACGCACACACGCACGCACGCACGCACGCCCGAGGGAGGACTCGAACCTCCGACAGGACAGTGTACTTCGCCACCGCGAAACTGGCATGAGTTGTTGCTGGCCTCCTTTGCCTTCCCCCGCGCCTTCACCCTTCTCCGCGACCTCCCCCTTTCCCCTCCTCCTCCTTTCCCCCTCCCCCCTCCCCCCTCCTCCCACTCACCACTCCTCCCCCTCCACCTCACCCCCTCCACGTCTCCTCAGCTGTTGAACACCTCTAGCCTCGCAGTCTGCGGGACTTTGTAAGATGCAGTTTATTTTAGTCATAGAAAGCACAATAGTAAAATGTTTCGACTGGCAAGCACAAACTGTGAAACAAAACGTCGAGGAAACCACTCGACCTTGGACAGGGGCCAGACATCAGTCTGCATGGCGGGAATGCGCAGTAGGTCGTTACTTCCTGCACTGCCGCCTCACATACCGATTGTAATTTGTTAGAATCACGGCTGCGTTTAGTTAGACGCAGGCTATCTCAAGCCTGCAACCTAGAAAGACCTTTTTTAGTACTACACTGCGGGCCCCCTCATAAGTGTTACCGAGCGAGGTGGCGCAGTGGTTAGCACACTGGACTCGCATTCGGAAGGACGACGGTTCAATCCCGTCTCCCGCCATCCTGATTTAGGTTTTCCGTGATTTCCCTAAATCGTTTCAGGCAAATGCCGGGATGGTTCCTTTGAAAGGGCACGGCCGATTTCCTTCCCAATCCTTCCCTAACCCGAGCTTGCGCTCCGTCTCTAATGACCTCGTTGTCGACGGGACGTTAAACACTAACCACCACCACCACCACAATTGTTAAAAAAAAAGAAAACGCCATTATTTTGTATTAGCTTCTTCTGCTGAGTTTTTCAGTGGACATCTGATACGAATCAATTCAGTATTCACTTTTTATATCTCGCGATCCCTAGCGTCGTATTCCCAGTGGAGCTCAGCGAAAGATATGGTACTTCAATTGGTAGAATGGCAAAGGAATTTTAAAAGAATGGATAATGGAATTCTGGTAGTTTCAAATGCGTTCGATTTCTTGGAAAACCAATGATTTCTTTCATACTTCACGTCTTTAAAGTCAGTACCCATAACAAGTGAAAGTCTGTTTTAAGATCGTGATAGCTCTGTGTGTGTGTCTGACACTTTTGATCGATCACAAACAGCATCTGAAAAAGGTCATTTTCAAAACTGTGAAACTGACAAAGAAAACGCTTTCAACCTTTTTGCTAGAATATAGGTTCGACGTTTTGGCTTCACCCGGTATTCAAAGCGATGAGACAGCTGCGTTATGAAGATATGTCATATAGTTTTATTAGAATGAATTGTACGCGCAAACCAATTAGCCAATAAGATTATTTAAAACGTTCATTTTCAGGCTAGTTATATGGGAAAGTTTTATGTTTAAATTAAATACGGGTAAAATTTGATTGATACATTCCTCTTATTCTCTTGCGTTTGCTTAACGAACTTTTCGCTAACAGTTTGCAACATACTATTTTTTAATTGAAGTATCAAACTTTGGAAGGACTTCAGTCCCAATTTTTGAAAAAATATTGGCTTTTGTTTTGTTATTGTAGTTTCGAATCGGAAGATGTGTGTTGCAGCTCTCCACGCTGTTCTGTCCTGCGCAAGCGTCTTCATCTCTGCGTAACTACCGTAACCTACACCACTTGGACCTGCGTGCATTATTCAAGCCTTGATCTCCCTCTACAGTTATTAACCCAGGCTTCCCTCTGTTACCTAATTTATATTTCCTTGATGCCTCAGGATGTGTCCTACAACCGATCCATTCTTCTAGTCAACTTCTACCATAAATTTCTTTTTTTCCTAATTCGATTCAGTACCTCTTCATTTGTTACTCGATCTACCCACCTAATTAATCTTCATCATTCTTCTGTAGCAGCGCATTGCAAACACTTCTATTCTCATCTTGTTTGAACTGCTTATCGTCCGCATTTCACTTCCATACAGAGTTACTCTCCACACAAACACCTTCACAAAAGACTCCCTAACAACAAAATTTCTACTGCACATTTATAAATTTCCCGTTTCAGAAACGCTTTTCTTCAGTTGACAGGCTGCGTTTTACTTTACATTTGTTTTACTTTTGTTGGTGTTTATTTTATAATAACTTTTCAAGACACCACCTATTCCCTTCAATTGCTCATGCAAGTCCTTTGTCGTCTCATACAGAATTACGATATCATTGGCAGACCTTAAAGTTCTTGTTTCTTCTCCCTGAAGTTTAATTCCCTTTCCAAATATCATCTTCATTTTGTTCACAATTTGTTTTATGTACAGATTGAACAGCATTGCGAATAATCTGCAACACTTCCTTCACAACTTAGTTTCATTCCCTTCGACTCTCAACTGCAGAGTGGTTTCTGTACAAGTTGTAAAAATAGGCTTCCGCTACCTATGTTTTATCCCTACTACGTTTAAAATTTCAAAGACTGTAGTCCAGCTTTTCTTAAATTTACAAATGTTATAAAAATATGTTTGCCTTTCTTGAATCTGTCTCTTAGGGCAAGTCGTAGGATGAGTATGACCTTGCGTGTTCCTACATTTCCAACGTTCACTTTGTGTTAGTCCAATTTTTTTTAAGTCGTCTGTATTTCCTTTTGCCTGCTTCATTTTTATATTGTCTCATTTCGCCGGTTAAATTCAATATCTTCTGCGTTACCAGGGATTTCTACTATGCCTTGTCTTTCTACCTATTTGATCCTGTCTTCCGCAAAAAATTCATCTGTCAAACCTAGCCATTCGTCTTCTATCATAAACCTTTCCCTTGTTTCACTCCAGCGTTGCCAAATGCTCCCTCTGAAATTCTCAAAAACCTCTAGTTCTTTCAGTTTGCCGGGTTACATCTCATTAATTTTCTACCTTGAGTCCACATCTGCCCCTGTAAATTACTTACAATTACATGTCTTACAACTAATTTGTATTTCATACGATGTTAATATATAGTTTTGAATACTTCATGATTTCAATTATTTTAAAAATCATTAATTCATTAAATCGTATGTTGTACTGTAAATTTTTTTTACAATTACGTGTTAAGCCGTAAATGATGCATTGTAGGTGTTTAATTTGAAAAGTTCTCTAATTTTTTTGTTTTGGTAGTTAATTAGCACAAAATATCCCGCCTTAGGACTTCATCCCCAGGTTAAGCCGAGGAGTCTGTAAAACGACAGTACGGCTCTGGTGAGTACACATGACCCAGTTGAGACCAGACACTGACAATTGACAGTTCGGCAGATGGCGATGGAGAGAATCCAGCAGAGAGTCGCGGCAGCTCGCCAAGGTTTCGCGAGGTCTAGCAGATACTTTTCTTAACTGCTTCCGCCAGAGCGGCGCTATTTCTGGCCCTGCTGCGCTAATGGCTGGGGAACAGCGGCGCGCTCGGGCTGTGGCGCACTGCACCCTGGTCGATAGCGCAGCCGCATCGAACCCAGGACTGCGACGCAGACACCCGCGGCTGAGCGACACTGCTGCTGCGGTGTCGTGCGCCTTCCGATTGTCAACCGTGGTGTTTCCGAACACAGATAATATAGCCGTGTTTTTCCCGACCCTGATATGAAGCCGCACCAGGAAGTTGCGGGGTAGGGGGGGATCTCTGCCGACTGTTTTGTAATCAGAACAGCCCTTCAAATTGCATCCAGGTGTAGAAACGGCTATGCACATGGTACACAGATCTTGTTTTAAGAATATTTTTAGCTTCCTGTGTTAACATAGCCATTTTTTAAATTAATGGAACAATTCTTAACGAAATTCTGTTGGGGTATAATCGTGCAAATGAAAAAGTATGTGAGATTCAGTATTGTACGAATATATTATAAATGAGAAAGTTTGTGTGTGTGTGTGTGTGTGTGTGTGTGTGTGTGCGTGTGTGTGTGTTTGTTGCACAGGCCCGCTGAAATATCTGGACGGATTTAGATGAACTTTGTCATTGAGAAAGCCTGTACCTTGAATTAACACGTAGGCTACCTTTTATTCTGTTCCCGCTGTATGGCCAACGTGACTGCTGTTCCCGTGGGGTGGGTAACGTGACTAAAAAATTTATAAAAGTTAACTATCAAATGAATGCATTCAGTTTAGCGAAGAGATTAGTTTTTAATTGTTTTGACAAATGAAATAACTACGTACGTAAATCTAGGACAACAGAAATATTCCTGTAGGACAAAATCAACACTAAGATCCGTAAAAATGCGGATGAAAATACTTCGCAGCACTTACAATGTTTCAGAAATGTATTGGGTTGTGATACTGCCAGGATCATTTAAATAAGATTCAAGGATAAATATTGTCCACAGCTCGTGGTCCAGTGGCTAGCATTGGTGCCTCTGGATCATGGGGTCCAGGTTTGATTCCCTGATTTTTGGAACACACTGCCCGGGAACTGGGTGTTTGTGTTGTCCTCATCATTTCATCATCAGCATTCTTGACAGTGGCTCGATTGGATTTTGTAAAAATTGGTCTGTGTATAAATTGGAACTTTGTGCAGGCGCTGATGACCGCGCAGTAGGCAGTAATGCGCCCCACACACAAAAAAAAAAGATATACGTTAAAAGTGGCAGGTATTCATCTGGGCACCCCATGTTTTTCATACAGGCTGCTCAAGGTTGACTGCTTACTTGTATTTAGAGCCAGAAATCTCTTCATAGATGCAGAAAATGGTAAGCCACGGAACATTATTTATAGAGACAAATTACAGTAGACTTCTGGTTCTCCTTAAACACCAAGACACTATTATGATCTTTTCTGTGCTAGGCATATCACAAACCGTTGTGAGATTATTTACTCTCTTTCCTGGCACATTTTATAATTTGCTACTCAGTCAAGCAAGAATTGCACTGGCCATAGAACTGTGTACACCTGCCGGCTGCATCATTTAAAGTAGTCAGTGTTCTACTTCCACAACCCATTTTTCAGCCAGTGTAGCAACGTAGTTCTTGGACACCGAGGACAACAAACAAAGAAATAAAGCAAGGAACGTTGTCCCTACTATAGACATAGATAAGAATCTAAAAACTAATTCTCCCAGTAGGAACTGAGAAATGTACATTATGTGAATTTATTTAAGAACAGAGAGGCTTATTGGGCTAAATTAAGCAAGAAGTTCAGCATCTTAGAAAGCAGAGGTCATGCAGGCCTTAGAAACTGATACGTAAACATCAAACGACTGTGCTGCTTCAAAGAAAGCAGAAGAAAACAAAATATCATTGAAGTAATCTATTCCAGTTGTCTCAAGAAGTAACATGATAGACTATGGTGAAGCAAACAAAACTATTCGGAAATATTTATGTGAGTGTGTGAGAAATTAGGATGAAAATTTGCTAACAAAGATATCTGATCAATATAGAAAGTATGAAGAAAGCAAAACAGAAATTTGTATTAGCTGTAGTTAATACACTTCTTGTCACCCTGGCAACCAAACTATTAACTTGGGGGATATTGTCCCACTCCTCTCTCAACGTGGTCTTCAGTTCTTGCATGGTTTGGGGACGGGGTATTCGTTCAGAAATATGTCTGCCCAGAGCATCCCAGGCATGTGCTATAGGGTTCAGTTCTGGGTAGTATGCAGACCATTCCATATGTTCAGTATCTTTACTTTCAAGTGTGTTGGATACCGCATCATTCCTGTGTGAGTGGGCATTGTCATCAACAAGCAATCCGGGCCTACTGCACCCCTAAGCAGATGGACATCATCCAGAGTAATCTCCCTGCAATGTCACTGTGCTGTAACGATAGCTTGCACAAAGCTATGCAGCAGTGTTCAACCATTGTGTATAATGCCTGTCCACAATATAATGTGCAGGCCATACTGATGACGTTCATGAACATTCTGTGGCATGTAACATGTCTCCACACTAACTCACTAACTGGTGACTAGAATCATTTACCACAGTGAAGCAGGATTCATCAGAGAACATCACTGTGGGCCATTGTTGCTGACCCCAACCAAAATTCTCCCTACACCAATGGACTCTTTCTCGACAATGACTTGGTCGAAGTGGAACGTTTGGAGAATTATGAGCAAGGCCTTCCAGCTAGCTCAGGATTTTGATAACCTAACACATGAATTGGACAGAATTTGGCACAATATCTCTCTTGAGAACATCCAACAACTCTTATCAATCAGTGTCTTGCCGATTAACTGCTTGCATAAGGATCAGAGGTGCAGCAGTGCATTATTGACTTCCTCAGTAAAGGAAGCTGTTTCTCTTTAGTAAATTTTCCAATTTTTCTGAAATTATAATCATTTGTTTGTCTGTACAAGTGCATCCCATCTACTGATTTCCATCCCATTCCTTCATGTTCTTTTTGTGTGCAATGACAGATGGTGAGGTTTGATTGATCAATGCAGTTAACAACTTGTAGACAATAGCTAAATACTGAATCCTTTCGCCCAGAGTGCTAGTCAAGATAGAATCACAATCATTAAATCACTTTGCTGTCTCACTCTTAGATCCTTGATTGCAGTTTTATGTGGCTTAAAAAAAATGTTCAAATGTTTGTGAATTCCTAAGGGACCAAAGTGCTGAGGTCATCGGTCTCTAGACTTACACACTACTTAAACTAAGTTAAACTAACTTATGATAAGGACACACACACACACACACACACACACACACACACACACACACACACACACACACACATATGACTGTATGACTGAGGGAGGACTCAAATCTCGAGCGAAAGGGGCCTTGTCTTCCTGAAGCATTCAGTTTTTGTCTTATTTAAACTGTTTATTTCTAGCTTAAATAATCTCTGGTGAACTGCAGACTGTTACTTCAGTTCAAGTAAATTACAGCATTATAATTCATTCTTCTTTACTTCCTGTTTGGATTGTCACTGTGTTGTTGAGTGGTGTCATTTATCAAATGGTTCACTGACAATGTGTAATTATATGTTGAAATTTGGGGCAAAGGAATGCAAACGTTAAGTACTACTACGCCGAATAAGTTAATCCTGTAATTTCCAAACAAGGAATTAAGTTTTCAATAACAGCGCTTCTACAGTGGTAGAGTAGAAAGGCGTTACTACAAAGTTTTGTTTCTGTAAAGTGTGTGTCATAAAAAGGTGACTTATTTATCACTTTTATAGACAGCAAATATGATTTACCGGGCTTGACTTGGACAAATTATTTCTGTTGCAGTCCTTCCAGGGCAGCCAAGGAAGGGCTTACCTCTTCAATTCAGTGTAAGTAAAAATGAAATGATTGAGTCTTTGTGTTTCTAAAAATACTTTTAAGCAGAGTAATCTTGAAAAAAGTCAGATAATCAATACTTGATGCTGAACTGTGCGGGACAGTAGAGACAAAGTAGGTATTTCATATTATTGCGATACGCAGTTTAGTATTACACTTAAGTACATCCTTCTGTAAAGTGCAAGCTTGACAATGTTTCAATAGTTGCCTATTACGGGATTAAGCTTTGGGATACAATTCATTAAAATGAAATACACAACTTTAACATGAAAAAGTGTAAAAGAGAATTGGTGAAACATTACACAAGAACACAAAGCAAGATACCTGCTTTTATTGAAGATAGTGAGTAAAATACTTCACTTGTATTTTTAAAGATAACGTTTTTCTGCACAAATGGTGAAAAAATCAAAATTCCTTCTTTAGCATAGTCATTTCATATTGTTATAGATATGCTGCAACCCACTCTGATTATCTGTATATACTGATATTTGAATCAATTCCAAGAAGTTTTATCTGTTTATCTGGAATAAAATTTTGTTCCATTGGCTGATAGTGTACAAGATGATGAAAATTACTATTGTTTATAGAAGCTGTGGTGGTTAAAGCTGTTACACTTACACCTTCTTAATTCCATACTTTTCAAATCTGTTATATTTTAAAAATATTATGCTCTATGTACATTGAGATATCTTGCTCATCATCACTGTGTCAAATGAGCTGCATGCAGGTGTAACAATTGTAAATACACTATCTGACCAAAGGGGCTGGATCTGTTAGTAAACATTAATATGGCTTGTATTTATTCTTCATCTTTATGATGGCTTGACCTCTTCTGAGGACACTTTCAATGAGTTGTCTGAAAGTTTGTGAAGGAATGGCAGCCCATTCCTCCTTAAGGGTTGACATTGGAGAAAGTAGTGAAGTTGGAGCCTAGGTCTGGAGTGAGATCAACGTTATAACTCATCACAAACATATTCCATGGGGGTTCACATTTGGATTCTACACATGCCATTCCATTTCAGGAATATTATTTTCCACGAACCACTGTGTGCTTTATTGCAGGAGGCTTTACCTTGCTGATACAAGCAGTCATCGACTCCACTGTATTCCTCTACTGTACACAGTACACAGTACTGTAAAACATGTTTATGTCCTTTAGTATTTAGTACTTTCGTAAGTGCAGTAATGGGACCGCAACCCATCCACGAAAAATGTAGCCATATCAAAACACTACCTCCTCCCTACCTCAGTGCTGACACTACATGTGATGGCAGATAATGTTCTACAGTCATTCACTAAACCAAAACCCTTCCATCATATGATTCATTGCACCAAATCACTCATTTACAATCATTTTATATCCAGTGGTATCACCCTTTACACCACCTCAAGTGTTGCTTTCCATTGACTGAAGAAATGTGTGGCTTATGAGGTGCTCCTCGCCTATTGTACTCAATTCTTTTTAACTCACTGTGTGCAGTCATGCTGGATTGCTGGCAGCACTTTGAAATATCTTTGGAATGAGTTGTAACATTGATCTCACCCCAGACCCACTGATGTCATGCAATTTTTTACGATAACGCTCCGCAATGCTCAACAGTCCCTGTCTGTTAGCTCATGACGTGTATCTGATCTTCCTTCATATTCTCACTTCACAGTTGAATCATCAAAAGTTGACTTGGACAGCTTTAGAAGGGTTGAAATGTCTCTGAAGGATATGTTACTCAAGTGACATTAAATGAATAGCCATGTTCGAAGTTGCGGAGGTCTTGTGACCAACCCATTCTACTATTACTGCGTCTCTGTTGGCAACAAATACTCCCCACTCCCTTTTGTACCCTCAGACCTGCCTCTTGTGATATATAATGGTCAATTCTGCATTACATAGGGATATCCAGATACTTTTACATCTGACCAACAAAAATATTGAAAAAAATTGCTTTGCATGTAGGACTTAACTGATTTTTACTGTTTTCCTGTTTGCTTGGTCTAGGTGAATCACATTGCTTAAATATTTGAGTTACTGCCTTGTGGTAAATCACATTTGTTTCGTGCAGTGGCATTGTCTTAATGTGTAATTTTCACATAGTTTTCCTGCTTCTTTATTTTATATAGTGTAGTATTATTCTCTCTCCAGTACATTTGTGCTACTGTTGGTTCTCTGCAGAAGATACATTTACAAATATGTACTTACAAACTGCTCAGCTAGAGGTTTGAACCACCTGCATATCTGCAAACATGTGTAGGATTAAATTCAAGAGGAGCAAGGGGGGGGGGGGGGGGGGGTGGGACTTACAAACCTAAAAAAAATTACTTTACAATAAGATAAAAAACTACCTCCTGTACAAAAGGCACTCGGTGACATCAAAATGTGCTACTGTGTAATATTCAGCACCATGCTGCTTCAGCCTGTGTGTTGCAACACACTCGGATTTTCCTTTGCATACTATTCAAAAGCTGCTTGAGGTATTAGCCCTGGAACCTATCCTGCCATCTTTGATAGCAATCCTCCTGATGTTATCTAATGAGTGATGAAGGGCCACGCAGTGATGCACTCCAAATTTGAACTGTTCCCAAGCACGTTTAATTGTATTCTGTTGGTAGATATCACAGGCTATTTAATTCATTTCTTTCCTGTCTTTTGGAGGAAGGTATACATGATATTGGCATAATATGCTTGTGCATTGTCATCTTGAAAAATGAACCTATCACCAAAATGTTGATTGTAAGGGTGGCCAATATAGGTCAGAGGATCCAATACCGATACTGCACAGCCTTAAAATTATGCTCAATAATGCTGAGAGGAATCAAACATCTGTACATGATACCGGCCCAAAACACAACTGATGTGGTGAACCTGTGGGTCTGTAAGCCTGAGATGTACGTTAGTACCTCCACACACTCCTGTGATGATCATCAGGTGTCAGACAATTCCTAAACTTGTTACTGAAGAGAACCTGATGCCACTGATCAAAGTTACATTCTTGACATTACTTTGCCCACCTTCTTCATGTACGATACTTTTAGAGGGCTTGACTGCTATTTACAATGGAGATCTAAAGACTAAATTAATTGTAAGGAAACAGTTGGATACTATCTTTGTTGACGCGGCCCTCCCAACTGCATTGAAAAAGGCATCACGCAGTTCTATTACACTCTCCTAAAGGCATCTAGGAAGTAGAGGTCATCAGCTTTTGCTGACAACCTCTACAGGGCATGTATGTTCAGTGTTTCCTGTCTGACAATACTGGAATATAATGGAATAGTTTCAATGATGTTGTTGCATTGTATGCAGATCCACTGGGCTACTTCCTGTCCTGACAACCTTTCTTGCTATAAAGTGACATAGTGTTCATGGTCTAAACTTGAAATGACCCTTTGAGACAGGTTAACATACTGAGTAGTGAACATTCTACCACTCACACTACTGAAATGCACTGAGAATGTAGCTGTACTTCTTGGGTGCACACAGAGATTTCTTGTGATCAACATAGTATAAAGAAAGAAGTTTCCAGTCTTCATAACAAACTGTGCAAGTCATGATGATGACAAAAACTTATTTTTGAAAATTTTGTGTTTGATTACATATGAAATACTCTTTGTGCCAAAACTGACTTTTGCATTTGTTGTTCAGGGTGAATGTGGGATGCGGCCCTGCAGAAGAGAGAGTCCTGCTCACAGGACTCCATGCTGTTGCCGATATATACTGCGAGTGCTGCAAAACAACACTGGGGTGGAAATACGTAAGATAATTCAACTAATATCTTTTTAATAGAAAAAAAGACCACAAAGAAAAAGCAATTTTCCAGTAATTGTAATGTAAGTGACAAAACAGACAGCTCATAAATAGACTTTTGCTGTACTGTAATAGTAAGAGCAGGTATATTTTTGAGCACATCATTTGCAAATAATAACAGATATTCATATTACAATTTTTCATAGTTAATAACATTATTGTCAGAAATTTAATTCTAATTATGAATTCATCATGCTGCAATATGTTGCTTCTCATTTCCGCCATGAGACAACAGAACAGGTTGTATGAGAGTTGTCCAGAAAGCAAAGAACTTTTTGGTATAACTAAATAAAAGCAAAAGATATTAGTGTAAAACTTTATTTACAAAGTTACAGTACCGTACTCTATTTTGAAATATTGTCGCAATAATTCTCAAGGCACTTATTGTAGCATGGGACTATTTTTTTCAGTTTCTATGTTGTACACTTGTAGTGCCAAAGATTTGACCCAGAATGTCACTGTTTGTTTAATGTCTTCATTGTTTGTGAACTGGCATTCTTGTGATCGCTGTGCTTGGGGATCAGCAGTTGGTGTGGTAAAATCATTTTTTACACTCTGAATGATCCTGATAATTCATGTTACAAGAAACTGTATTCTCTGCCTGGGAACTGGGTGTTTGTGTTGTCCTCGTCATTCCATCATCATTATTTGTGACAATGGCTGGACTGGAATGTGTACAAATTGGACTGTGTAAAAATGGGGACATTGTATGGGCACTGATGACTGTGCAGTTGAGCGCCCAACAAACTAAACAACATCATCATCATCATCATCATCATCATCATCAAATTGTATTCCTGTTTTAGCTTGAGAGCCTCAGACTGTTTCATTCTTGCATTGCTTTCTACAAGTGTTTGCATTCAGTTTCCCTGAACCATTCCATAACTGAAAATTTAATCATAATTATTAAATGTGTAAAGTATTGTAATTTACTTGGTTTTCACAAATGGGATACAAATGCAGTCTGAATACAGAAATCTTATTAATTGTTCTGAAAAAACACTCAGTGTCATATTCCACTGATCATGCAGTCTACAGTTCTGTATAACCTGACTCTTACTGCTGTGTTTTGCATAGCTAAGATTGGTAAATAATTTAGGAGCTACAGCAGTGTCATGAATAGGATATATTGCTGCTCACCATGTAGAGGAGGCATTGAGTTGCAGAGAGGTGCAATGAAAAGGCTGTTAAATGTTTAATCCTTCAGTCAAAAATGCCTTCTTCAGAAATTGTGCACGCGCACACACACACACACACACACACACACACACACACACACACATTTGCACAAGCAAAACTTGCATACTCGTCGCCACTATCTCTATACCCTGTGACGAGACACTCTCTCTCTCTCTCTCTCTCTCTCTCTCTCTCTCTCTCTCTCTCTCTCTCTCTCTCTGTGTGTGTGTGTGTGTGTGTGTGTGTGTGTGTGTGTGTGTGTGTGTGTGTGTGTGTTGTAGGAGACCTTTCATCCAAAAGATTAAACATTTATCAGTCTCTTCATTGTGCCTATCCGTGACCCCACACTGCCTCCATATGGTGAGTAGCGATCTATCATTTTCGTAATATTAACAATATTATGCAAAGGACAGATTTCTACTTACGTGAAGGTGTCACACTGAGTTGCAGGCAGGCACAATGAAAAGACTGTTACACATTTGAGGTTTTGCCCTGAACCTTTTACAGAAAGGAAAATGCACGCACATTTACACAAGCAAGCACACCTAGACTCAAGTTCCACCTTAGCCTCACACAGTGCTCAAACTGAAGGCCCCCTACTTTTGAACTCTGATCATGGCGTACATAATTCCCACTGAATACCCTAGTACCCTCAGATAATTTTCCCTCTTGATGGACTAGTAACGGTACATATGTTCAATGTCAGAGAAACTGAAAATCCTAAGTCCGTGGTACATTAACAGCAAATTTGATGTCCCTCCACAATTTCACAAGCTCTCATATTTACAACAGTTGTTCAAAATGGCATCCCCTAGCATCAATCTGGGCTTGGAATCATCACACAGAGTTTTGTCATACCCTTTCTAATAATTCAAACAACAGCAAATTGTGTTGCAGGCAGAGAGAATTCTTGCCAGATGATCCTATTCAATCTCAATAGGTAACTCGTAGACAAAACTTTTCACTTGGTCACACAGGAAGCAGCAAGTGGGATAAGATCAGGTGAATATATTGGCCATGAAACAGGACTTCCTCTGCATATCCTCTGTTCAGGCTTTTCATGGAGTGCATTCACAAACCTGCAGTCCAAAATGAGATGGAGCTCCATCATGTTGGACATTTGGCTCACTCATTTCCAGGCCAAGCTCCCTTACCTCTGATTGATACATTTACCCTTCTCCAGCATCCCTGAAAGTTTGTCACATCATTGAATCATCCTGTAAGTAATATTCGAATACACTAAAGATAAATGGGCTTTGTAACCAGAGAAGTTGTTATCTAATTACTGTATCTTCATTAGCCAAGTGCCCCTGTGGTAACATACATTTTCCTTTCTTAAACTCCAGTTTTCTATAAATTATTAAGGGAAACATAGTTTCAGAGAAATTGATGGACTAAACTTGGAGGTGAATGAATTTTTCAGCAGCAAACTTTGTTATTGCACTTGCTCAATGATCATCTGGTTTATGATTAGCTATTACCAAGCACATAGCTTTTATTGTGGGTATATTTTGAGTATTAGGAGACCTGCTTGTGTAGGTTAATGTGCAGCATGCAAACCTGTGACGAAGAGGTGTACACCAGGCCCAGATCAAATTCACAGTGTGGTTTAAGGATTGTTGATCTGGTATACTGGGCAGCTTGTCTGTGATTTTTAGGTGGTTTCCCACATTCCTTAAGGCAAATGTTGGGGGCTGTTCCCCAATTGCCACTTCATAAATTACAAGGAACACAAAAGTTAAAATATGATTACAAACTGGACAAAGTTTACGCAATTTGCAGACTGATGGCACACTCAACTTCTGTCCCTTTTACATACATACATACATACATACATACTTGACAAGCCATGATATGGTGCCTGGCAGAGGGCTTGTAATATTACTAGTCATTCTGTTACCAGTTCCACTAGCAAACAGAACAAGGGGAAAATGACTGTCTACATGCCTCCAAACAAGTCATAATTCTTCGTATTTTGTCTTCATTATCCTTATGCAAAATATATGTTTGCAGTGCAGAATTGTTCTGCAGTCAGCTTCAAATGTCAGTGCTCTAAACTCTCTCAATAGTGTTCCACAAAAATGCCATCCCTCCAGGGATTGCCATTTGAGTTCACAAAGCATCTTCTGGTCAAACCTACCACTAGTGGGGTTAAGAATGGGTTACACTATTGTTTTATACACAGTCTCCTTTATAGATGAGCCACACTTTCTTAAAATTCTCCCAATAAACAGAAGTTGACTATTCACCTTCCGTACTGCCGGCCTGAAGTGCTAGTACCATTTCACTTTGCTTTAACCCTTCAGTTAACTGAAGACTATGGTGACGATAATGACATGTGGCCACAGCATTAAAATAAAAATAAATTTCCCAAATTATAAAAAACAGCAGACACTACAATGGGATGAATACTAGGGAAGACATTACATGTATTAACATGAATATGTCTGGATTATTTCCAACTCACAAACAAGTAACATTTTTAAAACTATTGACCTTCTGCATTTCAGTACTGGAAAAAGATAAACAAAATATTTTTGGATTACTGTTTTTTGGGAATCATATTAAATAATGCATTACTCATACTAGATTTTCTTTACTCAAGATTTTTCTGAATGGTTTCAAACTCCTTTTCTCTCACTCCTCCTCCTACCTTCATGATTTCCGCACCCTGAAGCATACTGTAGCTTTTTAATTTTCTTATTTAGTGCTTTTCTCAGTTTACCTGAAGTTAGGAAGATAATTTTTTCTCATGCCTCCTGAGATACTTGTTCCTCTTTCTTTTCTTTCACAGCAGCTGTCTCATACTCAAATAATCTTTTGTGTTGTTCATCTTTTTAATCTCTTCTTCAAGATACCTTGGGTTTTATTCTTCTTTTTGCTGTTCTTCTAATAAGAGTTTTTTCTTACATTCTTCCTTCTAAGCATTATAATTCTATGTGGTATCTCGCCTGCTGTCAGTGTTCAACACATTTACTTGCGAAGTAATGTATTCTTACCACATGACTCCTATTCCATAACTAATGTGTAGTATGACAATTGCCAACACTGTAGAAAGAGAAAAAACATTTCAGTGACCAAGCAGGCAGTTAATAATTTTGTAAAAGAAATAAATTAAAAAATTGGCTTGAGAGAGTTTTGAACACTGCCCCTCCACTCGGCAGTCCAACACCATGACCACTTAACCATGACGCTGCGGCTATGTAAATATGCTCGATGTTATACTTGTTAAGCTTGGACCGTAAAAGTCTGCCACAATGTGCTACCAACTGATAGCACTGAAGTGAAGTCCTAGTTGTGTGGCAAGGGCTATCTCTGCACATCATAAACCATGCATGTTGTTTATCAAAACCGTATATATTTGACCCATAAGGCAGTTACGTCACGTGAGTTGTGCATGCGCAGAATCTCCTTAAAACATGCACAAATGTAGGTGTGCTCATGACCCTGATGCCAAGTTTCACGGAGTCTAGAGGAGCACTGGTGCAGCAGATTTAAGTGCCATATCTTTCAGATTGCAGCATCTCTGTTACGATCAACAGCATTCAAAGAAAAATAACCAATAAATATGTAAGGTGTCGAAAGTTAGGGTAGTCATGTGCTCTTATGCTCTTACACAGCAGCAGCCACTGCTTATACTGGAATATCATTGGTTTGAATTTAGCATTATGGCAACAAGATGCAAACACAATTTAATGTTTGAAAAGGACATGATGTAAATAAACAGTCTGAAAAATCAGGCACCGTGGCTGACAATACAGTGAGAAATAAAGGTCCCAGGCCAAATATATTTGTTCCTGAAACTGTCCCCACAGTCTCTGGACTTATTCAGCAACATCTCAAGAAATCTGTATGAAGAACTGCAGCAGGGACTGATTTGAAGCGTTCAAGCAATACTGAGAAACTGTCTACACATATTTTCATTCAAGATCCATTAGTTCACACACATACCGGCCGTGTAACAAATGAGATTGAGAACCAGATTCTCAGAATGATTGATAATGACGGATTTGATGTTGGCTGCATCTGCTTTGCACTAGGAGCCCATTTGCAGCTGAATGGGTTTGTGACTAAGCAAAAATGATGATTTTTCGGTTCCCGTTAGTGCGAAGCAAAATCACAGCAATCTCCCAAAGTTACTGTTAGTGTCATGGTGTACAACAGAAACATTATCAACCCTTTCTTTGTTTGTGAATCGAAAACTAATGGATACTACATTGCAGTTTTGGAACAATTTGTCAATACACATCAAGCAGGGGAAGATCGACCAGACACGTGCAAGTAAGATGAGGCCCAGTCACATCACACTGAACAGATGTTGTGTGTTTTTGATGAATACTATACTTCAGGAGTTGAATCTTTACTTTGAATTGCCCTGAATTTACTGGTGGACATGTGGATTGGGCTCCATATTCACCAGATGTGACTCCCTGTGACTCTTTTTTGTGGGACACATTGAAAGACACTATCTGCTTAACTGTCGCATAATATTGGAAAAATTTAAATCATTTATGTTTGGCATTTTCTCTTGAGGCATTACGAAATGTCGTAGCATATTTTGTTGTTCATTTGTGCTATTTCTCTACTGGTAGTGGTGGACATTTGAACTATACAGCATACAGTGCCATCTGTTATCAGCTTTTTTTTCTGTGTAAAATTCTTATAGCTTCTGTGATAAAATACTGTGTGTTGCATGCTTCCATCAATTTTTGTTTTCATGTTCTTTAATTTAAAAGTCATTGTATCTTTTGTTGCACACATTGTCAGTCCTTCACTCAGTAGAATGTATTGCTTGATGTGTACTTTTCACCTGTCTTTTTTTAAAAAAAAATAGTTTCATTAGTCTCTCTGACCCTCTTGAACAATTTTGTGTTGAACAGTAGTATTCGATAGCAGTAAACACTATATTGAGTTTCTTGTTTATTATTTCTTGCTAAATGCAAGTATGCTGTAGCTCCTGTTCCTTGGACATGCGCAGAGTTATTTGTTCAGTAGTTACAAAGATTTTTTTTTTTTAATGTGCATAACTAACTGGGGAGTGTGCCAAAATGGTATAATTAAAATCTCCTGTGACCTGAACAGGTCCTTACAGTGAGTATTATTACTGTATTTGGTTGTTTTCCTAATTTCCCTTTTCTGTAGTCTGAAAACTGTACTAACGTTTTGTGCAGAAAAGCATTCCATTGCTAAGAACTGAGTTAAAATACCAATAGAACTTAACTGTAAGGCATTGGCTGTTACTCACTGATGACAACTTCAAGGGCATCTAATTCTGATCTTCTTCTGTTTGTGAGTAACTTTCGTATTGACACTGTTTCAACTGATAATACATACATATTTCTAGAACTTTAGTGTATGCTATGCAAATACCAACTACATTTAAATTTCCAGTGTCATTTTTTCCTGTTCAGACTGAAATTTATGGCATTTGTTTTATGTGCAGTGTAGCAGTATTGTAAACTTTTGTGAGGGTTTCATATACTTTCACTGCAAGGAGACCTCTTATTCTTCCAGTGGCTATAATATTGCAGTCATCAGTAAACATAATTTTATCCCTTGTAATTGAGTTTCACTGGAATTGCCACTTTGGATGAACACAATGCTGGGTTTCTCATATGAAAATTGAATAAACATGTGTAATGTACATGAGGCATGCCTTACATGATCCACAGGCAGTAGTTCACACACTACTCTTTCCTTTCTTGTTAAAGTAGCACACATGATAAAGAGCAGAAAAATGTCACCTCATTATTAAAGTTGATTTTAGTTTGCAGAAATGCAGCAAAACAATGATAGTGACAAGTGAAATGCATTTGCTGTTATAACTTCTATCACATGCCTTGTATTAATGTCTATATCATGTAAGGTTTTGTGTGATCTTAAGCTTCTCCAGCGAATCAGTTGTTTGTATTGCTTTTGGGTGTTTGTATTGCTGGGTGCAATCATTTACAAAACATTCCATGAACAGTTGCACATCCTAGAACAATACAAATATATAATAAGTTGTTCTGCATCATTTTTCTGTTTTTTTGTTCCAGGAACATGCTTTCGAATCAAGCCAGAAGTATAAGGAAGGCAAATACATCATCGAGTTGGCTCACATGATAAAAGAAAATGGTTGGGATTGAACAACAGTTTAGCCCGATGTTGCCTCATGGGAGGCTCCCAGATTGTCCCACACTGCATGCATGCTTGGATGATCTTCTGTATTGTGAGAATTTAATTTGTGTTGAAAACCAGAAGAATAGAACCAGTGAAGGAAATGAACCATGACATTGTGTGGTAACACACAAGACTCCACACATGTGTGCCTGCACCCAGTGGTGTTAGCAAAGAGAGTGTACTGAAAGGAACAGAAGCGCTCTTCTTGGTCTTAATAAAGAAGAAAGTAAAAGTAAATAAATGTTACAAGAATGTGCATTCGACATCGACAGAGACAATTATAAGATATGTGTTACTTGATGAACAGGCTCTAGAGATAAGTTACAGATTTCTATGCTTAGTTTGCACTGTTCATTGTTTTTATATCTATAAAAGAAAGCATTAAATGTGGGAGTCGGTATTAGACCTATGGACGCAAAGTGAAGTCCACGTTGTTTTATCTATTGGGTACCTGGCGGCAGAAGGAAGCGGAGCCTCATGCATCCGCAGAGATCTGAAAAGTTATATTATGTACTTACTGTGTGCCAGGTGAGGCGATGGCCACTGACTGCACGCTCGGCTGTAGTGCTGAGGCAGAAACTGCTTTTCAGTTTGTGTGAATTAAGTCTGACAATTTGCTTACTGATAATGTTTTCTCCAGATATGCAGTTGTGGACTTTACCATTGCAAGTTTAGCTTGATGTGATAAGTGGTGGCAGTCTTATCTTTTATTTGCATCAGAGTGATCTTGATTAATATATACAGTTGTTGGAGAGTTTGGTTGATGAATGCTGTGAGCTTTTTTTGACACTTTAGACTTAAGTGTACTTAAGGAAGAAAATTCAGTTTAAAAAGCTTTTAATAATTTGAATAATCATGTCTCACTTTGCTGCAGAAAAGAGAAATTGCCATCACAACTCTTTTTTGGTAACCCAGTCTAGTCTTTCAGTCTGTGCATTCATTATTATTTCCCTTGTATTAGATAGTATTTGTACGAATTTTTGTTTTTCTTTATGTCCTCTTTTTTTTCTTACTTTCAGTCCTCACATGTTTAATTTGGAGGTAGTTCAGGGGTAGATATCATCTTTCCAGAATACAGTGAAAACACTTACACTTTGAACTTCATCATTCGAATATTTTCTTTCTACCGATTTCATGTTGACATTGTCAGATGAATGGAACATTTTGTTTCTTTGAATTTTTTTTTTAAAACGTAAAGGAGCGGAAAAAATGCGTAATATATCCATCCATGGAATTTTGATGATGTCAGTACCGATTATTTTCTTTTTATCCTAACAGTGCAAGTGATATATGTGGAACAGTTTTTCAGTGTCTTTGATACTGTAACATGTGATAATCATTTTATCTGTGAATTATTTGCTCCATGTGTGTACCAATGTGTAGACTGCATAAACAAAGGCAGAAATAAATGTGATTGAATTTGATATTAATGACCACATAATGTATGTTTTTTTCCTTGATAATTTTTTATACATTCAGTTCATAGTATTTTCAGTTTGAATAGTTTTATAACAAAACATGCCATATTTTTATGTATTAGTGGTAAGTTAATTTTATAATCAATATGCTAAATCTGCAAAAAATAGTAGTGCTATCCACTTTCATTAGGAAGCAAATTAGCATGTGCATCATTGGAGTTTTTAAATTTGATATGTCTAGAAACTAAGATACCTGTGTGTAAATGTGAGAACTGTCTTAGGTGATATTTTTAGTTTTATATACTGGTACTTGTATTCCTAATTTCTTTTTTCTTTCGGAATTTGCACAAGATGATATAGGGCTGAACTACATGCATACATATTCTACATTTTCTTACAATACAAAAATTGTGTCACTAAACTTATTTTCTGATTTACTTATAATGCTGGATAAAGAGTAGGATTGTGTGTGATCGAAATGACTTTCTGTTAGTATATTTGTATTTTCACAATTACATTTTCCTAGGATTCCCTTATATAGTATAAATGTGAGAATATTATTCAGAAATATCTGTACACAAATGTTATATTTTGTATGTATCAAATGCTATGTTCTAGATTCTAACTCTTTAAAACTGGTAATCTAACCAGAAAACTAAATGAAATAAATTAAAGAGCAATCTCAGTTACAAAATCTGAAGTGTTTTATTAATACTTGTTTCACAATTGAATTTTCCATTACAGGTTCCCCGTTGGTGAAAATGAACACATTTACCAATTTTGTTTTGACTGCACAGTTATACAGGGGTTGGCCAAAAATATGGGAACACCAAAAACAAAACATATTATCATACTTTATACAGTGTGCTAAACCCACTGCCATTCAAAACATCTTCCACTTGTCTTAGGATGGATACACCCAGATCCTTTGTGGTTTTGAAGGATATCTTGTACCATTATTCCTGCAAAATAGTGGCAAGTTCTGGTAATGATGGTGGGAGTGGATCACGCACACTCCTTTCAAAAATAGACCACAAAGGCTCAATAATACTGAAATCTGGTGATGGAGATGGCCAGGGGAGATTTGGCATTTCCTCCTTGTGCTCTCAAAACAAATACTGGATGGTGCGAGCTGTGTGAACAGGGCCCCCGTTATCTTGGAACAGAGCGCCACCATAGGGGAACAAATATTGTACCATAGGATGGACCTGATCAACCAAATTACACACACAATCTTCGGCAATAATGCAACTTTGTACAGTAACTGTAGCCTCTGCCCAAATCATAGCTGAACCCCTGCCCTATTTTACTCTCCAGTGTAAACTCATTCAGAAGTTGGAAACAGTGTGGAAAATGACACATACAACTAAATGACTTTCTTCCATTGCTCCACAGTTGAGACTGTATGGCTTCAGAACCACATTTTCCCGTTATGAACGTTTGCATCACTCATGAGTGGTTTTGGAAAACCAGCTTGCCCTGCGATTTCCTGCTTGTGAAGCTTCCTTTGTGTTGTTTTGGCTCTGACTGGATTTGTGAGTGCAACACTCAGTTTTGCAGTAACTCTTTCTGCTGTCATCGACTTTATTTTTTGTCACAATCCTGTGACCATTCCTTTGTGTTGTTTCGGCTCTGACTGGATTTGTGAGTGCAACACTCAGTTCTGCAGTAACTTTTTCTGCTGTCATCCTCTTTATTTTTTGTCACAATCCTGTGACCATTTGTCATGGTCACATGATCACTCGGCACATAATTTCGTCCACATTTTGACATAGCGAGTGATGTTTTTCCTCTTCCCCTCTGTGTGGTATGAATCTTTGATCTGGGTATGCAGTATAAAGGGCACTGGATCAAACACCAAACCTTTCGGCCACCTTGGTTACAGAAGCACCCATCATAACAAACGATGACAATCTGTCAATGTTCGAATTTGCTTTCATCTGACATAAAGCACTCACAATTACACTGAGCACAGTCCTTATCGTGAATGGCACTTGCAATCTCTTGAGGATAGTGCACAGGTGTCATTCGTAGTAAAAAATAATAGCAAAATCTACAGGCATAGCTAAAATCCGCATTTATTTTCAAGCATACACTTCGTATCGTGTTTCCATATTTTGGTCAGACCTCTGTATACGACATTAGTTTTGCAGGATTGGGATATTTAGTTACTTTGGTATATTTCCCAGTACAGATGCTCTTATTCCAGTAATGCAACATAACTATCCTGAAAGCATATTAGGAGGAACTACAGGCGCATTGAATGACTCGAGAACCTTACATGTTGCTCTCTAAAACTATTAGTAAAAAACAAAGTTTTCTATGACAAGGATCTGCCATCTGTTTACCAAGTTAGTCCCCCTTTCCATCTCCAACTCTTCTCATAGCTTCTCCCCTGCCATCTATGTCTAGTTATTCAATTTCTCTCTCTATCTCTTTCTTTCTTCTTTCTTGTTCGCCTGTCTGTCCATTCATCTCAAATCCTAGGTGAATATCATACCAAATCCCTCAATAGGCCTACTCACTGAAATGAAATGAAATGAATGTATGGCATTGTTGGCCAGGAGGCCCCATTCGGGGGAGTCCGGCCGTCATATTGCAAGTCGTCATTAGTTGACGCCACATCAGCGACTTGCGAGTCGGTGATGAAAATGACTCACTAATTTCCCCAAACTTATTGCTCCTTTTTACTAATCAAGAATGCACAATGGTTGAGGCAGTGGATTTGTATTTGGGCGGCATGGGAAATCTCCACTCAGCCACACAGGTTCACTTTAGGGTTTCTGTGATTTTCCTAAACTTTAGAAATGAACGTAAGGGTGGTTCCTTTCAAAAAGATATGACAGATTTCCTCTCCCATTATTTCCCAGTCTGTGTGTATGTTCCATTTGTAGTGATCCTTCTAGCTGAGGTAATAAACATCAAACTGCACCTTTGTTTCCTCTCTCCCAGTTTCCTGTCTTCACTTGGATGAAGCAACCTTTCCATCTGAAAATTATCTATTGTACCGTTTGTCTATGGTTATTGCTATTTAGCTCCATGCCTAAGGCTGTATACATATTTAATTTTAGGTGCAGGTATTATAAACTACTTGTGCTTGTTATGCTGGCTACTTACACACAGTGTTGATGTCTGTTGTGGACTATGAGGGCCACTCCAGACAGAAACCCACAAGTTTCTTTTATTACGATTCAGGTGGGTTTTTTTTCCCCACTTTCATACACAATTGGTACATACTTCAGGAACAAGAGATCATGTATCCACAATTACCTTTTACCACCTTGCATTTATACCAGTAAAACTGATGTAATCTCTATTGGAAAGTAAGAAAAAGAAAAGTCATTACAGTTCAGCAGCCTATCACAAGGACTTGAAAATCATTTCAAAGTATTTTATGTGACTGTTATTTTTGCAAATTTACCAAGGTTTTTGTAATATGTTTCCACTGTTGCTGGGTCAAAACAATAAGTGGATTGTGGAAAAGTCATCTTCTCAGGTTTAATGATTGCACTGTTGATTATTTTCGAATTGAGGCTTGTATGTAGTGCAGTAACAACTACAGAACTTAATGAATGCATAGAATGACTCTGTGCGAACATCATGGACAATAAACATATGAGCTGGTATATGCACTTAATCTCCTTAAATGTTTCTTGTATACTACTGAAACTTCACACTGTGTGACATACTTTCATTTGAACTGTACTGTTGAGACATACAGGGGATGGACAAAATTATATGAACACCTTGGTGTAAGCACCTAATTTCTGGAGTTCATTTTATGACTTTAAGGCTCTTGTTTCCATTTTGCACTGAGCCTTTTCTCAAAGTTTTCTGAACTACCAGTACATCTGTGATCCTGTGATGTTTTGTCGATTTACAATTATTTTAGTCCTTGGAGACATACTTTGTGGACAGTTGTTGTTGCCCACTTTGTGCTCCATAACAAATGTTGCAGCTCCAATAGTGGTGTCTAAACCTACTTGATGCAGAGTCATGACAGCAAACAAAGTTCTTGATAACGCCTTGTTAACTAGCACAATACTGAAAATAAAACTAAACTCTCCAGTACAAAAGAATGACATTAACAAGATTTGTTACCTCTTATTTGAAGGCCACTGCTTTGAAAATGACTGATGAGTATAATATACAAGCAGACCCAGTAGTATATATAAAAGCACAACATGAATTGCATAAATATAACATTAATGGTAAAGCTGGTATGGGGAAAGCTTGTAAAGCAGACAGTAAATAAATAAAAGCTTCTGTGGTGCAAGGGGCACAAAATCTAGACTATCAGACAAGGTGACTATGTAATGGGGTCACATGAGTTAATGTCAACACTGTTCATTACTGGAAGATATGTTCACGTATGGAGAACACTAGATACAGTGTATATAATCTAGGTTGTCTTCTACCAAGTATAAGAAATACTGAAGGTTCTGTAATGATTTAAGCAGTCATATACTTTTTTAGTGGCTCCTGTGGGCACTTTAAAAAGAGAATGAAAGCATAATGTCTATAGAACAATTTTAGGTGACCATATTCATTCAATGACATGCACTTGTTCCCAGCATGATAATTTGTACCCCAAGATCACATATGTTATTGGTGAGCACAAACATGAAGCAACTTGTACTCCATGACCTCGACAGTCCCTAGAGTTCAATATTATTTAACTATTGTAGCCTACGTCAGGAAAATAAATAAGTGTACATTACCATTTTCCTCATCTCAAGAAACTGGAACAATTTCTGCTTAAGGAATCATATGCCATCGTCATGATTTGTATGACATTATTCCCAGAAGCATTCAGCTTGTATGGATGATACAGATGACCCTGCACCATATTAGTGTCAGTGTGACAACATCTAGCTGAATTTGTGTAATGTCATATGGGATGCTGTAAACTTTGGAAACATCAGAGGTTCAAGAAAGCCTTCTAGTCAAGTGATGCTATCACTGCTGAAGCCAAGGAGATAGGTCACTGAGTGAGTGAAACACTATCTTGAACTGTATGCCACTTGGATTAAGATGACAAGCACTACCCTTGGAGCCATTAATTTATTCATTCATTTACACATTGTATTCCAGAAAGCACATCATGAAAGAGAGCATTCTGGACTGTGATACCTTAATAGGCAGATGCAGCGACTACAGGATACTCCTCTAAAGTACACTCACAACACGTTACGATGAGTGCTCATCTATGAATACTGGTAATTATCATAAATAAATTATATTAGGAGACAAGCAGCTGCTTCAAAGATAGAGCCACTGTTCTTCCTGTTAATAACTCAGCTGCTGCTTTTGTCTACTGCTTCATAATAAATACTTACATAACTTCACAAATTACAAAAACCACTATAGCTGTCTTTACTGGAAAAGTTACTGTTTAACGCAAACCCTAGACAGTGATGCCTAAATCGGCAATTTGTGTCTGTTTAATCAACCAGTCATTTTTTTAACTTTCATGCAGTTTATTTTCTGTGCCATTAACTAGTTTTCAAACTGCTGTAGGCTCATCATCAGATGGAGGTGTTACAGTTTCATGATCAGGATTATGTGCAGCTAGATTCTGTGATTGAGGCAATCACACTACTCCGGGGTATCTGTGTCAAATTTATTCTGATGGATATTTTGCAGGTCACACACACACACACACACACACACACACACACACACACACACACACACACACACACACACACACAGTACTTAGTTGACTTAGTTGACTTAGTTGCACTTGGCTCCACATTCACTCACAGTAAGCCTGCAGTGGCTTGAAAGCTTAGTTAGTGTTACAGGAAAATAAATTATATTGAAATTCACACACAAATCACCAGCTTAAATTGCAAATACAGAACATTATTCACAATAGATATAGAGAAGTTATGCATAGTTTATATGGAAATTATTTTCAGTATTATAGCTGAGACGGTGTAAGAAGATCCCTGCCAGCTCACAGCGCTGTTGCCAGCTTTTAACTGTGAACCACTAATGGGTGCATGTGAAAACAGTAACTGTCCATAGTGTTGCCATATAGAGCTTTACAAAATCGTGTTATGTTATTGATTGAGATAGGCCTGCAAAGCTGCTGTGCCCAGCCCACAGCAACTTCCAGAGATCAGCTTATGCCGACAGCTGTAGTAATTATCATCATCAGCAACATCAGGAAGTCCCTGTAGTGAGCTGTGTATGATGTTTCTGAACAATTTGGTATATTTCTTCCTACACCACAGCAGCCCATCTCTCTCCTTTCCTTTTGAGGTCTTCTTATTTTGGTCCAGCTACCTCTTTCTTGGACATCCAGCTCATCTTCATCTATGGCAAAATCACTTACGCTGCATCTTTTTCTCTTGACCAGGCTTTCCATCATGATCACTTCCACTTGCATGTCTCTTCTAACATGCTTGCTTCCAATCTCATCATTGGGATAGCAGACGTAAGAAATTCCATTTCACAAGCATCACTCTGTTTTATAGGCCATGATAGAAAGAAGCAATATTCTGAACATGATTTGTTTAACTCTTAGACAAACAGCCTTATCCCAGCCAAGTCTTCATACTAGACTGAAGATGTTGGATTCTTTGGTTACCTCATTCAGAACTTCAAGATTGGCACTCCCATCATTTACTTTAACACTACCAAAATGTGTGAAATTATTCACTTTCCCAATCTTCTTGCCCTCCAAAAGTTCTACTCCTTCCCATCTCCACTGCCTTTTTTAAAATAAATAAATTTAAAAAAAAAGCAGTTAATACAAAGACTCTGAATTGCTATTTCACAGGTCCAATTTCGTCTGTACCTCTGTTTATTTCACCCAGAATGGCGACAATTGCAAATACAAAGAGCATGTAGGTCTTATTTTTCCACTTTGTTCGTAATCTTCAGTATACGGTGCTCACAAATGTGATGAGTAATGGGGAACTGCCCTGTTGTACACCTTTTTTTGTTCTAAACCTCTTTTATTTTCCATCTTCAATTTGTACACCCCTATCACAGTTATCATACACCATCTGAATTTTTGTAATTAGAGAGTTGGGGACATTCCACTTTTCCAAACTGTCCCATGTTCGATACCCCAGATCTAGAAACTGGAGAGTGCATGAGACGTGCTTACACCTAGGCTATCCTGAAAAATCAGCCAGGGCAGAACATGCTTTAAAAAATTGACACTGAATTCTATTCTTTGATGAAATGTCTGTCATTATGAGGACGAAGGGGTTTTGGGATAGGGTCATAAAAGAAGTGGTAGAAGTAAAAATATTCATAAACACCATGAATGAGGATGGCAGTTTGCCATTCAGCACAGCCAGGGACACATCCATCATGAGGTTGAAGTGGGCGCAATGGACAAGGGATGAAAACAGTACCACATCTGGTGATGAAGAGAGCACCAGTGACGTCACAGCCAGCGGTTCAGCTATATAACGGCAAGGCCACAGTGACACGGCAGTCATTTATCATGTAAGAATGGCTGAGGAGAGCTCGGTCGAAAGCTCATGGATCTTTTCTTTTCCTACCATATTTTTTTCCATTATTTATCTGAGAGCAATAATTAGGTCAACTGTTCTCTGTTAGTCTTAATACCATGCTTTTCTTCTTGAAACAAGTGCTAGGATAACTCACAACCTCTTTTTTCCAGAATCTTTTCAGTTATCATTAGGCAGTGTGTCAGTAAAGTGATCCCTCTATAGGTGGTGCATTTTTTCTTATTTCCATTTTTTAAATATTGGTATTATAATTCCCTTTTTTCAATAGCTGGGTACCTCATTTTCTTTCCGTATCACTTCCACAATTCAATGCAAGCACTGTATTCTGTTGATCCCCGCTGTTTTTGTCATATTTGCAGTTAGATCATCATTTCTGGAAGACTTCCCTCCTTTACATTTCTTTCATATCATTTTCTGTTTCTGTCAGGGTACCTGGTGGTTGTTCTTTCTCAAGTAGGTTGGTGACTCACGATCCATGGCCTTCCTTGTATTTCATATTTAATAAATTTTCAAAATAAACTTTCATCTCTTCTCCAAGTCCTTCTATGTCTCCGATGATGATCCCTTTTTCTATTTCTGTTGCATTTATCTTTTTTCCCCATACTTTTCAAGAAGACATGAAGTGTTTCTCCCCCCTCTACTATCTGTTTAAAGTTATTGCATGAAGATACCCCAACTTTTCTACAGTGAGAAAAAAGATCAATGTTTAGGCCACACTGTCACAGTGGAAAAGATGTGTGTTTCACATCACTCTAGTAACAAAGCAGCAGTCAGTGGAACGGATCTCACAAATTCTGCAGTCAACATGAAAAATAAAGAGGATATTTCAACAAGCAAGATTATGATAACTGTGTTTTGGGACAGGTGTGGGGTTAAATCAGTCAACTTTATGGCATGAGGGGCAACAATGAATTCAGGTGCTTACTGCACAACTTAAGGAAGTGTCTTTGATGTACTGTCATTTGGAGTTTTGCTGCTTTGTGATAAAGCACAGCCTCATTCTGATGGTCAATCAACTCCTGTGGATGAGAGCAAATGGACCAGCCATCATACTGCCTGGAACTTGAACTACGCATTGTGATTTAAGTAATATCTGGCATATAAAATTCAAATATCTTCATAATCTGCAGCACTTAGAATATGTCTTTACTTAATTATGTGCATCTGTAACATAACTGTCAATCATGGTTATCTGCATTATGTAACTTAATTTCCTGTAAAAAATAAAAAATCATGATCTTGATCAACATAGGCCTTCTTTGCCTATAAACATTACTAAAAAAATTGTACCAACTTGTTTCTGTAGTTATTGTATTCAATCATTTCATAAATCACTCACCACAACTTCATCACACTGAGATATCATGTGTCATCTGGATGAGCGTTGTGTGATCTAGATGTAAGGGAGAAATAAAATGGGTGAAAGAATGAATTACCACCTGTTCCTGTACCTGAAGTGAATTCTGGCTGACTGGCAGTTTGGTACGGATGAGTAAATGAAAAACCACAATTGTGTTCACAAGACAGTGGATATCCATGATGTGGCATAAACAACAAATTAGTAAAATTCTATAAAATCTGTAAACAATAAGAAAACTGTATTGAAAAATAGCTTAAGATATAATGAGTGACACAAAAAATTTTTACTACTTTCGTTTTTATGGGAAAATGGATCACATTTTAAAAAATACTGTTTGTGTTATGTAAAGAGTAAAAGAACTCGTTCTGATCTGCATATTTTCTCTTACCTTTTTTTTCTAACTGAAAAAATAGATCAAACCAAAGAATGTTGGATGAATGCTAGCCTAATCCAAAGGACACAGATTTATTCACTAGAAAACAGTACAATGCATTTGCCTTTAAAGTTCATTTGAGTTGCAGTACATTCAGTGTCATTACTGCTGAGGTCAGCTGCAACATATTCAGTATCATTCCTGTTCTAAACATTTTGGAGACTGTTCACATCGAAGAATATCAGGCCTAGGAAACTGGGCACTTATGCTGTTATTTAAGGTGTTACTGGGACGTATGTAATTGATGTGTTTTCAGGAGTAATACATACTAAAAAGGATCAAGCTTCAAGATTAATTTTTCATATTAATGTTTGTTCTTTAATAGATCACAGATTTTAAAATAATGATGACAGAAAGAATAATTATCCTCCCATGAAAAAAGTGCAAGGTGAGTGAGCTTCCAAAATTTCTTGCTCATGCAACATTCGTGATGTATTTGTAGCAGAATTCCAGAAAACTGGAAACCCATTGAGTACAGAAACAAAATTACATCAATGCAATCATACTGGCTCAGCCATTCACAAAAGCAGCTGTTATGTTCTCTAACTTTTCTTTCAAAATAATTATAGAAATTTACGACAGAAGGCAGCACTAGTCAATGGGCAGGTAGTGAGATGTCCATATATTGTTCTCATATGAAATGAGTTCAGTTTCCGAGTGATAGGTGGCTCATGACTCAAGAAAATTCTTGGCCGATCTATACTTAGATGCATTCTTTCTAACACAAAGTTGCAGCCCGAGCTCTGATTGAGCTTGGTCTCCAAAGAGTTAAATAAGAGGAAGTGTTCAAATTAAATATAAATTCAAATCAAATGCTACATGTGTATCAGATCAGTATAAAAACTTGAAACAATATAGTTAGAATCTTGTTTCTCTCCAAAATCAATCTGTAATCATCATTCAGGTGGGGAGTTCACTTCATGTTATAGGGCCATAACAGAACACTGTTTCAAATTGTATACCTATGTGTATTATGCAATATGGGACTGGAAGTCAAATCTTATTTCCCTTCTGTTGTACAGCCCACCTTTTTTTAGTTGCAGCATTGTACAGGTGAAAAGGAAAGGACCTACAGTACAATTAGTAGCAACAAAACTCAGAGTTCTATTAAAAAAAGAATTTTTGTTGCCTCAGTTCCTGATTTTACATTGTTTCACTGAGCTTCACTGACTAACTGGTGGCATATATTTATTTGGGAAATGTAACTGTTAACTTTGATACCCATGTGCTTTAAGTACACTAATATAATCTCACTCTCAGAACTCACATGGATGCTGGCTTTCAGCAGACAACTGACATTAACTGAACTACTAGATAAAATAACTTGTCGGAGGGGGCATATCTGTACATTGTTGCATTAATCAAAATGTTGTAGGATTTGATGTAGTCCTCTTGGGCTTTCAGCTCATTTGGTTGTATGTTCACATTCTTTTGGCAAACCTCCCCTTATCAAGTACTGTGACTATTGTGTGACAGATTGTACCTCCGATTTACAGATGCATATGCAATTATTCTGCTGTGATGACACCACTGATGCCTAGCTTTTCAAGGTAACATGCTCAACAGAAATGAAGGTGCGCAGATGAGCTAGTAACTAAGCTTATGTAGGTGGCAAAGCAGAAAAAGAAAAGGGATATGTCTGCTAGCTATCTGTGGTCCAATAAGAGAACAAAGGGTGGCAACAATATGCAGTGTTAATACCACCTAATACCAGGATACTAGGATACATTTCTCAGTGGTACAGAAGGGAGGATCACAATTTGTTACTCCTTCCCCCCCCCCCCCCTTCTCCACCCCTCCTCCCTCTCCCAAACACACACATTTATTGTGACACAAATGCCTATGATTATTATTATGAATAATAATTTGGTAATTTGTTTACATCAGTGGTTGGTACATTCCTTTAGCAGAATTTCCAAGAAACTGCAAATCAGAAAAGTACAGCATTTGATAAGCATTTCTCCAAAAATTTAAGAAGTTCATTTGCCATGTAACTGATATTAGGAACTATAATAGCATCAAACAAACAACTTTTACAAACATCAAAATTTACATGATAAAAAAAAAGAAAAAACAAAATGTGCTTTCACCGTTGTTAGTATTTCAGTTAACACTGTGATTTTGGACGCAACATTTTTAGAACTATACTGTTGAAGCTGATCTTGTTAATTTGTCTGCATGCTCCTTCACACTGTATTAAAAGTACCAAAGCTGCAGTATTTGTGATGTTAGTTCAATCTGAGGTATGTCTCGTAAGTAAGGTACAATTGTCTATAAAAAAAGGAAAAACAAAACGGTAGATCTTTCTTTTTTTCTTACAGAATTCTACTTATACTTTTCCACTTTCCAAAGCTATTTCCACTCACCTCTGTTGAAACAGAAGCTCAGTTTGGCTTTGGCCAATGGTTCTCTACAGCAAAAAACAATACAACTGCCAGTATGACTACATTACTACTAGTCCTAATTTATTGTTAAGTTTTAATACAGTTTATAGAAGTCGCTGCAGTGGCATCTTCTGCCTGCTCAACTTATTCCACATTGATGAAAGATGTCCTTCATGATGGGATCTACAGAACACGATATGTGAATGGATTAATTGATGCAAACCTTACTTACATAATTCCATCATCTATGAACAAAGCTGTATCTTAGTGGAAATTCTGGTTGTGATTTGGAAATAATGTTCTTCACCATAATGCACTGGGACTCTACCTCTCAGCTCCTATTGCCCCTAGAAATATACTTCTCAACAGACTGGGAGCATATATTTCCAATCTGAAAATGATTAATAAACATGATTTTTATATGTTTCAAACTGTTGTTAACCGCTCCCATCAAATGATCAGCAACTGCAGACTGCTGGCCTCAGCATTGCTCCTCATGGATGATGTCTCTGACTGAGACATTTGATTATCATCACTCTCTGCACTGGGTTCATTTGCTTCAGTTATCAGGTGGTGACTGCACTAGGCATTCGCGTTCTTATTGTCAAAATTGGAGTACTGGTAGTATTTCAGTCAGCTGTTCTGATCACTCAGTGTAAAGCTTGTGCATTACTACTGTGGCCAGGGCCAACTCCAGGAATTTTGCTGCCCCATGTAAAAACCTTAAGTGCCACCTCCCCCCCCCCCCCTTTCTTGCATTTTCAGACGTAGTCAACATTTTCACATTGGCATTCATCCATGGTGTGGTATTTTCACATATCACACATACTCATACATCTTTCTGATGTGAATACATCTTTAAAACATGAGCCAGGTATGGGGCACCACTCGGTAAAAGAGAAGTGAAATGTTTACCATGTGATGTAGTGTGGAGGGAGAAGCACCATGACCACTGCGGGAAGAGTAAAAATGTGGAGTAGAGGCAAGTAGAGTTCTTGCAGTACTTCCAATGACCACGATTTGCATTTTTGACCGGTGGCTTGCTCTGGTGTAAAGTAGACATGGGAGAGTGATGTTTCATGAGACTGCATTTTTGCATAGACATTTATCTTCCCATAATTTGTAGCAAACCACAGAGATAAAGGAACAAGCAGACACCTATTCACTGCAAACTGAACAAATGTTCACCTCAGTGCTGCATAGTGGTAGATCAGACACATTGGCAGGAGTTGCAAAAGGCACGAAACGTTCTGAATTAAGTCAATGAATTCTGAAACAGTGGGTCTCAGGGAACAAGAAAGAGTAAATAGACTATGATACAGTAGAGTGTCGATTATCCGAAGGAACTGGGGGACATGGGTGTTCGGAAAACTGGTTTGTTCGGATAATCGAACTGTACATGTTTATTTGCCAAAAAGAAGTACTGTACAGTAAATTTATTCATAAAAACAGGCATCTCTTTTAGTATTACAAAGTAACATACAAAGGCAACTTCAGTAGGAATATATAGTATGTGCCACAGTTTATTAAACAAAAATATATACATATTACATACGCATTTTACATGAACAATACACACAGTATACAAAATTAACGTTTAAAAAAATCCTTTATTTTGGTCTGTCTAAGCAAGCCTACATGCTTACGAGCAGTTAAGTCACGTACTTTATTCATTACAGATATCTGAAACTGGTCACTTTCATCTTGGGCTTCAAACCATCGCGAGGCAGTATCTAAACAAGTGAACGCCTCAGAAGCTGTTGGTATACTTTCATCTTCACTTTCTGGAGCACTGGTGGCGTCATCTTTATCAGTGACAACGTTTACAATCTCGCTGTACTGCATGATTTGGTGTCCTGGATCTGCATCATTGATATTCATCCATTCATGAATGTCTTCTTCATCACATTCATGGCAATCTATTTCTTTTAGCATACCGAGAATTTCAGACATATCATTCTGTTCGTCATTTTCAATCATACCTTGTGAATTTTCTTCTGTGTCCAAAATTTTATTCCAGGCCTTCTTCAAATTCTCTTCCTTTTAACTATTCCATGCTGCACTGATAATGTAGGACGCATCTTTCAAGTCAGTATTATTATGATTTCTTAAGAGACTTTCTTCTCCATCCTCTTTTCTTTCTAACAATAACTTACGCAACAATTCTTTCCTGTAATATCATTTGAAAGTCTCAGTAACACCTTGATCCATGGGCTGTAATAAGGAGGTTACGTTGGGTGGAAGAAATATTACCTATATGAACTCGTCTTTTTCGTTTAAAATGTCACATGATGGATGAGTTGGTGCATTGTCAAGGAGAAGTAGTGTTTTCTCCCTCTTCGCATTCTTTAGCTGATGAGCTTTTACAGAGGGTACAAAAACGTCCAGAAACCACTTCATATAAATCGTACTATCCATCCAGGCACTCTTTTGTGAGGTGAACACAACAGGCAAGGCTGACATATTAACGAGCTTGAAACAACGCGGTTTTTTACTTTTACCAATGACGAACATGGGCAGTTGGTGACTTCCAGTAGCATTAGCACAAGCCAAAGCTGTAATATGGTCCTTGCTTGTTTTATGACCAGGTGCTGCTAATTCATGACGTGAAACAAGAGTTTTTCTCGGTAAAGCTTTCCTGTTAAGTCCAGTTTCGTCAGCATTATAAACGTTTTTGAGAGCATAATCTTCTTCCCTTAATACGTCCATTCGTTTGACTCTGAAAGAATCAGCTGCTGAAGAATCAGCTGACAGTTTTTCTCCCTGTATTGTTAGCTCACGAATGCCGTGTCTTAACTTGAAGTGTTTTAACCAGCCCCTGCTCGCTTCAAAGTTCGAAGGCCCTCCAAGTTTTTTGTTGAACTGCATTGCCTTCTCACACAGAATGGGACCTGAGATAGGTTCTCCTTCTGATCTCTTTTGTGTAAACCATTCGTAAACAGCATCATATAGATCTGTGTTAGTGGCGAGCTTCATAGTTTTACGGCTTGTTGATCCATCAGTAGAATCAAGCATAGCTATAAAATTTGCTATGCTCGTCTTTTGTTTTTTTTATATGCATAATTGTCGACTTCCCCACCTTGTACTCATTGGATAAAGTGGTTGCAGATTCACCTTCTAACCTTTTAATAATCTTGTGCTTGTCCCTAATAGAAAGGACAACACATTTACGTTACGCATTTTGTATCGTCAAGTTCACTTCTTCACGCAGCAGCACACAAGTGGTCGTAACAGAGAACAGAAGGTGACTGTTTGCACCATGAGAAGCTCTTCTTGGGGGCGTGCAATCCTTCAAACTGCGCGGAGTGGCACGTCTCAGCTCTAAGCTGGCGCAGCTGTTGCTGTGAACAGCTTTGATACTGCCACTACTTCTACTGCCAGTGCCAAGCTGACAGAAGTGTGCTGATTGTTGAAACACAGCGACTGGCAGCTTGGCCTGTCAGCAGCGCCTTGTGAAGGCCCCATTAGAAGCAATGTTCCGCCAGCGGTGGCCCTGTGCGGAGACTACTGTTGGAAACTTTGGTTTGGGAGTGAGGGGAATGATGGACGGTAGGGTGGAAGAGTAACAGGTGCGAGCGAGTACACAGTTCAGTTAAGCGGTCGTTCGGTTGACCGACGTTCGGATAATCGACGCTCTACTGTATGTAAAACAGCACCTCCAACAATGGGGTTTCACAGGCAGGTGATATTTGGCAACCCATTTGGCCTTTAGACAAAGCAAATGTCGACCCACTCTACAACAAATCTTCATTAAGTAAATGAATGAAAAAGCATGACATACATAAATAAATGAAAATTACAGTTAATGACAAACATACATTTAAAAACTTACTTTATATTACAGATATTTTTATTGCTTTGGCATTAGTGAACTGCTGTATTACTTTGTTGAAACCCAAAAAATTCACCTCGCTCATGTTCGGTCGACACGATTGCCAGCCAACACAGTCATGGCTGGTTCATTCTTAACCTCAGTTAAGTTTTAGAAAGTTTAAGCTTCTTTCTCAACTTCCCATTGTCTCTGGTTGTGTTAGCAGAATTTGTAAGGTTACACGAGAAATATTTAGTGCACAGTCCAAAATTATACTACAGTATTTAGCAACTTCAGTAAGGGTAATATTTTGTTTTTAATTTTTTGATGGAGAATGTGAATTATTTCATTTTCTGTGTTTTGCCCCAGATAATGACGAGACTTATTTTCACGAGTAGTTCTCCCCATATGTTCTCCTAGAACTGAATTAAATTTTCCGAATAATCTGATTAACTTTAAGAAATCCTCACTTGTGAGTAAATAGTTGACCCAAGTTTCACTTAAAGGAAAACACTGTCTAGCCAAAAACATGAATAACTGCTAAAAGGTGTTTGATTTCACCTTTCGAATGCTGGGTTTCCACATATACACATATCAAAAAAAAGTTTTGCATCACCTCGGTTCTGAGACGTCGGAACCTGTACAGAAAATTGGATTAGAGATCAACACAAACATCATTTTTGCTCTTTTTATTGCTCTTGAAAACTACACAGTGCATGTTGTACCACCATACAGAGACCTTCAGAGATGGTGGTCCAGATTGTTGTACACATCTGTGCTCTAATACCCAGTAGCATGTCCTCTTGCATTGATGCATGCCTGTATTCATTGTGGCATACTATCCACAACTTCATCAAGACACTGTTGGTCCAGATTGTCCCACTCCTCAATGGTGACTCAGCATAGATCCTTCAGAGTGGTTGGTGGATCACGTTGTGCATAAACAGCCCTTTCCAAACTATCCCAGGCATGTTCGATAGGGTTCATGTCTGGAGAACATGAACCCTATCGAAAAAACCCTGTCTGAAAAAAGTCATTCACAACATATGCACGCTGGGGGTGCAAATTGTCGTCCATGAAGATGAATGCCACTATGCTGCTGATATGGTTGCACTATCTGTCAGAGGATGGCATTCACGTATCGTACAGCCATTATGGCACCTTCCATGACCACCAGCAGTGTATGTCGGCCCCGCATAATGCCACCCCAAAACAACAGGGAACCTCCAACTTGCTGTACTTGCTGGACAGTGTGTCTAAGGCTTTCAGCCTGACCGGGTTGCCTCCAAACATGTCTCCAACAGTCATCTGGTTGAAGGCAAATGCGATGTCATGAGTGAAAAGAACATGATGCCAATCCTGAGCAGTCCATTTGGCATGTTGTTGGGCCCATCTGTACCGCACTGCATGGTGTCGTGGATGCAAAGGCGGACCTTGCCATGGACATTGGGAGTGAAGTTGTGCATCATGCAGCCTATTGCACACAGTTTGAGTCATAACACAATGTCCTATGGCTGCCCGAGAAGCATTATTCAACATGGTGGCGTTGCTGTCAGGGTTCCTCCAAGCCATAATCCGTAGGTAGCAGTCGTCCACTGTACTAGTAGCCCTTAGGTGGCCTGAGCGAGGCATGTCATCATCAGTTCCTGTCTGTCTGTATTTCCTCCATGTCCGAACAACATGGTTTTGGTTCACTCCGAGACACCTGCACACTTCCCTTGATGAGAGCCCTTCCTGGCACAAAGTAACAACGTGGATGCGATCGAACCATGGTACTGAACATCTAGGCATGGTTAAACTACAGACAACACAAGCCATGTACCTCCTTCCTGGTGGAATGACTGGGACTGATCAGCTGTCAGACCCCTGCTGTCTAATAGGTGCTGCTCATGCATGGTTTTTTACATCTTTGGGAAGGTTTAGTGACATCTCTGAACAGTCAGTGGGACTGTGTCTGTGATACAATATCCACAGTTAACATCTATCTTCCGGAGTTCTGAGAGCCGGGGTGATGCAAAACTTTTTTTGATGTGTGTAGTATCTGACAGAGTTCCTGCATCGACAATATTGTCACAATTTAATCATCCGGAGAGCTCTGCACACTTTTTGTGTGATTCTATGTGTAAATGAAGCCTACTGTGCTAGTTATTGTCTCAGAAATGTGCCACCAGTTACTTTAAACCACTGAAGTGAGTAATATTTTAATTTTAGAAAAGCGTTTCCAGCAGAAACAGAAAACAGCGTCTGCACTTTTTGAGGGAACTAACCATTTTCTCTGAACAATTTCATCATTGAAAAAACTGCAGTTGTAATTTTTAGAAGTAAATCAATGATTAGAATCATCATTAGGACAGCTATCAAGTTCAGTTATTTGTTCTGAAGGGCCTCTTTTAACTAAGATTGTCTTAAAAAGGTCATCTATTTTGTCAGTTCATTTTGCAAGGTCTGAATCAGCTACATAACTTCTACTTTGAGTGTGAGATATGCAGTTGTTTGTCTGAGCTGGAACAATTTCACATTCATTAGAGAGCTCCGAGACAATGTCCAATCTCCTCTGTAACGTTTAAAGTACATCTTCAGATACCAAAGGCTTACCCTGATTTATGTCTGCATCTGTATTCACACATGGATCATCTTGATCAAAACCTTCTTTAGTCTGCAAAAATTTTTGTAACAAAAATTTCAATTTTTTATCTACATTTTCTCTTTTAACTCATCTTTTCCTATACTGAGTTCCTGAAAGTCACTTCTTGCCATCAGACATTGTAAGAGTTTGTAATGTTCACACTGCATCCAAATGAAAACACATCACATCACAGTGAGAAAGCCTTTATGAGATTAAACTACTAATCCCTGAAATCTGTCCACTGACTGTACAAATATTAACTTTCCACAACATTGTTGATGATGTCTACGGGGCAGCATACAGCAGTAATGATAAGACAGGTTACAGAATCTTCTACACCTACATAGTTATTGGTAAAATTTGATAGAAAAAAATAAATTGTGTGTGGCAAAATGAATATGTTTCTAAAAAGCATAGCACATACAGACCTATATCAGCAACACAAACAGCAGTGAGACCACTATATCTCACTTCAGTCACTTCTTAACTATTAGTTGTAGCCCATTAACAAAGCAAACAAACGGTGTTTCTCCACAGTGAAGCTGCCAAACATCAGCTGCTGACAACTGGGAGAGGAGATTTTGTAACACCGCCATGGAGACTGAGTGCCAGTACCGATACAATAATTGCAGTGTGAGATATGTAGGAACTGGCACAGTTGAGTACTTCACTGTCAGCACTCTCATTGGTGCTTCTGCTGTACATAGTGGAAGCTCATAGGACAGTGAGTGACTCACATATAAATGCTTTTTTTTTTTTTAAAGTGTATAAATTGTCAGTGCCTATTTAGTGTGCCGGTAGTACATAAAGGAAAAATGGCAATGGTAGATGTCTAGGAGGTGCGCTTTCCAGACAGCCATAATCCCAATTTATGGCTCAAAACAAGCAATACTGAAAGAACCCTCATTCATTGTCGTGAAGAGTAACAGTTAAATCCTAAATAATGTTGTTGGAATGCAAACAGTTTGAAATAAGACAAAACTGAAAAAAACAGTTTGTGCAGAGCCGATTAGTTGCTTCAACTCCAAATTAAGGTTTGACAGGATTTTTCCATATGATTATAATATCATTATTTATTGATTATGGCTGCAACACTGAGAAAGAAAAGGAAATGAGGTAAATCTTAAAGGAAGTTATTGACAAACTTTAGAGGAGTGTGGCAGGAAGAAGAGAAATGGAATGGTAGTAATGGCAGACCAATAGGAGAGGAAGTGGTGGGAGTAGGATCCCACACATCATACCATGAGTGACTGCTGCTTAATCAGAATGTCTGGGTTCAAAACAGTATGGAGTGCAATGGATGGTTCATATTTTACTTACCCTTATTTTGTTAACGGAATCTTCCATTGGTTCTTGATAGAACAAAAGCAAACTGGTGATTTTCATTTATTACCCTTATTTGTTTGTTACAAAATGTTTTTCTCGGCAATACTGCTATAAGTGTTTAAGTTGGCTGTAAGAACTGTAAGGCCATAATATTTTGACATTTATGTTTATATCTCTTTACTATAAAGTTTTTCACTTCTGTAAGGGCTTTCAAATTGCCCTAGGCACATTTCAGGTGTTGTGTAGGCGTATGGTAGAAACTGAGTTGGCAACAAACAGCAAGCTTTGCCGTTTTGAAAGATGCACCCAAGGTGACCAGCTCCAGCACTTTGTCATCTGTTTCACAATACAGACATAGTAACTTAAGAATTTCCACAGTTGATGAAGTTACCTGTAATAAAGTTCCTCCTGAAAAAAGTTGCAGAAATATTCAGTCCAATCTTGATAAGATTTTAAAGTAGTGGAAAGATTGGAAACTTGCTTTAAATGTATGGAAGTGTAAAGCTGTACATGTCACAAAAAAAAGTATTCTATGATCCTATGACTGCAATATCAGTGATTCACAATCAGAATGAGTGAACTCATACAAAAATCTGGCAGTAGTAGTTTGCAGGGACATGAAACAGAATGATCACCTAAGCTCAATTGCAGGTAAGGCAGGACTTTAAATCATTGGCAGGAGACTGGGAAAATCCAGCTGAGTGAAGACACCTGGAAGAAATTGTAGAGAACAAATAGAAAAAAGAAAAATACAGAGGAATTTATTAGGCCCTAAAAGAGGTAATGAGGGATGGGCTCCATATTGATTGGATTGGGAAGAAGCCCTTAACATATGGTACCACATTAAGTACCCTCCACAGTGCACATCACAGTAGCTTGCAGAGTGTGGATATAGATGAATGGTTGTAAACGGATTTTGTAACATTGATCATACTTGTAAATGGCCTATTCTTTTTGCATAATTTGGCAAGTTTTATCTCAGTTCATAGACTTGATGTTTCTGTTCTGCATCTACATCTGCGTTCATACTCCACAAACCACAGTGAAGAGCGTGGCAGAGGATATGTCCCATCATACCAGTTATTAGGGCCATTCCATTCACCTATGAAGTGTGGGAAAAAACACTGTTTAAATGCCTTAGATCCTGGAATTTGTATAAGTTGATTGATTCCAGTTGTAACTCATTGATACTGGAGTTGTAGGAAACTATGTTCTTTCGTTTTGTCTTCTGCACAGTTTTACATTTTTGAACATTTAAAGAAAGTTGCCAGTCTTTGTACCACTTTGAAATCTTATCAGGAGGGGTGAATCAGTCAAAAATTCATTACAGAATATGATAGGGATTCAATCAGTCCTGGAACCTTTTTCAGTTCTACTGATATCGGCTGTTTCTCAACATTACTGATACTAATATTTATATCACTCATATTTGCAGTAGTGCAAGAGTGAAATTGGGGAAATACCCCTGGATTTTCATTTTTAAAGGAACTTTTTAAAACAGAGTTCAGCTTTTCTGGTTTTCCTTTGCTACCCTAAATTTCAATCCCTTTCTCATCCATAACTGTCTGGATACTAACTTTGGTACCACTAACAGCCTTTACATATGACTAGAATTTCTTTGGGTTTTGTGAGAGATCCTTTGATAATATTCTGCTACTATAGTCACTTAAAAATTAGTGCATTCTCCACTTGTCAGCCAAATGCATTTCATTCAACATCTTACTTTCAATGAACCTACACTTTTTTTTTACCTATTATGCAGTAGTCTCTATTTCCTTAGGAGTTCCTTCACAGAGACAGTATTTCATCAAGGTTCCCTCTCATCACAAACTGTTTTATTAGGTATATACCTATCAAGTGCATGGTCAACTATTTTTCTACACTTAAACCACAGTTCTTTCACATGTACCTCTCCTGAGCATGCAGTTCCTTTTTGAGACATGACACTGCTGCCTCTTTATCAGTGCATCCACTGTGAGCAAGGACATTCGGGGGGCTGCGTGTTACTAGAAAAAGAGCAAGAGCTCAAAAGCTACTGTTAACTGCCTTCTGTTATATGTATCTGTATGCCACACATCAATCTCTGTAAGAAAGTGGTTGCCATGTCCTTATTTTATGTATTTTTCTACCCAGTAATTTTTGTTGTTATTATAAATTGTTAGAAATATAAATGCTTCTACTTGTCTTAGTTTTGGTTATCATTGTTTCTACAACAGCCTCATGCTCAATGGTACCAGTTTCCATGTGGTCATCCTCAAAGAAGTCAGGTCTTTATTTGTTTCTGTTAGATCAATATATTTCCATCATGAGTGGGTTCCTGAACAATCTGCTCTAGGCAGTTCTGAGAGAACACATTTAATAATATTTTGTAGGATGTCTTGACCCACCTAGCACTTACAAAACTATAATTCTCCCAACTGATTTTTGAATGACTAAAGTCTCCACCAATGATGACTGTGTGAATGGTGATCTTACATACTACTTCCCCTTCAGCTATTACTTCTACTGACTTCAACAACAATAATCTTTTTTTCTCTGTTGATGACAAATGAGCTTCATCTTTTTGCTCAGTTGCTCCTTCTCTGCTGTATTGGAATGCCAGATCACAACTGTTGAACTGCTGGAAATGAACACATTGTCTTTACAAAGACTGAGTACAGATTTATTTGGCTTCCTGATAGTGAAATGTCCACAAATATTTTACTAATTTCTTATTTACAATTTGAAAAGCTTCTCTTTGCTTCTTTTTAATTTGGGTCAGGTTATCCAGTGATTGTAAAAATTCTTTTCCAAAATTCATATTTCCCCTTTGCTTTATTTTTTTGTTTTCCAACTTTTCTATTGAAATAGTTCCATTTCACCAATGTAAATTTGTTCAACAGTCTTGTTTAAAAACAATAGTTCAGCGCACACATTTCATAAACTTTCTGTTTCATTTTTCTTTACAAAGGTAATGCATTAATTAAGACACAAAGGAATTATAGACATCGGCTGTGAGTGAGCATTGATTTGAATCAAGGGGAAAGTAAAAAATTTGTACCGGACTGAGAATCAGACCCAGTTCTCCTGCTTACTAGGCAGATGCACTGACTACTGCACCATCTGAACACAGTACTCATTGCAGTTCCATGGACTATGCTAGCACACCTCCTGTGACTCTCAATTCTCAACTTATACCACACCTAATGTGTGCTCTTGATGAGCAACATTTTCTCTAAGGCCATACTTATACAGTGTCTATATTAGAACAAACAGCAGCTAACAATCGCCTAGGCATCTGCCACTGGCTGCATCCCACAACTCAGCTTGCCAGAATACCTCAAATAGAATAAATCAGTACTCAGTTTTCATGCAACTGTGTAAGATTTGTTGTGTTGTTGTGGTCTTCTGTCCAGAGACTGGTTTGATGCAGTTCTCCATGCTACTCTATCCTGTGCAAGCCTCTTCATCTCCGAGTAACTACTGCAACCTACATCCTTCTGAATCTACTTAGTGTATTTATCTCTTGGTCTCCATCTATGAGTTTTACCCTCCATGCTTCCCTCCAACTCTAAATTGGTGATCCCTTGATGCCCCCAAACATGTCCTACCAACCAGTAATCCCCTCTCCTAGTCAGGTTGTGCCACAAATTCCTCTTCTCCCTAGTTCTATTCAGTACCTCCTCATTAGTTACATGATCTACCTATCTAATGTTGAATATTCTTCTGTACCACCTCATTTCGAAAGCTTCTATTCTCTTCTTGTCTAAACTATTTATCATCCACTTTTCACTTCTACACATCGTTACACTCCATACAAATACTTTCAGAAAGGAATTCCTGACACTTAAATCTATACCCGATGTTAACAAATTTCTCTTCTTCAGAAATGCTTTCTTTGCCAGAGCCAATCTGCATTTTATATCCTCTCTACTTTGACTGTCATCATTTAGTTTGCTTCCCAAATAACAAAACTCATCTACTACTTTAAGTCTCTCATTTCCTAATCTAATTCCTTCAGCCTCACCTGATTTAATACGACTGCATTCCATTATCCTTGTTTTGTTTTTGTTGATTTTTGTCTTATAGCCTCCTTTCAAGACATTGTCCATTCCATTCAACTGTTCTTCCACGTCCTCTGCTGTCTCAGACAGAAGTGCAACATCGTCTGCAGACCTCAACATTTTTATCTCTTATCCATGGATTTTAATTCATACTCCAAAATTTTTATTTTGTTTCCTTTACTGCTTGTTCAATATACAGATTGCATAATTTCAGGGATAGGCTACAACCCTGTCTTTTTTTGGTAGAATGGAGATACATTATAATAACAAAGATGTGAGAAGTTTCTAAAAGGTAGCTATAAAACTATAGCTGTAGCGTCTCTCCAAAGGGCAAGTTCAGAGCTCAACTATTGTGTGCAGTGCAACTAAAATAATTCTTTCGCCAAAAGTATTTAACCTAGCCACATCAGAATTTTATTATAGATACTTACCTAAGTGCTGATTGCACAATTAAATTGAGAGCTTCATTGACCTTCATCAAATGAAGCAATTAATTATTTATGTACTATATACCTAATATGTTTTAGAACAGTTAGTCTAATTCTGAAGACAAAGCTCATAGTAGCATCGAAACCAGGTCAATTTTTACTTAATATTTGTGACCGAGGGCTTATTTGTTCTGATATAATCATTTAGTAACTTGAAGTGGTGTTCTACTACCCCAGCAGCTAGTCAGGAAGGCAAATTTTGTCAGCTGTGCTTTCAGCTGTCTGCACCGCGGCTATATTAATAAGAGCGCTGTCAGCTAGAGTCAGGCCCCAGTTCTCTTCTAGATTTGAATCAACATGCACTTTGTGTCAGAAGCCGCGTTGCATCTGTGCAGTTGCAAGGAACAGCCTTGGATGCCATATTACATAACTCGGTATGCACGTAACAATGAGTTCGCATTGTGGTAAAGCGTTAATTGTGGAATGACTTCAGTGATTTATTCTCAGTTTGCATATGTCGTATTTTCATGTGTCGCCACAAGACAGACCTTCTACCATTACTAGCGTGGTGTTTGATGAGTATTAACATCAAATTTTGGCAAGCATTCACTCTGAACATTTACATCGATAATGATTATTGAACATTTTCGTTATCTAGGGTTAATAGAATCCATGCAATAGACTCTCAACAGCTCTGATAATACAAGAGCTGATAGTAGCATTGCTTGGGTAAACTTTTGTCTGGAACTCTACACTTTATCATTTTCAGAATTTAGTGAAAACTGTTATAGTAAACTGCATTTTCTATGAATCCCAGACATCATCCTAAATCCTCAGTGTAATGAACTTCAATGATCAACAACTTTATTTCTCCATCAGAGTGGGCACAGGCATCACGTTTTTGCTGATCACTTTCTTGTTGCCAACATTGTAGTTAGAGAGCCTGTGTCAAGAACAGCAACAATAGAAATTTTGCCACCCGGCACCTCACAATGTCACTTCAACAAGTGTTAGATTTCATGACACTTCTTATGCAGCTGGGAAGGTACCCATTACCAGTCAGACAGCTTGTTAGTAACATGCCCACAGATCATCTGAATGATTCTTTCATTGAAATAATATTTAACAAATCAGGTTACAGAACACTTTACATGTGCTGCATATTACATGTGAGGCATTGCCCTCAGTTATTCGACTTGCACACATTATGACCAAGCATGTTAATCATTCCTCTTTCCTGGCTTGAGTGATGATCAGACAGTTTGTGCAGGTATTGACCCCTGTGCCTTGCTATTCAATGTATGCTGTGTCCAAGGTTCTCACCCCTCCTCGCAACCAGCACAGCTAGAAAGGGTAGTTATTGGTCAGTTTCCATCTCCATAGCAAATTTTGTGTTGGCATAGAGACTGTTCAGGTGTCTTAATGAGTCACCAAGCTGTTCCTCACCTGGCTCCAGATGACAAGGGTATCATCAAAGTACCAGTACCACACATTAGTTTTAAACAGGTTGTGCTGCATCAGAAAAAAGGTACTGGAATCCCAGCAGAAGTTCCATGTGGCGACCGTAGTCTCGGAGAGAAGTCGACATTGAGCCTATAGTATTCAATCATGATGGTATTCCCTTGTCACATCATCGATATGAGGATGCAAGGGTTACAGTAAATAAGTTGTGGCAATTCGGAAACAAACTACAGTATTCCCAGAAGAGGTTCCATTCAGTGACTGTAGCCACGTTAGTCTCTAAGAGAGAAGTCAACATGGAGCCTATAGTATTCAACTGAAGAGCACAATTTCTGTGTTGCAACATCAGAGTGAATGTGCAAGGGTTACAGTAAACAGGTTGTGGTGCCTCAGAATCAAGCTAATAGACTCCCAGGAGAGGTACCATGCGGTGACTGTACACATGTTGTCTCCCAGAGAGAAGTCGGCATGGAACCTGCAGTATTTAATTGTGATGCAATTTCTGTTTCGCTTCGTCAGTGTGAGAGTGCAAGGGTTACAGTAAATGGGATGTGGTGCAAAGGAAACAAGCTATTGGACTCCCATTAGAGGTTCCATGTAGTGCTGGTAGGCACATAAGTCTCTCAGAGATAAGCTGGCGTGGAGCCTCTTGTATTTAACTGAGAGGTAATTCCTGTGATGCATCATCAATGTGAGGGTGTGAAGTTTACAGTAAACACATTATGGTGCATCAGAAACAACCTACTGGACTCCCATTAGCGGTTCCATGTAATGCTGGTAGGCTCATTAGTCTCTCAGAGAGAAGTTGGAATGGAGCCTGTAGTATTCAATCGGGATGCAATTTCTGTGTCGCATCGTCAATGTGAGGGTGCGAGGGTTAAAGTAAATGGGTTGTGGTGCACTGGACACAAGCTACCGGACTCCCATTAGAAATTCCATGTAGTGACGGTTGGCATGTTTGTCTCTCAGAGAGAAGTCAGCATGGAGACTGCAGTATTCTATCACTATGCAATTTCTGTGCCACATCGTCAACGAGAGTGTAGGAGAGCTACAGTAATCTGGTTGTGCTGCATCAGACACAGGCTAATGGACTCCTAGCAAGGTTTCCATTCGATGTCCGTAGACACATTAGTGTCTCAGAGAAAAGTTGGTGTGTTGCATCCTCAATGTGAGGGTTATAGCAAGCGGGTTGTGGTGCATCGAAAAGAAGCTACTGAACTCCCAGTAGAGACTCCTTTCAGTTACTGTAGCCATGTTAGTACCTCGGAGAGAAGTCGGCATGGAGCCTGTAGTATTCAATCACAACACAATTTCTGTGTCGCATCATCAAAGTGAGGTTGTGATGGTTATAGTAAATGGGTTGTGGTACATTGCAAACAAGCTACTGGACTCTTAGAGAGGTCCCATTCGGTGACCATAGTCACGATAGTCTTTCGGAGAGAAGTCGGCATTTAGCCTGTTGTATTTAATCGTGAAGCATTTTCTGTGTCACATCATCAATGTGAGTGTGGGAGGACTACAGTAAACAGGTAGTGCTGCATCAGAAACAAGCTAATGGACTCCCAAGAGAGGTTCCATTTTATGTCTGTAGACACGTTAGTCTCTCGGAAAGAAGTCGGTGTGAGCATGTAGTATCCAATCACAATGCATGTACTGTGTTGCATCCTCAATGTGAGGGTGTGAGGGTTATAGCAAATGGGTTGTGATACATCGAAAACAAGTTACTGAACTCCCAGGAATGACTCCATTCAGTTGCTGTAGCCACGTTAGTACCTTGAGGAGAAGTCAGCATGGAGCCTGTAGTATTCAATCGCAATGCAATTTCTGTTTTGTATTGTCAATGTGACGGTGCAAGAGTTAGAGTATATGGGTTGTGGTACATCGGTAACAAATAACTGGACTTCCAGGAGAGGTTCCATTCAGTGTCCGTAGCCACATTAGTCTGTCGGAGAGAAGTCGTCATGGGGCCTGTAGTATTCAATCTCAATGCAATTTCTTTGTCACATTGTCAATGTGAAGGTGTGAGAGCTAGAGTATATGGGTGGTGATGCATTGGAATCAAGCTACTGGACTCCTAGGAGAGGTTCCATACGGTGACCATAGCCATGATAGTCTCTCAGAGAGAAGTTGGCATGGAGACTGTAGTATTCAATCACACACATTTTCTATGTTCCATCATCAATATGAGGGTGCAAAGGTTACAGTTAATGGGTTGTGGTGCATCGGAAACAAGCTACTAGCCTTGCAGGAGCAGTTTCATGCGGTGACTGTAGACACGTTAGTCCTTCGGAGAGAAGTCAGCATGGAGGCAGTAGTATTCAACGGTGATGCAATTTCTGTGTTGCATCATCAATATGAGGTTACAAGGGTTACAGTAAATTGGCTGTGATGCATTGGAAACAAGCTACTGGACTCCCAGGAGAGGTTCTATGCTTTGACCGAAGACACTTTAGTCTCTCGGAGGGAAATCGGCATGGCACCTGTAGTATTCAATCACGCTGAAATTTCTGTGTTTTATTGCAATGTGAGGGTGTGAAGGTTACAGTAAATGGGTTATAGTGCATTGGAAACAAGCTAGTGGACTCCCAGGATAGGTTCCATGCAGTGACCAATGTAAAGGCCAGACAGACTACAAAGGTGTTCCACGCACTTTGTGGCACATAAATAATATGCATCTTGCGTGTTAATCAAATTTTCTGGTGTCAGCACTTTCAGTTACCATTTTTGGCTGCCTCTGCCATGCTCCTTATTTCCTGGAACTTCTCATAGGCTGCCTGAGAGTGGACTAGTATGGTGGATCCTTATCATATTTTTCTGTGAAGACAGTCTGATTCTCTGTATAGCTGGTACACCTAATGTTTTGGTTGACAATGAATACTCTTGGGTGTAAAATGTAACACATTTTCTGCTCAACTGCACAAGGATGATACATGGAAAAAAAAAATTCCTTGCATAGGGTTGCATTACTTTTTGGGACAGCAATATTCTAGGAACTCAGTTTCATTCACCTCTCTAGTTTTATTTGCTTCACGTTTATGTTACAGACTGATTTTCCTTCATTCTTGGAATATTTTCTTTCTGTGCAGATCGTATGCATGGTTTTCTTAGTAGCAGACTGGAGCCTTATACAATACTTGTGGTAACATCATTTCAGCTGTTTGTTACATCTTGTACTTTGAAAGGGGTAGACCTTGTAAGACTTGCTGCAAATCTCTTTATCAAGATTAACCTTCAAGAATGTGGAACAAGTTAAATAACCCAATAAAAGACAGAAATAAATGCTGCAAGCAACTTTCATAAAATATATTAACACAATAATATGGCTGTAATGCTAATTTTCCCACACTGATAAATGTAGGTATTATCACTGCATTACAAAAAAGAATCTACTTTGAAAAAAGCCATTGTTCCTTGTCTCATACCAATCAGCTGCTGTTTATATCTATTATTTCATGCTGCACACATATGTAAATTTACTGAGTTCAGAGAACACTACCAGCTGTAAATGTAATTGAAATATTAAAACATTTCTGATATGAATATTAGTGTTAATCAGAATGTTTTTGAATATCTGTGGTTTTTCAGTTTCTTGATGTCTACTGCAAACATTTCAAGGACTTCTGCAACAAAATATAAAACCCAGTTCTGAACTCTAGAAAGGGGCAGTTACTCTGATAGTAATGATTTCTATTTTTAATACTGAGTTTGTAAATATCATGATTATTCTAGGACATATCACTTCATGCCGTTATAATATTGTAAGTACCAAGAATCTTTCTCACATCTTGTAATACAATATTTTCCTAATATATGTCAAACTTTATTCTTGACTCATGTTTCATACCTTAATATATATTACGATGTTCATTGTCCCCAGGTGTCTTCTGAAGAAGATAGATTTATATCTATTGAAACCTAGGTAAAGATTACTTTATCCTTTGCAATTGGTCGGCTGTTCTTAGTCTGATTTACGTGGAACCATTGCTGCAGCGCAGCTATGTTTAAAATACATTCTTATTTTTAATCACTAAGACCATTAGAGATAAAATGTACTGGCACATAAGTGCAATAATTTCAAGATTCTCAATTAGGCTATTACACAAGATATTTTCTTACAAATGTAAACAACATTTATGGATTAGGCCGAGGGCAGTTCCAACTGACCAACTGTTGCCTGCAAGGCAGTACGAGGAGTGATCAATGACTGTGGGACATATGAGCATCAAGTTATCAATCCCTCCAGCCATTATTTCTATTACAATGGAATGGGATTACTTTGATTCATGGGATGGCTTTGATAAAAACTTTATAATTTTTAGAAAGGGAAATTGCTTCATTTCTGCATGCAACCCCATGATTTTGTTTTTTGCCTTGGGAGCACTTAATGTCACTCTTAGAAATTTCCCAAGTGCTGCACGTACAAACGGATCGATATTGGAGATTTTCTTTAAAAAAACTGGGAGCATTGTGTTTTATTTATGTCAAGGGTTTAAATAACTTTAAGAGTACCAGACTAGAGATATAAAGTGCTAGAAAAAATGATAGTTCATGTTACTACGTAGTTAATCAGCATGAGAAAGAAGCCTTGTTTTATATTCTAACCTCCAAAATATCACTCAAGAAGGTTTTTCTTTTCTGTGGGTTGTCATTGATTTCAGGCATGGGGTTTTTGACCCTTGATCAATCTCACACACAGGTCTAGTAATTTTGCTATTTTTGCCCATTTTAACATAAGCTCTCAATATATTTGTAATGATGACAGCTTCATATGCTCTTTTTTTCCAGTACTATGCCAAGAACCTATACAAACCGTTTATGCACTCATGCCTATTGAAATTATAATGAAGAGGAAGAGGTGTTGGAGCATGCATGTTGCCAGAGGTTGTATGACCTTGTGTGTGGCTTCTGAAAAATGTAACGTATTGTATGATACGGTTTTCAATAAGTATTATGGAAAATTTGTAAAAAAGCCAGGAGCACAGCCAGTATTTTCTGAAAATAAAAAGGCGCTATATTGAAAGCTTGTGCAAAATGTTCTGAGTGGGATATCCCCTTACAGCCTTGGATTTGTGCGTGTTCGCTAAAGCTGTTTTAAACAGAGCAGGCAGAACAGTTACTAAATTAAAGAGACCTTCCTCAAAAAGACTACTGAATTACAAAAATGAGTTTTCTAAATGGACTGCTACTAACATCATCTACATCTACAGCTACAGCTACATGGATACTGTGCAAATCTCATTCAAGTGCCCAGCAGAGGGTTCATCGAACTACCTTCACAATAATCCTCTATTATTCCAATGTCATACAACGTGTGGAAAAAATAAACACCTATAGCTCTGATTTCCATTATTTTCTTATGTTGTATGTTGGAATCAACAAAATATTTTCACATTTGGAGAAGAAAATTTGTGATCGAAATTTCGTGAGAAGATTCTGCCGCAATGAAAAATGGCTTTTTAAATGACGTTCACCCCAAATCCTGTGTCATTTCAGCGGCACTCTCTCCCCTATTTCAAGATACTACAAAATGTGCTGCCCTCCTTTGAAATTTATTGATGTACTTCGTCAATCCTATCTGATAAGGATCTCACGACACACAGCAGAATTCTAATATTCAAACTAGCTAAAGCCACACTATGAAAGTAACAAGGAATATTTTAACAATCTTGAAAATACTTTAGAAGACGTGCCTGACTCAAATGTCTTCAATGAGTCTAACTTGAGTGCTGATCCAGAGAAGAAGATAAGGATGTATTGTAGAGGTGTCAAATACCCGGAAAGGGCAATGAATTTTTCTAAAAGTGCCACACCCATAAGGATTTTTGGATCTGCTGATGGCATGTCTTTACCACCCTATATCATACACAGACATCTACATGTTTACGGTACATGGAAAGAGAGAGCTCCCTGCAGTCCACCATGTTGCAATCAGCTTTTTTGCTCAACAGAATCACAATTTAACTGTACAGTCAGTGGTTGGATTGATGCCCAACATTTCAGAGATTGGTTTGCAAGTAGTCTTTTGCCTCATGCAAAGAGATTGCCTGGACATAAAGTTCTTATTGGAGATAATCTTTCTTCCCATTTGGATGAAGAGAACTCTGTGGGGGAAAATAACATTGATTTTGTAGGTTTAGTGCCATACTTGACACACTTATGCCAACTTCTGGATGTGGCATTCTTCCACTCAATGAAAACAGCCTACCAATAACTGCTGACAAATTATAAGACAAAAAACGCTAACCTCACAGCTGATACAAAGGACACATTTCTGGATCTTTTGACAAAAGCTCTTGATAACATTGATCAAGCTCAGCCAAAACGAAATTTTTCTTACAAAAACATAACTTCTAAAGTCAAACAGAATATTATGAGCAGATTTTATGCAACTTGCATTCTTCCTTTTACAAACAAAAAGTTCTTGATCACCTTCCAAGAGAACATATTGAAGGACAGGAAACTGAAAATACTTTAACAGCTTTCTTGAAGGAATCAAGATATGGAATCATTCAAAAACAACTTGCAAAAAAGAGGAGACATTTGGATGTAGCTCCTGGAAAAAGTATTGCATCACAAGAAGAAACATCCCTGTTTGCAAATCAGCAAAATATTAATCAGAGAGACAAACAGAACATTACCACAGATTTCAATCATCATGAAATAGAAACTCATGCAATGCCTGAATCAGTTTCATTTCAAGCCAGAGAGTGAGGAAATCCTGGATGGACAACTGGATGAAAATGACCCTTATGAAGGTGTGGCAGAATATAAAGACGAGGAGACCGATTTCACTTTAGGAACATTCTTATCAGTGAAATTCTTTTAGAGATGTGGCAAAAAGATCTACAAATATGTCTGAAAATACTGAAACAAATCCCTTACTTGTAGAAGGTTTCAAGACAGCTGGAAATAAAGGAAAATTAAAAGAATTCTGGACGATATTTCCAATATATGTCACAATGATAACATCTGTCTTTTACCAAAGCCTGTAGAGGAGGGTGAATCTGTTATTTTTTCAATTGAAACTAATTTTCAGGAGCTATAGATTTAACATGATGACTGATATTGGTTTCTAACTATATTTTTATAATTAATATTTCAGATCTCAGTGAAACTGATTGATGTTTTGATTGTTGTGTAATTTTTGTAGCATTTTTAACAGTTTGTAAGACAGAGTACTAAATAATAAAAATGATTTTTTCAAAAAGTATTTTTATTGCCCTGATCAAAGTCACTCTTCAGCTCTTTTTGCACATAGCTGATTTTTTTTTCATTTTTTAGAAGAAGTGTTGTTTAAAGAGATTAGTTTCATTTTCTGTGAAAAAATTAAAGGATATCAAAGTAATCCTACTTGTGGCTTAACTTTGATCACTCACCTTTATATTTTTCTTTGACATATTATTCATTTAAAAAATCAAATTCACTGTATTGATTGTATAATAAAAACTAATATTCTCATTTCATTTATGATACTTTTGAATTTTAGAAAGTACGGTGATTTGAATTTTGAAATTGATCAATGACACCCCATTCTACAATAGATGAATCCCAATGATGCCATGGTAGTTGGAGCTAGACACATGGAAATTACAGGATCCACAGTAACAACACTGGGCCAAGAATACCACATTTTTTTAGTTTATCTCTCACCACGGACAATACAGCGGTCGAAGGCCTTCACTTAACCGAGAGAAGCAGCATTTGCATAGATTGCCAGTGCTAACAGACAAACAAAACTGCTTGAAATAACCACAGAAATCAATGTGGGATGTTCTATTCTATTCTACAATGAATATGTCTGTTAGGACAGAGCAGCAAAATTTGATATTAACGGGCTATGGCAACAGATGACTGACATCAGTGCCTTTGTTAACTGCACATCATCACCTGCAGCATCTCTCTTGGGCTTGTGACTATTTCGGTTGGATCCTAGACAACTGAAAACAGTGGCCTGGTCAGATGAGTTCCAATTTGGTTTGAGGGTGGTGCAGATCCCACAAAGCTGTGGACCCAAGCTGTCAACAAGGCACTGTGCAAGCTGGTTGTGGTTCCACAATGATGTAAATGGAATGGACTGGGTCCTCTCACCTAACTGAACCAATCATTGACTGGAAATGGTTATGTCTGGTTACTTGCAGACCATTTACAGCCATTCATGTTTCCAAACAATGGTGGAATTTTTACGGATAACAATGTGGCATGTCACCAGGTCACAATTATTCATGCTTGGTTTGAAGAATATTCTGGACATTTCAAGCAAATGATTTGGCCACCCAGATCAGTCGACATGAATCCTATCTAACATTTATGAAACATAATCAAGAGGTCAGTTCACACACAAAATGATGCATCAACAACACTCTCACAGTTATAGGTGGCTATAGAGGCAGCATGCCTCAATATTTCTCCTGGGGACTTCCAGTTATTTGTTGAGTCCATGCCATGTTGAGCTGCTGGTCTATACCATGCAAAAGGAGGTCCAGATGATATTAGGAGCTCTACCATGACTTTCGTCACCTCAGTGTCAACAGTTCCTTTATTGGAATGTTAACAGGTATAATCAACTGCAGAACACATTTACAAATGTAAGTTGCCACAAAAATGCCTGACAACAAATGGAACGTAGATAGCATTTAAGATTTCATGAAACTTTATGTTTCCTTCTTAGCTAAATCTGATTGATGGGGCTGATTTATTGCTGCCATTTGACCATAGTGATCAGACATGTTATTTGCTATTAGGCTTCCTTATATTTAATGAAATACCTTTGAATTTAGCAGTAATTGTCAGTTACTGTTGCACTTACTCTTCCCATGTTAGTAATGTTACAATGGGGAACAAATCAAAGTTAGAGAGCAATAATTCTAGATAGCCTCGATCCTTACTATCTAAGATAGAATGAATAGTGAAATAACCTTTGCAGTGACTTCGTAACTATTCCTATTGAGTGCTCCTTCTGTTTTCCTGATGACATTTAAATATTTCTTAATTTTTTTTTGGGGGGGGGGGGAGAAGGGGTGGAAGGGGGTGGCAACTGTACACTATCAGCACTGCTATTTTGTTTATTTCCAGATCTGCTACTGAAGCACAACAGTGACAGGCACATTAGAAATGGCGGTACTGCAGCACGGACCCAGTCAGCTGTGATTTGGCTGGTGACGTCTTATGCAGTGCCGTGTTGAGTGCCAGCTGGAGCTGATCAGGCCACAAGACACTGCTGGCTGAAACTGCATCAGTGAGCTGGAGTGGGACTGATGGTACCAAGACTTAGACTCCAATGTCTGATGACCCTTCATGTACAAGTGGCAACCATTGATCAGACATCTGCTGCCTGATGGATACATTCCTGGTGACTGGCAAGGTGTATGTTAATATCACCATGATGGCAGATTATTTTGCTACTCTTGGCAGCTATTGTTGCTACAATGCTGTTTCAGTGACCTGAATAGTAAGTGCTTGGCTGCATGCTCCAATGTCGCCATAGTATTGATAGCAGCCAGGGCATTGACAGTTTTGCCAGTGGTGCTATAACTTCAAAAATGGGCATGGGATGTTAGTATGTTTCTGTGCTGCAACATATGTGACAAGCTGGAACTGTCTCTTGTAGCTGCTAGTCCCATAGCACAATTGAAGAGTATCCAAGCTGAAGGTCTGTGCTGGGCATTCAGGTATAACCATATGGCATAATTTGTAGTCCATTTGCATGAAAGGCAGGGATCTAGGTTTGAATTCCAAACCTGCACACAGCTCTGACTTGTCACATGCAATCAGTGCACCATACACATGAAGGGTATTATTTTATTATGGCCCAATTGGCTGCAGCTTTGTGTAAATTTCACATACCTGTAGAAATATGTAAGCATGCCAATTTCCATCATACCTAGCACACAACAAGACTCCATGTGCAATAATCACATCACTTTGTGCTGTTTTTGCTGTGAGGCTAAAATGTTTAAGGCAATTAATAAGCAATTGATTGTAAAATGTTGTCTGTGCTTTTGACTGCAAGATATGTGTCAGCAGTAAACATTCATAGCCGATGATGTAAAGTGCACAACTCCAGTGTAATGAGTAGCAGCAAAGTGTGTAAATGGGTTAGGTCATTCGAGTACAGGTGGACAATGTCTATGGCAAAATGCAGTCAGGTCCACTTTCAATAATCAAAGGTCTTTTGGTATTCACAGTTGTAGCCAAAATTAATAAAAGGTGCCACCTTGTTTTTGCTGCAATTTCCACAAATTTCAGGGTCACTGTCGTACAGAAACACGTTTTGAAAACTTGCAGTTTAGAAAATTATATTCATAAACATCCTTTGAAATTCTGACCCAAAACAGCGAGGAAGAGGATCAACTTCTGGACCACACTGTAACAATGGAAGATACATTGTCTCACATTAGTACAGAAGTAAAGCAGCAGTCAGTCGAATAGATACACATAAATTCTACAAAAAAATTGATAGCTAAACAGAAAATTTCAACAAGCAAGATTATGGCAACTTGGGACAGCTTTAGTGTTACATTAGTCAACTTTATCACATGAGGGGCAACAATAAATTCAGCTGTGTACTGCACAATCTTATGAAGTTTGTGTGGTGTACCATCACCCGCAATTTTTCTGCTGTATGACAAAGCATGACCTTATTCTGAAGACCAAACTTACTCCTTTTGATTCTTTGGCTGGGACCAAATGGGTCAAACAAAATATTTCTTGGGATTTGCATTCAGCAATTTGATGGACAAGATTGTGTCATAGCTTGCCTCCCTGCTTCAGTTGCATATGGGAAAGACTGGTACTTACCTAAAGGACTCAAGACATTTCACTGAGAAGCTGAAGTAACTAAAACTTGGTTCAAACAACATCCTGGTTAGTTCTGATATTGTTTCTTTGGTTACTAAAGTGCGGAGCATATCAATTCCATTTTCTCACATGATGTCACCAAGCTCGTTTTACATGTCTTACATGTGGAATGGTGATTTCTATGAACAGCTGGAATGACTCACTTAGCCCAGTGGTGGTCAACTTCTTCATGGAGCATTTTGAAAGACAGACACTAGACTTGACATATTGTAAAATTGCATCGCGATTGAATACTACAGTCTCCATCCCGACTTATCTCCGAGAGACAACGTGGCTACGGTCACCACATGGAATCTCTCCTGGGGGTCCAGCAGCTTGTTTAAGATGCACCACAAACCATTTACTGTAAGCCTCACACCCTCACACTGATGATGCAACACAGAAATTCCATCACAATTGAATATCACAGGCTTAACACCGACTTCTCTCCGAGAGACTAACGTGTCTATGGGGAGTCCATTAACGTGTCTACGGGGAGTCCATTAACTTGTTTCCGATGCACCACAACCCGTTACTGTAACACTCGCACCATCACATTGACGATGTGACACAGAAATTCTATCGTGACTGAATACAACAGGCTTCATGCTGACTCCTCTCTGAGAGACCAACGCGGCTACGGCCACTGCATGGAACGTCTCCTGGGAGTCCAGTAGTTTGTTTCTGATGCACCACAATCCGTTCATTGTAACCTGTGCACCCTCACATGGCCGATGCAACACAGAAATTGTGTCAGAATTGAATATTATGCACACCATGCCGACTCTTCGACGCGAGAGTAACGTGGCTATGGCACCGCATGGAACCTATCCTGGGAGTCCAGCAGCTTGTTTCCAATGCACCACAACCCATTTATTGTAACCTTCGCATTCTCACACTGAGAATAAAACATAGAAATTGCAGTGTGATTGAATACTACAGGCGCCATGCCGACTTCTCTCTGAAAGACTAAAGTGTCTTCCATCAAAGCATAGAACCTCTCTTGGGAGTCAAGTAGCTTGTTTCCAATGCACCACGACCAATTTCCTATAACCCTCACACTCTCACATTGGCAATGCAACACAGAAGTTGCATCGCGACTGAATACTACAGGCTCCATGCTGACTTCCGTCTGAGAGACTAACATGTCCTCTGTCACCGCAAGGAACAACTCCTGGGAGACCAGTTGCTTGTTTAAGATGCACCACAACCCAATTTCTGTAACCCTTGCAACCTCACATTAATGATGCAACACAGATATTGCGATGCTATTGAATACTACAGGCTCCAGGCAGGCTTCTCTCCGAGAGAATAACATGACTGCAGTTACCAAGCGGAATCTCTCCTGGGAGCCAAATAGCTTCTTCTGATGCACCACAACCCCTTTACTGTTAGCCTTGCACCATCACATTAACGATGCAACACAGGAATTGCATTACAATTGAATACTACAGGATCCATGACACCTTTTCTCTGAGAGACTAACGTGTCCACCGCAACTACAAGTATCATCTCCTGGGAGTCCAGTAGCTTGTTCAAGTTGCACCACAACCCGTTAATTGTAACCCTCAAACCCTCACATTGACGATGCAACAGAGAAATTGCATCACAACAGAATACTAAAGGCTGCATGCCAATTTCTCTCTGAGAAACTAACGTGGCTACTGCCACCAAATGGAACCTATCCTGGAAACCAATTAGGTTTTTCTGATGCACCACAACCTGTTTACTGTAACCCTCAAACCAACACATTGGAGATGCACCACAGAAATTGCAACATGATTGAATACTACTGGCTCCATGCCTACTTCTCTCCGAGGGACCAACGTGTCTTCGGTCAAGGCATAGAACCTCTCCTTGGAGTCCAGTAACTTGCTTCTGATGTACTATGGTCCTTTTGCTGTAAGCCTCACTCCCTCACATGACAATGCAACAAAGAAATTGCATTGCAATTGAATACTACAGGCTCCGTGCTGTATTCTCTTTGAGAGACTTATGTGACTACCAAATGTAACCTCTTCTGTGACCTAAATAGGTTGTTTCCAATGCACCACAACCTGTGTACTGTAAGCACCACACCCTCACATTGACAATGCGACACAGAAATGGTGTCGTGATTGAATACTATGGGCACCATGCCCAGTTTTCTACGTGAGATTAATGTGGCTATGATCACCACATGAAACTTATCCTGGGGGCCCAGTAGTTTGTTTCCAATGCACTGCAACCCATTAACTGTAACCCTCGCACCCTCCCATTGATGATGTGACACAGAAATAGCGTCGCTAACGAATACTACAAACACCACGCTGACTTTTCTACGCAAGAGTAACGTGGCTACGGTCACCACATGGAACCTATCCTGGGAGCCCACTAGCTTGTTTCTGATGCACCACAACCCAATTATTGTATTCCTCTCACCCTAACATAGACAATGTGACACAGAAATTTCGTCGCAATTGAATACTACAGGCTCCGTGCCGCATTCTCTTTGAGAGACTTATAAGACTACCAAATGGAACCTCTTCTGGGACCTAAATAGGTTGTTTCCAACGCACCACAACCCGTTTACTGTACCCCTCACATCCTCACATCGATGATGCAACACAGAAAATGTGTCACGATTGAATACTACAGTCTCCATGCCGACTTTTCTATGTGAGAGTAATGTGGCTATTCTCACCAAGTGTAATCTCTCCTGGGAGACAGTCAGCTTGTTTCTGATGCACCACAACCTGTTTACTGTAACCCTCAAACCAACACATTGGAGATGCACCACAGAAATTGCAACATGATTGAATACTACTGGCTCCATGCCTACTTCTCTCCGAGGGACCAACGTGTCTTCGGTCAAAGCATAGAACCTCTCCTTGGAGTCCAGTAACTTGCTTCTGATGTACTATGGTCCTTTTGCTGTAAGCCTCACTCCCTCACATGACAATGCAACAAAGAAATTGCATTGCAATTGAATACTACAGGCTCCGTGCTGTATTCTCTTTGAGAGACTTATGTGACTACCAAATGTAACCTCTTCTGTGACCTAAATAGGTTGTTTCCAATGCACCACAACCTGTGTACTGTAAGCACCACACCCTCACATTGACAATGCGACACAGAAATGGTGTCGTGATTGAATACTATGGGCACCATGCCCAGTTTTCTACGTGAGATTAATGTGGCTATGATCACCACATGAAACTTATCCTGGGAGCCCAGTAGTTTGTTTCCAATGCACTGCAACCCATTAACTGTAACCCTCGCATCCTCCCATTGATGATGTGACACAGAAATAGCGTCGCTAACGAATACTACAAACACCACGCTGACTTTTCTACGCAAGAGTAACGTGGCTACGGTCACCACATGGAACCTATCCTGGGAGCCCACTAGCTTGTTTCTGATGCACCACAACCCATTTATTGTATTCCTCTCACCCTAACATAGACAATGTGACACAGAAATTTCGTCGCAATTGAATACTACAGGCTCCGTGCCGCATTCTCTTTGAGAGACTTATAAGACTACCAAATGGAACCTCTTCTGGGACCTAAATAGGTTGTTTCCAACGCACCACAACCCGTTTACTGTACCCCTCACATCCTCACATCGATGATGCAACACAGAAAATGTGTCACGATTGAATACTACAGTCTCCATGCCGACTTTTCTATGTGAGAGTAATGTGGCTATTCTCACCAAGTGTAATCTCTCCTGGGAGACAGTCAGCTTGTTTCTGATGCACCACTGCCTGTTTACTGTAACCCTCACTTTGACGATGCAACACAGAAATTGTGTCGCCATTGAATACTACAGGCGCATGCTGACTTCTCTCCAAGGGACTAACGTGACTACAGTTACCAAATGGTACCTCTCCTGGGAGCCAAATAGCTTCTACTGATGCACCACAACCCCTTTACTGTTAGCCTTGCACTCTCACATTGACGATGCAACACAGAAATTGCATCACGATTGCAAGCTACAGGCTCCATGCTGACTTTTCTACATGAGAGTAACATGGCTACTGTCACTGCATGGAACCTATATTGGGGGTCAAGTAGCTTGTTTCCGATGCACCTCAGCCGATTTAAATTAACCCTGGCAAACTCACATTGACGATGCAACACAGAAATAGTGTCGTGATTGAATACTACAGGCTCTGTGCCTACTTCTCTCCGAGAGACCAACATGTCTTCGGTCAGAGTGTAGAATCTCTCCTGGGTGTCCAGTAGCTTGCTTGCGATGCACCATGTAGCATTTACTGTAACCCTGGCACCCTCACATTGACAATGCAACACAGAATTGCATCGCGATTCAATACTACAGGTGCATGCCAACATCTCTCCGAGAGACTAACGTCTCTTCGATCAATTCAAAGAACTTCTCCTGCGAATCCAGTAGCTTGCTTGTGATGCGCCAAGTCCCTTTTACCATAAACCTCATACCCTCACATTGACTAGGCAACACAGAAATTACATCGTGATTGAATACTATAGGCTGCATGCCGACTTTCCCCCAAAAGACCAAAGTGACTATGGTGACCAAATGGAATCTCTCCTGGGAGCCACATAGCTTGTTTCAGATGCACAACAACCCATTTACTGTAAGCCTCGCACACTTACATTGACGATGCAATGCAAAAATTGCATCACGATTCAATACCACAGGCTTCATGCCGACTTTTCTACGAGAGAGTAATGTTGCTACAGTCACCAAATGGAACCTATCTTGGGAGTTCAGCAGCTTGTTTCCCATGCACCACAACCATTTACTGAAGCCCTTGCACACTCACATTAACGATGGAACACAAAATTGCATTGCGATTGAATACTACAGGCTCCATGCCGCCATCAGTACAACAGACTATCACGGCTATGGTCTCCACATGGCATCTCTTATCGGAGCCCAGTAGCTACATTCCAGTGCTCCACAACCCGTTTATTGTAACCCTCACACCCTCACATTCATGATGACACAGAAATTGCTTTGCAATAGAATACTACAGGTTGTACACTGACTTCTCTCTGAGAGACTAACGTGACTACAGTCACCAAACAGAACCTCTCCTCGGAGCCAATTAGCTTGTTTAAGATGCACCACAACCTGTTTACTGTAAGCCTCCCACAGTCACACTGTTGATGTGACGCAGAAATTGCATTGCGATTGAATAGTACAGGCTCCATGTCAATTTCTCTCTGTGAGAGTAAGGTGCCTACGGTCACCAAGTCTAACCTCTCCTGTGAACCAATTAGCTTGTTTAAGATGCACCACAACCAGTTTACTGTAACCCCCACACCCTCATATTGATGATGCCACACAGAAATTGCATCGCAATGAATACTACAGTCTCCCTGCTGACATCTCTCCGAAAGACTGTCGTGGCTATGGTCTCCACGTGTCACCTCTTATCGGAGTCCAATAGCCTCATTACAATCCAGCTCAACCTGTTTATGGTAACCCTTGCACCCTCACATTGATGATGACACAGAATTTGTGTAGCGATGTAATACTACAGATTGTACACCGACCTCTCTCCGAGAGACTAACGTGGCTATGGTAACCAAATGGATCTCTCCTGATAGCCAAATAGCTTGTTTCTGATGCACCACATCCCATTTACTGTAAGCCTCGCACCCTAACACTGTTGATGCGATGGAGAATTTGTGTCCCAATTAATTACTACAGGCACCATGCTGAGTTTTCTATGCGAGAGTAATGTGGTTATGATCGCTGCATGGCACAGTACCTGGGAGATCAGTAGCTTCTTTCTGATGCACTGCAACCCATGTACTGTAACCCTCACACCCTTACATTGATGATGCAAACCAGAAATTGCATCCCGATTGAATACAACAGGCTGCATGCTGGCATCTCTCCGAGACACTAAGGTGTCCTCCATCTAGGAGACTATCATGGCTTCAGTCATCGAATGGAACCTCTCCTGGGAGCCAGTTAGCTTGCTTCTGATTCACTGCAACCCATTTACTGTTCTAATTAAAAGAATGTAATGAATATTAAAGTTCAGCTGGCTAAGCCCAGAGTTAATATACAAGATTTTGGATACTCTGTACATGTCACCAAAATAACACTATTTTAGAGTGGAGAGTAACGTAACAACTGGAAAGAGTCCACCTGCTTTGTCATAAACACTATGAGTGAATGAAAGTATGATCTTACAATACTGTGCTCTGTTCAGCTTTGAAACATGCACACAGAAGTGCGCACCTGCATACACATTGAATTAATGTAAAACATGTTAGACTTCAAACTGATATTCACTGTTCACAGTACACTTTTAGCAACAATTAAAAACTACTGTCAGCAATGGCTCCTTTTGGAATCAACTGCTGCATTGATATCAATGTTGTTGTATGGAAATTGTAACATTATGCAGACAGCTGTGGACTGTGATCAAAAGGTTTCCTCTGCTACGTGGATAAAATGGTTAGTGGTAGGTCTAATTCTTACACAGGCAGCTGTGGACTGTGGTCATAAAGGTTTCCTCTGCTACGTGCATAGAATGGTTAGTGGTAGGTCTAATTCATGTGATGATGGGATGCAGAAATATGAAACTCACTTGACATTCCAATAACATTTCTATTCTGCTTTCATTTTCTTAGCTGATTTGTGCAGCACATTTGTAACATAATTTCCACTTGCTTACATCTTTGCCGATGGTGGTTTTACCAGGCCTCTGGTATAGCCTTACCAGCTGTTGCACCATTTGTATATAGCATTCATTGTTCAGTGCACCAAAAAAGAATTTGACAAAGAATCATCTATATGACGTTGCGCACCAGACACACAAATTTTGTGTGTGTAGACAGGACTTGTGCAGTTAATGTTGATTCTGATTATCCCAGAGAATGCTTTCTGAACATTCACATATCCATCAGAACAGAAGCAGTTGACAGGAGTGAACTTGGTATAATGAATGCTGCTGATGACCTTGTTGTCAGTATTGCTAATGTAACTGAACCAGAGAGAAACATTCATTCTGTGCACAGCCATGTTCAGTGACATTAAAAAAACATATCTTTGGTTTTCTTTATTGTCGTGGTTTCTGTGTCACTTTCTGGTTCTAATAAAAAATGAGATGTTATTTGACTTTTGAGTTTGATTCACTCTGTGATTTTAGATAAACATAATTACAGATATTAGGTTAGGGGGCTTTCTTTTTCTGTAGTGGTCAATCCAAGGATTGGTTTTCAACAGCTACAATGGCAGCTTGTCTCCATTCTGTGCGTCTTTCAGCTTTTCTCTTCATATCTTTATTGGTGCTACATCCCACATCTTTCACGATTTGATCCATGTACCTCAGTCGTGGTCTTCCTCTTGGTCTTTTTCCCTCGACATATCCCTCTATGATTGTGTTCAGGAGTCCTTTATGTCTTAATAGATGGCCTGTAAATTGCACTCTTCTTTTAACAATGAAACTCCAGAAGCTTCTCTTCTCACCTGCTCTTTCCAGAACCACTAGCACGCTTATATTGCATTTGATATGAATTTTATTCATGACATGTTTTGACACTCAACTTCTGGAACCATCATATTTCAGTGGTCTGTTGCAGAAAACTTTCTTTGTCATTTGAAATAAGTACTATAAAGTTGATATATGTTCAAATTTTTCACAAACATGCAAAAATTAAAAATTTGTAGTAGCCAAGGATTTGATGGCACGAATTTCCAACTGTGGAAATATCAGTTGCAAATTATTTTTTGTACTGAAAAAATTCTTAATATCATGGAGGGGAAACTGAGACCTAACGAAGCTGGTGGAAATCAAATAGCCTAAATGGCCTAAATGCGAAGGTGATTCTCATTGTATCCACTAGAATGGAATTTGATCATTTGCAATGAATTACAATGTGTGCAAATATGGCTGAATGCTGGCCAGACTAAAGACTATTCATGAACGGTGATCTGCAGTTAATAAAGTGGCCTTGAAGCAAATTATTTTTGGCTATGGAGTGTCACCAACAGATCCAGTCACACAACACATCAGTCAAGTTGAGTCTTTGGTAGAAGCATTAGTTGATATTGGTGAGCCTGTTATAGAAGTTAACAACATGATTAAAATTTTGGGAAGTGTGTCAGAGAAATTTGGAACTTTTTTGACTGCATGGGACTTGTGTGCTGCAGATCAATAAATGTTTGATAATTTGATTTCAAAGTTATTGAATGAGAACAAAAGCTTTCAGAATGCGATGAAAAGTCAGCAACTTATACGGCAAATAATGTGGAAAAAACAAGTAAGTTCAGTTCAAAGAATAAAAAAATCTCTTAACATGATTAATAGAAAAGATGTTGAATATTATTTCTGCCACAAAATGTTGAATTTTAAATCTGAATACAGAAAAAATTTAGGAAAACTTGACAGCACTAGGCTTTGACCACTGAGCAAATGAATGTTTCTGATCCAATTGCAAAAGTATTTGTTTAGCTGATAGTGCTGCTTCGAAACATATGACATTGTGCAAAGACTGGTTCAACACCTTTAAACCAATTCAGTCTGATGACTCCTAGTTTCAAATTGGAGATGACTCAATTGTTAAAGCAAATGGCATTGGATCCACTGAAGTATTGTTGTTAACTGAGGAAAAAAGGCAACCTGGCATTTGGAAAACACATGCATTCCTAAAATAAAGAGATATTTGTTTTCAATGGGGGACATCACAAAAAGAGGAATGAAATTTTTTGTATGACAAGAGAATGGAATTTTGCAATTCAGTTCTATTTACAGCTGTAATTAAGAGGGACAATCAATGTTATCAAACTGTAACATAATAAAACCATAGGAGACTTGGAGGAGAAGTTGAAGCCCAGAACTGTAATGAAACTACAGCCAGACAGCAGGTACTGGTCACTGAACTGCATGATCAGCGCCTGTGTCATCAAACCACAAGTGCCAGAACCAAGCCCACAGCACTGTGTCACATTATTGATGCAGTATGGCTGACCTATTGCCAGTTACACTATATCTCCCAGACATCAACATGCTCCAAACATTTTGACATGACCCAGAAAAACTGCTCTTACTATGGAATCAGCAGGGCCAAGCAGTATTTAACCACGGCCAAACCAGCTTGCCATCATTTGGACAGGTGGGCAGTATGTGATGCCCAGTCTGTCAACTGGAGCCTTTACTATAACTCTACCACCAATGGGTAGCAAACTAATGATAGCCACCTATCTATCCTGTCCAAATGGCCACACTCTCGGCCACCCGACCCTGCTATTCAGTCACTGGTCCATGGGTCAACCCTGACTAATGTGCCATTTCTGCGCTATTCAGACAGTGCAGCCTACTGTAAGGACATAAGAGGCTGCTGCCTGGCCTTGCTCTGCACTTCAACTGTATGAAGACTTGTCAGCATCTGCGTCACCACCACCAAGTCAGTGTATCCGGTTAATGCTTCACTTTGTAAATAACTCGCCTCCCTGCACCACTTGTCATTATTACGCCTACCACTCAGTGTGGAATATTACGTGAAGAAGGAAATACACTGCTATGGCTGTACTAGCTGGATGGAATACTTAAACACTTGTTCATGTTCATGAAGGAGTCAAGCTGAATAATTATATAAAGGACTGTGTGTATGTCCCCTGCTAGTCTTTCTGCCATTTCCCCACACATCCTCACATCTTCCAAACCATTTACAGACATTACTATCCCCACAGGAAGATTTGAACCCATCCTAACAAGCAAAAAAACTGCTTATGTTTAATTCCAGTTTTCCCACAGCTACACAAGGCCTGCTACAAAAAGTTGTTTAAACATCCAGATGTACTAAAGGCAAATTCTGCTTGCCTGAATTCTATAGTGATATGGCAAGAGAGACTTGGATGCATCCATTCCAAAGGTCTGAAGAATATGGCTGATATGAATTTAATTCCTGGTTTAAAAATGAAGAAAGATGAAGATCTGCATTAAGAATCATGTCAATACGGCAAGGGGAAGAGAAAATCATTTAATTGAAATTTGGAATTCGGATCAAAAGTTCCTGGCAAATTTAGCATGTTACTTTCCCTGTGTTTTTAGAATTTCAGGGACTGATTGAAAGACAAACTGGAAAATAAATCATAGTTCCAAGAAAAGAAAATGGGGCCAAATCCATAAATAAGCAATTTGAAGATCATTTCAAGCAAAGCATGATATTGTTGTTGTGGTACAGACTGGTTTGATGCAGCTCTACATGCTAATCTATCCTGTACAGGCTTCCTCATCTCCCAGTACCTACTGCAACCTACATCCTTCTGAATCTGTTTAGTGTATTCGTCTCTTGGTCTCCCTCTATGATTTTTACACTCCGCACTGCTCTCCAATACTAAATTTGTGATCCCTTGAAGATTCAGAATATGTCCTACCAACCAATCCCCTCTTCTAGTCAAGTTGTGCCACAAATTTCTCTTCTCCCCAATTCTATTGAATACCTCCTCATTAGTTATGTGATCAACCCATCTAAGCTTCAGCATTCTTCTGTAGCACCACATTTCGAAAGCTTCTATTCTCTTTTTGTCTAAACTATTTATCATCCACGTTTCACTTCCATACATGGCTACACTCCATACAAATACTTTCAGAAACGACTTCCTGACACTTAATTCTACACTCAATGTTAACAAATTTCTCTTCTTCAGAAACGATTTCCTTGCCACTGCCAGTCTACATTTTATATCCTCTCTACTTCGACCATCATCAATTATTTTGCTCCCCAAATAGCAAAACTCTTTTACTACTTTAAGTGTCTCATTTCCTAATCTAATTCCCTTAGCATCATCTGACTTAATTCGACTACATTCCATTATCCTCGTTTTGCTTTTGTTGATGTTCATCTTATATCCTCCTTTCAAGACACTGTCCATTCCATTCAGCTGCTCTTCCAGGTCCTTTGCTGTCTCTGACAGAATTACAATGTCATCGGTGAACCTCAAAGTTTTAATTTCTTCTCCATGGATTTTAATTCCTACTCTGAATTTTTCTTTTGTTTCCTTTACTGCTTGCGCAATATACAGATTGGGAAAGGAGTGAGACAGCAAATCAGGATAATGCAAGAGAAAACAGGTCTCTCTACACTGCAGCTGAATGGCTGAATTGAGCAAGAAAACAGGTCCATTGTTGGGTGTTCACATACCATGAGGGTTGGAACTTAAATAGTGGCAACTATATATTCACAACCGATACAAAAGAGTTACATATTTGCACTTGTTACTATCAATCAGAGTAGTCACCAGCATTGTGTAGAGCCTGTTGCCACCAATATGGAAAGCGTAGTATACTGTTAGGAGAGTCTGTTCTGTTGATGGTATGAATGGAGCGGTCTAAAGTTATGGTGATTCTTGTGTACAACTGTGATGGTGTTATCCTAATGCATTAGTTCCTCCACAGCAGACCGTCAACGCACAGTATTACTTCTTTCATAAGATGGCGGCTACAGTAAAAGTTAAGCAAGTGTCCTTCCAGAAAAACTTAAATTTTGCCGTAAAAAAGAAATCGTGTGAAAATTGTAAAGACGAAATCAAGAAACTGAATGAACGCATAACGAGCTTACAGTTCAGTTTGAAAACGGACATTTCGAAAATACAACAAGAAAATAGTGAACTGAACACGCTAAAACTTGCGCGAGATAGTTCGTCCGTTACGGAAAAGTGGTCAAATGTAAAGTGCAAAAACAGCAAGTCCAAAGTGCAAATTCGGAAAACCTGCGAAAGTTACGCAAGCTTTGTGCACGAAAACACATTTCAAGTACTTTCGATCGCCGATAGTGAAAATGGAACTTACAGTTCGCATGAACGATGGGAAAAGCAAAAAGGCACTTTGGGGAATAAGGTAAGAGAAGAAAATTTACTGACGCAAACAACTGTGAAGGAGGTCAATATAAATGTGCCGACCAAAAATTGTGTCGAAGTGTGTAGTAAAACAATACAAAACGATTCGCAAATTGTGAACTCCAATAACAGGAAACTGTTTGTGTTTTCAGACAGCCATGATCGTGGACTTCCGAGTAAACTAAAAGAAACAACTAAAACATTTTCGTGTGGTATAGTGAAACCGGGAGCCCCACTTAGCGGAATTAAAAAAATGACCGAATCCGCAAAGGCAAAAAATCTGCATGATAAAGACTTCGTTGTACTGATGGGAGGCGCAAACGATGTCTACAAAAATGAAACAGCGAGTGCAACGCGCGATCTTAAACAGTGTCTGAGGAACCTCACTCACACTAACGTAATACTTGTCAATATTCCGCATCGCTATGATCTTGTAAGATGGTCATGTGTTAACAGGGAAATAGAAAGTGCCAACAGTCAGTTTGCAAAAATCTGCAGACATTTTAAAAACCTGAAATGCGTTGATATAAGCAGTATTGGACGTAGATTCCACACGCAACACGGACTTCACCTGAATGGCTTGGGGAAAGAATATCTGACAAGCCTGATAACCAGGGTAATAAAAAACCACCGAAATAAATTTAAAACCAAAACGATAATTGCATTGCCATCGCCTGATTCCATAACGAAAACGCTTCAAAAAAATTCATTAGAAACTTCATCATCAGCAGCAAAACATGTAAAAAAAAGACCAAATTGTAACAGAAAGAACAGTGGACATCGATTTCAATAACAAAAGAACTACTGTTCCTCATCAGCCAAGTATTATTTTAGACGAAAATAACAAAAACGAGAAGACTCCAAGTTCACAAGGAAACACAGCAGCAGTGGTAGAACTAACATTTGAAGTGTCAGAAACAGCACCACCATCAACAACAACAAATAGAAGGCTGTTGGACAGAAGAAATGCTGTGCCTCCTTCTCATTCAACGATTTTTTATGTATGAGCCTGAAGAAAAAGAAGGGACAACAGTAGGTAGTGTCAGGTGTCTCCTCTCTCCTGCCTCAAGGCAGACTCCAATGGATTCTCAGTCAGGTAACAGCACTAATAGAATGAAAAAGCAGGAGGAAGGCATCTCTTTCTTTCATCAAAATATAAGGGGCCTCTTAAACAAAACAGATCAACTCCTTATTAACATTAGTGAAAAGGACAGTATAAATAATGCCCAGATTTTTGTGCTTAACTGAGCACCATGTTACTGATAAATGTGCCTTGCCATCTATAGTAAGTTATACTTTAGTAACATACTACTGTAGGAAAGTAAAGATAAAGGTGGAGTAGCAATTTATGTTAAGGATAGTGTAGCATACAAAGCTATAGATATTAAGAAATATTGTGTGGAACAACAATTTGAGGCATGTGCCACAGAAATAACAACTAAATTCTACCCAATAATAGTGTTGGCTGTCTACAGGGCTCCTTCAGGTGACATAAAAACTTTTCTGCATTCGATGGAACTCCTTCTGTCATGGTTACTTTCAAAAGCGAAGGATATTGTAGTATTAGGTGATTTCAATATAAACTTTTTGACAGAAAATAAGAATAAAATAGACTTTCAGATTGTGATGACCTTACACAATCTGACATCAGTAATAAACTTCCCAACAAGAATTACATCCGAGTGCCAAACTATGATAGACAACATTTTTTTAGATGTAAATAGACATCAGAATTATATTGTCAGGCAGGTTATAAGTGGGCTTTCAGATCATGATGGACAAATTCTCACTATTTATGACGTTATTCTGTTCAAAAAAGAATTTCCTCAATGGAAATTCATAAGAGTAATTAATGAAGAGGCGAAAGGAACTTTCAACCACAGGTTGCAGCAAATGGATTGGTCTTTAGTATCTAGCCTTGATGATGTTGATACTAAATTTAACTGTTTTATAAATGAATTCTGTGCTCTTTTTGAAGAAATATTTCCCAAGAACTGGGTCAGAAACAGTGCTTCCAATTCTGTAAGCAAGCCTTGGATTACAGAAGGTATAAAACAGTCATGTAAAACCAAAAGGGAAACTTATGCTGCAATAAGATTCTGTAAAGATGTACAAAAATGGGAACACTATAGAATATACTGTAAAATTTTGAAGAAACTAATACAGAAATCGAAAGCCCTTTATTATGAGAAGAAAATAGATAATTATAATAATAAAATAAAGGCAATTTGGAGCATTGTAAAAAAAGAAACAGGAAGAGATACAACAAGTAAAGAAGATATAAATAATATCAGATATGAAGGTATCCTAGTAGATAACCCCAAAACGGTGGCTGAGATTATTAATAAACACTTCCTATCAGTAACTCAACAGATTGGTTGCAAGCCCGATGTTGATAAAGCTGTAACTCTTTGTCAAGCCGTATATTCAAAACAATTTCAGAAATGCGCCTTAATCCTGTCACTGTAGAAGAAATTCAAAAAATCATCATCTCTCTAAAAAGTATGAATTCTGCAGGGGTTGATAATATATCTAGTAATTTATTGAAATATTCTTGTGTGTGGATAAGGGACATTCTCTGTCATATTTTCAATGCTTTCCTTCAGAAAGGTGTTGTTCCAAGTAGACTTAAGTATGCCATTGTGAAGCCCCTGTACAAAAAGGGCGATAAAGCTGAACTAACTAACTATCGACCTATCTCTTTGCTGACAGCTTTCTCCAAAATTCTAGAAAAGCTAATACATGTAAGAATTACTGATCATCTCATGAAGAATGGAGTTCTCAGCAAGAGCCAATTTGGCTTCCAAAAGGGCCGTTCAACAGAAGACGCAGTCTACGCACTTGCAAATGAAGTCCTAGAAACCCTTAATGAAGAAATGCTAGCGCTTGGTGTCTTCTGTGATTTATCCAAAGCGTTTGACTGTGTTGATCACCAGATTCTCTTGCAAAAACCAAAATTAGCAGGAATAAGTGGTGTTGCAGGCAATTGGCTACAGTCATACCTCCAAGAGAGAAAACAAAAAGTTGTGTTAAATAGCTCGGGTGGAGTATATGACACTTCCTCAGATTCTGAATGGGGTTCCATTACATGTGGAGTGTCCCAGGGCTCAATTCTTGGGCCACTATTATTCCTGATTTTTATAAATGATCTACCATCTTGTACAAGCCTGCCATGTAAATTTACATTATTTGCTGATGATACCACAATTTTTATGAGCAGTAGAACAGACAACAATCTTGAGGAATTCATTAATCACATACTCTCAGATATGGTTAATTGGTTTAAGGTGAATGGTCTCTCATTAAATTCCAGTAAGACCAGCTTTATTCAATTCTGTACAAAAACAGAAAAAGAGAGAGAGATAAGTGTGACATGTGGTAATCAACCAATAGTTAGAACGGAAACAACAAAATTTCTTGGAGTGCACATTGACAAGAAAATGAACTGGTCTTCACATATTATTGATCTCTGTAAGAGGCTTAGCTCTGCTACCTATGCTTTACGGGTTTTCACTACATGTGTTGAACCTAACACTGCAAAAGTGGCATATTATGGCTATTTTCATTGTCTCATTGAGTACGGAATTATTTTTTGGGGCAACCAGCCATTAGCAAGGAAAGTGTTCATTGCACAGAAGCGAGCTTTAAGAATTATATGTGGATTGCGCCCAAGAGACTCTTGTAGAAATAGTTTTCATAATCTTAAAATATACACAACTACATGCCAATATATTTTTTCTCTCATGTATTTTGTTTGTAAAAATATAGATATATTTCAACCAAACAGTAATTATCATGAGCATAAAACACGGAGGAAGAATGACATACACAGTGAACTCAGAAATTTGAGCTTGGCACAAAAGGGTGTCCACTACACTGGAGCAAAACTCATCAATGCTCTTCCTTCCAAAATAAAGACAAAGATTCATAACAAGAGTGAGTTTAAGAAAGCACTAAAAATATTTCTGCTAGAAAAAGCTTTTTACAGTCTAGTTGAATTTTTAACTAAATAAATTGTAATATTTTAATATTATATAATACAAGTTGACATAATGCCACTAAGAATTTTATTTAGCCTGAGCTCTGTATCTGTGTGTGCTCCGTATCTGTTTTCTGTAGTGTTTTAATGATTCTAAGAAAATATGTATTTTCTTTTTCTGTATTGCTGCCCAAAGAATTTAATATATAAATTTTTATATAATTATTTACTCAAATTTCTGTATATGCTATAAGATTATCAGATTGTATTTGTAAAAAACTGACTCGTTCCACATCCTTGTGTATCCAACACAGTTGGACCTATGGAACACGAAATAAATCAAATCAAATCAAATCATGTTCATTTTTGGAGCATCGCCTGCGACCACCTTTGCGAAAGAAGCGGCGAGCTTTCTGTGCAACCCACCCATCATTTTGCACGACAATGCATGGGCACATACAGTGCAAACTGTGGTTGCTCTGTTCATCAATGGGACTGGGAAGTACTGTACCATCCAACGTACTCCCCGGATTTAAGTCCTTGTGACTTTGATTTGGTTCTGAAAATGAAGGAACCACTTTGTGGTATTCGCTTCAGAACTGTTCCAGAAGTCTGACAGGCAGTAGACCGCTCCCTTCACACCATCAACACAACAGGCTCTGCTAATGATGGTATACTATGGATTCCACATCACTGGCAACGGCTTCTACACAACGCTGGTGACTACTTTTAAGAACAGTGACAGGTGCAAACGTGTAACTCTTTTTTATCAGTTGTGAATAAATAGTTGCCACTATTTAAGTTCCAACCCTTTTATATTATTGAGCACAGGCTTGTCTCATGAACTATGGACAGAGACAGCAAATTATGCAGCACAAATCTTAAACTGACAACCATGTAAGACAAGCAATAACATTATGCTGTATGAAAAATGATTTGGAAAGCCAGCATCTTTAAAACACGCGAGGAAGTTTGGATCTGCAGCATATGTAGATGTTCTGGACCAGTCTAGACCAAATGGGGTAGTAAACTGAAGAAATTGATCATGGTTGACTATGATGGATATTGAACCAATTATTGTATCTACAATCCTGAGTTGAATGAAACTTATATCTCCTGTAATATCTATTTTAATGAAGAAGAAACCTGTGGCTCAAACATGGAACAGTGATATGCTGAATTTTACAGGGGGTATTGTTTTGAGAAGATTTTTGGAAGGATTGTGAAGAGAATGATGATAATGAACAATCAGGCAAAATGAAAGGATGGATCTGAGACATCAATTAAATCTGTAAGTAACTGCTCATTTTCACAACCAAGATACTACCAATTCTGCCATTACCTCTGAACCTCAAACTATTGAAAAAGCAGTGGCATTACAGAAGTCATCATAATGGAAGCAAGCAATAGAAGAAGAAAAGACATTTTTGAAGAGGAAAAAGACTTGAGATCTGGTACCATCACCACACAATCACAAGCAAATTGGGTGTAAATGGGTTTGTTGTGTGAAGCAGAATTCCGAGGGCAAAACTGATCACTTCAGAGCTAGAGTACGTGTCACCAAACAAAATGCTATCTGTTTGATTAAAAATGCAGAGCATCACAAATGTAAAAAACACATAGACATTAAATACTATTATTTATGTGAACACGTCGAGGGCAGTGAGATTGAACTTTATTATGTTTGATCTGATAAACCATTGGTAGATTTGCTTATGAAACCCTTGACTAGAGAGAAATTCATAACAGATAGAAAAGATCTGTCTTGAGCTCAAAAACAAATTCAATAAACAAGAGCAGGTCTATTGGCAAGAGTGAGCTTCTTACACAGAGCTTTGTTAGTGGCCTTTCCAGTCTGTACACAAACTTGTACAGTGACATCATAAAAATATATCTTCAGTTTTCTTTATCATTGTAGTTACTATGTGACTTTTAGGTCCTAATAAAAAAAAAGAAAAAGTGATTCGTTATTTGACTCAGAGTTTGATTCACTCTGTTATTTTATGTAAAATATAATTACAGACACCAGAAGCCTTTCTTGTCAGACCAAAACCAATAATTAGTACTCCCCATCTGTCTTTATAGATTACATAAATCACTGACAGAAAACTAAACTTTTTCATTGCCATCAGGTAACAAATGATGGGTGGTATGAATCCTGTAAAGATGTAGCTTTAAACATAATTGCCATTCTTTGAACTGAACTTACTTGTTTTTTCCACATTATTTGCTGTATAAGTTGCTGACTTTTCATCGCATTCTGAAAGTTTTTGTTCTCATTCAATAACTTTGTGGTTAAATTATCAATCATTTGTTGATCTGCAGCACACAAGTCCCATGCAGTCAAAAAAGTTCCAAATTTCTCTGACACACTTCCCAAAATTTTAATCATGTTGTTAACTTCTATAACAGGCTCACCAATATCAACTAATGCTTCTACCAAAGACTCAACTTGACTGATGTGTTGTGTGACTGGATCTGTTGGTGACATTCCATAGCCAAAGAAAATTTCCTTCAAGGCCATTTTATTAACTGCAGATCGTAATTCATGAATAGTCTTTAATCAGGCCCACATTAAGCCATATTTGCACACATTGTAATTAATTGCAATTGATCAAATTCCATTTTAGTGGATAAAATGAGAATCAAGTAAACAATAATAGCTGAATGTGCTGCTAATTATTATAATTTAATAAAGGAGAGGCTGCTGGGAACCACTTCAGCCAGTCTGTGGGAGATTATGATGTGAACAAGATCTGTGCACAAAATTATTGCTCAATGTATGCACAAAATTTCATGTTTGAGAGTTTATATAGTGACTATTTTCATTGACTGTGGACCTGTAACTTGTTTGATGAACTGTGTAAATCTTCAATAATGTTTACTGCGACAATAGGATCAGACTGTGAACTGTGATATTTCTAAATTATACTTACAATGTACATAGTTTTTCGTATTGTTAGGACTGTTATACTTCAAAGACAATGTAATTAGGGAATGTGTCAATGATTTGCTTACCACATGTGATCTTTTGGATCACTTGAGTGTTAAATTACAGCACTGAAACAGTTAAAATACAGGACATCAGCAGAATGTAGTATGTGACTAATCATTTATCTGTGCATAAATTGTAATAGATGAGATCTTCCTGGCCATAAATAGTAGGTAATTACAGTGTTTTATGACATAAACCTGGTGTGGACAATATTATTTGAAATAGCCGACTTTTGCCAATTACTTTTCAGCCAGATTCGAGGGAGGCACCGATACCACAATCATATTAGCACAGCTAACTACAGTAATGTTACATGTTCCACATACTATATCATGAGGAATATCCTTCAGGGATATGGAATGAAGTCAGGTTGTATATTAATGGGCAGGAGTAGCCACTGTCAGGAAATCAGGACTAGTAATCTACTCTAGTCCTAATTTCCTGACAGTGCCTGCTTCTGAAAATTACAATTATTACTTGTAGTCACTAGAGCGATATCGTTAGCATCAGTGCCTTTGATGTTGAAAGACTTGGATTTGATTCCCAGTACATCCTCAAATTTTTTTCTGAGGTATGGAGGTCTAGTACAGGGTCCACTCAGCCTGTGTCAGGCCAAACAAGAAGCCATTCAAATAAAGAAGCAGAGGCATCATCAAGATTCACAATCATAGGTCAGTCCTCGTAGCACCTTGTAGGCAGCAGTCAACCAGTCAGAACAGGTCTCACACCTAACGCATGGCTGGTGTTTATATTTATGTTTTATGTTTACTTTTAAATTACTTTATGAGTACATATATATATTATGAGAAAAACAGCTGCTTTGAAAAAGCCACTGCCTTCTCCTCTTAAACTACTCATTTTCTGTTTCTGTGTAATACTTCAAACAATATGAGGAATGGCCCTAAAAACTGGAATGGATTAAGAATAGGAACTCTGAACATCACAACACTAAATGGAAAGACTGGAAGAGACAGCCAATATGATGGGGAGAAGGAAAATATATGTACATGGAATAAGTGAAACAAAATGGAAAGGAGCAAATTCAAAATACTGAGGGGAGGCTACAAGTTGTAATGACATGGATGTCAAAATACAGCAAAAGGTGAAGTGGGTCTGGCACTTCATAGGAACATTGATGCTATTGCAGATGTCATCTACATCAATGAAAGAATCACTGAAGCCAAAATGAACACTTGGAAGACTAATTTCACAATTTTACAAGTGTTTGCTACACAACAACAATGAGGACAAAGAAGTCTTCCTCAAGCATAAAAACATCTTAATAATAAGGGATTTGAATGCCCAAAATGGAGAAGATCAAACTGGATATGAAGAGGTGATGGGTGCTTTTGGGTATGGAGGAAGAAATATTTCAGGAGAACATCTGTTGGTCTTATCCATAAAGAACACATTCTTCAAGAAAACAGACAGCCATAAAAGCACCAGATACGGCTAGGATTGAAGAGGCAGTTTACTTATTGATTATGTGATGATCAACAAACACATTGGAAAAAGAGTAAGAAATGTAAAAGTCATACTGACAGAATCATTGGTCAATGATCATAGATTACTTATAGCTGATATGAAGGAGAAACTGACTATCACAACCTGTTCAAGAAGGGTGCCTAAGATCAAAGAAAGGAGATTAAAGGAAGCAGAAAAGAAGAAAATCTGTCAGAGACTGATAACTATAAAGTTACCAACAGATGAAATGGCTTGTGCAAATGAGGGGTAGGAAACATTTAAGACTATGCTAGTAAACTGCATTGTACAAGTCCACAGTAAAATAAATGGTAAAGTAAAACAGAGGGAAGCCATCTGGTGGAATGACAGGCTAAAGGAAACTATTAATGAATGGAACACAGCAAAGGAAATCAAAAGATGTGGAGAAATATAAACAGAACCTGTAGGATTAAACCAACAGATTCTCAAATAGTGTCCACCCTGGAACAGACACAGAGGTAGCACAGTATTTACGCGTGGGCCACATGGGCCCAGGTACAGGGCAGCAAAACCTTAGGGGTGGCAAAATCTTATGGCAGCAGAATTTTGAGCATACAAATTTATGCGTGCAGAGAAAAGAAGCAATGGTTGCAGGAAATATTGTTAGGTTTGATTGAGTTAAGTTGAAACCATTTCGACTGCTCTAATGCATTCAAGTGCACCTTTTCCCCAGTTGCCATGGTTTCTGACTGGCCATTTGCTATTCGATTTGTGGCCAGTGGATGGCTGAAACTGTCTCCCACTGAGGAGAGGATTTTCTTCTGATGGTTCCAAAGTGTTTAAAACCATGCCCCAAAGAGATCATCGCACATGCACATAGCATAGTTTTCTGAAGCGAGTAGAGGTGTCAACCAGCGCTACAGGTGGCCAAACTACGAAACATGCAAAACGCGTTCAAGTTTGCAAAGGAATCAAAATGAGTGCAACAGTTTTGATAGTTTGTGATATCTTAACTCAAATGAAGCTGAGGGGGAAATCATAGGTAGACCCGTGGGATCTCTACTTCATGCAATTGGCAACACTGTCTATGCATTGTTCTTGTGTGGTAAGGCACGGATGCATTTTATGTAGTGCTGATGTGGCTTGGTTTCAGTTTGGTGCTTTTATTATTGTTTATGTGTATTTCCTCCAATTTCATCAATCTGGTGAAGTTTTGACATAACATAATCGTGAATATGAATGGTAGGAAATGTCTCAGTGGCGCAGGCCACAGAAAATTAGATGAGCAAAGGAGGAAGAGAGAAAAGCTAGTATTTGATCAAACACCAAAGCTACAAACATTTTTCCTTTAACATAGGACTAGATTCTCTACCTGCAAGTTCTTCCTCTCTTGCGAACTTGACACCTATAAATGATTCGCAGTGTAGCAGCAATTTTGGTGAAAAGTTTGATGATAGTGACTCTGAAATTGATAACGAACACAGGAACAATTCCACAGCAAGTGAACCAGAGTTGGCACAAGGGGAAGTTTCATCAGACACTACTGTTGATAAAGATCCTTTTTTTTCTGGAAAGCAGTGACAAAACACGACATCACTTGGAGTGATACGGATGTAATCGGAATAGAAACTGTGATTTTGTGAAATCAGAGCGTTCATATCTGATAAATGAGGATTTATTTCCAAAGATTTGTTTGAAAGGAAACTGTTAAATGGAGACGTTGTGCAACGTGATTACTTGAATATGAATCTGAACGGCAGGAAACGTCTCAGTGGCGCAGGCTACAGAAAATTACCCAGTCAGGGATCAGTTTACTGTGCACCATGTAAACTGCTAGGGGGTTCATCCAAGTTTCAGACAAAGTGGAAATACTCTATGTAGAGTTGATAAACAATTTATTACTCAACTACAAGAAGAAGTAAAGAACTTGAGAAATGTACTACATAGGGTAGTGGTTGTAGTGAAAAAACTCTCCTGAAGAGGAGTGCCATTTGTGGAGATGAAGAACAGTTTGGTTCCTTAAGGAATGGCACTGTTATGATGTGTTTAGAGTTGATAGCTGAATTTGATCCATTCTTAGCAGCTCATATAGCTAAATATGGAAACCAGGGTAAAGGAAACACCTCATATTTATCATTTAGCACTTATGAAGAAATTATCAATATTATGGGGAAGACTGTCACAGAAAAGATCATACAGGAGATAGTTAATGTAAAGTATTTCTCCATTATTGTGGATTCTACAACTGATGTTTCACACTGTGATCAGTTAAGCTTTATTATATGATATGTAAATAAAGATAGTCAACCACAAGAATGGTCAGTAGATTTTATGAGAAATGCTGGACATATGGGGAAAGAATTGGCAGATGCTCTATTTATGTTCCTCAACTCCCATGGACTAGATATAAGCAACTGCCATGGCCAAAGATATGATAATGCTGCAAATATGGCAGGGATCTACTCTTGCCTACAGCTTACATCAAGTCACTCAATCTCTTGGCATTTTTCATCCCCTGTTCCACTCATTTCCTGAATCTGGTAGGATCATGGGCAGCCACTTGCTGAAAAATAGCTACAACATTTTTTGGCCTACTACAAACGATTTACAATTTTTTTGGGATCTACACAACACTGTAAAGTTCTACAGACAATTTTCTAAGATGGAAACTTGAGTTTAAAGTCTGTCTGCATTACAAGATGGTCAACTCGAGAAGATGCCTGCAAAACCTTAAATGCTATTTGGGATGCCGTCAATAAAACTCTTAAATGCATTTCTGAAGAGAAACAAGAGAAAGCTGTTATTAAATAGGAAGTAACAGGGATATTTCAACAGCTTAACTCTAAAAATATTGCATTCATGGCTACAACATGGGAGAGTATGTTGGAATGTTTCAGTGCAGTGAGTACAGCACTACAGTCAGAAGAAATTGACATATCTGCACTAATGAAACTTTATTCTTCACTTATGACTTTCATAAATGACATGACTAAGTCTTTTGAAGTGTACAAAAAGTCGGCAGAGAGAAAACTGGGGACTACGCAACAACTTCTGTGAGTCAATGAAACTCAAGAAAAACATGTGAAGAAACGAAAGAAGTTCTTTGATGACTCAGACTCTGAGTCAGAAAATGAAACAGTGGTTTGCATATCTGAAGATGGCATACCAAAGACCAATTATTTAATTATATTCAACTGACTATTCACAGAGCTGACTAATCGTCTTGGTGTCTAAAAAGAGTTTTCTGAAAAGTTCTCTTTCTTATCCAGTTTGATGGAAATGGACCCTGATGAAGTCTATAGTGCTGCAAAACAGCTGCAGCATATTTACTCAGGGGATACAGAGGATTCTCTTGGAACAGAATGTGTACATCTCAAAAGCTTCCTTTTGAATTCTGGATATGAGAATGATCCTTCTTTACCAGTCTTACATAAAATACTAAGAAAGAAATATCTCTTTGATATTTATACAAACTTTAGAATTGCTCTGCAAATTTATTTGATCAAACCCGCAATGAATTGCTCTCCTGAACGATCCTTCTCAGTTCTTGGAAGGGTTCAGAACTACTTGCGTGCTTCTCAGACTCAAGACTGTTTGAATCACTTGGCTCTGTTAGCAACAGAAAATGATCTGACTGTGAAACTGGACTTTGAAAATGTGATAAATGTGTTTGCTGATGACAAGGAAAGAAGAAAGCCATTGAACTGATGACATTCTTTTTGATATAATAATCAATTACCATAATTCCACACAATATTATCCTTTTTTGTACATTTCTTCATACTTATTTTAAATAGCGTGTTTACAATTTTGTTGCTAAATGTTTTTCAAAATTGACTAAGTAGGGGGGGGGGGGGGCAAAAAGAGTTATTGCGCCTTGGGCCCATGGGCATAACATTATCCAAATATGGGGCTGCATATAGGAACTAGAAACTTAGGATTAAAAAAACTATGTGAAGGAAGAAAAGTAGAGAAGTTGGGAAATATTCACCCAAAGACTAGAGGAGGACAGCAATGGTAACAAAAAAGTGCTATACAAATGGGTAAAAAGCAAAAGATCAGATAGCTAAGACATACAAGCGACAGAATGAGAAAATAGGAGTTTGAAAAATACTGACTAGCAAGAAGATAATCGAGGAGGAACAGGAAACAAAAGAGACAGCAGTACCTGAAGTGAAACAACTACCTGTTAGTTGGGCAGAAACTGAAATGTCTTGAAGCAGATGAAATGAGGCAAGTCATCTGTGTCAGGTGAATTGACAGCAAACATGATCAAAGCAGCAGGCATCCAAGGAATACAATGGCTACATTGCACACTGGGAGTCATTTAGAAGGAAAATACAGTACCAGATGACTTGAAGAAGTGGATTATAAAATGGCTGTTCAAGGAAGAAAGTGTCCTAATTATAGAGGAATCACCCCATTATCACCCCTCTGTCTTAGGATATTAGCAAAGATTACTGAAGAAACATTAAGATCATTGGTACAAACCCAGTTTGAAGAGGACAACATGGATTCAGAAAGGCAGAGCAACAACAGACCTCATATTTGCACTGTGATCTCATAATTGTGTTCCTGGATTTGAAAAAAGCATTTGACAGTGTGCCAAGGTGTAAGACTAGAGAGCGTGTAGAAAAGCGAATTGTTCAAAACACCCCAATAAGAAAGGTGTAAATGCTAAATGAAGACTGCAAGTGGGTAATGCCAGATCAGACCTGTTCAAAACACAAACTGAGAGAGAGTGGGAGTGCAACAGAGTAGTGCACTTTTCCCATTACTTTTTATTGCATTTTTGGACATTATTATAATGAAAATCAAAAAGATAGAAAATGGTGATCTCAGTGCTTTAGCCTTTGCTGATGGTGTAGCTGTTTGAAAGAAACAGAGCTAGAGGTACAGGGAAAGTTAAATGAATAGAATTCCAAGTTTAAAGAACACCAGTTAACAGTAAGCGGAGAAAAACTGTAGCAATAATTGTGAGCAGCACACTGCCCAAGGCAATCTGATGCTATGTGGAGAGAAATTTGAATGTGTGGAAGCTTTCAGTTACCTGGGAAGTACAGTGACAAGGAATGGAACTGCCAAGCTAGAAGTACAAAACAAAATAGGAAAAGGATCTACTTTTTTTCAATGCAGAACCTTGTGTGGTACAATGGAGTTTCTGTGAGAACCAAACAGACAATGTTTAAAACATGTCTCCTGCCAATTATGGCATGTAGTTTGTAGTGCTTTGTAATTAACAAGGCAGATTTGAGCAGAGCACAAGCATGTGAAATGAAGTTTCTGTGATCAGCCTCGCAGAAGACGAGAAGAGATAAAATTAAGAATGAAGACATCAGAGGAGAGACACAACTGGATCTATCAGTGAACGAGAGACTGAGTACTGCACAGTTCAAGTGATTTGACATGTGAAGAGGTTGAAGGATAACTGTCTGCCAAAACAATACTTGGATATAAATGTGCAGGCGAAAAGACCAATAGGACGACCCAGAAAAATATGGCTGGATCAGATTGAGGAAGATCTGAAGATGAGAAGAAAACTGGAACTGGAAAACAATATCAACATAACAAGTGTATCAAGATAGAGCAAAATGAAGGCAAATTCTTCATAAACAACGTACCTGGCTCAGCGGAAGGATTTGAAGATGGTGATGACTTCAGACAAAGTAATTATGTAGTTTTACCCATAAAATTACCATTGTCAGATACTAGCTACCCTTCTTGTCACCTTCCACTGTAAATGTCATTATCTTGTAAAGAAAAGCAGAGTACATAGCACTGTAAGAATATTTTTAAGAAATAATTAAATTCCTTATCTACTTGGTAAACTTCTTTCCATTGTTCATTCATAAAATCTCTCTGAACAGTGTAATTGAGTCAGCATTTATGATTATATGAAACAGTACTTGCCCTTCTTAGCTAAACCTAATCGATGGGAATTCTTTGTAGCTGCCATTTGATCATCACTGTCAGATAAACGAATTAATGTGGAGTACACATCTATTTCATGAAAGACAGTTTGATTAAGAAGCAAACCATTGTATTCTGATTCTTGTTGGGCATGTTACAGTGGGGATCAAATCAGCACCGGAGATCAGTAACTCTCAGTCCCACCTGTCAGTACTATCCAAAATGAAATCAGTATTGAAATCTCCTAATACAATGACTTTCCTGTTATCTCTATTAAGTTTATTAATGCCCTCTCTAATTGCTTAATTAAGTTTGGAACATATGTTGTTGGGGGCCCCTATACTGTTAGAAATGCTATATTGGTAGTTCCCAGGTACATTACTGAAATGAAGCACAAAATGGCTGTTCAATACAATACTCATTGTGATCGATGGCTTGAGACTTTCTTGCATTTCTTATTTCTGTAGCCGCTCCCTTTCCATTATATTATTTTACAGTAATGTGATACTGATCCGTACACATGTAAATGTACTTGTTCAATTTCTGTGACTTACACATAATGTTCCATTATGCAGAAGACATCTGCCAAAGTGCCTTAAGATTTTACAGTTTCCTGTACTGTTACGAAAAGCGTAACTTTCTCAGATAATAGTTGTCTTATATTTGATGAAAAATCTAAATATGTTAGGATAATTAGTCCTTTTGCTGTCAAATCTGCCATTACTTATTATTCCACTAATTGTTACAACTGCTTTTATAGTTATAGTTGTCTTTTGGAAACATTTGCTCTAAAAAACATAGCAAAACTATTTAAAACTGTATGGACTGAACAAACAGTCCTCTGATTGCATTGAAAGATTCTTGAAATTAGTTGTGCAGGTAATCTCTTATCATAAACATTCAGATGTAGACCATGCCATGTGTAAAACTTGTAAACACACACATCTGGTACCAGTGTAAACAGGCCATGTTAGCAGGCAGAGGATTCCACTGCAGATCACTGCGTTCAAACATGGGTTCTCTGGTGGGAATGAAGAAGAGGATGCTGGGGATGTGTCCACAGAGGCTCCTGATGACAGAATAATAACATTTATTGACCAGCTGCAATGCACTGGTTGTGGGCTTTCTCTGTGAGGTTTATTTCCTCTCATAATATTCTTGGTGGCAACAAAGGGGCCAGCAGATGCACATCCAGGCGCTCGCTGCTACGTCTGTAGCTGCCCTGGTGTAATTTAAATCTGCTGCCCCGACATTGGTGCTCCAGTCTTGCTGGATCATACTGTGGTTGCTGAAATCACATGCCAAGAGCCTCTTATTGATTGCAGCTGGGGGTGTGTGGTGACAGTGGGACAGGTCAGAGCCCCATCTCAGCAACCATTCCAAGTCTGATGTCGGCAGGCCAGCATCCCCAGCTCGTGATCCACTCACGGCGTTTGTGGTGACAGGGTCCCAGGATGATAGTGACAGTGAGTTACCACAATGCACCCCAAGTGATGACACCCATGACAGGCGGCTGCCTGACACATCAGACAATAGTTACTGTGGCAGTATCACTCTGGTGCCTCCTAGGCGACAACTTGCATTACGACAGTAACTACTGCAATGATTGTGATGACGATGACCACTCTGAACTGGTTATGGCACTAAGTGCCACAGGCACAGGCATCTCTCCAACAATTCACAATGGACAATCTTGACAAGATGGCTGCCAGTCCGTAAATATACCTTTCTGCCATTGATGTCAGCTGTTCTTTTTCCCCAGTAGTGGAGTATTCTGGTGTTGCTTGGCTGGCATAAATGACATGACTATTGCCCTCGATTTTGACACCCTGGTGTGGAGACAGCTGCCTCTTGTCACATCCTCTGCTGCCTGGTGACACACCATTCTCCTTCATGTTGCTTAACTTGGCACTCTGTCAACCCAAATAGTACTAAACTGTGCAGCAGAATGTAACACACATGTAGCTTCTGGCTCCCAATATTCCTTCACATTTTAACTAACTTAATTATATAAGGCTTCTACTTTTATCTGTCTTAATTGCTCTAACCATTTGACCCTCTACACTTCTCCCTTTTATGGAAAGACTGCATCCCTGCATTCTGTCTCTACATCTATTTACACCCGACTCTATTTACATAGTTTTGAGCCCTCTACCAATACAGGACTTGTGCCATATTTACACAGTTCACTTCCTTTGAAACTATACACTGTGACTTGTCACTACTAATTATACTACAGTTTGCCCTCTTGTACACAGTACTTTCTTATAGTCCTTGAGCACACTTAGTCTTTGTGTTCATGACTGTTCACTGATTACAGTGCCCTGTCAGAGGACGTGCCATTCTGATTGGTTTGAAATCATATGCTGAAGGTTGGGATAGGTGGAATTTGGGTAACTCTTCTCTCAACAAGTAAAACAGAATTCCGATTACCACAAGGAATACACAAGTGGCTGACGTTGATTAACCAGTGACTAATAATTGGTGCTGCTGCTGCTTACTTCTATAGCTTTTCACCTGCTCTCAGAGATGTTCCATGGTAACATGACCATGTTGGGTGGCAATCATCTGATTCAGAGAAGTAGGCAAGTCCTCATCAATGGTAACATTAAGAAATGAAAGGTGTTCAGTAAGCAAAACCAAGGAAGGTAGGTCAAATACATAAATTAAGGAATGGCCCATACTGACAGCTATGGTTCCCATTATTGTAGCTGGTAAGTGGAAAGAAAATGTTAATGTCAGCCCCATGTCGCCACTCTAGGTCTTAGCATATACTGATAATTTGCCATATTACCTGTTTCCTTTGCTTTGCTTTTTCCATTTCATCCCCCTCATCCACCATTCCTCTCCTCTTGTCTACAGAAACAGGGGTCACATGAGGCAAATTGTCCATATCCCCCTTAAACAGCTGAATTTGGCTTATGTGAATTATTGAAGGGCAGGTGGGAGCTGCATGTTAACTGGCAACATCATCTCTATTATCTGGTGAGGGCCATTATGCCCTGACACAAACTTTGTTTCCCCATTGGTACATAAGGATTCATTAACATACCCGAATGACCCACGTGGTACTTAGGCAACACTGCTTTCACATCATGTGCCCTTTCCTGTTTCTCTAAGGCCTTTGTATTCATTTTTTTGCAAAACTTAAAGGGCAATGGCATCTTCTACCCAAAAATTACTTAATGCAGGATAACCCTGCGTTCTGAGTTGTATGCAGTGACGACGTAGGCCAATAGGATGTCCCAATTGTTATCCTGGGGATTTATATAAAAACTCAACATTTTTGTAATTGTCCTGTAGAGTTGTTCTGTGTGACCATTACCTTGAGGATGCAGAGCACTTGTCCATAATTTCTTAACAGGCAACAGCCCACATAGCCGCTGCATTAATTCCAACATAAAATTTGCATCCTGATCCATGATTATGGTTTCAGGTGTCCCAAACTGAAGTATCCACTGGCTGACTTGTGTCTTGCTGGTCTGGCAAAGTCATCATGGAAATGTAGCAAGAAAAATGGTCAATAATGGTTCATATTAACGATTCCCTGCTGGTGTTTGTGTTAGGGGTCTTAGTATGTCCAATCCTACTATTTGGAAGGGCCTATCAGCTTCTGGTAAACTTTGTAGCTTAATTTTCTGGTGATAAAACTCTGCTCTTTCTGCACATGGAACACAGTTTTTCATGTAATAGTCCATGTCCTGCCTACACGTCATCCACCAATAATTCTACACAACTCTTCTCTCCATTGCCCTTCAACCCGAATGTCCCAGTAAAATCGAATAATGCACTTGCGTCAACACTTTGTCATGCAAGCTCTGCGGTATTACTAACCATGGCCCATTTCACATCATTCAATACAATGTCATGCAGAATTGCTGTTGCTTAGCAAATCACTGACTGTCTGGGTCAGTACTTTGTGCTGCCCTTCATTCTGTTATGTCAATGCTTGTGCATTCCACAGGACATACCTTATGGCTGAGTCCATATGGATTAGTGTGCAATCTTCCTGGCCAATGTACTACCTCGTAATCAAACTCACTTAACAGCAAGGCCCATCTTGACAATCTACTTGCTGGATCTTTAAGTCGTAAAAGCTGCTTAAGCATTGTGTGATCAGTCACAACTTTAAATCATCTACCATGGAGGTAACAATGAAAGTACCCAGTTCCAAAAATCACTGTGAGCATTTCCTGCTCTGTAGTGGAATAATTTCATTCAGCATTATTGAGCTGCTGTGAAGCATATGCAATAGGGTGCTCTTATCCATCTACTTCCTGACTCAAAATAACTCCTAGCACAAAACTGCTCAGATAACAAGAAAGAATAAACGTTTTTTCAAAATTCAGATCGACCAAGATAGGACTAGATGTCAACAGATCTTTTAACTTCTGGAATACTACCTCATACTCAGCTGTCCAATGAAACTTCAGTCCTTTCCGTAGCAATTGCTTGAGAGGCCTTGCAATTTCTGCAAATTTTGGAACATACCTACATCAAAAATTTGCGAGCACCAAATAAAATTACAATTCCTTTACCTTGGTGGACATTGGAAAACTTTGAAAGGTTTCAACTAGCTTTGGATCAGTATGAATTCTGTCCTGCCCTATAATGTGTCCCAAATACTGAACTTCTTGCAATACAACATGACATTTCTCTAAACTCAGTGTTAACCATACTGCTTGCAGATGATCAAACACTTCACACAACTGCTCCAAATGTTCAGAAATATTCTTTGAATACACAATTATGTCAACCAGGTATACCATAGACTCTTTTGTTTTAATCAGACTAACACACTAGCCAGCAAATGCTGAAAGGCATCTTTAAGTCCAAAAAGCATGTGGCAAAACTGAAAATGCCCAGTCAGCATTGAGAACACTGTTTTTGGTCAGTCCTGTGGCGTTACTTCCAACTGCTAGCAACCACTACACAAATCCAGTGTTGTGGAGTACTGACACTGACCCAAGTTGTCCAATGTCTCTGTTATATTAGGCATGCGATACACATTCCGACACCATTTTCTGGTGGAAAAGCTGGTAGCTGCAACAGAAATGATATGTTTTTCCACCATCCAGTGATTTTTTGCTCCCAATTACAATGGAAGCAGACCAGGGACTATAACTAGGTTCTGTGATGCCATCTTAAAGATGCTGATGTATAAACTCTTCCATAATCAGCTGTAAATACCTTAGAACTTGATACAGTTGTTTCTAGATGGGTGCTTCATTTCCAGTAGGAATTTGGTGCATAACAAATGGCCTTGCAGGTAATGGACCCAATGGATTTAATAATTCCATCTACTCACTCTACAGCTTTTCCACTAATGCTCTATCCCATGCTTCCATTGTGCAATTTGCTGAAAAATCATGGTCTAGTTCATCCCCATCTAACACTTCTAAATCTGCAACCAGGGTACCCTGTGACATCTTTACTTCCTCAGGGGTAAAATATCAGCACTCTACCTCCTCAAAGTAGGGCACACTATGTTGTATAAAACAACTAACTGCATCTAGCACTTCGTTATCCATTGCTCAATGGGTTCACTGGTCAGTACCAACATCAAACGAGACTACTTTTCCTGTACCTTTCAGTGTGCGATCCTGCAAGCTAACCTTAAGGGACCATGTATGGAGTTTAATTGGTTTCCCCTTGCCATGTGGCAGACCATGTGACAGTGAAGGCATTCCTGCTGCAGAGCTTAGCTGAAACAAAGTTCCATCCAGTCCTACCGTATGCTGTTCCAGGTCAATCACGGCGAGATGTGAAGCCAGGGAATCAAGTCCAAGAATCATGCCGTACCCACCGCTAACCATGGAAGAACTTCCTACATCCACTTGGAAATTAACCTTCCCCACCGAACATAAACACTCCACCACCGAGAGAATTTACACCCCTCTACATATGCCACTTAACGTTCAGCATAGTGCAGTTAAGCTATTTGCACCAAACACTCACTCAGTTGCAGCTGATACCTGAGAACCGGTATCCAACAACATTTTACATAATTTATCCACCACATAGTTGGTCAGAAAAAGCCTGACGCAGCTTTCTGACATGTGCTAACTCTTACTGGGAGCATGGTACAGTGTACACCATGCTCCTGTGCTGTTTAACTGCTGCCTATAAGATCTATCCTGCAATTGAAAGTCTGTTGTTGCTGATTCCTGTTAAGGCATTGCCGATCCGAGTGACAAAATTTCTTACAATACTTACAACATTGCTGTCTGCAGTCTCTTTGTACATGACCCTTTCATCCACAATGAAAACAATTTATATCCGTACTAAACACTTTCCGAGGTTCATGTGACCCAGCCAATGACTCAATTTGCAGTGATAATAATGCAATATCCATTGCTTCACTTAAATACTTACGAAATTCCAAATGAACCTTTCTTGATATTTCTGCATCTAACCCCCTTAAAATTGTGTCCAGGGCCTTCTGCTCTGCTTCCTGCAAAATTGCCAAGTTGACCCTACCATTATCCATGAGCTTATAGGTACGCGCATTGATTTTATGAATGCGGTTGGTTATGCTTGCTATCAATTCATCAGGCTTACAAAAAACCCTATTAAGTTGTTCCTGACAATATCTTGCCGTGTTCTTCTTCTGATATCTCTCTATTAACCCTTCCTGAGAATCCTCAAATATTTTAGTATCCCCCAGATTCTCATTACACATAACATGTGGTCTAGCATCTCCTGTTAACATCAGTCTAGCAACACTCAATAAATGCTCCTTATTCCATCACCCCAATTTGACAGCTGTAGCCAAATTGTCAATAAAGACAAAAACATCTTTCCCTTATTTCCCTGAAAATGGGGTAACCAATCTGGCAGCAACTCCATTCAGGGTAGGTGGGTTGGGATGTTACTGTTCCCTCTCTGTCACACTGAGCATGTGACTGCGATGGCAGTGATGACTCTCAACTGGTGGCTGTGCTAAGTGACACAGGTTCCACATCACTCCAATGCCTCATGACAGATGATGTTGACAAGCTGATTGCCAGCCCTTAAATATTGCTTTCTGCCACTGATATCTGCTGTTTTTCTTCCCCAGTAGGTTGGTGGAATATTCTGGTGTTGCTCGGCTGGCGTATCTGACCCGATTACCACCCTTGATGTTGACACCCAGGCATATGGGGAGCTGCTTTGTCATGTCCTCTGCTGGCCAGTGACACAATGTTCTCCTTCATGTTGCTTAACTCAGCACTCCACTGCCCCAATTACACCACGGTATCAGTACTGAACTGCACAGCAGAGAGTAACACACATACGGCTTCTGACTCCCAATGTTGCTTCACATTTTAACTAACTTCTTTATAGTAAAACTTTTACCTTTAACTAACTTAACTGCTCTAATCATTTGACCCTCTACACATGTAAGGGGCACTGTATTGGTCACATCCAAATGTGATCCCTGTATTGTGCTGTGCAAATACCGAAGCTCTGTATTTATACATTCAACAGAATGCTTCGGTATGGGGTTGTCAAATCACTCAAAATGTGGCACAGTCTTCACATTAGTATGAGGCTCATTCCAGTATTGTGCCTGATCTCATACTCAACTGTGTAGTTGAGGTAATGTTCAAAATTGTTCCTGTCACCCTGAATAATCACTAAATTATCTTATTTGCTAAGCTCTTTTCCCAGAGAATCCAAATCACAGTGGACTCATGGTTTGAGAATGATAGCTTTTTCTATTATAGCTTTCCTGCTGACTTCTACTACTGTTTTGATGCCACATGCCCAGTGGTAGCCACAAAAGTTAAACAAACAAAAAATATAAACAAAAGTATATGGGTAAATAATGATGTAATTGAAGCAAGGGAAAAATTAAATTACTTCATAGTGCAACATTGAATAATAGAGAAGACCTCAAGCTAATAGAGGCCTTCAAAATTAGTCAAAAATACTGTAAAGATTTATTAGCGCAAACCAGGAGCAACAATGTTACTACTGGTGTACAGTTTTAGAACAGGAAGAGACAAATCCTGTTTGGACTTCAGTATTGACCACAGTGGGACGGTTGTGAAATATCAACTTAAAATTGTAAATATTTTCAATGGATACTTTTCTTCAGTAGGGGTAGCTATCAATGACAAAGAGAATAACCTGCAAATTTTTAAAGGCAATCCTTCTGAGCATAGCAAAGAAATAATGAACATGATTAGTTCTTTAAAATCTTCCAGTTCTGCAATGCATGATGGCCTCAATATTAATGTACAAAAGGGTTTAGACAAAATGTCTCTGCACCTCCATCTGTAGCAGTAAATAATATAATATAATCAGGCACCTTTCCAGATAGACTAAAAACAGACCAGGTAACATCAGTCTTCAAAAAAAGTGACAAATACAACATTTAAAACTACAAACCAATCTCAGCACTTCCTGTCTTTTCCAAAATAGCTGAAAAAGTCATATATAACAGAATTATAACCTTTCTCAACAAGCACACCTAATGTTTGAAAATCAAAAAGGATTCTTAAAATGTAAATCAACTAGCACAGTAGCTGCTCAGTTAATTAAAGACATAATAAGTGGCATCAAGAACAAGTAACATGTTGCATGAATACAATTACCTCAATCTTGAGAAATCTTTTGAACGTGTGAACTCTGCTGTCCTATGAGATAAGTTATGGAATGCTGGCATCACAGACACAGCTCATGACCTAATAAAGTCTTACACATGTAGCCAAAAACAATTTGTCATACTTACAACTGTGTTCACAAACCCAGAATCACTAACATAAAATATAGAGTGCCCCAGGGCTCAGTATTGGGTACTCTTTTATCTTTGATTTATGTAAATGACATAAAACATTACACTCAAAGTTCCAAAGTAATTCTGTATGCAGACAATATGTCCATAATGTTAGCCAATGCACTGCCCAGCACAGTTAAGACCATTCCCACAAAGAAGCTTAAGGGTAAATTTTAGCAATAGACAGTCCTGTTACAAAATCCCTTTTACACATTAGAAAAATATCATACTTACACACAGAATTTGAACTGCTTTGAAAAGATATCTAAACACTGTTAAGCAAACCATTCTATTTGTAATCTAATAATTTTCTTAATCAGTGATATATTCAGAAGAATGTATTATTATGTCATATATCAAGAATTGTAACCTGTTTTTGTACATATTACAATGAATCATTTGAAGTTAAATGAGGTATCATTCTCATTATTATTATTATACTGTTGAGCTCTGCACTTGATCTAAAAAATAGTAGTACCTGGTATCAATTACCTATGGAATCCTAGTCCAGTTCAGACATCACTTTCCCATACTATTTCCTTAACACATAAACCTTCATGATATTTATAAATCTCTGACTACTGCTGTCCTTAACTTGAAATTTTTCCCCATTTTGTCAAAGTGTTCCTGTACTTCTTGGTTTGTCTTCACACTTTGCCCACAGTCTCCAGAGTAGTAATGCTGTTGGAGGCATCTAGGCTAAAGCTAGCAGACTTGCAGAATGTCGTGAATCTCTTTTCTGATTTGGCTGCTTTGATGACAATCTATTCAGCTACTGTATTTGGGGAGCAAAATAACTGATGATGGTCGAAGTAGAGAAGATATAAAATGTAGACTGGCAGTGGCAAGGAAAGCGTTTCTGAAGAAGAGAAATTTGTTAATATCAATTATTGATTTAAGTGTCAGGAAGTCATTTCTGAAAGTATTTGTATGGAGTAAAGCCATGAATGGAAGTGAAACATGGACGATAAATGATTTAGACAAGAAGAGAATAGAAGCTTTCGAAATGTGGTGCTACAGAAGAATTATATGGGTAGATCACTTAACTAATGAGGAGGTATTGATTAGAATTGGGGAGAAGAGGAGTTTGTGGCACAACTTGACTAGAAGAAGGGATCGGTTGGTAGGACATGTTTTGCGGCATCAAGGGATCACCAATTTAATACTGGAGGGCAGCATGGAGGGTAAAAATCGTAGAGGGAGACCAAGAGATGAATACACTAAGCAGATTCAGAAGGATGTAGGCTGCAGCAGGTACTGGGAGATGAAGAGGCTTGCACAGAATAGAGTAGCATCGAGAGCTGCATCAAACCAGTCTCAGGACTGAAGACCACAACAACAACAACAACAACAACTGTATTCTTAACCTTGCTGCTACCACAGGTGGGTCTCAACTAAAATCTTAGATTGCTTAACTCTGCCGTTGCATGTTGATTACACTGTTAATTTTGTGCACATTTGCCATGTTTTTTTTCAGAGTGTGTCCTTGAGCTCATTAAATTTGACTATAAAGGTTATCAGTCAATACTCACAAATTTTGTTTATGGGCTGCACCAGTTTAGACTTTTTACTCGTTTTCAATAGACCATGATGCTTCTTGGATGGTACCAGCAAATCAGGCTACTCCTGAGTAGGAGCCTTGAGGGAATGTACACTACTATGGCATTTTGATGCGGCATTATGAGCTATTGAAAATGAGAAAAAAGTTGAAACTGGTACACCCAAAAAATAAAATTTGTGTAAGCTGTGAATGATACACTTTCTTGTTAATTCTGCAGTGACATCTTATTGTGCCCATATATAACAGCTTGAAAAATGAATAAAGCTGAATAAAGTTACTTCTTACCAAGTTTTTCTGACTCTTCCATGATCACACCAATATCTAAATTACGCTTAAAGGTCTGCTTCATCTAAAAAAAAGTTTATACACTTTCTTTTCCTCTATTTTATTTTGAAATTCCTACCATGTCTTCTCTTGCCTCCCCTCCCTCCCCCCTTTCTCTCTCTCTCCCTCTCTCTCTCTCTCTCTCTCTCTCTCTCTCTCTCTCTCTCTCTCTCTCTCTCTCACTCACTCACACACACACACACACACACACACACACACACACCAAAAACACACATAACATCTCCCATAGTCTGTGCTGAAAAATTTAATCTCTTCTTTAAATATATTTTCATTTCTTACCTCTAAATATGATCAGTTTGATTGATCCAGGTAATTTCATCTGTGCTATCTAATACACTGGGATATTCCAACCAGTGTTAGAGTACAAGCTTGAAACTTCTAACCCAGTGCAATATGACCTTCCCCTACCCCACTCCCACCATAATGCCATATTTGTGAAACCTTGAAAATATTATAACAGTAGACGTAATGATATCTTCATCAATATATATTTGAGAGATGGAATAGACTTAATGTATAGGAGGCTCATCAAACAATAACTGGTTTACAATTTTTCTTACAATGTCATTAATAGAACATACTGTACTGCTTAATTAATTAATTAAGCAATTAATAATTTTTCTTAGAAAGTCAAAAACTTTATAAAAATTAACAGTCCTAAGTATTTACTCTCTCCTGCTCAAATTTTCAGGTTTCCATTCATGAATTTGTCTATTAAATAGTAACATTTCTGCACTAGTTTTTCGTATAAGGTTTTTTTCAGTGTTTTTAAATTTATGCTGAGGAATTCTCTTCGTTTCATTTCTTCATAAATTTTCATACCCATTTACTGCAGAGTTTGAGCATAAAGTTTTAAACGAAGGGTGGGCGGCATTGATTTGAGTTGTTGTAATCATGTTCAAAATTATTTGCTACAAATAAATCAGGGTTACTATGTACAAAGATAATCAGCTTATAGATGTATAGTGAGGGAACATTTAATATACTTAGTTTTTTAGGAGTGGCCAACATGATTTTCTTCACCCTACGTTGTGTGTATTTCTAATAAGGGTTTTCTTGGGTTTTAATATTCAACACATACGGTTTGAGTTACCCCAAAAGACAATTTCGTATCATATTACTGACTCAAAGTAGCTGCGATATACTATTTTTTTATGTCCAAACTGGTAGCATTTTATAATATTCTCGTTGCAAATGCTAGGCTCTTTAATTTATTTGCCAGGTACTGTATATGTGAGCCCCATTATAGAATTTTATCCAGCTGCATTTCTAGGAATTTTTGTGACTGATTTGAATATCATTTATTTCTGCTCATTTTGTTTTAAACTGCATTAACTGAGTCTTGTCCATGTTTAATTTTAACCCATTTAAATAAAACCAGGTATCTAATTTTTCTGAAGTATTTAATACAGTTTGGGGAATTAGGTCCGTACCGTTACTTTCAATAATTACAGATCTGTCATCTGCAGATAAAACTGAGTGACACTGAATATTAAGTGGAAGATTATTTATGTAAAACAGAAAGAGAAAGAGAATGGGACCTAGGAGTACTCATTATGAAATGGTTTTCCATTTTGATGTATAAATTCCTCTCTGTGGTGATATAACCACTCTTTGTCTTCAGCTGGTTAGGTAGGACTTAAATCAGTGTAATACAGTGCCCCTAATTCCAGGCTTTTCCAAGGAAGGAGTGATTCACACTATCAAAGGCATGTAGTTAGTTGTCTTATTTATAGCAGATACTGTGGTTTTGCCTTTATGAAATCCATGGCAATTTTTTGAGATTATTTTAAATTTTTGAAGGAAAATTTTAATTTGTATGGTGACTACCTCTTAAAATATTTTTGATAGTAATGGAAGAAGAGGGATTGGGTGATATATGTTTCTTATATGTTTATTTATTAGCTGTTCAGCATGTTTACCATGCAATTGGCTTCATCAAAATATACATTATGCATACATATACATACATCTTTTTAGTAGTTAGTAATTTGTACATTTTACTCACATCATCATTTTACATATACATAAATACATATAAATACAGACACTGCTTACTAATCAGACAATTTCAGCAATAATCATTTCACAGGTTACATTCAAGAATTAATTATACGGTTTTACACATTTAGTTAATGATAGTTACATCATTTCATTGAAACTTCCTGGCAGATTAAAACTATGTGCCAGACCGAGACTCGAACTCAGGACCTTTGCCTTTCGCGGGCAAGTGCTCTACCAGCTGAGCTACCCAAGCACGACTCACGCACCGTCCTCACAGCTTTACTTCTGCCAGTACCTCGCCTCCTACCTTCCAGACTTTACAGAAGCTCTCCTGCGAACCATGCAGAACTAGCACTCCTGAAAGAAAGGATATTGCGGACATATGGCTTAGCCACAGCCTGGGGGATGTTTCCAGAATGAGATTTTCACTCTGCAGTGGAGTGTGCGCTGATACGAAACTTCCTGGCAGATTAAAACTGTGTGCCGGACCGAGACTGGAACTCGGGACCTTTGCCTTTCGCGGGCAAGTACTCTACCAACTGAGCTACCCAAGCATGACCCACGCCTGATCCTCACAGCTTCACTTCTGCCAGTACCTCGTCTCCTACCTTCCAGACTTTACAGAAGCTCTCCTGCGAACCTTGCAGAACTAGCGCTCCTGAAAGAAAGGATATTGCGGAGACATGGCTTAGCCACAGCCTGTGGGATGTTTCCAGAATGAGATTTTCACTCTGCAGCGGAGTGTGTGCTGATATGAAACTTCCTGGCAGATTAAAACTGTGTGCTGGACCGAGACTTGAACTCGGGACCTTTGCCTTTCTTGGGCAAGTGCTCTACTGACTGAACTACCCAAGCACGACTCGCGCCCCCTCCTCACAGCCCACGAAAGGCAAAGGTCCCGAGTTCGAGTCTCAGTCCGGCACACAGTTTTAATCTGCCAGGAAGTTTCATATTAGTGCACACTCCACTGCAGAGTGAAAATCTCATTCTGGAAACATTATTTCATTGTTTATACATTCCTTTCAAATTACTTCCAAGGTATTCTTCAATTGAGTAATATGCTTTATTTTTTAGCCATGTGCATAATACCTCCTTAAATTTAAAGTGGGTGAGAGTTTTGACAGATTGTGGCTGTTTATTATATAACTTTAGACTTAGGGGCTTGTGACTGTTGTCAGTGACAGCCAAGAATATGATATATCAAGCATGCAGTTGTTTCAAGTGCTGTACAAATGTAAGTTCATTCTCTGTGTAAATTGTTCATATTTTCTTTTACGTATATTAAGCAGTTATACATAAAGAGACTTGGCAGTATCATTATGTTTAATTTACTGAAGTGCTCCTTACAGCTTTCTCTTGGACCCAAGCCATGTAAACATCTAATTGGTTTTTTTTCTGCCGTTTGAAACAAAGTTTGTGCCTGATGAATTACTCCATAACAGAATCCCATATTGTAGCTGTGACTGAAAGAATGTGTAGTAACAAAGCATCAATAAACTTTTATTCACAGAATATCTTAGTTTATGCAGCAGGAATATTACACGTGCAAGATTGCCTGTCAGATAGCTTATATGGTCATCCCATAAGAGGCTTTGGTCTACTTTTAGTCCCAATGGTTTGAGACTGTGATTCTTTGCTTTCCGTATCTTCAGATTAAAATATATTTCCTCTGCTTTTGTATTGTTTATACATAACTTGTTAGCAATACACCACACCCTACATTTTTCAAAAATACTATCACCTGTGGAGATCATGGTCAGATCATCAGCATATAAAACAGTTTTGCAGGCTATATAGTTTGAGAAGTCATTAACATAGATAATAAAGAGGAAGGGTCCAAGAATGGAGCTCTGTGGAATTCCTCTCTGAATTTTCATTAGATCTGACCTTTCATTGTTCACATACACTGGCTGTTGCCTGTTATTTAGGTATGACTTAATCAGATTAAGTGGTTTGTCTGCAATACCATAAAATTCTAATTTTTTAACAATTATCTCATGTGATGCTGAATCAAATGCTTTGTGTAAGACTATGAGTGTTGCACAGGTGGTCAGTTTCCTTTCAAAAGTGTTGTGGATTTCAGTTGTCAGGCTTTCAATAGCTTTTATGGTTGACTGATTAGTTCTAAATCCAAACTGACTGTCATTAAGTAATTTATTGCTCTCAAAATACATGTAAATCTGTGTGTGTGAGCAGCTCTCTATGATTTTGGCGAGTATAGGGACAACTGATATTGGTCTATAGTTATCTGGCATTTCCCATATGTTCATTTGTGCCATTTTTGAATAATGGCTTAACTACTGCATACTTAAGTGTGTCTGAAAAATAATCTCCTTCGAGGTGTACAGTTATTGCAGAGACTTTTTTTAACACTTTTGTTGGTATCCCGCCCTATCCTGAACCAATAACTCCATAGTTCTGTTTCCGTATGTAATGTATCTTTCAGGTAGACCTAACACAGTATTTCTTGCAAATATTTTAACTGCCTTATATTTACCATTATTTCTGAGATAAATATACTTCTCCAGCTGTAATAACATTGCTACTGATTTCATCTTTCACTATAAAGCAGAATACACATCAGTAGTCTCTGCTGCTTCTTTATCCATTTTAGTATTTTTAATACTTGTTCTATACATTGTATAATAACTGTTGTGTCTAACTGAAGATCTGACTTGGTTCATTGTTAAAAATGCAATTACAAGATCTGTAAGAATGCCTCTGCACTACCTATTATTCACCTGCAGATGAGTGGCTGCCTGCCATTATTTGTATTTTTTTTTCACCCTGGAATTTCCATCAACATCATATGCTTACAAAATTTGGTAGCAGTTTGTGATGCTTCATTGCCTGGAACTTATTCTTCTTTCTTCTTTTTCTTCATTACTTGTATTATTAGCAAGGTAGGATCTGCCAGTTATGCAAGACTGACTGTCCATGTTTTGGCAATTATCATACTTGAATTACATGTGTGACTGGATGCCCTACATGTCAGCACAATTATGAGTTATTCTTAGTGAGGAAACTCACTTACACTACCTGTCTGTGAATGAAGTAAACTGGGTTCTGTATGAGTTCATATCGTAACAGTTTGTTTAGTGTGTTCAGGAGGTGGAGATGAGGAATCAGCCCACCAACTGCAAAGATATAAGAAGAAAACTGTCTAAATGTCACATTCAGACTGTATGATGCATCAGACCAACTATCAATAATCCAGCATACAGATTCAATCAAGGTCTAATTCTCTCTCCTCTCTGTCTTGCGAGCTCATATACAGCACAGTCATACATGTGAGGAGATAACTGCATCATGTGGAACTTAAACAGTCTCATTGTGGAAGTGAAAGTTGTTTTGCTACGTTGCCTATTTTGCATACAAGAATAAATGGAAAAGGTAACAGTATTTAACTTATTTATGAGTTCCATAGATCACAACTGTGACCTCTGCCTTGATGTTCAAGAAATCGAGAGTTATAATTATGATACACTTCCTCAGTAAAAAATGGGGAACACACTGACCATATACTCCTTCTCTCTATTTACTCCTTCTCTCTTGGACACACACACACACACACACACACACACACACACACACACACACACACACACACACACACACATATATTTTTACACATTCAGAAATTATTTTATGGAACACGAGGAGTTTGCAAACAGATTTGATTTCACTACACACACACACACACACACACACACACACACACACACACACACACACACACACACATATTTTTACACATTCAGGAGTTTGCAAGCAGATGTGATTTCAATTTGTGTTTGAGTTTAAATTTCTCATTTGTTAAATTATTTACATCACTAGGTAGCTGGTCAAATATTTTTATAGCTGAATGCCTTCCTTCTTTCTGTGCCACACTAAGAGCAACAAGAGGACCACATGAATTACTTCTCACCAATTTTATTCATATTGATAGAGTTTGTAGGGACAACTAGTCCCTTGATATATGTAAACATAATGTAACTGGATGGATAAAAAATCTTCTCACCAAGTGATGGCAGGAGAACACATACAAAAGGTATTACGGTTTGCAAGCTTTCACACTCAAAGGCTCATTCTACTGGCAGAAGGTTTGAAGGGGAAGGAAGAGAGGAGAAGGAAAAGGACTGGTGAGGTTTAGAAAAAGGAATAGTGATCAGAAAAGCTGCCAGAAGCCCGGGTTAGGGGAGACTTACTGTCCGGTAATCTGGTGCATAATCTGTAACCTTATGAAACTGTTTGCAAGAAAAACAGCTGTGTACAGAATGGGAGGGGGTGACATTATTGTAAAATTGTTTCAAAATGCTAAGGCACTTGCAGACAAACAGTCCCTGTAGCAAAGATTGACAGCTGACTCTAAACATAAATAAAGGTACTATAATGCACACAAATAAACAAAAAGATTTGATTTTGTTGACCTATGCAAACAGTGATCAGTGACTGGGATCAGTCTAACCTTTCAGTATCCAGAAATTTCTTGTACAAAGTGATTTAATACTGAGTAGACACATACATATAGCCATAGGAAAGGCAGATGCCAGACTTATATTTGCCAGAAGAACTGTAAGGAAGTGTAATTCATTCAATTCATTCACACAAGTTGTCACTTACAAAACACTTGTTTCACCAATTCTTGAATAATGCCCAGCAGTCCGGGGTGCTTGCCAAGTTGTCTTATGGAGAACAGAGGCTATTCTCGTACTGTTTTCCTTCCATTTGGCTTTGTTTATTGTTTTAATTTATTTGCAATCAGTTTCAAAGCAACTACATCTACAGACATTTAATCACAGACATTGGTGTGATACAATGCCACAAGCATCTCCAAGTGTAGTACCTAATACTGTGGGTGAACATAATCAAATTGCTTTAGCAGTTTACATCACGGCTCAAGAAGTTTCTAGTTCTGCTTGAGCTTTCAATCACCCCATAGTCCAACAACCCTCTGTTGGTCCAATCTCTACAATATGTCTTATGGTTATTAATGTATGGTAGAACCTCACTTGAGCATCACTTTTGAAGACCAGAGAGAGGAGTGCAAAAACCATTGGATAAGCAGAGGAGAATGGAACAAGTCACCTACAGAGCTCAGAACAACAAAACAATTAAAATTAACTAAAAAATTACATTTCTAATAAAGAGAAAAGAAAACAGAAAATCTTTAACACTGAAAATCTATTTTAAAGAGTGTAAAATGTTTTTTGTTTCAATTTCTTGAGCCATGACTTTGTGGCTGCTTATGCCACTTTTTTTTCCTTAGCTGTAGCAGCTGGTTATTGTTTAAGACATTTGATTTGGGAGCACTGTAGAATGCATCCTGTGCCAATCAGCAGCTACTTTTGTCATCTTCTTTCTTTTATTCATCATCTGACACCTCTTACTCAACACTGCACTGCTACAAAACAAGATCGATGACTGATCATCTTCAGGTTCTTCATTGGTAACAGCAACAACATCAGCTTCTGGCAGCCATTCCTCTACATCAGCAGGCTGGATACCATTTGAAGAGTTTGCAGGTCAGTGACCAAATCTGTCTTTTGTAGAGTTGTTTTCTTAAATTCATCCCAAACTTGAACAACTGTGTAAATTGCATCTTCCATGTTGAGGCTTTTCATTGCTTCAACAAGATCACAACCATCTTCTGTTTTCTCTAACAGAGCACTGACCTACTTCCTACACCATTTTAAGTACTTAGCAAGTACTTAGTAAGTACTTAGTTGGACTATCGAGGTCACATGGTGGTGGTTGGGAGGGGGGGGGGGGGGGGGACTTACCGTTAAATTTTTTTCACATTGTTGAAGTTCATAGTCAGAGGGGTGGCTTGGGGCATTGTCTAGCTGTACAGCTGAATATGGTGGTAGGTTCTTTGTTTCAAGTATTTTTTAAGAGCCAGAGCAAATCCACAAAAACATTCTTTAAACAAATTAACATGCATCCTAGCACTTTTTTGAGCTTTGTATTAAACAGGAAGTGCTGATATATTTACGTTTTTTAAGGCTACTGGTTTCTTAGTTTTGCCGATTACAAACTATGGCAATTTATTAACACCACTTGTGTTGCTGCATGTTGCCTGTCCTTTGTTACTTTTGCACCTGTGACTGTTTCATTCTTTGAGGCAAAGGTTTTTTAAGAGAGCTTTTTATAGTTTAGCCCTGTCTCATCAAAGTTATGTAACTGCTCACCTACCAGTTTATTTTCTGAGACTATTTTTTGTTTCAAATTCTTCTACAAAATCCTTAATCGCATCATTATCAACAGAAAGTTTTTCACCTGAAATAGCAACTTGCCTAATGGCATGATGATTTTTCCACCAGTGATGCTATCCTTCGCTTGCTTGGACTTCGTCTTCCTCATCTTCCAGTTTTTGGTGCAACTAAAAACGTTTTTCATTTAAGATAAGGTCTGAATGTGGAGGTTTCCTTTGTGTTTTCTCTGACAAAACCAAATCCACACAGTGTCATCCAAGATCTCAAGTTCTGGTTTTTCCAACGCCTTTCTTTTAGTTTTTAAAACATTTTTGCCATCTATAGTTAATGAAAAGTCTTGAAAACTTTTTAATTTTTTTTCTCCAACCTTTAATGGTTGTCACCCCACACACCCATTTCGGAGATTAGTTTAGTAACTGACTCACTTTTGTTAAGTATTTGCAGAACACTTAGTTTCTGTTCAATTGTTCGTACAACTCATTTCTTTTTCTGATTCTGTGTAGTGCACACCTGATGCATTTACAGGGCTTTAATGACAGTGAGTTAGCTTTAAAACATTTATTAATGTTGGTGAAAATTCGATTAGCAGCCATTTGTAAATCTGTACTTGACGAGCTATTTATTGCAATGTTTGTATCATATGCAAAAAAAAAAAACAAAATTAGCATCTGGCAATGTAACAGATGAGAGCCCATTAATGTACACAAAAAAAAGCAACAGACCCAAAATGGAAACTAGAGGAACGCCACATGTAATGAATTCCGAATCAGATGAAGACTGATTGATTACTCTACAGGTACTTCACCCTTTGTTTCCTGTCAGGTAAGACTCAAACCATTTCTCAGCACTGCCAGTGACGCCATAAAATTCTAATTTACTTAAGAAAATGTTGTGATTCACACATTCTAAGGCTTTTGACAGGCCTCAGAAAATTCCACTAGCCTCTAATTTACACTGATGAGGCAAAGAAACTGGTACACCTGCCTAATATGGTGTAGCGCCCCCGTGAGCACACGGAAGTGCTGCAACATGATGTGGCATAGACTCAACTAATGTCTGAAGTAATTTCCCAAATTCGTCGGAATGTGCAATGGACATGAATGGATGCAGGTGATCAGACAGGATGCTTACGTACGTGTCACCTGTCAGGGTCGCATCTAGACGTATCAGGGGTCCCATATCACTCCCACTGCAGACGCCCCACATCATTACAGAGCCCCCACCAGCTTGAACAGTCCCCTGCTGACATGCAGCGTCCACGGATTCATGAGGGTTTCTCCATATTCGTACACGTCCATCCACTCAATACAATTTGAAACGAGACTCATCCGATCAGGCAGCGTGTTTCCAGTCATCAGCAGTCCAATGTCTGTGTCGATGGGCCCAGGCAAGGCGTAAGGCTTTGTGTCGTGGAGTCATCAAGGGTACACGAGTGGCCTTCGGCTCCGAAACCCCATATCGATGATGTTTCGTTGAACGGTTCGCATGTTGACACATGACACTTGTTGATGTTCCAGCAATAAAACCTGCATCAATTTGCAGAAGAGTTGCACTTCTGTCACGTTGAACGATTCTCTTCAGTCGCCGTTGGTTCCGATCTTGCAGGATCTTTTTCCGGCCACAGTGATGTCAGAGATTTGATGTTTTGCCGGATTCCTGATATTCACGATACATTCGTGAAATGGTCGTACAGGAAAGTCCCCACTTCATCACTACCTCGGAGATGCTGTGTCCCGACAGTAACATCACGTTCAAACTCACTTAAATCTTGATAACCTGCCGTTGTAGAGCCGTAACCGATCTAACAATGGCGTCAGACACTTGTTGTATTATATGGGCGTTGCCGACTGCAGCATCACATTCTGCCTGTTTACGTTTATCTAATGAATGAAGTACATTCTCACCATGTGTGTAAATAGCCTTCTCTGTAACAGAATCGTTAAGGAACCCAGACTGTGACTTGGACAATATATTATTTGCAATCTGATGATTAAAAAGACGCTTTGAACACAACCTTTTTCTAATATTTTAGAACAGAGCCCATAGCACTGACAAACCTCAAAGCCTATATTCAACGATATATACTCATCTCTTACACGTATTATATTTATATATAACTAGCGACTCTCCCTGGCTTCGCACAGGTAGCACTAAATATCTACAGCTGGGCGGCTTCTCTGGGGTATCAGTAACTTTGTTGACAAGCTCCTGCACAGAGCTTTGATAAAAATTTTGAGGATGACTATAGGTAGTTGAATATCGCCACTCTCATACAACTTGAATGGTTAAAGCAATGTACGCCAGGAAAATCTCAGGAGGCACAAATGATATCTGTTCCATATTTAATTGGCGTTAGAGTGACATCTCGTGGCAATGGTGGGAACTGGAGCTACAGTCTTTCTGACTGCTCTGCCGGTTTGGCGAGAGCCGACAACAACTTGCCAACCAGCCCCAGCGCACGCTATATTTTCCGGGAGACCTTTTACCGAATTTCCCAGCGTAACATTGTTGTGAAGCACCATCTATTAACATCATTAGGATACACCCTCTGTGACGAAACATTAACATGGAGCACCTTCACTATGCAACTCCAGCATATGTTAACAACCTCCGCCATACAACATTGGTTCGAAGCTCTCTCTGCCACATAAAATTCGTAAGAAGCAGCCGCTTCCATCCAACTTTGGTACAAAGCACTGTCTTCCTTTGTCATAGATATGAAGCACTGACTGACACGTAACAATGATATGAAACCGCTCTGCGATGTAAAATTGATACGGAGCACCACCTGAACTACACTAGTTACAAAATGTTATGCATTGTGCACTAGATGGCCATGACATACAGTGGCAGGAGAGTAATTCATCACAGTTCAGCCAGTTACCACAGAATATTTATAACGTATATACAGAAACCTACCTCGTAAATCAATCTTATCTATTGGCGAGAACCGTGTCAAAATCCTTACAGTTCGCGCGCGAGACTAACTCGAAAATACAGACAGCACCGCTGTGGAGGGCTTCATGTCATATATGAATATATAGAATGGATAACAGATGTAAGTGTCTCGAGGGTTGGATCCCTTCAATTCGAAGACATAGGATTCCACTGCCTGGGCTACCCTCAGGGTGCAATCTACACTTTGGAAGAGACCCTTGCTGTTGCTGTGTGTCTGTCTGTCTGTCCATCCATCTGCCTGCCTGCCTGCCGGCCGGCCAGCCACTGTCATCTGTCCGCCATCGCCGCCACCCGGTGCTCGCAGATGCCTGCTGCTGTTGTCGTCTGTCCGTCCATCCATTTGCATGCCTGCCCATCTGTCTGTTCGCTGCCAGCCTGAGATCGCCGCCGCCATTGTTGCTGAGTGCTGTCCATCCATCCATCAGTCAGTCTGCCGCCAACTGCCGCCCACCATCGTAGCTGTCTGTCCATCAGTCTGTCCATCGCCATCGGTTCATCACAAGCTTTCCCACCTCCACTGTCATCTACACCTCTCCCTCCCCCACTTCCACTGTCATTTCCTGAAGTGCCGCCCCTCGCCTCCCCCTTTATACCTCGCCTCCATTCCCCCCTCACCCATTCCCCCATCTTCTCCCCTACTGTTTATGCCCACATCTACACCCTTCCCCCCCACTCGTAACAGCCCCCACTCCTGCCCCTATTCCTGACCCCACTCTCACGTATGCCTCCACTGCCGCCATCCCTCAGATGGTTGGATTCCCCTCTCTCACCCCCTGTCACTTCATCATCTGCCTCCCCTGTCCACATCACGCCACCACTGGCCGCATCTCCCAGCACATCCAACACGCCTACAGGATCTGCCACCTGCCACCTCCCTCTCCTCCCAATCCCTCTCCCCTCCTCCCAGCCTACCCTCTCCCTCCCTTCATATGGACCTCCGCCATAAATTGTCATGCATCATGTTTGGCCCCCACACATCCCTGACAACCTTCCTCTCCTCTTCCTCTCCTCGTCAGTCCCAGCCTCCCCGTCGCTCCCACACCTACACTGCTGTGATCATCAAACTCAGCCTGGTGATCATGGAGGATGAGGTGCTGGCTGAACTGAACTCCCACCCCGACCGAGAAATCCGCTCTGTCCGCTGTATCCACAATGCCTCCAGTCCCACTTATCTCACGTGGGTCTGTTTGGAGTCTGCACCCTCCATCGACCACCTCCACACCCAGGGTGCCCTGATTTTCCACTGTTGCCACCCTGTTGAATCCTCCAAATCCCTCCCCAATCCTACCGCTGCCAGTACTGCCTTATGTATAATTATCACCTGTCCGCCAACTGCAAAAACCCCCAACTGTCCCCATTGCAGGGCCTCCCATTTTCTTAAAAACTGCCCCAACCTCGCCACTGATCCCATCCTTCCTGTAACACCTGCAATGGCCTCCACCCCCACCTACTCCCACAAATGTAAAGCTAAGCCCCCTCCTGCCATCCCCGAGCTTACTGTCCCTGTACATCCCATCGATCCTCCCATCTACCCCAACAATTCCCTCTGTCCACCTGCCACAACTGGAGACATCATCCGTTTCTTTACCGTAGTCCTCCTAAACATTCAGCCTTTCCAGTGCCCCAACACCCTTCGACAGATCTCCCTTGCTGCCCGCTCTGTCTTTTCCTCAACACCTTCGCCACTTACTCCCACAACCAAGTCCACTTCACCTTCACCCAACTCGACACCCTAATTTAAGCTTCTTCCCTCCCCTCTCTACATCCCCCCTCTCTTCTTGTCATGGCACAGCACGAGTGTTGCATCCTGTTCCAAAACATCCGCTCCTTCCACACCAACAAACATCTACTCATAAACCCCCTCTCCCACCACTGGGTCGACACCTTCCTCCTGAATGAAACCTGTCTCCAGCCCCACCATACTATCCACACCTCTCCCTATGTCCTCCACTGAACTGATGCTTCTGGTTCTTGAGCACAGAGTGGAGTCACCATCGGACACTTTAAGCACAGCCCTGTCTGGCCGCAAACCCTCCTCAATGACCCCACCAAACACCTTATCCTCAGCGTCTTCTTCCCCTCCCTCATCATTACCTGTACTACCATCTATGTCTGCTCCACTGCTCCTATTCCTTATGACTTCACCTCCCACATTGACCACACCTTCTCCTTGCCACCAAAGTCAACATCCATAGCTGCTCCCCTGCTGCCCTTCGCCGGTGGTATCAGTTCATCCTCACAATCCAACGTGACCTTGTTCCCCCGTCCCCAGCAAACATGTCCCGAAAGCAACACTACCCTTGATGTTATCATTGCATCTGCCAACCTACTTGGGCATATCGCTAGCAACCACACAGGTAGCGACCACCTCCCTGTCCTTCTCTCCATAATGTCCCCTCACCACCCTCTCCGACTCCCCGTCCTGCACCCCTCCCAAGGTAGTCCATGATTACCGTCGTGCTAAGTTGGATGCCTACTGGGAATCCATTGCCACCCAGGTCGAAAGCCACCCTCTTATCTGTCACCATCCCGACAACATCATCCATGCCTCATCCTTCCTTCAGAAAACCATTACTGATGCCGTGTAGGCCCATGTCCCTACTAAAGCCATCCACTCCCACCATCCCACTCTCCCTCCATGGACTGTCCCCCTCTTCCGCAAATCCCGCCGCCTCTATCACTCCTTCCTGTGCACTCATGACAGCGATACACTCCAATTCTACCAGCAAATACATGTTCGGAACTTCATTACAGCAAAGAAACGCCAGGACTGGTGCCAGACCTGTACACGACTCATTGCCACCCTCCCTATAGGCCCTAACCTCCTCCAAGTACTGGTCAGCCTGCCATCTCCTTACTGTTTCCCACTCTCCACCCCATTACCCCCTTCTCCCTAACGACCGCCCCCTTCCCGACAACCTCAGTAAGGCCAATCACTTTGCTTCCCACCTTTCCGAGGTCTTCTCCGTCCTTGATGAACCCCACTTTGATTATTCTCTTTTCTCCACTGTCATGGAATGCGCTGATACCTCAGTTGCTCCACTTGCTACCAGTCTCCAGTACTTGGGGCAGTTGTCCTGCCAACATCAACACTTCAATCACAGCACAAGACATTAAACTTATCCTCCTGTCAAAACACAACACAGCCCCTGGTCACAACTGTCACCTACCACCACCTCAGAGAATGCCCCTTCTCCTTCCAGACTTTCCTTGCCAATTTATACAATGCCATCATCTCTACCGCCTTCTACCCTGACCTGTGCAAGACTTCCCGTGTGCTCTTATACCTCAAACCCAACAAACCCATCACCTCTTCCTATCATCCCATCTGCCTCACCTCCATCTTAAGTAAGGTCTTTGAATCCATTCTCTCCTGTCGTATCCATCACCACCTCCATCAACACCATCTTCTCCCCCTTACCCAGTGTGGCTTCCGACCCTCCTTCTCCGCCAAAGATTACCTCCTTAGCTTTATCCACCTTCGCTCCCTCCAACTTAACTCCCATCGCTCCACCATTTTTGTTTCCCTCGATCTCCAAAATGCCTACGACCGCATATGGCTTCCTGGTCTCCTCTTTAAACTCTAAATCTATGCCCTGCCTATCAATTTTGTCCTCTCACGCCGTCCTTCCTGTGTAACCCTCCACGACACCAACTCCTGTATCTTTTATCCCAATGGTGGCATCCCACAGGGCTATGTCCTCTCCCCTCTCATCTCCTGCACTCCGCCGATATGCCCAAGCCATCCCCACCTATCCACCTCCTCCAAAATGCTGATGACACCTCCTTCCTGGCTTTCTATCCTACCCTTCAACTGTCCCAGTGCACCCTCCAAACCCACCTTGACCAGTTCACCACTTGGTGTAACCAGTGCTACATTCATATCAATTCCTCCAAAGCCAAGGCAATTATCATAGGCTGCACTACCCACTCCTTCCATCTCCATTATTTCTACCTAACCATTTACAGTTGTCCTATCCAGCTCACCCCCATCCTGAGATACCTTGGCTTCACCCTCGACCATCACCTCACCTGGACCCCTCATCTCCTGACCATCCAGCAGAAAGCTCATTCCCACCTCCGCCTCCAGAAACTCCTTTCTGGCCAGACATGGGGATTGCATACTTCCCTCATCCTCCACACCTACAAATCCCTCATCCGTACTATCCTTTGTTATGGCAGCATTGCCTGGATCTCCACACCTGCCTGCCCCACCCACTTTTATAAGGCCCTCCAAATCCTAGAACGCCATGTTCTCCGCCTTGCCTTCTGTATCCACCTTCCTTCCCCCACACGACTCCTGTATATCCTCATTCCCTTCCCCCACCTCCTCCTTTTCCTCCAACATCTCCACATCCTTTACACTGTCCACAGGCTTGATCCCCCCCTCTACATGGTTCCCTCCTTCCTCTCCACCCACACACCTTGCCATGCCTCTATCGCTGTATCTCTCCCTCTCTCCACCTCCACACCCTCCATCTCCTTCATCAGGCAATTTCCAGCACCTCCCAGATGTTGAACTTCACCATGACATCTACCCTTCCTACCAACTGCAGCCTGGCCTTGTTCCCCTCTGCCCTCCCCAGTGGCCCCCCTTTCCTCTCCCCTCCTTCTCTCAGAGCGGATTTTTCTCCTTCTGCCCCTGAGTCCCTGCACCCCCTCCTCAACAGTTTTCCCTTCTCGTTCCTTCCCTCCCCAGCCCCCCTTCGGCGCCCCACCCCACCTTATCCCCCTTTCTCTCCCTCCATCTCGCCACCTTTTCCCGTCTCCCTTGTCCCCCACCCCTGACAGATCCTCACAGGTTTTATTCATTCTCAAGTGGGCTGCATTAGTGTTATGTTCAGTGCCATTATCCAAAGTAATCAAGTGATGTGGTTTTAATTGTGTGCTCGAGCTGTATATAGTCCATGATTGTTCTGTGCTACGCCGTCCGCCATGTGGCCGTTCTGGGACTTTTTATGCTCCGGTCGTACTTTGCCTGATGCCTTTTTTGTGTAAAATACTTCGTTAGATTTTTGCCTCCCCTTTACAGTCGCAGCTTTTTGTATGCATTCTTCTCTTATGTTCCGCCTTTTTTTGTATGTACCGCCATGTTTTCTTCTTTATATTGTTTTAAATGTCTTCCTACGTGTAATGTCTCTTGGCTGAAGAGCAGTGCTTATGCTGCTGCCAGCCAGCCCCTGATGAGGAACTGCAAATACAATAAAGAAAAAGAAACCGGATGTAAGAGACGAGAAAAAGCTCTGCAGACTAGCCCTTATGCGTTATTCAATACTGACCGGAGTCATTCGGATTCGGTACTGAAGCACTTTGAGGCGCTGCTTCTCACTCAGCTGGCTTTACGATGTTGAAGGCACTTCGTTCCAGTCCTTCCACCACAGCAAAATCCTTCGCAGTACAGGGAAATGTTTCACATTGTAGTCACAAACGCTGACCACGTAGCTACAGAGCTGGCCATGTACTATATTGCTTCCACATAGTTTGTGAACTTTATTTCAGCAATTTTTCGAGTAATGACTTTCTCCATCAAAAATTGAAATTATGTTCAGACCACTCCAGACATACGTCGTGTGTATACTTGAACTTACGAAGTTACTTCTGTGTGTTCTTGCGCTTTTTCTTTCACGATGTGGAAAGAATGGAGTAAGGTAAAACGTGGTGATCAGGGCCAGTGAGTGCCCTACTTACGTATGTTCTGCAGAAATGTTGACAGCGCTCGCCGTGAGATAGGACGAATGCGGCGAATCTCTACACAACATTTCTGAATTGTATTGTATCTATGCTTTGCGAATGGCGGATGTTATGTAACCTCCATGATAGGTACGTGCTGTGCGCATGAAGCTGAATCTCACTTGCCATTACAGTACTTCATTTCCAAACATTTTCTGATGCTGAAACCCGGGAATCTCTGGGACAGGGAATAAAGCAAGCCCCAATTTATCCGTGTGCTTTCACCCATGATACATTTCGAGTGAAGAGCATAGTTTACAGTAATTACTAAAACAACCACATATAACATTTAATAAGATGCCGACAGATTCTCCAAATTAGGGTTTTTTACGCAATTTTGGGGGGAAAATAGTTTTTTGGGGGAAAAGAAAATTTTGGGGATAGTTTTTAGGGGAAACAAATTCGGCAGTGGGGAAATTGGAGAAGTATTTCTTCTGTATTTCTTCTTCTCTGATATTTTAGTTCAAATAACATATTTAGTTTTACAGGTATGTTCTCTCTCTCTCTCTCTCTTTCTTCGTCTTTCCTATTTTCGTCTCTGGTGTTTTGTGTTAGCTTCATATCGATGGCTGTATGATATAGATACAAGTGTAGCACATATCGATGTCATGGCGTGTTCAAACATTGCTAGCTGAAGCAACCAGCCGCTGCAATGCCTGATACAATTTTTTATTTCTCCCTTAAGGAACTAAAGAGAGATTTATGATTATGATTTACAGTTTTGTAGTTGTGAAAAATATTAAGCAATGTTTTCGACCAACATTTGACAAGTGGTTGTCATTTCTCCAAACTTAAGTTCAACAATGCAGAGTCTTATTGTAGTACATTGCGTCCATTTCTGGCTCTTTCTTACGTTCACCAAAGAAGTTAATTTATTACGAACACAGCTGCGGGAAGTTGCGGATTTAGATGTTCGTGGCAGCGCTTTTTCGGTGTTTTATTTGTTGTTGTGCTCGCTGATGCTGTGATTTTCAGGTATATTAACTGAAAGAGAGGAAGTAGTTCACGCAAAGATATCGGCCTGCATGGGAAGCTGAACCACAATTTTCTGGTAAGTTTTTCGATTTCTACAGCTTCTAGGTACTTCGCTTGATGCAAAGTAGAGTTTCAGTCTTGTCTAAAAAGCTTCAAATCAGCGATTTTAATTTTATTTTTAGAATAAATGCAATTATGACGAAATCACACTATATGATATCATAGCATTCCGACATTGCTTATTGAGTGAGATCAGTGAGTACTTAGTAGAGCGTTGAACTATGGAAGGTTGGGTAGTGGTTACTGGTTTGTGTTCTCATTCACACTGAGTTGGCTCTGTGGATTTTCATGCCATTAAAATAAGAATTAACTATATATTACTGGTAACTCGATTGCCGGCGTTATAGGCTTATTTTCGTTTTGATAGAATAATCTGGTTCGCTCCCTAAAGCGTCTGTAAACGATAAGACCAGATGATGCTGACCACCGGATCAAACCACACACCTCGGACCGACCGAAAATACACATAAACCTCTTTCACTCTCATTGGTCAGAAACGAGTGGCGCATTGCGGTCTTTGGTTTGATGTGTGGTCCTGACTTCGGTGTTATCGTTTGAGAGCCCTTTTTGCTTGCTTTGTGTTGCGATTTGGATGTTCCAAGACGTAAGTGGCATCTTTTTCGCGGAATTAAACACACATAACCTCTAATTTTCCGCTATTGCCCTTAATAACAACAAATATTATTGCTGTTTAATTATGTTAACACGTGCTGGCATGGTGCTCAACATGAGACATGAAAGTTGGTACTGAGTGTAGAAGAATTCCAGAATTTAATGTTTATTTGATATGTGAAACACCAATATGCCCTTTTTACTGTTTAATAAACATTACTTTTTTTAAAATTTTCTTTTCATATTTGCCTTTCTGCGGTCGGGATAAATATTTCGGTGTTGAAACTGCTTTTGTTCCTCCTCAACCGTGATTAAATAACGAAAGCTTTGTACAGGGCTTGATTTCGACCGGCACCTCCCTAGCAATTTAATTTGAACGTGGCGGGACAAGATTTAAAATAGTACACGCGTATTAAAGCGCAATGTAACTATAATTTGCCGCTGCGGGGGCACCGGTTACTAGCAATGGGCGACCAGCATGACGTGATAAAATATCTTCACTATCATTCATCGCTAAATGTATTATTAATTAATATGGGACACACGTTTACCGAGCAGCTAGAATGCAACTGATGTACTGTAGCGACTGGCAGCAGTTGTAAACATGATGTCGTAATGATGAAGACTACCGACTTGGGCCTATGTATCAAGCAGACGTAGGGAGCAAAGCGAGACCGCTATGGGGACAGATGGTAGAGTTTGTTGTTTATGTTAAATCTTCTGGTTTTTTTATCTTAATTATAAGAAATTATGTTTTTAAAACGTGAAATTCAAAGTCTTCTGTAAAAAAGATTTCTCATTGTAAGTTTTTTCAAGAATCAAAACTTGTGAATTTTGAGTGGTTGGGGGGAGGGGGGTCATGGTTGAAGAGGTGCTGTCGGGGTTTCCGGCACCTAAAATTTTAAAATTAAGCGTTGGTCTTGCATCATCTTGGCTGCCCGTTTGCTATCGTTCACTGCCCTCTGCGTTGAAACCTTCTCTCTGGCTTCTTAAAAAAGCATTATTTGGCGACATAGTAGAGCATTAGTGGAGAAAAACGGTCATCAGTTTAAAGACGATCTAACAGTGACTTGCTTCTGACTCGAATGAATTCCTAGATCTATTTTTCTAAAATGAACAAAGGGAATGGTTCAAATGGCTCTGAGCACTATGGGACTTAACATCTGAGGTCATCAGTCCCCTAGACTTAGAACTACTTAAACCTAACTAACCTAAGGACATCACACACATCCACGCCCGAGGCAGGGTTCGAACCTGCGACCGTAGCAGCAGCGCGGTTCCGGACCGAAGCGCCTAGAACCGCTCGGCCACAACGGCCGGCTGAACAAAGGGATTATCATTTAACAAAACAGTAATCTGAACAGAAAACTAAAGAGACAAGTTCTGTATTTACTTACTTAACTTAATAGAATGGGATGTAAAGTTAACCGTGGGCTGATAAATTCTCTTTCGTTAAATATTCAACCTTTTTTTTTTTACTTTATTTATTAATCCCCGTCATAATCAAACAATGACAAGACAGAAACTTTATCAGTCAAGTACCATAAATATTGTCCATTCTTCTGTAAACCTGGTTTTTACATGCTTTTATCAACTTACGTAAGTCTACCGTCGACTTCAAAATCTCAAGCTTTCGTAGGTTGCCGTTACTGCCAAAACAGATTGAGTCCATGACTTGACGTAGGATGTCACGATGAACGGCAAACGGTTAACAGCGCTGCTACTTTACCATTGCTCGTTATTTAGTGCGAGTTATCAAGAGAAATTTGAGACTGGTTTGAGGATTTTTTGGTCGGGAGGAAACAGCAAGTTATCTTGGACGGAGAGTCATCGAAACATGTCGAGGAAACTTTGGGTGTGTCCCAGTGATGTGTGTTGGGACCCTTGCTGTTTATGTTGTATATTATTGATCTAGCAGATAATATTAATACTAACCTCAGATTCTTTGCAGATGATGTAGTTATCTGTAATGAAGTACTGTTTGAAACAAGATGCATAAATGACCAGTCAGGTCTTGATAAGATTCCAGTATGGTGCAAAGCGTTGGCAACTTGCTTTAAATGTTCAGAAATGTAAACTTGTGCACTTCACAAAACGAAAATACGTATCAAATGGTTCAAATGTCTTTAAGCACTATGGGACTTAACATCTGAGGTCATCAGTCCCCTAGACTTAGAAGGACATGCCCGAGCCAGGATTCGAATCTGCGTCCGTAGCAGCAGCGGGGTTCCGGACTGAAGGGCCTAAAACCGCTCGGCCACAGCGGTCGGCGAAAATACGTATCACGTATCAGTGAGTCACAGATGGGATCGTGCAACTCATACAAATAACTGGGTGCAACACTTTGTAGAGATGAAATGGAATCAACACAAAGACTCAGTCGTGGGTAAAAGAGGTGGCAGATTTCGGTTTATTGATGGAATACTGGCGAAATGCAATCGGTTTATAACGCAGATTGCTTACATATCAGTCGTGTGGCCCATACTACAATATTGCTCAAGTGTGTTGGACCTGTACCAGTGAGGAGTAAAAGGGGATATTGAAAGTATACAGATAAGCGCAACGCAAATGGTGACTGATTTGTCTGACGCACGGTAGAGTGTGAGAGGCTGAAGAAACTGAATTGGTGACTCCTAAAGGTAGACGCAACCCGTGCCGAGAAAGCATACTTACAAAGTTTCCAGAACCGGCTTGAACCCTGTGGTGCAGTTTTCCTTTGCAGGGGCAGCCGTTAATGTCGCTTCTTTGTCGTTTTTACTCAGTCCTGAGGCTGCAAATGCATGTGCTTATATTCTATCTCCTCCAGTGGACACTCCCTACTGGTGCTGTGCCCTGCATACATTTGCAGCCCTGGGACTGGTAGAAACGCCAAAGAAGCCACACTGACAGCTATCTACTGCAGTGGACAACTGCACCACAGAGTTAAATGATGGCTTGGGATATACTACAACCCACTACATATTGCTTCCATGGGGATAATGAGGACGAGATTAGGTTCGTTACAGCAAACACGGAGGTATTTAAATAATCATTCTTCTTGCGCTCCATGCATGAATGGAACGAGGGAAAACCGTAATGACTGGTACAATGGGATGTACCCTCTGCCATGCACTTCAGAGTGGTATGCACAGTACAGGTGTAAGTGCAGACGTAATAACAGGCCGCTTACATCGCGAGTATACTCATGACGTCACATAGGACGTCAAGGGTTAAAGCAGACGGCTGAGTCGGACCGTGCGTTTGATCCCTGGGATATCTACGATACTTCGAAATGACTTACACCGACTACACGACGGATTTTCTTAGCGCACTATCCTTAGTTAATAACGAGCATCAAAACCGATTCAAGGATTAGTGAACACAGGGTTGTCGTAGCGAGATTGAATATTGTAATCCCCGAAAAATAAGCGAAAAATATACCTATCAAAAAAGCAGATAAAAATTCACATGGCGCCTTCCTGAGAGACAGTCTCCACTCATTCCAAATTAATAATGTAAGTGTAGACTAGACGTGGCTTAAATTCAAAGAAATAGTATCGGCAGCAATTGAGAGATTTATTCCAAATAAATTAACTAACGACGAAGCTGATCCTCCTTCGTACACAACGGGTTAGAACAGTGTTGCAGAAACAACGGAACTAACATGCAAAATTTAAACAGACGCAAAATCCCCAAGATATGTCATCTTTTACAAAAGCTCTAAATTTAGCGCAGACTTCAATGCGAGATGCCTGTAACAGTTTCCACAACGAAACCTGGCAGGAAATCCAAAGAGATTCTGGTCGTATGTGATGCTGCAAAAACAATCAATGCCTTCTCTGCGCGATAGCAATGGAGATACTACCGAAGACATTGCTGCCAAAGCAGAGTTACTAAACACAGCCTTCCGAATAGCCTTCACAAAAAAAGACGAAGTAAATATTCCAGAATTCGAATCGAGAACAGCTGCCAACATGAGTAACGTAGAAGTAAATATCCTCGGAGTAGTGAAACAACTTTAATGACGTATTAAAAGCAAGTCTTCTGGTCCAGAGAGTACACCAATTAGGTTCCTTTCGGAGTATGCCGATGCATTAGATTCATACTTAACAACCATATACAACCGTTCGCTAGACGAAAGATCCGTACCCAAAGACTGGAAAGTTGCACAGGTCACACCAGTATTCAAGAAAAGTAGTGAGAGTAATCCACTAAATTACAGGCCCATATCGTTAACGTCGATATGTAGCAAGATTTTAGAACATATATTGTGTTCGAACATTATGAATTACCTCGAAGAAAACGGTCTATTGACCCACAGTCCACATGGGTTTAGAAAACATCGTTCCTGTGAAACACAACTAGCTCTTTATTCACATGAATTGTTGAGTGCTATTGACAAGGGATTTCAGATCGACTTCGTATTTCTGGATTTCCGGAAGGCTTTTGTCACTGTACCACACAAGCGACTCGTAGCGAAATTGCGTGCGTATGGAATATCGTCTCAGTTATGTGACTGGATTTGTGATTTCCTGTCAGAGACGTCACAGTTAGTAGAAATTGACGGAAAGTCATCGAGTAAAACAGAAGTGATTTCTGGCGTTCCCCAAGGTAGTGTTATAGGCCCTTTACTGTTCCTTATCTATATAAACGATTGGAGGGACAATCTGAGCAGCCATCTTCGGTTGTTTGCAGATGATGCTGTCGTTTATCGACCAATAAAGTCATCAGAAGATCAAAACAAACTGCAAAACGATTTAGAAAAAATATCTGAATGGTGCGAAAAGTGGCAGTTGACCCAAAATAACGAAAAGTGTGACGTCATCCACATGAGTGCTAAAAGGAACTCGTTAAACTTCGGTTACACGATAAATCAGTCTAATCTAAAAGCCGTAAATTCAACTAAATACCTAGCTATTGCAATTACGAACAACTTAAATTGGAAGCAACACACAGAAGATGTTGTGGGGAAGGCTAACCAAAGACTGCGTTTTATTGGCAGCACACTTAGAAAATGTAACAGACCTACTAAGGAGACTGCCTACACTACGCTTGTCCGTCCTCTTTTAGAATACTGCTGCGTGGTGTGGGAGCCTTACCAGGTCGGACTGACGGAGTACATCGAAAAAATTCAAGGAAAGGCAGCACGTTTTGTATTATCGCGAAATATGGGAGAGAGTGTCACAGAAATGATACAGTATTTGGACTGGAAATCGTTAAAAGAAAGGTGTTTTTCTTTGCGACCGAATCCTCTCAAGAAATTCTAATCACCAACTTCCTTCTCTGAATGCGAAAATGTTTTGTTGACACCGACCCACAAAGGGAGGAACGATCACCACGATAAAATAAGGGAAATTAGAGCTCGTACGGAAAGATATAGGTGTTCATTCTTTCCGCGCGCTATACGAGATTGGAATAACAGAGAATTGTGAAGGTGGTTCGATGAACCCTCTGTCAGGCACTTAAATTTGATTTGCAGAATGTCCAAGTAGATGTAGATACAACGCACGCTCCCAGCTTAGTCATCTTCACACTACGGTCTTCGGCTTATTTACATTCACTAATGAAATGTACCAGCTTACTGCCTGTACACCGAAGTAATACTGATGTATAGCGTAGAGGAACAATTTGACTACATAACAAGCATCTAACTGTTCTCTGTCGGGGAAGTTTAATATTAAGGCTTTTCCCGTGCTACCACTTGTTAGCGACGCTAAAATCACGATTAAACATGTGTGCAAATATGGAAACAACCGAATGTCTTTCTAAGATAAACGATTCCTTAATCCAATAAATTCGTTTGAGGATTTCACGCACAAACATTAGATATAATACACTACGTGATCAAAAGTATCCGGACGTCTGGCTGAAAATGACTTACAAGTTGAAACTTCCTGGCAGATTAAAACTGTGTACCCGACCGAGACTCGAACTCGGGACCTTTGCCTTTCGCGGGCAAGTGCTCTACCATCTGAGCTACCGAAGCGCGACTCACGCCCGGTACTCACAGCTTTACTTTTGCCAGTATCTCGTCTCCTACTTTCCAAACTTTACAGCGCACACTCCGCTGCAGAGTGAAAATCTCTTTCTGAAGACTTACAAGTTCGTGGCGCCCTTCATCGATACTACTGGAATTCAATAAGTTGTTGGCCCACCCTTAGCCTATATGACGGCCACCCTTAGCTTTGATGACGGCTTCCACTCTCGCAGGCATACGTTCAATCAGTTGCTACAAGGTTTCTTGGGGAATGGCAGCCCATTCTTCACGGAGTGCTGCACTGAGGAGAGGTATCGATGTCGGTCGGTGAGGCCTGGCGCGAAGTCCAGTTCATTACAGGAATATTATTGTCGTGTAACCACTCCGCCACAGGTCGTGTATTGTGAACAGGTGCTCGATCGTGTTAAAAGATGCAATCGCCATACCCGAATTGCTCTTCAGCAGTGGGAAGCAAGAAGGTGCTTAAAACATCAATGTAGGCCTGTACTGTGATCGTGCCACGCAAAACAAGGGAAGCAAGCCCCTCCATGAAAATCGCGACCACACCGTAACAGCACCACCTCTGAATTTTATTATTGCACTACACACGCTGGCAGATGACGTCCACCGCGCATTCGCCATACCTACACCCTGCCATCGGATCGCCACATTGTGTACCGTGATTCGTCACTCCACACAACGTTTTTTCCATTGTTCAGTCGTCCAATGTTTACGCTCCTTACACCGAGCGATGAGTCGTTTGGCATTTACCGTCGTGATGTATGGCTTACGAGCAGCCGTTCGATCATGAAATCCAAGTTTTCTCACCTCCCACCTAACTGTCTTAGTACCCGCAGTGGATCCTGATGCAGTTTGGAATTCGTGTCTGATGGTCTGGATAGATGTCTGCCTATTACACATTACGACCCTCTTCAACTGTCGGCCGTCTCTTTCAGTCAACAGACGAGGTCGGCCTGTACGCTTTTGTGCTTTACGTGTCCCTTCACATTTCCACCACACTTTCATATCGGAAACAGTGAACGTAGGGATATTTAGAAGTGTGGAAATTTCGCGTACAAACGTATGATACAAGTGACTCCCAATCACCTGATCACGTTCAAAGTCCGTGAGTTCCGCGGAGCGCCCTATCCTGCTCTCTCATGATGTCCAATGACTACTGAGGTCGCTGATATGGAGTACCTGACAGTAGGTGGCACCACAACACACCTAATATGAAAAACGTATGGTTTTGGGGATGTCTGGATACTTTTGATCACATAGTGTACGTATGGAAAGGGTACTATTTCCGGGAGGGAACATCCTGAAACTGATGGAATTCTTGTCAAAAGAGATAGAAGGGACACTGCTGGCTCCAAAATTAGGTTAGATACCAACCTAAACACAATCTCGTAATTCGTGACATATTCGGGGAAAAATGGTCAAATATTTGTGACAAAAACGAAGAAGGAAATGGTTTTAATTTCGGAACTAGAAATAAATTGGGTTTTTTCTCGCATCGCATTGGATACATGAAAGTATGAACCCATTGGCTACGCGAATCTCACGCGTTACCAACTTATGAGCAGTAACTAAACACTGCCATAACTGGCACTAGCCCTTATCTAGGATAGATAACATGTTCCAGACTTTTGCCTTCGCTCTAATGAAGTAAAACTGACACTTTCCTCATCTTGCAGGCGTCGACTTGTACAAATCGTCTCGAAATTCGTTACAAATCTTTTTCGTTCACGTTGAAAAGTAAAACACTTCGAGTGATGTAATGTTTACACCTCTGGACAGAATAAAATTTGGCGCCACGTTACATAGTTCTGTGTCACACAGTAAAATGTCGCGACACACCAATTGGGAATGCTTGATGTACTGGAGAAGAGTTTTTTTTTTTGTAGGTTTTATCTGCATGTGGTAACCCACTCTCTAACGTTAATGTGACGAAAATCGAAGCAGTTGTATTTTGCAAAGGCCAGGACGTACAAGCATTGTAACTCCAGTAATTAGAGATGATGCCTTTGCTCTGTATTTTCCTTGCTTGTTCCTGCTTACGACATCGGTTGTGAGATGATGATGTGCCTTATCAGTAATGCCTTCGTTGTTCGTGCACCAATATTGTTAAATTCAGTCCTTCAAGGTTTAGAAATAATAATTACCGAAAAATTTAACTAGCAGTTTACCTTCAGTAGATAGTATAGTCTGCTTTGCAGTGCATATGTATATCTACATGAGAAGTGTCTGTTCTTTTCGACATGTCCGAAAGAGCAGACACCGTTTCTGTGTCTGATCCCGCAGACGGACATAGAATATGTTCAGAAAGTAGAAATTCCGATCTCTGCCGCATTCGGGCAATGAAAGAATTCATCAGTGACAAATTAAAATTTGTACCACCGCCAGGCTTTGAACCCAGGTCTCCTGCTTTTTTTTCTTATTTTGTTCGTTGTATTTGTTCGGAGTGGACGTCCCGTGACGCTTGTTCAAGTTCATCGTTGATCCATTCACTCAGTTTTTGTGTTACAGAGGGCAGCTAACCCTCAGACCGAATACGCTGAGCTACCGTGCCGGCAACCTTTAGGCAGGTGTGTTAAACCCAAATCGCCACCTTGTCACACTTATTGGACGCCGGCCGGAGTGGCCGTGCGCTTCTAGGCGCTGCAATCTGGAACCGCGTGACCGCTGCGGTCGCAGTTTCGAATCCTGCCTCGGGTATGGATGTGTGTGATGTCCTTAGGTTAGTTAGGTTTAAGTAGTTCTAAGTTCTAGGGGACTGATGGCCTCAGAGGTTAAGTCCCATAGTGCTCAGAGCCATTTGAACCAACGTATTGGACACAACTGCGCGAACTAGTCAAGTGCGCCTCCCCCCCCCCCCCTCTCCCTCAACCCATGTTCCCATTTGCCGCACACACTTCCACTTCGCGTGATGCGACGAGCAAAAAGAGAAAAAAGGGCTAGGGGCCCCTACGTTGCCGACCGGTGTGGCCGAGCGGTTCTAGGCGCTACAGTCTGGAACCGCGTGACCGCTACGGTCGCAGGTTCGAATCCTGCCTAGGACATAGCTGTGTGTGACGCCCTTAGGTTAGTTAGGTTTAAGTAGTTCTAAGCTCTAGCGGACTGATGACCTCAGATGTTAAGTCCCATAGTGCTGAGAGCCATTTGAACCAAGCCCCTACGTTGGTAGTGTGCGGCAAATGGTAATTTGGATTTGGGGAGGGGGGGGGGGGGAGGCGTGTTTGAGTTGTCCGTACAGTTGTGTCTAATCAATGTGCCAAGGTGTACGCATCTGCCTACTAAGCTGGAGACCCGGATTCGAATCCGGCCTTAGTACAGATTTTAGTGTGTCGCCAATGAATTCTTTCATTGGCGGTAGAGATCGGAATGTCTCCTTTCTGAACATAATCTCCTTGTGCCATGAGTCGTCAATCTTTGGCATGAAGTTATCTAAGCTCTACATTAGCACCACCCCGAGGCGCTCTCGACAGCGACTGGGGAAGTCAGCATCATCGAGCAGTGTGAAGCAGACAGACAGGATTTCTAGCAAAGGAGCTGTCAGTTGTTTCTCGTATGGACGTGGGTGCACCAGCCGAGTGGAAATGGTGCGAGTTCTGCTGGATAATACTGCTTAGTGTTGAGTGGAAGGTATAGCCGCCCAGTTTGTATTCGATAACGACACTACCCTTGATATGTGTAGGTGGGACTGCATGAAGGACTGAGCCTGCAGTCGCACACTGTGTGGAAACGGTACGTGAACTCTGTTAAATAACCTTTGCGGCAGGCGAGTGTTCTTTTCATTAGTTTTCTGTTTATGCAGTGTAGAATCCACCTTGTGTTTACAAATGTGCAGTGGTACTTGACTAATGCAGTTAGAATTAATGGGCACGACTCTTGTGCTCAGTGGGCTTGGCAACGCTGTTTGTGCACCCTTACTGTTGTACTTTGCATGGCTCTAGAAAGTTATATCAGGCTACACTGAGCTCGTTTGATGGCACTACTGTGTCCTAGACGGAGTGAATATTATCAGGTATTTTAGAACGGTGTAAGATTAAGACTGTGTGATATCTGATTAATTACACAACACTGTGGCGAGAGTTGTACTCATGGTTATGATGATAGTATTTATTAAGATTTTTGGGCATTATTTAAAGTTTGAAAATGTGACCAAATGTATGTTAGATAAGTGCCAGTACAGTCAGCGGGTGTGGATGGTCACTGATTGTATGACAAGAGATTAGTACAGTTTACAGATGAGCATATTGTGGCTATCTACATTCTAATTAACTTGTGTACGGTCTGGCTATGCCGACGTTGTGGCCTGAAGCATATTGTATATCAAGCAAGGGACCAAATGGACCAAATTGTGCTGTTACATAAAGGACCCAACCGCTGTTTACTGGACAGAATATTAAACATTTTGTTTGGTCAAGCTGTTTTTAATGTATATAGATGATTAATTGTGTTTTTGAAACTTATGATTTATTCTCCAGAGATGTGAAATTAAATTGCATTTTTGAAATTTAACCTGATACTTGTTTTTAAATAATATATTGTTCAAACTATCACTTTGCGACTATTGTACTCAAAGCCTGATCCATACCATCCGCTGGTACACCATACCCTTTCTACTAACGATTTCAGTGATGCCAGCACGAGGAATACCTACTCAGATTCTTCAGACTACCTAAGTGATGTTATTAAAGGTAAAAAGATTCCAGGACTATTTCTATATCTCTTTCTTAAGTATAGCTTCCCCATAACGGGAACACTTATTAATGGCGAACCTTGCCTGGTGTTATTTTAATTGTAGAAACATTCTGATAAACAGGCAGGTTCAACATGATGTGTAATTAATGAATTTTTTTCCAGATCTCTTTTTGTCGCATGATTCCATTTGCATCCAGCGTCGTTGGTTGAACATCGTCGACTGGCTTTCAGCTACGTTGTCTTAAAGTGTTTATCTCTCATGTATTTTGGGGGAAAACTGTGCAAGTGGTTTATTTTATTTTTTTTTGTTTTTGTTTTTAAAGTGGCTTATATCGCTTGTGATCATTTGTCAGTAACTGGTGAACTTCAAAATTTTGTGAGTGGGGCAAAGTACGTTCGCAGCGAATGAATATTAGATTTTCTTTTCTTTTTTTTTTTTTTTTGCTTTGAAAACTTTCTCCATCAATAGCTTGATGTCGTTTTGGTTAATTCATCGTACCACTAAAGTTCAGTATGGCTTCATGTACTCACTCCAGAAGCAGGGCTGAATTAGATGTGGGAGGTGAACCGTTGGCAACAGAAACCTTGGCTTCTCAGGGAAACGTCTGCAGCGCGGGCCTACACGTTGTCAAGATCGTTTAGACTACGTTGCAGAATTTTCGGGAAACACCTCATACATACAGTCCCGATCGCTTCGGACGAAGAAGTACACACCTGAATATAATCACGTTTCCGTAGGCAACTGCAAACAATTTTCCTTGGAGACATTGAGCGTCTTGGTTAACAGGGGGATAAATTAGTTAACAGTTATGGCGATTACCTTTGAAATAATAAATTATTCACTTGCTTTCTATACGTGTAGTTTTCATTTGACTGTCCCTGTCCAGTGGTTTACTATTGCACCCCATGAGTCAGTCCCGCTTCGGTATGACTCTGGTAGTTCATGAGGTGATTGTTCAAAGGATATCTTTGTAGATTTGAGCTACAAATGTGTGCAAAGATGTGAGATAAGCAATGGCCCGGGTTCAACTCCCGATCTGCCAAACAATTTTAATGTCGGGAACAGTGCATACTCTGCTGGAGTACACAGTTCATCCTGGCAACAGCCACATAGCTTGTAGATTAGCCCTCTCTCCGCAGTATCCTTTCTTCCAGGAGGTATGGACCAGCAAGGTATGCAGGAGAACATCTGTGAAGTATGGAAGGAATGTACAGGCAGAATTGAAAAGAGCACGTCCCCTCCCCCTGCTCCCCTCCCCCCCCCCAAGAAAAAAATCCCCACACAACAAACACACATATTACTCCGGTAAACAAACAGGCGTAACAATTCAGTATCAGTTCGAAGAACGCCAGACACGTAATGGATATTCACAAGTAGCAAGTGTACTGACGAAGAACCCCAGAAATGAACTGCACATTCACAAGAAACGAGTGTACACATAGATACTTGTGAACTCAAAACTACACTGCCTGACAAAGAAAGTGAACTTCCTAGAAGACGTGGTCGGATGTCGACATTTCTTCGTACGTATACAGGTCATCAGCAGACACGTAAACGCGATTATAGTTGTAATTCTCTGTGATTAGTAGAACAACCACCAGAGTTTCTGTGAACTACATGGTGATGCCGCATAGTTGTTTGATACAGCATTATCAGCATCTGAAAGAGTTTGAAAGTAGCCTCACTGCAGGTCCCCACTTGGTCAGCTGGTCGAATATAGATATTTGCGCTGAAGGTTAGGACAACTGCCTGACGTTCAACTGCATGGTAACATGAGGCAGGCATATTCATTATCACTGTTTCAGTCTACCACGTCTGACCACCACAAGACACTATCGCCATATTTTGCACCAAGAACATCATAACACTTTCAGGTCTGCGCCTGCCATCGGAGATCAAATAATGAACTCCCTCCAGTATTCTGTATCATCCTTCACTATTGGTCAGAGACTTGCAGTAGCCGGGCTAGGGAATTACCGTCCCAAGCGTAGGCTGCCGATAACACCACAACACCAAATAATGAACTCCCTCCAACATTCTGTATCATCCTTCACTATTGGTCAGAGGCTTGCAGTAGCTGGGCTAGGGAATTACCGTCCCAAGCGTAGGCTGCCGATAACACCACAACACCAAATAATGAACTCCCTCCAACATTCTGTATCATCCTTCACTATTGGTCAGAGGCTTGCAGTAGCTGGGCTAGGGAATTACCGTCCCAAGCGTAGGCTGCCGATAACACCACAACACCAAATAATGAACTCCCTCCAACATTCTGTATCATCCTTCACTATTGGTCAGAGGCTTGCAGTAGCTGGGCTAGGGAATTACCGTCCCAAGCGTAGGCTGCCGATAACACCACAACACCAAATAATGAACTCCCTCCAACATTCTGTATCATCCTTCACTATTGGTCAGAGGCTTGCAGTAGCTGGGCTAGGGAATTACCGTCTCAAGCGTAGGCTGCCGATAACACCACAACACCAAATAATGAACTCCCTCCAACATTCTGTATCATCCTTCACTATTGGTCAGAGGCTTGCAGTAGCTGGGCTAGGGAATTACCGTCCCAAGCGTAGGCTGCCGATAACACCACAACACCAAATAATGAACTCCCTCCAACATTCTGTATCATCCTTCACTATTGGTCAGCGGCTTGCAGTAGCTGGGCTAGGGAATTACCGTCCCAAGCGTAGGCTGCCGATAACACTACAACACCAAATAATGAACTCCCTCCAACATTCTGTATCATCCTTCACTATTGGTCAGAGGCTTGCAGTAGCTGGGCTAGGGAATTACCGTCCCAAGCGTAGGCTGCCGATAACACCACAACACCAAATAATGAACTCCCTCCAACATTCTGTATCATCCTTCACTATTGGTCAGAGGCTTGCAGTAGCTGGGCTAGGGAATTACCGTCCCAAGCGTAGGCTGCCGATAACACCACAACACCAAATAATGAACTCCCTCCAACATTCTGTATCATCCTTCACTATTGGTCAGAGGCTTGCAGTAGCTGGGCTAGGGAATTACTGTCCCAAGCGTAGGCTGCCGATAACACCACAACACCAATGGTTCCATCTGGAGTTGTGCCGTGACTGGGAAGTGTGGACGGCTGATGAATGGCATCGCGTTGTGTTCAACGACTAATTGCGTTTCTGGACTGCACCCTATGATCATCGTCGGCGTACATAGCGGCGACCTAGGGAGCAGACCCATTGTTGCAACATTATGGAGACGTACAGTCGCCTTTCTCCTGGCATCATGGTTTGGGAGACATCGGGTGTTAGTTTAGGTCATGGCTAGTGGTGATTGAGGGAACCTGATGACTCAGTGGTACGTCACGTACATCCTGCGTTCTCATGTGTTACCTATCATGTTACAGTTGTGTCACTTTTCAACACAACAGTGTTCTTCCACACGTGGAACGTGTCTCTTTGGACTGTATTTGTGATGGTGGGTTACTTAAGTGGCCAGAAATATCTCAGGTCTGTTCCCAATAGAAGACGTGTGAGACCAACCCGGACATTAGCTGCTTCCCAGTGCCAATAACCAGTATATCAAGGGCCAGTTAAAACAGTTGTAGGTCATACTGAATAAGAAGGACTGCTGCGACTGTAAAAAAATCTTTATTGAAAGACACAAGAGATTTCACAAACTAAATTTGCACCGTCAAGTGTTTATAGCCGATCCACAGATCCTATTGTTTAAAAGACGGAAAAAGCACCTTCCCCAAAATTTTCATCGAGGCACTTAAAATTTATAACTCACAGATGTGCGAAAGTCAATAAACAGAAAATGGAGACTGAAGACATCCCGAAACATATCTCTTCTATGGACTGACCATAAACATCTGAAGATACAAATATAGTTTGCGAAACCGGTTGTGTCTTTGAATAAAGATTGTTAACAATCACAGCGGTCTTTCTTATTCAACATGGAATATTTCTACTATGGGTGCCTTATGTTCAGAGTTGTGGGTGTACAGGATGGCAGCCAGTTGAGGAGTATTTTAGGGAATAGGTTTAAGAAATTTACTTCAGAGGCCCAGTGGAATCTTTACAAGTTTTCTCCCAGAGTAATTCACGCCGTGTCTACGTGACACAAGTCGCTTGTCTTTCAAAACGGAGTTCTGCCCAGTTAAAGCTGCTGACAGGAGACGCCCTGGGCCCTCTGCTGAAACTGCTAGCGAATTCACGCCATTAATTTTAGCCAATAGCGTCCGCGAGATACCGATCACGTGTGTGGTCGCTGGAATGTTCTGCGGTGCAAACACAGTTGCTTCTCTCTCTTGTAACCCAGACGTCGAGCAGAAAAGTCGTCTTCTTGGAAGGCAGAGCCTCTACCTCTACTTTTCACGACCGGCCACCAGCGTAAGTTAACGTGAACCGCTTCCCCTTCCGTTTCCCATTTCAGTTAATTGTTCGACCTCCTAGACTGGCCTAAACCTGCTAACTTCCGACCCTAGGCGCGCCCATTGCACACCGTACATTGAAATATATCCTCTTTATTGTACCTAATTTCCTGTTTTGTCATTTAACGGCAGCCCTGGATGCCCACACTCTAATCCTGACCGCTCGACATCCTGCACCCTGTCGTCACAAAGCATATGTAACAACCGCCTCCCCCCTTTCCCAAACCCTGTATACATTTACAATTGGTATCAGAAGTGGGATCGTACACATTTACAATTGGTGTCAGAAGTGCCCTTATACTCTACAATTGGTGACCAGAAGTGGGATCATAAACATTAACATTGGTGTCAGGGATCCTATACCTTTACACGGGTCATCTTCCTTTGGGAGAGAACACATCGGCTTTACTACACCCTGCCCAGCCGAATCAGTGCCTGCATCCAGGTCAGAGGATATGCAACTTCATACTGGTAAGTGGGCTCACAATGCCAAGTTCTTTGTAAATTTGATTAGATCTTGTAATCACTGAAATAACATCACCTAGCTTGGGAAGTTCCATTTCGGTTCCTTCTCCCGTCCTGTGTGCTTCAGTTTTTGTCAGAATATTTAGCAATTTATTCTGAAACTAACAAGAGTTTCCTCCCTTCCTCTCTTTCCCAGGTCCCGGGTACGCTTTTGGTGCCTGGATAGGACAGTCGCTGAGCGTTGACCCTAGAAGGCAAGGGTCAGGATTTGAGGCCCAGTTTGGCACACACTCATAATCTCTCAAAAGATTCCGTAACAGAGTACACTCTTCTGCAGATTAACGATCCCTTCTGTGAAAATCTATTTTACATGCGTCACTTCCAGTGTGTCGTTTTCCGTGGGATTTGTTGTTCCGATAGTAGCAGTTATTTTTTTTTTTTGCGATGAGTAGTGTCTTGTCAACGCCGGTGGCAGTTTTTCAGGGTAGGTGGTTCTCACTTCTCGTCCAGCCTCTTACACCGACGGTGTTCAGTGTTCAGATCATTTTATCCTCACTTCCATATCCTGCAAAATAATAAAGACAATAATGTGCTTCAGTTTCGCTGACAGTAAATAATTACAAGTTATTTAAATAATATATATCTTAAAACATAAATAAGACAACAACGAAAATGACAGGGGTACAGTGAATTCGGGCGCAGTCCATACAAATCTGCTCCAGACAAACCTCTAACTTCGGGTCTGTGTCTAAGTCGGTGGCATAAGCGTAGTACAGTATCAGAAAAGTTCGGTTTCTCTAATTTTTATTTATCTTTATTCCGTTCCGCATATGTGCTAATGTTTCCAGATAATGTAACATGTCATTACATATACAACTTTTTAAGTATCAGACCTGCCGAGACAAAAAAACTCGAATTCCATATTAAAATTAGTACGAGCAACAATAAAGACGGTAATATTACTAATATGAAATTTAATAAGTATTCAATTATTCAATAATAATGAGAATTCATTTTTAATTGGGAAATAAGACGCTAGTAAAATTAGACTAGTTCTGCTATTTCAGTAGAAAATCACTTGATGGTGGTAGATGTAAAGAGGATATAAAATTCAAACTAGCAATAGCTAGTTGCGTTTTTCCAAAAAAAGTGTACCCCGTCACTCCAAAAAGTTTCACGACTTGTAAAATTAGATTAGTTCTGCTATTTCAGTAGGAAAATAACTTGATGGTGGTAGATGTACAGAGGATATAAAATTCAATCTGGCAACAGCAAGTTGCGTTTTTCCAAAAAAAGTGTACCCCGTCACTCCAAAAAGTTTCGCGACTGGGTTCGTAAAAAATATATAAAAGTTAACATTGTCGTTTAATGCTTCATAGTCTCCTCCCTATTGAGTACATTACACGGAAAATTCATAACCATGTGAAATTGTCAACAAAGTCCTTCTTTGGTGTGTTCAGCTCGTGTGTCACAGTGGCTTGAATGCGGATTACGTCGTCAAAACGTTGAGCCCTCGTGTGAATTTCTGCAGTTTGTCGCTTTATGGTAGGTTCAGATTGAGAACACCAACTCTTGACGTCACTGATGATTTTTCCAGAAAAGAACTGTCTGTGTTTCATATTTCAGGCGTCCCGCGTCATTGGCTCTGAGCACTATTGGACTTATCATCTATGGTCATCAGTCCCCTAGAACTTAGAACTACTTAAACCTAACTAACCTAAGGACAGCATACAACACCCAGCCATCACGAAGCAGAGAAAATCCCTGACCCCGCCGGGAATCGAACCCGGGAACCCGGGCGTGGGAAGCGAGAACGCTACCGCACGACCACGAGATGCCGACCCCGCGTCATTGTTTTTATTCGGGAGTCAGCTGTGCGGGACAGATTTTGCGCACACTTTTCTCTTCTTCAGAACATTGCGGAGAAAAGCAACTGTTAATTTAGAGATGTTACTCCACTGCGGTTTTTTACACAACAACGGTGACACACCACTGTTGCATGTCTGCTGATAAACACTGCCTGCTCACAACTGACTGGTCGAATGCTCAGCTGTTGTCTACGGTTGTTAGTCCAAGCTGCCACAGTAGATACTGAACTGACGCCACTTTATCCCACGGATAGAATCAGACCTGGAACTTTTTGGATGGACGGTGAATTAATATCGAATATCATTTATGTATCAGAAAGTCGTTTCAGCAAGCATTTCTGTGAAGTATAGCCTTGTATGGAAATGGAACAAGGATAGCAAGCAGAACAACATGAAGATAAAAGAAACTTAAAATGATGCTAATAGAAGAATCCTGAAGATTATTTGTATAGTCTGGATAACCAGTGAAGAGATACTGGATAGGACTGAGGAGAAAAGAGTTTTATAACACACGTCCTGAGACTTCATGAAATAGTTAATAATGGAATTGGGGAAAGACTGTACAGGAAGACAAAGGCTTGAATATGGGAAAACTCGAAACTGATTGGCTGGGTTGGTTAAAGTAACCTTAAATCTTCTTTATATTAACAGTTTTTTCTTACTTGTCGATCCATTTTATTTTTACCGTGAGACAATAAAGCGGACCTAAAACGTTTATACATAGATAATATTTCAGTAATTTCCGGTTCGTTTCAGTGAGTCACAATTAGCACAACATGATTAATTGGACCAAAGTATTCCCGCAAATAACACATGGATGCCTTCATCTTGTACTTGGAAATTTGTTGTACGTCACAGCCTTCAGCTTTCATAGAGGTATTTGAAGACGTATAAGCCGAATGCGGAACACTTTTCGGATAGTAATTGAGAAAGTTTTAGCAACATCAAGATCGTTGCTCCGCCTTTTTATTGGCAGAATAAACGTTGCTTCCATTTCTTCATCTTTGAGTAGGCGTACTGTAGGGTTAGCTTAAGAATCCTTGCTTGTTAAGTAAAGACTTACAAGAAGTTCGTGAATTAGCATAGCAAATGATAGTGATAGCATGCAGCCTGTGGGCATACTGACCCGGTGATTTATCGTCATCAATGATTTATGATGTCTCTCCCTCTCGTCCTCCATCTCTATAAACAAATTGCCTTATGCCATATAAGGATATTTACTTATGGCTCTTTATTATCCAGTTACGGTGCGATTTTATCCTGTTGCTTGAGGGTCAGATAAGGAGGTTTATTTATGTCCTTTTCCCTTATTGCACACTTAATTAGGATAATTTTTTTGTCAGTATGGTGGTCCAAGGTGGCAAAGTATCACGAAGGTGGATGATACGTAAAGTGTCATTTGAGTCTGCCCTCAAGGCCATCCTAAAAGTCTTTTGCTCGCCAGTACGATGTCACATTGGATATAGCCCTGTGGGAAGCAGCGGCAAATTAAAAAAAAGGTCTGTTTATTTAAACATTACCGCCCTGTGATATATTATTATTACATGATACAATAAGGAAGGGTTGTTTAGCACATCTGTGCGGTGTCGAGGATGATTTAATATTATTATTAATGGTTTCTGAACAATGACAAACATGATGGTGGATCCAGCCCACTTGGATGCACAAGAGACTTTCTTGAACAAAGTACACTCTTACTATGTAAAGTGGAGGTGCTGGGCTTCAGTTTTTAAACAAAATACAGCCTTATTACATGCTGGTCAAACTATGTAGATGTTAGGTTTCATGTTTTAACAAAGTACATTCTTGATGAATAACAGTTACACTGTGGAAGTGGTGGGTACATCTTTTTTTTTTTTTTTTTTTTTTTTTTTTTTTTTTTTTTTTTTTTTTTCAATATACTCGTGGTACATAACAGTCACACAATGAGATGGGCATGATTCATTTTTAATGAAGTTGCAATGATAGTCCCTTGGTTCTAGGCTTAAGAATTACCACTGCCCCCTGGTCATATATGTAGCAGCATTTAATTATTGTTGACTGCGCCAAAGACTCTAGAGAGGTTGCATATTATGCGTTCAAAATCACACAGCCCACTGGTCAGACACCTTCCCAACAGCACAACATGAGTTTGCTGCTTGTCTGCTGCCTAACCTCCTCCAGACCGCCTTGAGAGGAGACCGAAACCCCATCCCACCCAACACACCTGCTAGGGCCGAACTTTTTGCATCCATAATCTCGCAGACCGACTGAAAAATGCGTTTAACAATTCAGTTTTCTGATTTGTCATTCAGGCTGGGGACTCAGTTCACTTTTGATGCGTTTTTAGATCATACACTGGTGCATGTGGGATGTGGCAAACTTGCAAAAACATAAAGCATTTGCCAGCCATTGCACCATCAGCCTGAGGGAGCTATGAGGCGTTGGACAAATCGCAGGCAGTGCAATAGCGTAAGATAGCAGGAGGCAACAAAGGTTTTGTACTGCGAGATAATTTTTTTTTCTTAGTGTGGACGCCACTATATGTACGGATGACTTTAACAGCAGTTTTAACAGAACTATAATAAATTTTTGTCAAATAATACAGAAAATTTAGACATGGGAATAGTCTTGCTTGACTTAGCTACAAAGATCAAACTGTTTTCGTCGACAAGTGCACTTTAAGGTGCAAGGTAGATCGGCAGCTGTGCTACGTTTTGTATTGTTATACATGAAATCTTTACGTATGTTGATAAATAACACAGGCAATTTGTGACTCGCTTAGCGTGTGGTGCATAGATCGAACAAAGCTCATCGACAAGTACTACCTAACTTGAGTTTTGATAAATAATACACCCAAATTTTATTTTCGGATTAGGACTGAATTTTTTTCATTTTCGATCAGAGATTTATCATACTTTTCTATTATTATAAGCATTCTACATGTTTTTTGTATGTATACTGTTACTTTTTGCCCTAAAACGACTACACAGGGGAATTTACTAAGGCACACTTCAAAAAATAAAGAATCATCAATAAAATACTTGAAAATGGTTTAAAGCCAAAACTGTACATCAAACAAAGAAAATTCAGCTGACAGCATCACGAGATGATTTAAAACATAGCCATTACAGCTGCAGATCCTATTGCAATAAAGATTAATAATTAAATGGCTTAAAAATATTGCTTTCCCACACATTTTACCCGCACATACCGCACGTTACTGCGTGGAATTAGGGGACAGTGTTATCAACTTCCATATAGTCTACAGGTAAGTTTACCATTCTGCCAATGAAGATCGTATTTTAAACCATGGAAACTGTATGTTGAAGTCAGTGAATTTTATTCCGAGATAAGCGAAACTGAGTCAAAATCAGACAATTTTGCATCGAAGTCAGTGAATTTTGTTTCGGCAGCAGCAAATTTTGGGTTGAAATCAGTGAAATATATGTCAAAATCAGTGAATCTTTTGTCAATATCATTGATGTTGCAGAATTTAAGACAGTCCTCCACAGAGGAGTGCATAATCACATTACTGCTCTCTTGATCCTCTCTCCGCATACAGACACAGACAAATAATACTCCATAACTCGTAGTGGTACAGGATGCCTTCCGCCATGCACTGTACAGTAGCTAGCGGTGTATGTATGTAGATGTAGAAGTCGTAGTTTGATGTTAGGCAGTAACACAGCCTCACTTAGTTATAGAAATATCAGCAGAATCTTACGTTTTCTCCACATCAATGAGATAGTAGTCTTTATTTTATGAAATGATAATTAAATCGAAACCCTTAGCTTCCGACAGGTTTTGTTGAACCCGGGATCTCCTGCTTACTTGGCAGACGCTCTATCCATCTGAGCCACCGAGGGCGCGAGTAATGAGTGAATGGGCAAATATCTATTAGGAGTACTACGAATGTAGGTTGTGGACAGTTGGGAATGTGGGTCTAACGGGAAGCGTGCAAGGAATAAGTCTATGCAGTCGCACTATTCTCTGTGCCCTCGGTGGCTCAGCGTGTTCGGTCAGAGGGTTAGCTGCACTCTGTAATAAAAAAACTGAGTTAATCGATCAACGACAAAGTGAAACGGGTGTCTTGCGACGTCCGCCCCGAGCAGATACAACGAACAAAATGAGACTTAAAAATAAAGCGTCTGCAACGTAAGCAGGAGATCCTGGGTTCGAGTTCCGGTCGGGGCACACATTTTCACCTGTCCTCATTTATGTATGTCAACAACACCTGTCGGCAGCTAAGGGTTTCGACTTAACTATCATTTCATTCTAGAGAATCTGCACGGTCATCAATGGTATCTGTTCTTTAGACAACAGATACCATCTTTATATCTTTATTTTATTATAAATCCAGTCGCAGGTCAGAAATGTTCGTCGATTAGATTATTAATTTCAGTCAAGGATGACCATCTTCAGACCTGAAAATAAGCATATAGCGGTAGCTTGACGTACAAATATTTCCGGATAACATAAATACAGAATCATTATAAGCTAATGTGACTAGTAGATGCAGTTTTCTGCATGTAATGTGTCATTAAATTATAGACGGTAGAGTCATAATAATTAGCCAGACAGTTCCATCGCGGAGTCAGAAATTTTGAGTACCATGAACACCGTTGCGACATACGTGTTGACACTTTGAGGAAACGGGTTTACTGCAGTGTAGCAGTGAGTGGCATGCCTGCGCTCTGGTACAGTACCAGTATACGTCGCCGCTGCACGTGAGTCCACACGATGATATCAAATCGCAGAGGACTGTGCTTACATATATAATGAAGTATAACGAGGAAGGAGGCTTTATTAAAAATAAAATTACGTTACAAAAATTAGACAGTAGCAATTTACATCTGCAGATCATTAATAAAGAAGAATAAAAAATCCTCCAACCGTACACACCATGCCCGTGCAAATACCATTGTCACCAACGCGCAATTGCTGCTGTATTCCAGGCAGTTGGTTCCTCAGAACACCCATTTTCCAACCAATCACTTCCAATTTATATGACATAATCACACGATTTTTGTGCGCTTCCGATTTTTTTAACCTTTAATCCTATTGCTGTCACATTGTCTGGCCCTTGTAGGAGAATGGTGTATTTATCCTACCAATGAGAGTAACAAGATTGTCCAGTAATAACCACAAACCAAAGCAATCGTGAGTTGGGCTCGTCTTACTCCCAAGAAGTTGATGGATGTTAAATGCTTTAGAGAAGGACATGTTGACAGTTTGAACAAGTGAGCTAAAGTTACACCCTAAGATAGTCGATCAGAAACTGCATGCGCTCGCTGCAAGAATGTACTGTTAATGTGACTATTTATTGTGCTGCAAGTTTGTGGGAGGATGTTATACGAAATAATGCTGGCCAGGAGAGGCAATGTTAAGCAAAGTATAATTGTTGCTAACTTAAACAAGAGACGTTAACACACATTTCACAATTGACAACGGGACACACTCTTAATAAAGAAAAATGTGTCACGCGTCTTATCCCATGTAGTACCTCGCCGCTGGTGTTAGCCGGTGGATCCTACAAAAGTTATAACTACCGCTGGAAAAACTCTGCCCCCGTCTGTGCATAAAAAAGAGGTGAGACGGATATCGTGCAACCGCTAGTTGTAATATATAAGCTTGTGAGGCAGCTGCTGCATACCGTACCGTGTTTAAAGAAAGTGTAAACATAACAACGCCCATCTTCTTTTTACGGACAAGTGCAGTATAACAAGACATGGCAATTTGCGGAACGGCGTGGTGATTTAGACAGCACGCTACACAAACGGCTGGTGTTGATCCAGCACCTAACTCCCTGAGGCAGATGCCACTGTGGCTCGCAAACACTAGGTGTCCCTCCATGTTTGCCGCTCTCGACACGCATCAATGTATGACCTAAAAACGCATGCAACATGAACTGAGTCCTCAGCCTTAATGACAAATCAGATAATTGAATTTTCAGATCCTTAATCGAGTGAGAGAAACGTATGTGACGTTTGGTGGCTGTGAGCTGCGCTGATCCAAGGCTGGCGTGATGATGGATAGAAAAAAAAATACACCCGTGGTGTGTTCTGTGGCAGAGAATGGAATTTGCTGAATATCATCAAGATGTTGTGAGGGAGGAGTGGCAGCATACAGGCAGCAGCGCTTGTGCTGTGTGGATGGGTTGCGCGTCTGGCCAGAGGACCGTATACTCTCAGCCGCTTAATACTTGACTTTTCCAGTGCCTCACGCGGTAAGTAATAAATTCTGCTACTTGCATGTCCAGAGGCAGGCTGTAATTGTTAAACCTAGAACCAGGGCCTATCAGTGTAATTTGTTTAAAAAAAGTGAATCATGCAACTTGTCATACAGCAAGAATGTACTTTGTTTAAATGTATGAATCCCGACATTTAAACTCTATAATTGAAACGTAACTAGTATGTACGTAGTTTTAAAAATGAACCACACTTGCACAGTGCAATTGCTTCATGGCAAGGGTGTATTTTGTTTAAAGAAGTCTCTTATACATATATGTGGGCCAGATGCGCCATTTCGTCTATCCTTGTTACACTAATAACAATAAATCGTCTTGGACATTCCACTCATTTGCTACGCGTCTCTTCCCTATTGTGTCATGTAATAATAACAAATCATTGGTCGATAATTAAACACTGCTACTAACATGTATTCTCTTCTTGTCTAAACTGCTTATCATCTAAGTTTCATTTCCGTGCAAAGCAATACTCCAGACAAATGCCTTCAGAAAAGACTTCTAACACTTCCATGTACGGTATTCGACGTTTACATCCTCACACTTGTGAACATCTGTCTTCTTTGATGTTGGGATTATTACACTTTTCTTGAACTCTGAGATCATTTTTAGAAGCAACCATAGCATGACAAAGCTGTTCCACCTGGGGTTGCAGAGTACGTGAGGAAGGTCTGAATGTATTTGAATGTTATTTTGTTTGTAATTGAGAAATATGTATATAAATATCTCTGGTGCTCGCTACTGGCCAACTAGGTAATTGAAATAACCTTTCCGACAGCTCACAATCATAATGTAAAACACCTTAAATTTTAAGTACCCGTCAAACGAACTTATTATTGTATCTCTAGTTTAAAAATTTTATGAAATTTCGTGACCGACATGGGCAAATCGAGCATTCTCAACTAGAGGGTAGACAACGTATAACTCAGGTGGTTTTTTTCTTAGTAGCGTACTAAGTTACCTAGAAAATTTACTTGCGTTGGGCTCAAGTGGAAATATTTTTAAACGCCAGAAAGCTATACGTGTGGAAAATACTGAAGTGTTAGTCTTGCACTGTTCAAGTTTATACCCACATTGCACTCTTTGTGAACTGTAAATAATCGCATTCGCCAGATCGCATACTTATAGATTAATTCTCTTGGAAAAGATTTCAGTATCTTGTATAGCTTTCTACTGCTTTGCAGTCTTGCAACTGTGCATAGAAGATGTCCATAGCGTTGCCAAATGTCATCTTTGTGGATAGTATCCTGAGTTACGTCGACATGTCGCGATTGATCTAGCACTTCTGAGCGGAAATAGGTAAGGTAAGGGAGAGAATCAGAGAGAGGGAGAAAGATACAACAGAAACTTTGATTAGTACTTTAGGTAGGAGACTGGATACTTTGTCGACCTAGGGTCGCTTCTGCCTTATTCGTCGTATCACAAGCATTCATAAGATCTCATTCGTGCATGCCCATTTACTTCAACAATTTCTGTTTGATTCCCTAAATTTCTTCCATCGTCCTAATTGTTATCCGTGATTCAAATGGCTCTGAACACTATGGGACTAAACATCTGTGGTCATCAGTTCCCTAGAACTTAGAACTACTTAAACCTAACTAACCTAGGGACATCACACACATCCATGCCCGAGGCAGGATTCGAACCTGCGACCGTAGCAGTCGCGCGGTATCCGTGATTCACAGGTTATATAGTTTAGGGCCATCCATTCCTTTCGGGTCAAGATCAAATCTCAATAGTTACTATTGAAAATCGTATTTGTAAGTGACGCGGTAAACTGTAGCATAAACGTCCACTGTTATAATATGCACTGATTTACATAGATGTGCCAAAACATTATGACCAGCTGTTTAATAGTGTGTTAGTCCTCCTTGGAAACGCAATATGGTCTACAACAAGTGTTCGGCGTGGTATTGATTCCGTAAGTCCTTTGAAGGGTCGCGGATGTGTTTGGTACTAGATGTCTACACTAGAGCTGTCGGTAAATCATCGATATATCGATGCTTATTACAGGATATATCGATATGTATGGGCGATATATTATCTCCCTATCTATCGATATCGAAATGGCAGTACCTAGTGCCGACATTTTCTATTTATATTTTTTTTCGCGTTTTTCGGTAAGTATTTGTTCTTTTGAAATTGTAGTAGAACATATTTTTACTTTCAGTGTGTGAAGAAGTCTTACTGTTTTTGAGCTTTCATGACGTCCAGTCATTCTCTTTGACTTTGTGAAGCAATTATAGGTGGCACAAAGAAGAAGCCTGATTGCAGTGGGGGCAGTGTGGATGGAATAACAAGATTTCCACTGTCAAGGAATAGCACACCAGTTGCGTTAAAAACATTTTTAATGCAACTAGTGTTCTATTTCCTCACATCGGCATTAATCAAAAACAGCTGCTGTAAATGATGAACCAAAATCTAAATGATAAGATTGGTCTTTCCGATGGGCGAAGACGTGTGAGAGGAAATGTTGACGTAATCGGCACTCGACGCTACCAACAGAAACTCCAAGGTTTAACTTCACTACCCAATGTTGACACTACGACTGTTAGGTCACTGGCGTTGGCAGAAATGAGAAACAGGGAAGTCGATATGAAGAGTTCCGGATTAATCCGATATGCGAAGAAGAACGACGGACACCTTTTATTGTACCATTTACATCTAGCTGCCATTTTAGCAAAGTGTTTATCGCCATGCGTGAACGTGCATCGTTTTCCTTTCAATTCTTGCTCTAAGGAAGATAGGCAGGCTGCTAGCTTGTTGATGTACACAATATCTAATAATAAATCAGTACGTACATATACAGCTTTAAAAGCGGCAGTGTATTTACAATGTTCTGCCGATTTTTTATAGGGCAGTATGTTGATATCTTTTCCGACCATATATCGATGTATAGATACTTTTTTCGACATATCGAGGCTTGCTACTGATATTTTTTAAATACCGATATATCGGATTCCCGATATTTTTAAAAATGTCAACAATCCTAGTCTAGACATATACTCATGCTCATAAATTGTGAATAATGCTGATACATGGTAAAACAATGCTCTGGTGGGCTGTTTGCGTGTTTAAATCACCTCGGGGTATGACCACATGGTGCCTTTGACCTGCGGTTGTCACACGGTGGCGCTGGCAGCAGTCCACATACGTAGAGGTTTGTTGGTGCATGTCAGAGTACGGTGCAGCGAGTAAGTGTGCAGACGTTTTCAGACACGCTAATGGTGATTGCGTGTTGAAAATTGCTGAAAGATCACATATTGATGACGTTATGAGGGGCAGAATATTAAGCGACTGGAGGCTGGTCAAAAACAGCAGGTCGTCGCAGGGGCCCTCTGTGTGCCACGAAGTGTGGTCTCAAGATTATGGCAACGAGTCTAGCAAACAGGAAACGTGTCCAGGCGCTACAGTACGGGACGTCCACAGTGTACACCACCACAAGAAGACCTATATCTCACCACCAGTGTCCGCAGACGGCTACGGAGTACTGCAGTTAGCCTTGCTCGGGACCTCACTGCAGCCACTGGAACAGTTGTCTCCAGACACACAGTCTACAGACGACTGTACAGACATGGTTTATTCGTCCGGAGACCTTCAAGAAGCATCCCACTGACCCCTGGTCACAGGAGAGCCTGTAAAGCCTGGTGTCAAGAACACAGTACATGGTCATTAGAACAGTGGTCCCAGGTAATGTTCACGGACGAGTACAAGTATAGTCTGAACAGTAATTCTCGCCGAGTTTTCATGTGGCGTGAACCAGGAACCAGATACAAACCCCTTCATGTCGTTGAAAGAGACCTGTATGGAGGTCGTGGTTTGATAGTGTGGGCTGGGATTATGATTGGTGCACGTACACCCCTGCATGTGTTTGACAGAGGAACTGTAACAGGTCAGGTGTATCAGGACATCATTTTGCACAAGTATGTCCGCCTTTTCAGGGGTGCAGTGGGTCCCACCTTCCTCCTGATGGATGATAACGCACGGCCCCACCTAGCTGCCATCGTGGGGGAGCACCTTGAAAGAGAAGATATCAGGCGAATGGAGTGGCCTGCGTGTTATCCAGACCTAAACCCCATCGAGCACATCTGGGATGCTCCCGGTCGACGTAACGCTGCACGTCTTCAAATCCATAGGACACTTCAGGAGCTCCGACAGGCACTAATGCAAGAATGGGAGGCTATACCCCAGCAGCTGCTAGACCACCTGATCCAGAGTATGTCAACCCGTTGTGCGGCCTATGTACGTGTGCATGGTGATCATATCCCATACTGATGTCGGGGTACATGCGCAGGAAACAGTGGCGTTTTGTAGCACATGTGTGTCGGGACGGTTTTCTCAACTTATCACCAATATTGTGGACTTACAGATCTGTGTCGTTTGTGTTCCCTATGTGCCTATGATATTAGCGCCAGTTTTGTGTAGTGCCACATTGTGTGGTGCCACATTCTGCGATTATCCCTAATTTATGAGCATGAGTGTAAGTCATGCATTTCTTGTAAATTACGGATCGTGGTTTGTGGACACAGAGCAGGCATCTGTTAGCGTCCCAGGTGTATTCCATGGCGATCAGATCAGGCGAATTTGGTAACCAAGATACTAACGTATGTTCACTCTCATGATCCTCCGAACACTGCAGCACGCTGCTGGCCACGTGAAACAGACAGTTATGCTCCTGGAAGATGCTATTGCTGTCGGGTAAGATATGAAGCATGAAGGGATGGAAGTGGTCCGCAATATTCTTCACATTACAGCTATTTTAGTACCTTGGATAACTAAATGGTTCAAATGGCTCTGAGCACTATGGGACTTAACATCTATAGTCATCAGTCCCCTAGAACTTAGAACTACTTAAACCTAACTAACCTAAGGACATCACACACACCCAGTCGTCACGAGGCAGAGAAAATCCCTGACCCCGCCGGGAATCGAACCCGGGAACCCGGGCGCGGGAAGCGAGAACGCTTCCGCACGACCACGAGCTACGGACTTGGATAACTGCATAGGTCTTATGGAAATCCAGATGAATGTCCTCTAGTAGCATATTACTGGTCCTGTCGGCCCGTGTCCGTGGCGGGGTGCACGTTTCGGGCAGCCATTACCTGGATGACAGCCTACCCAGACCATGGACATGGTGTGTGATTCATCCGACCTGGTGACACGTTTCCATCGCTGCAGTGTCCCTTGTCTACATCTAAATCTACATCTACATGGATACTCTGCAAATCACATTCAAGCACCTTGCAGAGGGTTCATCGAACCACCTTCACAATTCTCTATTAATCAAAGAATGAACACCTATATCTTCCCGTACGAACTGTGATTTCCCTTCCAGAATGAAATTTCCACTCTACAGCGGAGTGTGCGCTGATATGAAACTTCCTGGCAGATTAAAACTGTGTCCCCGACCGAGACTCGAACTAGGGACCTTTGCCTTTCGCGGGCAAGTGCTCTACCATCGGAGCTACCGAAGCACGACTCACGTCCGGTACTCACAGCTTTACTTCTGCCAGTATCTCGTCTCCTACCTTCCAAACTTTACAGAAGCTCTCCTGCGAAACTTGCAGAACTAGCACTCCTGAAAGAAAGGATATTGCGGAGACATGGCTTAGCCACAGCCTGGGGGATGTTTCCAGAATGAAATTTCCACTCTGCAGCGGAGTGTGCGCTGATATCAAGCTTCCTGGCAGATTAAAACTGTGTGCCCGACCGAGACTCGAACTCGAGACCTTTGCCTTTTGCGGGCAAGTGCTCTACCATCTGAGCTACCGAAGCACGACTCACGTCCGCTACTCACAGCTTTACTTCTACCAGTATCTCGTCTCCTACCTTCCAAACTTTACATTCATTCTGGAAACATCCCCCAGGCTGTGGCTAAGCCATGTCTCCGCAATATCCTTTCTTTCAGGAGTGCTAGATCTGCAAGTTTCGCAGGAGAGCTTCTGTAAAGTTTGGAAGGTGGGAGACGAGATACTGGTAGAAGTAAAGCTGTGAGTAGCGGACGTGAGTCGTGCTTCGGTAGCTCAGATAGTAGAGCACTTGCCCGCGAAAGGCAAAGGTCTCGAGTTCGAGTCTCGGTCGGGCACACAGTTTTAATCTGCCAGGAAGCTTGATATCAGCGCACACTCCGCTGCAGAGTGGAAATTTCATTCTGGAAACATCCCCCAGGCTGTGACTAAGCCATGTCTCCGCAATATCCTTTCTTTCAGGAGTGCTAGTTCTGCAAGTTTCGCAGGAGAGCTTCTGTAAAGTTTGGAAGGTAGGAGACGAGATACTGACAGAAGTAAAGCTGTGAGTACCGGACGTGAGTCGTGCTTCGGTAGCTCCGATGGTAGAGCACTTGCCCGCGAAAGGCAAAGGTCCCTAGTTCGAGTCTCGGTCGGGAACACAGTTTTAATCTGCAAGGAAGTTTCATATTTGTGATTTCCCTTATTTTATCGTGGTGATCGTTTCTCCCTATGTAGGTCGGTGTCAACAAAATATTTTCGCATTCGGAGGAGAAAGTTGGTGATAGTAATTTCGTGAGAAGATTCCGTCACAACGAGAAACGCCTTTCTTTTAATGATGTCCAGCCCAAATCCTGTATCATTTCTGTGACGCTCTCTCCTATATTTCGCGATGATGCAAAACGCGATGCCTTTCTTTGAACTTTTTCGATTTACTGCGTCAGTCCTATCTGGCAAGGATCCCACACAGCGCAGCAGTATTCTAAAAGGGGATGGAAAGCGTAGTGTAGACAGTCTCCTTAGTAGGTCTGTTACATTTTCTAAGTGTCCTGCCAATAAAACGCAGTCTTTGGTTAGCCTTACCCACGACATTTTCTGTGTTCCTTCCAATTTAAGTTGATCGTAATTGTAATACCTAGGTATTAAGTTGAAAAAAAATGTTCAAATGTGTGTGAAATCTTATGGGACTTAACTGCTAAGGTCATCAGTCCCTAAGCTTACACACTACTTAAGCTAAATTATCCTAAGGACAAACATACACACACATGCCCGAGGGAGGACTCGAACCTCCGCCGGGGCCAGGCATTTAGTTGAATTTACAGCTTTTAGGTTAGACTGATTTATCGTGTAACCGAAGTTTAACGAGTTCCTTTTAGCACTCATGTAGATGACCTCACACTTTTCGTTATTTAGGGTCAACTGCTACTTTTCGCATTATTCAGGTATCTTTTCTAAATCGTTTTGTAGTTTGTTTTGATGTTCTGATGACTTTATTAGCCGATAAACGACAGCGTCATCTGCAAACAACCGAAGACGGCTGCTCAGATTGTCTCCAAAATCGTTTGTATAGATAAGGAACAGCAAAGGGCCTGTAACACTGCCTTGGGGAACGCCAGAAATCAGTTCTGTTTTACTCGATGATTATCCGTCAATTACTACGAACTGTTACCTCTCAGATAGGAAATCACAAATCTAGTCACATAACTGAGATGATATTCCATAAGCACGCAATTTCTCTACGAGCCACTTGTGTGGTACAGTGTCAAAAGCCTTCCGGAAATCCAGAAATACGGGATCGATCTGAAATCCCTTTTCAATAGCACTCAACACTTCGTGAGAATAAAGAGCTTGTTGTGTTTCACAGGAACGATGTTTTCTAAACCCATGTTGACTATGTGTCAATTGACCGTTTTCTTCGAGGTAATTCATAATGTTCGAAAACAATATATGTTCTAAAATCCTGCTGCATGTCGACGGTAACGATATGGGCCTGTAATTTAGTGGATTACTCCTACTACCTTTCTTGAATACTGGTGTGACCTGTGCAACTTTCCAGTCTTTGGGCACAGATCTTTCGCCGAACGAACGCTTGTATGTGATTGTTAAGTATGGAACTAATGCATCAGCATACTCCGAAAGGAACCTAATTGGTGTACTGTGTGGACCAGAAGACTTGCTTTTATTAAGTGATTTAAGTTGCTTCACTACTCTGAGGATATTTACTTCTATGTTATTCATGTTGACAGCTGTTCTTGATTCGAATTCTGGAATATTTACTTCGTCTTCTTTTGTGAAGGCATTTCGGAAGGCTGTGTTTAGTAACTCTGCTTTGTCGATGATTAGCTCACTGCTATCGCAATTGACGATGTCGTTGGGTCGACATGGGAACACACAGGGGTCGTACGCTGCGGTTCGCCGAACGGTGCGCTCCGAAGCACTTCTACCTGCACCAGCATTGAACTTTGTCGTCAGATCTACCGCGGACCGCCACCAATCCTGATTTACAGATCGTGCAAGTCTCCGACCCCCACGATCCGTGATGATTCCTGGACGTCCAACGCCTTGTCGTCTACTCGTCATTTCGCCGTCCTGCTACCACATTCCACAGATGCTCGCTAGCGAGAAGCTTTTCTGTTTCGGAGATGCATGTTCAGAGGCACCAGACCGTAACAATCTGCCCTTTGTCAGAATCTCTTATATCAGTACAATTCGTTATCTAGGGGGTATTCTACCGATAGAATGACTCCCTATTCGTCTTTGGTCCACCCATTTTCTTTCCTTACAGCTTCACATGCCCACAGCGCCACCAGGCCGCATCTAGTCTCACGATGGTCAGTGCTAATAATATTCTGCCTCACCACTATAGGTCGACCACAGTAATGCGCCCTTTTCCATCATACACTGTTGGCTATTAAAATTGCTATACCAAGAAGAAATGCAGATGATAAACGGGTATTCATGGGACACATGTATTATACTAGAACTAAAATGTGATTACATTTTCACACACTTTGGGTGCGTAAATCCTGAGAAATCAGTACCCAGAACAACCACCTCTGGCCGCAATAACGGCCTTGATACGCCTGGGCGTTGAGTCAAACAGAGCTTGGATGGCGTGTACAGGTACAGCTGCCCATGCAGCTTCAACACGTACCACAGTTCAACAAGAGTAGTGACTGGCGAATTGTGACGGCCACCATTGACCAGACGTTTTCAATTGGTGAGAGATCTGGAGAATGTGCTGGCCAGGGCAGCAGTCGAACATTTTCTATATCCAGAAAGACCCGTACCGGACATGCAACATGCGGTCGTGCATTATCCTGCTGAAATGTAAGGTTTCGCAGGGATCGAATGAAGGGTAGAGCCACGGGTCCGTAACACATCTGAAATGTAACGTCCACTGTTCAAAGTGCCGTCAATGCGAGCAAGAGGTGACTGAGACGTGTAACCAATGGCGCCCCATACCATCACGCCGGGTGATACGCCAGTATGTCAATGACGAATACACGCTTCCAATGTGCGTTCACCGCGATGTCGCCAAACACGGATGCGACCATCATGATGCTGTAAACAGAACCTGGATTCATCCGAAAAAATGACGTTTTGCCGTTCGTGCACCCAGGTTCGTCGTTGAGTACACCATCGCAGGCGCTTCTATCTGTGATGCAGCGTCAGGGGTAACCGTAGCCATGGTCTCTGAGCTGATAGTCCATGCTGCTGCAAACGTCGTCGAACTGTTCGTGCAGATCGTTGTTGTCTTGCAAACGTCCCCATCTGTTGACTCAGGGATCGTGGCTGCACGATCCGTTACAGCCATGCGGATAAGATGCCTGTCATCTCGACTGCTAGTGATACGAGGCCGTTAGGATCCAGCACGGAGTTCCGTATTACCCTCCTGAACCCACCGATTCCATATTCTGCTAACAGTGATTGGATCTCGTCCAACGCGAGCAGTAATGTCGCGATACGATAAACCGCAATCGCGATAGGCTACAATCCGATTTTTATCAAAGTCGGAAACGTGATGGTAAGCATTTCTCCTCCTTACACGAGGCATCACAACAACGTTCCACCAGGGAACGCCGGTCAACTGCTGTTTGTGTATGAGAAATCGGTTGGAAACTTTCCTAATGCCAGCACGTTGTAGGTGTTGCCACCGGCGCCAACCTTGTGTGAATGCTCTGAAAAGCTAATCATTTGCATATCACATCATCTTCTTCCTGTCGGTTAAATTTCGCGTCCTTTGCACGTCATCTTCGTGGTGTAGCTATTTTAATGGTCAGTAGTATATACATTTGCGGTTCTTATGAATCGAGCTTACTCCTTATACATTTGAAACGGGTGTCCTATTAAACCCCACTACCGTCACGGTCTTATGGATTTAAGTGTGTCACGCCCTTGGTTCTGGACATTGTTTCGTAATCAAAAGCACTAAGGCTTTGCGTCTAGACATTCCCATTCGCATCCGTCAGTCGACACCGCCAGTAAAAGAAGCGGCCCGTTTAACGGTGAGAAAATCGACCGAATTATTCTCTTTCTCGAGCCGACAGGAACAGGTCTCTCCCAGACTGCAACTACCGCTTATTGAATATTTGTAATTTCAATAATATTACCGTTTCCAGCAGTCTCTTATTGAATTTTTCTTGTTTCAGTTATGCTACTTCTGAACTCCTTCATCAACTATGGACTTCGCCGAGATGGAGTGGCTTGCTTCCCTCGATGATACAAATAGCCTACCACAGGCACAAGCACCCTGGAGTGGTACCTGCGGAGAGGTAAAACATTACATATGTTGGTATGGAAAATATATAAAGCAAACATTAGAGTGTGCATATGTGATTATGTATTCAATTCGATGTATCGTATTTTTATTTTTGTTTTTTTGTTTTGTTTTTAAGGAACAACGTGACTTGTCAGAGTAGTAGCTGCATTATATAGTGCTCAGAGACAGTAATTAATGAAGCACGCTATTAGATGTGTCGAGATTTCGTACTATCAATTTTTTGACATATGAAAATAGCTGTTTTCAATATTTATTGCGGTATATCTGCACCCGTGTCTGATATTGAACTGCGAACATGTGTAACTGGACTGAGTCGAAACGGATTATATTGTAATCTTGATAAAAATCTGATTTACGTAAAAACGCGTTGTCTTCCTCGTTTTCTGTGAAATGAACACATTTTTTATGTATTTCTCTACTGTTACAGTGGCTAAATCGAGAAGATTGAGGGCGGACTTTTTCGGCAGTATAATGACCGGACTCTTTACATGTTATTTCGTTATTTATTCTTAATAACAGAACCATCCTGCGACTTATCTGATGATCGTTTCCTCACTCTCGCGTACGTTTTTACGTAAGAATTTTGTTAAACTGATCTATCATCTGTCGCCGAAGAGTGACGTCGGCAATCGCTTCAATAGATTGACGTATCCTGCCTCACGGTTTACATTTGACGGTAAATTATTTCGTAAAAACGTGCTGAGTTAAGATAATTCAATACTTTGCTGTATTCTGTGTAAAAATAGAGCAACTTTATAATTCATCATCATTGGAGCTTTCTTTTTCTCGTCGCGGTATTCAACTTATGCAGAATTTCTTAGTTTTCATAGTCTCTTCACATCGTGAATTACGAAGAAATTTTTCTATTGAAATAACGCAGTCTTTAGAGAGAGAAGGAGGAACCGTTCAAAGGTTAGACTGACTTGTGGTTCCTGAAGATGAATAGAAGCCGTTTCAGTAGTTGCGGAGACAAGTCTGGATGACTGGCAGATCTGGCTTTGTAACATCAACCAAACTGGCCTTGCTGTGTCGATATTGCAAATGGCTGAAAGCAGAGGGGAAACTACAGCCGCTACTTGTTTTAGAGTGCATGCAGCTGTACCGTATGGCTTAACTGTGATGGCATCCTCTTAGGTAAAATTGTCTTGTTTTCGGAACCCAGGGCGGGGACTACCAAGGAAAGGGTCGTCATCAGAAGAAATAAAACTGGCGTTCTACGCGTCTCAGCACGTAATGTCAGACCCCTTAATTGGGTAGGTAAGTTAGGAAATTTAAAAAGGGAAAAAGATAGTTTGAAGTTACATATCGTGGAAGTTAGTGAATTGAGGTTGCAGGAAGGACTTCTGGTCAGGGGAATACAGGGCTTTCAATACATAATCAAATAGGGATAAAGTAGGAGTTGGACTAATAATGAAGAAGAAAATATGAATGCTGGTAAGCTACTATGAACAGCATAGTCAGCGCGTTACCGTAATCAAGGCAGATACAAAGCCAACGTCGAGTGCAGTAGGATAAGCTTGTATGCCTACTAACTCCGTAGATGACTATGACATTGAAATAATGTATGATGAAATGAAACATGGTTCAAATGGCTCTGAGCACTATGGGACTCAACTGCTGTGGTCATCAGTCCCCTAGAACTTAGAACTACTTAAACCTAACTAACCTAAGGACATCACACACATCCATGCCCGAGGCAGGATTCGAACCTGCGACCGTAGCAGTCGCACGGTTCCGGACTGCGCCCCTAGAACCGCGTGACCACCGCGGCCTGCCGATGAAATCAAAAGAAATTATTCAGGTAGTTCGGTGAGATGAAAATTTAATTGTGATGGGTGTCGAATTGTTAGAATGGAAAGGGAGAGAGGGAAAGATAGTGGGAGAACGTGGACTAGTGGTAAGGAATGAAAGAGAAAGCCGCTTGGAAGAATTTTGCACATGACAACTGAAGAGATTGCAGATAGGTAGGACATTAAGGAGATGAGAACCGGATAAACCGAAGGAACCAGAGGTTTCTGAATCTTTCAGAGGAGGCATTAAGCAATGATCGTCTGAAACAGTGTAAAGGAAAACAACGGAAGACGAATGAGTAACTTTGAGAGATGAAATAGGGATGGCAACAGAGGACTGAATAGATAAAAATACAAGACCTAGTGCACATCTCTGGATAACACAGATGATACAGACACTAAATGGCGAAAGAAAAAAAATAGAAAAATGCAGCAAACGATGCAAGCGAGAAAGAACATAGACGTCTAAAATTTGAGACGGCCAGATCGAGCAAAATGGCTAAGCACGAATGGTTAGAGGAGAAATACAAGACTGTAGAAGGAGACGTAGCTGGGGGAAAAACAGATGCCTCATATGGGCAAATTAAAGAGACCTATGGAGAAGAGAGAAACAGCTGTGTGAATATTGAGGTGACAAGCCAGTACTAAGCAAAGAGGGGAAAGCTGAAAGACGGAAGGAATATTCCATATATGGTAAACAAACGTGAGGACATTATTATACACTGGTGCGCAAAACTTAAGGACGAAAGTAACTTTCGGAAGATATGTCACTGCCAAGTAACATAGCTCAATGAAGTTTGGAGCGTACAGAAAAAGAGCTGCTACTGTATAGTACAGCAGGCAATCGAAGGAATTGCGCAATGAGACCAACAGAAATGACACTTCTATTCAAAGACAATAATTACGCTGAGGACACCGCGATTTACTTTGGTTCCCTGGACATTATAAAAGAAGGGATATGGTCTGTGAACACCACAGATGGCACTGATGCTCCGCTAAGAAAAATCTGCAGTTGAGATACCAGAAATATTCAAGCATATGGCTTCTTGCTGGAGATGAACCTTTCTTTCTGTTTGTTTGGATCATTAATGTCAGAAGCTTTATAGGCAGAAAAGTGGAGGTAATGAACTTGTACCACTATTGAAATAAGCCCTTCATGTACACAATATGATCAGAAGTATTCGGACACCTGGCGGAAAATGATTTACAAGTTCGTGGCGCCCTCCATCGGTAATGCTGGAATTCAATATGGTGTTGGCCCACCCTTAGCCTTGATGACAGCTTCCATTCTCGCAGGCATATCTTCAATCAGGTGCTACAAGCTTTCTTGGGGAATGGCAGCTGCACTGAGGAGAGGTATCGATTTCGGTCCGTGAGACCTGGACGAAGTCGGCGTTACAAAACAACCGAAAGGTGCTCTATAGGACTCAGGTCAGATTTCGGTCCGTGAGACCTGGACGAAGTCGGCGTTACAAAACAACCGAAAGGTGTTCTATAGGACTCAGGTCAGGACTCGGTGCAGGCCCGGCCATTACAGGGGTGTTACTGTCGTGCAACCACTCCGCCACAGGCCGTGCGTTATGAACAGGTGCCCGATCACGTTGAAAGATGCAATCGGCATCCCCGAATTGCTCTTCAACTGTGGGAAGCAAGAAGGTGCTTAAAACATCAGTGTAGACCTGTGCTTTGATAGTTACACGCAAAACAACAAGGAGTGCAAGCCCCCTCCATGAAAAACACGACCACACCATTACACCACCGCCTCCGAATTTTAGGGATTGCACTGCACACGCTGGCAGATGACGTTCACCAGGCATTCGCCACATTATACCCTGCCATCGGATCGCCATATTGTGTACCGTGATTCGACACTCCACACAACATTTTTCCACTATTCAACCGAATCCTTACACCAAGCGAGGCGTCGTTTGGCATTTACCAGCGTGATGTGTGGCTTATGAGCAGCCGCTCGACCATGAAATCCAAGTTTTCTCACCTCCCGCCTGTCATAGAACTTTCAGTGGATCCTGATGCAGTTTGGAATTCCTGTGTGATGGTCTGCATAGATGTCTGTCCATTGCACATTACGACCGTCTTCAACTGTCAGCAGTCTCTGTCAGTCAACAGACGATGTCGGCCTGTACGCTTTTGCGCTGTACGTGTCCCTTCACGTTTCCGCTTCACTATCACATCGGAAACGGTGGACCTAGGAATGTGGAAATCTCGCGTACAGACGCATGACACAGGTGACACCGAATCACCTGACATGTTCGAAGTCGGTGAGTTCCGCAGAGCGCCCCATTCTGCTCTCTCACGATGTCCATTGACTACTGAGGTTACTGATATGGAGTACCTGGTAGTAGGTGGCAGCACCTAATATGAAAAATGTATGTTTTTGGGGGTGTCCTGATACTTTTGATCACATTGTGTATGTCGCCTAATACAGTGCACCATGTTCGACAACGCACAATGAGCAGCGTTTCTCAAAACACTTGTGGCTGCATCAACATTTTACTCTGTCGTCAGCTCTGCCCCAGGTCGCAGCCTAAAACGCTTTACAGAGCGGGAAGGCATCCATCGTCTGCGTATGGGTTGAGGAGTAGACGTCGATCAGCTTATCGCCTACTCCTAGTTTCAACGCCCTTCAAATAATCTCCGTAGATTATTACGACAGTAGTGTGTGAACGCCATACCAGCTTCTCTGTTACGGAGATGCTCGTTGCCAGGCTCCGGGCTGTAACAATCAGCTCTTTGCCAAAATCGTTATTTCCACACGTGAGATCCATATAGTCTCTAGAATGACTGCCCATTCGTCTTTGTTCCGTTTACATACTTTTTTCACCTCGTCATTTGCCCGCAACGCAAAAAGGCGGCTTTCAGTTTCGTGGTGGGCAGTGGTCACGTTTTGAATCATCAGCGTCATATTTCAAGCCTCAATTATATCGTGAACTATACATAATCTACGCTTTAAAACTTCTTGTCCTACACTGTGTGGCATACAATGATATACATGGTCCAACCACATTAATGTGACCACAACCTACGTTCGACGTCAACGTGCAAGAATCGCTCTCAAATGGTTGGTGGTAGCACCAGCAAGAGAGGGTATATAAAGTATGTCGGTGGAGGGGGAGGGTGGGGAGGTTGCAGGTAACAGTGCAGTCGTTGTCGTATAGTGGAAATGGAGCCATCTATCTGACGTACAAAAGGGCATCATCACTGACTTTCGGGCCAATGGTGGAAGTATTTCCGGAGCAGCTGAGTTTTTAAGCTGTTCACCTGTTGCTGTGGTTACAGCACTCGTATACCGTGCAAGGCAAAATGGCGCTATCCAGAGCCAGAGCAGAAGCAAATGTAGTGCACCATAGGACATAACAGCAAAGCCGATACGAATACAGTTTTATCCGACGTCTGCAGCTGGTGGTCGCGTTCTCGCTTCCCGAGGACGGGGTCGTGGGTTCGATTCCTGTTGGGGTCAAGGATTTTTCACCTGCCTCGAGATAACTGGGTGTTTGTGTTGTCCTTATCATTTCATCATCATTCATGGACGTGCGAGTTTGGACTGAGAAAAGGTTGGGAATTTGTACGCGCGCTGATAACTGCGGAGTTGAGCGCCTCGTAATCCAAACTTCATCATTCATTTTTTTTTTCAAGGGTGGCGTATGCTCCCCCCACCCCTGTCCTCCGGTGTAGACGTGACATCACAGTTTTGATGTCAAATGAATTAATTAAATTGCTCAATTAATTGCCATCTCCTCCTCTGGGAAATACCCAGCCGATTTGGGGGTCCCCTCGTCCTCTCCATCTAGGAGATCAAACCGTGTGCCAGACTAGGGCTTAAACCTGGGACCTTTGCCTTTGAAGTCTGGAGCGTAAAAGAAGAGGTGCTGGCGCAATTTTGATATCAAATTAATTAATTAATGAAATTATCAATTAATTACCGCTCCCTCCCCCACCTGGAAAATTGGCGAGAAATTCAAAATAGGCAGAAAATTCAAAATTGGCGGGAAACTTAAATAGTCGTGGTAAATTCGACTTTTCGTGTTAAATTCCAGTGCTAATTACATTGCATTGCAGAATACGTAATAGTAACAATAATATTATATTCATTATTTATGAAAATTGAATTTTTATATCGCTGGTGGGGAAGGATGTAAAGTAGTCTCTTATTTGATCATCTCTGGAATACTGACGCAGTCCAACTATGACGTCATAATACAAGATGACCGACCCAGAATACTGCTGCAGTATAACTCCTCTCCTTCTATTTGTGAGAAACTGAAAAAAATCTGTGGGAAAGTTCAAATCTTTTCCACTGGCTGTGAAGCATGGGTATTGTGGAGGTGTAGTTGTCTTTGATCAAGTGCTAGAGAAGAGTCCTAGTCAATGTTGTCAATAGCCGCTGGATGTAGAGACGATATTTTCGCTATTCGTCTAGCATTAGAGAGTTGCTCCAGCCAATCACTCCAGCCAATAGCCCTGTGTGGGAAGGATGGGTGATGGTAAAAATAATAATGAGACAACAAACTATCACTGAAGAGCAGGGGAGTAGCCTCCTGCCGGTCTACAAGTCAATAGTTGCTGAGAGGGACACAAGTATGGGTAATAAAGCTCTCCCAGTTGTCCGTGCAGTCTAGTGCACTGCTTTCCGGGCGGGAAGGCGTGCCGGTCCCCGACACGAATCCGCCCGCGGATTAGTGTCGAGGTCCAGTGTGCCGACCAGTCTGTGGATGGTTTTTAAGGCGGTTTTCCATCTGCCTCAGCGAATGCGGGCTGGTTCCCCTTACTCCGCCTTAGTTACACTATGTCGGCGATTGCTGCGGAAACACTTTCTCCATGGGGGGCGGGGGGGGGGGGGGGTCCAGGGGGACAAACCGCACAATAACCCTGGGTTCCGTGTGGGGCGGTGGTGAGGTGAGTGGACTGCTATGACCTGTTGTGGGGTTGTGAGGGCTACGGCGGGGACGAAGCCTCTCCGTTGTTTCTAGGTCCACAGTTCCATACAATACAATACAATGGGTAATAACATTACCTTGGGGGTCTACTGTCCTAGCCCTGCTTTAAGTGGGGTAGGGCGTCAAACGGGCCGACTTGGAGCAGGAGAGGCACCACAGGACTTTTTAATTTCCACTGTCTATACTGTTACAAATAAATTCATAAAACTTTGAAAGCATGATCAGGAAGGATTCAGGATTCATACTCATAGCCGTGGAAGCTCAAAAACGTAACATAATACATTTTTTTACATGCGAAATTTCATCATTTTTTCACTTACTATAGTTACATGTGTATGAAACTCTAGAGTTTATTTAATTTATGAAAAAATGAATAAACTGTTACCTTTTAAACTTCGTGTTTAGAAAAAAACTCAAATTTTATAGTTAATTATCTCAATTTTTACCACAGTTTTTAATAGATTTGGAAAATTCTAGAGTTTCATACACCTGTAAGTACTGTTTGTGTGCTGTGCAAAATTCATCGAAGAATCTCTCTTACTCAGGAAGAAAAGTGTACCTACAGAAACAAATGCTGCCAGTAGTAAGTGAAAAAAATGATGAAATTTCACATGTAAAAAAAGGTATTTTGCTACGTTTTTGAACGTCCACTGCTACGAGTGTGAGTCCTCAATCCTTCCTGGTCATGCTGACAAAGTTGTATGAATTTATTTGTAACAGTATAGACAGTGGAAATTAAAAAGTCCTGTAGTGCCTCTCCTGCTCCAAGTCGGCCCGTTTGACGTCCTACCCCCCCTTAAATCCATGCTCCATACGGAAAAGAGTAATGTAGCAACAGCCTTGTTGAATGAAAAACACTTATACCTACTTAGGAGTTGCAAGTCACATCCTAGCGAACAGCAACGTGGGCAATACATCTTATACGACATTTTTATGAGTGTAGTGCTCATTGTCGTACAGCATCTCAAAACGAAAAAACTAGCCAGTTACCTTCAGTTTAGTCCAGTACCATCTACTGAGTCCATTGTGTAACTGAGGAGCCAACCGCCGGCTGCTTTCTTTGTCCCTGCCCAGTCGTGACATGCTAAGCCGTGACTCCTGGTCGGCCGAGCTCTCATGACCGAGACTGCCGTTGCCCACAGACCGGCGTCGCTGACTCCAAATATATTGCGAGACAAGCAGGCGTGAGTTGGTCATAGAGTTCTAATTGCAGTTTCACCCCTGACATAGACTCCCCAGTTTAAAAAAAAAATCCACCTTATCTGATTTGCTGTTGTTGTCCGTACACCTAGAATTACTCACGCGAAGCCGCGCGGAGTAGCCGTGCGATCTGAGGCACCTTGCCACGGTTCGCGCGGCTCCCCCAGTCGGAGGTTCTTGTCTTCCCTTGGGCATGGGTGTGTGTGTGTGTTGTCCTTAGTGTAAGTTAATTTAAGTAGTGCGTAAGTTTAAGTAGTGTATAAGAGACCGATGACATAAGCGGTTTGGTCCCATAGAACTTACCACAATTTTATTTCTCACGCGAAATGTAGGTTCCACCCTTTTATGCACGTTACTTTCGAAGACAGAAGAAATCGATGCATATACGCACTTTCACATCGCTAAAGTATGATTATTTGTTGATTTTTAGTGTGAAAATCCTGTAAAATAGTGTGGCATAGGCTATATTTCCTCTAAGTATTCGCTCATCCAGTAAAAAAAAGCTGTTATCAACTTAAAACCTGCATCACAGTACTAGAATATTAACATCATTTTTGGTTCATGATAGAGTGCTAAGCACGTGCTCTACCTTTGTCACAGGATGCCTCCTCCCTTTCGAACTTTCTAAAGGCAGTCAAGTGCCTCATCAATTACGAAGTCTCTTAATGGGGGTAGGATGTCAAACGGGCCGACTTGGAGCAGGAGAGACATCACAGGACATTTTAATTTCCGCTGTCTATACTTTTACAAATAAATTCATAAAACGTTAACAGCATGACCAGGAACGATTCCGGATTCATACTCATAGCAGTGGAAGCTCAAAAACGTAACAAAACACTTTTTTTTACATGTGAAAATTCATAATTTTTTCACTTAATACTGGCTGCATTTGTTGCTATAGGTACACTTTTCTTCCTAAGTAAGAGAGATTCTTCGATGACTTTTGCACAACATACATACCATACTTACTGGTGTATGAAACTCTAGAATTTATTTAATTTATGAAAAAACTAATGAGCTGTTATATGTTAAACTTCATGTTTAGAAAAAACACAAATTTTATACTTAATTACCTCAATTTTTACCACAGTTTTTAATAGACGTGGAAAATTCTAGAGTTTCATACACCTTTAAGTATGGTTTGTATGCTGTGCAAAATTCATCGAAGAATCTCTCTTACTTATGAAGAAAAGTGTACATATAGCAACAAATGCTGCCATTAGTAAGTGAAAAAAAATGATGAAATTTCACATGTAAAGGAAATTATTTCGTTATGTATTGGAACTTCCACTGCTAAGCGTGTGAATTCTGAATCCTTCCTGGTCATGCCGACAAAGTTTTAGGAATTTATTTGTAAAAATATAAACAGTGGAAATTAAAATGTCTTGTGGTGCCTCTCCTGCTCCAAGTCGGCCCGTTTGACGTCCTACCCCCCCTTAAGGTACCCAAATAATACAGAGGAATTGTAAATATTAGGCTAATACTAATGTATCACTTTGTGAATTCAGTAGTGTAGGTGATTTTATTACGATGGCCATTTCTCGTTTTGTAGGTGAGAGATTGAAATTTCTATAAAAGATCTCACCACAACGAAAAAAAGCGCCTAATTACCACTCCACTTAACGAATCATATCTGAGGCATTCTCGCCCTCGCTTGAACGTGCCCCGTGGCGCATCATTCATATCAAATCGATTGACTGATTAATTAAATTGATCATGGGAGTCCCTTTGCATGGTTGGCAGCTGCGCTAGGTTTGTAGTTTGAGGTCCATGGTATGAACAGCTCGATCGAGGCGACAGGGTTTTTATCTGGGTAGTGTAGTGGCCAGAGGAGTATGGTAAACACATCATGGTGCTCTTCGAACCACGCACGTTCGCTGACATCTTGCGAACCATGGATGAAGGTTATCAGAGAGATGCTATATTCCTTGACTTCCGGAAAGCGTTTGACTCGTTGCCCCACTGCAGACTCCTAACTAAGGTACGAGCATATGGGATTGGTTCCCAAATATGTGAGTGGCTCGAAGACTTCTTAAGTAATAGAACCCAGTACGTTGTCCTCGATGGTGAGTGTTCATCGGAGGTGACGCTATCATCTGGAGTGCCCCAGGGAAGTGTGGTAGGTCCGCTGTTATTTTCTATCTACATAAATGATCTTATGGATAGGGTGGATAGCAATGTGCGGCTGTTTGCTGATGATGCTGTGATGTACGGGAAGGTGTCGTCGGTGAGTGACTGTAGGAGGATACAATATGACGTGGACAGGATTTGTGATTGGTGTAAAGAATGGCAGCTAACTCTAAATATAGATAAATGTAAATTAATGCAGATGAATAGGAAAAAGAATTACGTAATGTTTGAATACTCCATTAGCAGTGTAGCGCTTGAACAGTCACGTCGATTAAATATTTGGACGTAACAATGCAGAGCGATATGAAGTGGGACAAGCCTGTAATGGCAGTTGTGGGGAAGGCGGATAGTCTTCTTCGGTTCACTGGTAGAATTTTGGGAAGATGTGGTTCATCTGTAAAGGAGACCGCTTATAAAACACTAATACGACCTATTCTTGAGTACTGCTCGAGCGTTTGGGATCCCTATCAGGTCGTATTGAGGGAGGACATAGAAGCAATTCAGAGGCAGGCTGCTAGATTTGTTATTGGTAGGTTTGGTCATCACGCGAGTGTTACGGAAATGCTTCAGGAGCTCGGGTGGGAGTCTCTGGAGGAAAGGAGGCGTTCTTTTGGTGAATCGCTACGAGGAAATTTAGAGAACCAGCATTTGAGGCTGACTGCAGTACAATTTTACTGCCGCCAACTTATATTTCGCGGAAAGACCACAAAGATAAGATAAGAGAGATTAGGGCTTGTACAGAGGCATATAGGCAGTCATTTTTTCCTCGTTCTGTTTGGGAGTGGATGGTTCAAATGGCTCTGAGCACTATGGGACTTAACAGCTGTGGTCATCAGTCCCCTAGAACTTAGAACTACTTAAACCTAACTAACCTAAGGACATCACACACATCCATGCCCGAGGCAGGATTCGAACCTGCGACGGTAGCAGTCGCGCGGTTCCGGACTGCGCGCCTAGAACCGCGAGACCACCGCGGCCGGCCTTGGGAGTGGAACAGGGAGAGAAGATGCTAGTTGTGGTACGAGGTACCCTCCGCCACTCACCGTATGGTGGATTGTGGAGTATGTATGCAGATGTAGATGTAGATGTAGAGCTTTGTTCTGCTGGTAGAAGTCGTCGTGACGAAGAAAAACAAACTGCGCGTAGGGGTGGACATGATCTTGAATGATAGATGCATATTTATGTTGATCCAAAGCGCCTTCCACAATGATGAGATCACCCAGGGAATGACACAAAAACACTCTCCAGAACGCTTTCTTCTTAGGGCTGGACTTCCTTTCGTGAGTTTTGTGTGCCCATAGATGGATGGAGTGACATCGTAATAGGTAGACTAAATTTACATCTACATCTGTGTGCATACTTTCCAAGTTTTTGTATGGGGCGTGGTAGAGGGTACACCGTACTACTACTTGTCACTTTCGTTCCTACTATACTCACAAATAGAGTGAGGGAAGAAAAGACTGTCTACATGGTGGTCCATTGATAGTGACCGGGCCAAATATCTCACGAAATAAACATAAAACGAAAAAACTACAAAGAAGGAAACTCGTCTAGCTTGAAGGGGTAAACCGGATGGCGCTATGGTTGCCCCGCTAGATGGCGCTGCCATAGGTCAAACGGATATCAACTGCGTTTTTTAAATAGGAACCCCCATTTTTATTACATATTCGTGTAGTACGTAAAGAAATATGAATGTTTTAGTTGGACCACTTTTTCGCTTTGTGACAGATGGCGCTGTAATAGTCATAATTTTAGACGAACAGTTGGTAACAGGTAGGTTTTTTAAATTAAAATACGGGACGTAGGTACATTTGAACATTTTATTTATGTTGTTCCAATGCTATACATGCACCTTTGTAAAGTTATCATTTCTGAGAACGCATGCTGTGACAGCGTGATTACCTGTAAATACCACATTAATGCAATAAATGCTCAAAATTATGCCCGTCAACCTCAATGCATTTGGCAATACGTGTAACGACTTTCCTCTCAACAGCGAGTGGTTCACCTTCCTTAATGTTCGCACATGCATTGACAATGCGCTAACACATGTTGCCAGGCGTTGTCGGTGGATCACGATAGCAAATATCCTTCAACTTTCCCCACAGAAAGAAATCCGGGGACGTCAGATCCAGTGAACTTGCGGGCCATGGTATGGTATGGTATGTTGACTTCGGTGCTTGTGTTGACATGCGACTCATTGCTCTACAGTACTAGCATCAAGCACATCAGTACGTAGCATGAACAGGTTAGTGTTCATCACGAACGTGGTTTTGCAGTCAGTGCAATGTTTACAAATGCGGAGTTGGCAGATGCCCATTTGATGTATGGATTAGCACGGGGCAATAGCCGCGGCGCGGTACGTTTGTATCGAGACAGATTTCCAGAACGAAGGTGTCCCGACAGGAAGACGTTCGAAGCAATTGATTGGCGTCTTAGGGAGCACGGAACATTCCAGCCTATGACTCGCGACTGGGGAAGACCTAGAACGACAAGGACACCTGCAATGGACGAGGCAAGTCTTCGTGCAGTTGACGATAACCCTAATGTCAGCGTCAGAGAAGTTGCTGCTGTACAAGGTAACGTTGACCACGTCACTGTATAGAGAGTGCTACGAGAGAACCAGTTGTTTCCGTACCATGTACAGCGTGTGCAGCCACTATCAGCAGCTGATTGGCCTCCACGGGTACGCTTCTGCGAATGGTTCATCCAACAATGTGTCAATCCCCATTTCAGTGCAAGTGTTCTCTTTACGGATGAGGCTTCGTTCCAACGTGATCAAATTGTAAATTTTCACAATCAACATGTGGGGGCTGACGAGAATCCGCACGCAATTGTGCAATCACGTCATCAACACAGATTTTCTGTGAACGTTTGGGCAGGCATTGTTGGTGATGTCTTGATTGGGCCCCATATTCTTCCACCTACGCTCAATGGAGCACGTTATCATGATTTCATACGGGATACTCTACCTATGCTGCTAGAACATGTGCCTTTACAAGTACGACACAACATGTGGTTCATGCACGATGGAGCTCCTGCACATTTGAGTCGAAGTGTTCGTACGCTTCTCAACAACAGATTCGGTGACCGATGGATTGGTAGAGGCGGATCAATTCCATGGCCTCCACGCTCTCCTGACCTCAACCCTTTTGACTTTCATTCATGGGGGCATTTGAAAGATCTTGTCTACGCAACCCCGGTACCAAATGTAGAGACTCTTCGTGCTCGTATTGTGGACGGCTGTGATACAATACGCCGTTCTCCAGGGCTGCATCAGCGCATCAGGGATTCCATGCGACGGAGGGTGGATGCATGTATCCTCGCTAACGGAGGACATTTTGAACATTTCCTGTAATAAAGTGTTTGAAGTCACGCTGGTACGTTCTGTTGCTGTGTGTTTCCATTCCATGATTAATGTGATTTGAAGAGAAGTAATAAAATGAGCTCTAACATGGAAAGTAAGCGTTTCCGGACACATGTCCACATAACATATTTTCTTTCTTTGTGTATGAGGAATGTTTCCTGAAAGTTTGGCCGTACCTTTTTGTAACACCCTGTATAACGGTTACCTGGCCAGTGTAATCAGACTGCAGGAAAAAAATACTCACTTCCCTGTCGGTACCTTCCAGAACTTCATTGATTTTCTTCCTGAACATCTCGCAGCAATTTGCACTGCAAAAGGTGGTTATTCAGGCTTCTGCCGTGTGGTTACATTAGTGTGACTGGACAGTGTATGTAGATACTGTGGGCAAAATCTATTGCGATTAGGGTGAATAGCAAATAAGCAATCGCCTTGCTGCAGTGGATACACCGGTTCCCGTGAGATCACCGAAGTTAAGCGCTTTCGGGCGTGGCCGGCTCTTGGATGGGAGACCATACGGGCCGCCTTGCGCTGTTGCCCATTTTCGGGGTGCACTCAGTCTCGTGATGCCAACTGAGGAGCTACTCGACCGAATAATAGCGGCTTCGGTCAAAGAAAACAATCTTAACGACCAGGAAAGCGGTGTGCTGACCCCACGCCCCTCCCATCCGCATCCTCATGAGAATGACACGGCGGTCGGATGGTATCAATGGGCCACTTGTGGCCTGACGACGGAGTGCTTTTTAATAGCAAAGAAGTAGTAAATTAAAATGGCTTGATATTTAAGAATTACTACTTATAATTTTAAACAAATGTTTCTGACGTCATTTCCCGAGAGCTATGTGTCACTCAATGATATAGTCTTTCTGGTACATTCAGTGGCATATGTGAATACTGTCTGCAAAACGTGTTGTAAATAGAGTTACTAGTAAGCAAATAATAAAGTAAAACATCATGTGTGGTGCTGAAGATGTGTTGGAGAGCAGTGAAAATATAGCAAGCAATAAAAAATTTCTTTCATTATTCTGCAGGGCAGATCACCGAGAAAAAGTTTCATAATGGCTTGAAATTGTGTGTATTCTCTCTAGGAAGTTGCTAAGTTCTCTCATCCTCAAGTACTGGATGAATAAAGTCTAGGTATTCCGTGATCTATACTGCCTCAAGACAATAACAAACTTTCTAACTGTAGTTCTTATCTTGTTGAGCTGCACTATTAACATCAAATTATAACTGTTAATGGGCAGATTGTGATAGGAATTTAAATTATTAAGTTTGGCCAATAATTGCGTGAAATATTGAAAATCTAATTATTGTTTATTCTACACTGCAACTGGTACTAGGTTCTGGGCTTTGGGGTAGCGCGTTAGGAATATAGATGGTCGCCATCAACTAGAGTTAATTGCATTTCGGATCCTGTACATTGTACACCAGCGAAAGGGTAATGTACTACGAGTGGGCTCTTGCAATGTTAGAAGTTTAACGTGACAGGTAAACTAGAAAATATTAAAATGGAAAGGCTCACTCTAGGTGTATTGGGGGGTCTGTGAACTGAAATGGAAACAAGATTACTAATCCTAGTCAGACGAGTGTAGGATAGTATCAGTAGCAGCAGAAAATCGTGCGACGGAAGTATAATTGGTTATGGATGATAAGCAGCACAAAGAGTGAGTTACTGTGATCATTTTCCCTGATAATCCAAAAATTCTTTATTCCAGTCAACATTCACGAAAAGTCTTTTTTCTTAACCTAGGAGTACTAAATTGTAGGTTCGCCTGTCTTCAGTCTATAAAAATGGTTCAAATGGCTCTGAGCACTATGCGACTTAACTTCTGAGGTCATCAGTCGCCTAGAACTTAGAACTAATTAAACCTAACTAACCTAAGGACATCACACACATCCATGCCTGAGGCAGGATCGAACCTGCGACCGTAGCGGTCACGCGGTTCCAGACTGAAGCGCCTTTAACCGCACGGCCACACCGGCCGGCTCTTCAGTCTATCTTCTAAGACAATTTTTAGGGTTAGTATTGGCTCATTAGTCCCCAAATTATTCTGGAACACAAATGTTCTTCCACATGGTCGGTTACTACATGTCATGCCATCCTTCTGTAATCCAGTGAATTGAAAAGACTGTAGAGTCTGGTGCCACATTTTGGGAACTATAGTACATTTAAAAAATGGTTCAAATGGCTCTGACTGAGCACTGTGGGACTTAACATCTGGGATCATCAGTCCCCTAGTCTTAGAACTACTTAAACCTAACTAACCTAAGGACATCACACACATCCATGCCCAAGGCAGGATTCGAACCTGTGACCGTAGCAGCAGCGCGGTTCCGGACTGAAGCGCCTAGAACCACTTGGCCACAAGGGCCGGCTATAGTACATTTAGATCAGCTTAAATTCAGTAGATCTGTTGTTAAATGAATAACTATTGTCATCATTGGATAAGTGATAGTAAAAGTAGCCAAATCCATAGTGTATAAAAAGAAATATTTTAGTTTAAAAATAGTTCAAACTTAACAATCGATAAAAATTAATTACAGTTACATAATTACTGGCATTTACTGTTTGAGATTAGGCCGGGAAACCGCTTATCGTAACAAACATCATGCACAATTTTAATTTTCTTCTAGTAAGGCTACACTTAAAATGGGCAATTATGAGTGCATTTCGTTGAATTTTCGATCTTGACCTGTTGTTAAGCACTTGAAACGAAAACTATTTGCTGGAAAAAATCATCCAAGTATTCCGTTGGGCGTAGGGGACGCCAGATTACCGGTACATTAACAGCAATTTCATAATGTATAAAAAGAAATAATTTTAGTTTAAAAATAGTTCAAACTTAACATTCGATAAAAACTAATGCCTCGAATTCAGTCAAAAACTTCAGTTTGTTGTACATGTTTATTACAGTTACATAATTACTGGCATTTACTCTTTGAAATTAGACCGGGAAACCGCGTATCGTAACAAACGTCATGCACATTTTTAATTTTCTTCTAGTAAGGCTACACTTAAAATGGGCAATTATGAGTGCATTTCGTTGTATTTTCGATCTTGGCTTGTTGTTAAGCACGTGAAATGAAAGTTATTTGCTAGAAAAAATCATCCCGTTATTCCGTTGGAAGTAGGGGACGCCAGATTACCGGTACATTAACAGCAAGTATGCTGCCACCAAGTCGTCAACGAAATTTTACGGAATTAAACAGTTGAAAATGGGCCAGAATATAATGAAATACCGTCTCACTGCCAGATTAACTTAGCGATTTTTCTTCACGTGTTTAAATGGGCAATTATGAGTGCATTTCGTTGTATTTTCGATCTTGGCTTGTTGTTCAGCACGTGAAATGAAAGTTATTTGCTAGAAAAAATCATCCCGCTATTCCGTTGGAAGTAGGGGACGCCAGATTACCGGTACATTAACAGCAAGTATGCTGCCACCAAGTCGTCAACGAAATTTTACGGAATTAAACAGTTGAAAATGGGCCAGAATATAATGAAATACCGTCTCACTGCCAGATTAACTTAGCGATTTTTCTTCACGTGTTTAAAGAACAATTCGAACTAACCGCCGCCGCCGCCGCCGCCGCCAGTAGTTCTCCGTATGCCCGCTTCAGCGCTAGCAGCTCCACCAGAGACTACTGCAACGCTGTTGTGGCTGCTTGCTACTAGCAACTTTGGACGCATATGTTTTGATCCCTGTCGTCAGTAGTGAGTGGAGGCTTGTGTTGTGTGGTGTTGGTCGGGGCTTGCGAAATTATAGCGTTTTAAAATCACTGGCAATGTCGTCGCTGTCGCTTCCGAGGGTTTTGCAGCAACGCAAGACCGGCTTAGAATTGGAGAGGGAGAATTTTGAAAAGAACCAGGTAAGAGATATCAGTTAATAATCTTGTCTTTGACAGCGTGAAAGAAACTACCTTGAGATAAGTGCGTTAGGTTGAGAAAATATGTATTCTACAGCTGCGGTACAAAGTGCAAAACTTTTGGAGTGCTCGTCATTAGTTCGGTTTATTTCCTGTCAGTTTACTTTTTAAATAAGTTCTTGAAATCTATTTTTCTGATTTTTTTTATCGTGTTATATGTGCTTTGAGTGCAATTTAGTTCGTACAGTTTTCCTTTAAATGGCTGTGAAACTTGGCACTGGAGAAAATTACTGTTTAGCATTAGTGTTTTAGCATTTATTGTTCTGTCTCGGCTGCGCGCGTGTATTGGCGCGAAAATATGTAAACATTGGTGACAGTACAATCATAAATGTCCTGGTACAAGTTATTTTGATAGGCATGTTACCTCTCATTTTAATTTTCTTTTCGGATGTACACTTCAGAAACTTCTAGGAAAGCTGGCAACTAATGCTGCGAACGAAGGCAGAAGTTTAAACCATTGCGTAGTTCATGGTATTAACAGGAGTGAATTTTGTATGAGAACTGAATATTAAATATGTGCTTGCAGTGTCATTGGGTCATTGACAGAACGCATGTATAACGACACAGCAACAGATGCTAGAAAGTAGTCAGTATTTAATTTATCTATTTTTCTAACACTTTTTCAGTCATATCATATTCTGGTAAAACGAGATTCTTTCAGAAATGTGATATTTGAAAATTCACAGATTTCATTCTTTAACTGCGCATAAATCATACATATCAGTTATTAGGAAACATAGTTGTAACTCTTCTGGGTCCAGGCACTGTTGATTGTCTGACCTACAACAGAGTAACAACTAACAAACAAAATGACAGATGGTGTTTGTCGAACATTGAGATAATCAGTTATTCGATCTATTGAAAATACTCATTGCAGCTAATAGTATTAAAGCTAACCAGGACCTACGGTTGAGCCCTAATTGTTAATCACAAAAATCTAGTTCTTGCCTCCTGCTGCCACTACTAGAATTTCTAGGTAAGGCATACTCGCAGTGCCCCGTAAAAGGGGTCGAAAGACTGAGGGAGGATGAACAATTTTTCAGGGTTTGAATACTTTGATAACCTCGATTTCTCTCTTTCCGCGAAGTAAACTGAGTTGGTGACCCTACATATGAATAGTTATACATTATTCGTGAAACTGAAGTCAGCCGATTGACTGGCAATACCGTGTCAGTCTTAATTTGGAAATATGTTTAAAAAAAGTATTATGCTGAGTAGTATGCTGTCGTTATATGAAAGGCAAAGTGAATGCGTAATTCATCTGACAGACATTAAGAACCTATTTTGAATGATGGTTGTATTGCAGTCTGTCATCTATAGTAAACACAAACAGATCACTGTTAGGCAGTAATTACATATTCGGTGTTCACATACTCTGGTTTAAGACGAAGAAACACCAATTCAACAGCAAACACATTATTTACGACAGTGTATATTTCGGAGCTAATGGTAACATATACCAAGTTCCCGAATCTGTGTAATTTTTTACATTATCTGATGTAACTTGGGTTCTGTGTGAGATGGTTACTCTTAGCTTTCGAACGGTTATCTGGTGGATAAAGGGCGACCTCACGATAGTTTGTGGGGGGAGGCACCAATTATTTTGATGGAAGAAAAACCTCTATCTACATTACATTTTTTCCTGTCTTTGAAAGCTAAGAGGGGGGGGGGGGGGGCTTGTCGCGTGTCCCCCCCCCCTCCCACCGTCCTTTCGTTCCGGCATGGGCTTCCTCGTGGTAGATGCGATAGTTTGCAGCAGTGTACCCCGATGTCGCAGACAGTAAGAAGTAAGAGCAATTGAAACACAGTTCCCGTTTCTCCATTTGTCCTTGGGGAAAACTTGGTCGTGGTTTATGTTTACATATCATGACAAGCTTGTATCTTATGACGTGGGGGCGACGTGGTTGAAACACAAACAAAACCAGCGCACTAGGTACAGCTGCGTTATGCTTACTCGTAATTTTCGTTAAACGTTTGTCTTCGTTCGCTGTTAGACCTGCATTATGGAGGAACGGCCTCAGTTTCCTCATCAAGCCATTCAGATTGAACTGTTTTTTGATTTTCCTGCAGTAAGGCAAATGCTGGGTTGGTTCCTGCTCCCTGTCATCATAGCTTACGCTTTTTGCGGGTCGACAGAAGCGTCCGATCCAACGCGTCGGCTTTGACCCGTGACGTAAGGGTGTTGTCGTGTGTGACGTCATGACGGTGCGGAGTTTGGTTTGAGTGTGGCTGTCTCCAGTTCTGTTTCATCTTATTTTATTAACTTTTCTGATCTGTTAGTTCTATCTCGTGAGATTTTTTTATTTAAAAACACTTATTACTTATTTTAATTATGTTTCCTCCAATTTCTGTTTTAGTTTATTATATTTATCTTTCTGATCTGTTCATTCTATCCCGTGTGATTTTTTTAAAAGACAAACACTAATCAGCTACTGAAGCATCTTTATCTTCTATGGGTTGCAGGGGTTACGACCGCTGGGGAGGTGGGTGGGTATTCATGCATGGCTGTCTTCACTTACACGTTGTAGCTACGCAAGGCGTCTAAATTTGTTTATATTTGGTTTGCACCCCACCCAAAACACCCCATTTCCCGCGCTTGTCCCGTTAGTGTCATTAGGCTTCTTGTGGAAAGTGTGTGTGTTTTTGTTTCCGCCATATTTGTGACGTCATGGGTCAAAGCAGACGGGCGGGATCGGACGCTTCCGTATTTCCCTTTTTACTGGTTGCATTATACAACACTGGCTCAGATCTTAGCAGACTGTGGTAACATAGCCGTAACGAAGATGATTCCATGCCATTGGCAGAACTGCCAAGGCTGTTTCCCCCCCCCCCCTTTCCCATACACTCCCCACTGGAAACCGTTGTTTACGTGATCTAGGAAAAAGAATGGACGTAGATCAAATTAGTAGTCTTCGCCTTCAGAGTATGATCAGTTTGAGGCACACGTGCCAACACTCTTACTACTGCTTGGAACATACGTGAAAGTCGTTTTCCGAGAGTCAGTGGAAGTGCTCCGCTGCCCCCAGCTTACGTCTCAAGTGTCAACGGGTTGTGCTTCAATGAAACTGCTCACTGTGCAAAGTTCTGCACTAATACGCCACGACAGATAGTTGGCAATGCGTTCAGTGTCCTTTTTTTTATTGCATAATGGACATTTTCTTGGTTTAAATTATGTACCTACTCCGACAGTGCTCTTCCATATCATGTGTTACGTAACTACATTAAACAATAAATTGCGTAGAAAGTTCTACTGTATTGCTATGAAATCTTGAAGACATAGTTGATTAGATTAAAAAATTACTGTTAGTTCCCTGTGTCATAAGAACAGCTATGAACTTTTCCGACCAAGGAATCAGAAAAGTGAGCGTAGTATGCAAACTTTCACTCGTTCAGATCTTGTAGGATAATATTTTACTCTTTGACAATAAATATGTATTGCACAAACAAAAGTAAACTGTGTTTCACATATAGAAACCGTTTAGAATATGGTAAGATACGTGGAATATAGTCCACAGCCTTGCATTTTTTAATGTACGTGAAGTGTGATATCTAAATTCCGATTAAGGGTAATATAATTGACGCATTCAGGCGTATAGCTCGAGAAGAAAAAAAACCTACTCTATCTTAAAGTGAACCTGATTTTGTCATGGTGGAGCAAAGACGCGTCTTTTACGTTCTAGCCCCCAAAACTTGATATGGACGACTGGAAAGCAAAGCAAAATTTATTTTTTCGTAAATACGAATGTTTTGGAAAAGTTAGCAAGAAACAGCATTTTTTTTCCCCTAGAAACTCGATTGAAGACCACTTGGAATTGCACCTCCCGAAGTCTCTTTCTAAACGCGCAAGGACACTGTTGCTTTCCCGACACGCTGAGAAGCATACTTCGCTGATCTTCCTTGCATTTACGCATACAATGTCGTCGAATGTAGCAAAGACGTACTTGGGATTGCAGTATTACGAAATACTAGTTTACATTGTTCTTTTAAAACTGAAGCTCTTGTAATCAGTCCGAAGACAGTTTTGACGCAGCATTCTACATTAGACAGTACTGTGCAAGTCTCAGCACGTCTACACAGTTGCTAACCTACATCTATGAGAACGTGCTTACTGTATTTAAGCCTTCGTCTTCCTCTACAGTTTTTACCGCCCACACTTCCCTTAATAACAGAAATAAATTTTCTTCGATGCCTCAGGATGTGTGTTGTTAATCTGCTTACTTTTAATCAAGTTGAGCCATAACGTTCTTTACTTAGCAGTTCCGATTCTTTTTTATCCGATCTATTCGCGAAATCTTAACATTCTTCCTTACCACAACATTTCAAACGTTAGCCTCTTGTTTTCTGAGCTATTAATAGCGAAAACTTCTGTACAAGGCAACACTTCAAATACCTCCAGAAAAGACTTCCTTTAGTTTACACACATTAATGAAAGTTTTGCATCGCCTCTTTATTTCGAAATTCATGGCACAGAAAGCAAGCGTCACTCCGGGGCAAGCATGTATATTCATTTGCAATTTGTCAACATCACCAAATCAAAACATTTGTGTGACGATAGAATCGTCTGTTTCCCATGAAGGATTTTTCACAGCAGTTCTGAGCAACGTCAATACGTGGTAGAACGTCCCCTTGTTCGGATGCAGGCTTGACTCCGTCGTGGCATTCCATCGGTGGGATCAAGCCAGCTCTGGTCCAAACTGCCGCGATCTTCAGTATCGATTTTGCGTAAGTCGCGTGGAGTGTGTGGTCGTTGTTCTCTTTCAAAAACGGCTTGTTTCAATACACCCTACACAAGTTTTGACTGGATCATGTCCTGAGAAGAGGCAGGCCACTCCATTCTGGCGACCGTAGCATGGTGAATTAGTGTTCACGAGAACAGCACGGTAAGAAAAGGAGTTATCCATCAAATTGAAATTGTTACCGAAATGTTGGCGGTTGCAGAATCACGTCCCCCTAAAGTAGATCAGTGAGATTTTCCTCAACGACATCGACGTAGAATTTTAGAACATGTTTTTTGCTCGAGTATCATGTCGTTTTTGGAAACCCAGAATCTACTCTGCAGGAATCAACATGGATTCCGGAAACAGCGATCGTGTGAGCTCCAACTCGCTTTATTTGTTCATGAGACCCAGAAAATATTAGATACAGGCTCCCAGGTAGATGCTATTTTTCTTAACTTCCGGAAGGCGTTCGATACAGTTCCGCACTGTCGCCTGATAAAGTAAGAGCCTACGGAATATCAGACCAGCAGTGTGGCTGGATTGAAGAGTTTTTAGCAAACAGAACATAGCATGTTGTTCTCAATGGAGAGACGTCTACAGACGTTAAAGTAACCTCTGGAGTGCCACAGGGGAGTGTTATGGGACCATAGCTTTTCACAATATATATAAATGACCTAGTAGATATTGTCGGAAGTTCCATGCGGCTTTTCGCGGATGATGCTGTAGTATACAGAGAAGTTGCAGCATTAGAAAATTGTAGCGAAATGCAGGAAGATCTGCAGCGGATAGGCACTTGGTGCAGGGAGTAGCAACTGACCCTTAACATAGACAAATGTAATGTATTGCGAATACATAGAAAGAAGGATCCTTTATTGTATGATTATATGATAGCGGAACAAACACTGGTAGCAGTTACTTCTGTAAAATATATGGGAGTATGCGTGCGGAACGATTTGAAATGGAATGATCATATAAAATTAATTGTTGGTAAGGCGGGTACCAGGTTGAGATTCATTGGGAGAGTCCTTAGAAAATGTAGTCCATCAACAAAGGAGGTGGCTTACAAAACACTCGTTCGACCTATACTTGAATATTGATGATCAGTGTGGGATCCGTACCAGATCGGGTTGACGGAGGAGATAGAGAAGATCCAAAGAAGAGCGGCGCGTTTCGTCACAGTGTTATTTGGTAACCGTGATAGCGTTAAGGAGATGTTTAACAAACTCAAGTGGCAGACTCTGCAAGAGAGGCGCTCGGCATCGCGGTGTAGCTTGCTCGCCAGGTTTCGAGAGGGTGCGTTTCTGGATGAGGTATCGAATATATTGGTTCCCCCTACTTACACCTCCCGAGGAGATCGCGAATGTAAAATTAGAGAGATTAGAGCGCGCACGGAGGCTTTCAGACAGTCGTTCTTCCCGCGAACCATACGCGACTGGGACAGGAAAGGGAGGTAATGACAGTGGCACGTAAAGTGCCCTCCGCCACACGCCGTTGGGTGGCTTGCGGAGTATAAATGTAGATGTAGACAACATACCACAACAACCATCGCCACCACCTGGTTGCACGTATGGCACAGTGTTGAAGGCGTTCCTTATTACCGGGTGCCTCCAAGCAAGTTGTCCGCGATTATCAGAGTATAAGCAGACCAGAGTCTCTTCAATGAAGGAAACCCGACGCCAAACCTGGGGCGTCTATTCTGTACGATTTCCTGCCCAAATGTAATGTAGTATATGATATGGTGTATGAATCGCTGCTCGTCATTCAGTCGTCAACATTTTGATGCGATACATGGCGTCCTGTAGCCTCTTCCGTTCTGGAGCAGTCAGCGCGCAGTTCCTTTCGCTCAGAAATCGTACATATTGGTCGTCCTATGCGCCTGTCTAACGTGGACGGCCTGTGTGGTGTAAGTCATTCACAATACCTATCAGTAGGAACCGATTCTGTCCGGGATGTCCACTCTACTGTTCCACAGACGTGTACCATGCGTCCCTGCTGGTGCTTTACTTTCAACTGAAATGCAGCAATTAGTGCGGCGTTCTATCCGTAGTTATCGCTCTTGAAAATCTCTGTCTGTCTGTCTGTGTGTGTGTGTGTGTGTGTGTGTGTGTGTGTGTGCGCGCGCATATACAACTTCAGGAGTGACGTTCCGATCGGTGCAGGCATTATCACAAAGCAAGAAACTTGTACGACATATCAGGACGATTCAAAACTTTTGTTGATGTGCATGTATTTGATATTGACAAACTCCTCTATTTCAGAAATGTATTTCTTGCTATTGTTAGTTTGCAGTTTATATCCACTGTACTTCGCCCATAGTCTATTTTATTGCTCAAGTATCAAATTTCGCTTACTGTTTTCACTATGTTTCCTATGTAATTCCTTCTACATTGTTGTTGTTGTGGTCTTCAGTCCTGAGACTGGTTTGATGCAGCTCTCCATGCTACTCTATCCTGTGCAAGCTTTTTCATCTCCCAGTACCTACTGCAACCTACATCCTTCTGAATCTGCTTAGTGTATTCATCTCTTGGTCTCCCTCTACGATTTTTACCCTCCACGCTGCCCTCCAATGCTAAATTGGTGATCCCTTGATGCCCTAGAACATGTCCTACCAACCGATCCCTTCTTCTGGTCAAGTTGTGCCACAAACTTCTCTTCTCCCCAATCCTATTCAATACCTCCTCATTAGTTACGTGATCTACCCATCTAATCTTCAGCATTCTTCTGTAGCACCACATTTCGAAAGCTTCTATTCTCTTCTTGTCCAAACTATTTATCGTCCATGTTTCACTTCCATACATGGCTACACTCCATACAAATACTTTCAGAAACGACTTCCTGACACTTAAATCTATACTCGATGTTAACAAATTTCTCTTCTTCAGAAACGCTTTCCCTGCCATTGCCAGTCTACATTTTATATCATCTCTACTTCGACCATCATCAGATATTTTGCTCCCCAAATAGCAAAACTCCTTTACTACTGTGTCTCATTTCCTAATCTAATTCCCTCAGCATCACCCAACTTAGACTACATTCCATTATCCTTGTTTTGCTTTTGTTGATGTTCATCTTATAGCCTCCTTTCAAGACACTGTCCATTCCATTCAACTGCTCTTCCAAGTCCTTTGCTGTCTCTGACAGAATTACAATGTCATCGGCGAACCTCAATGTTTTTATTTCTTCTCCATGAGTTTTAATACCTACTCCAAATTTTTCTTTTGTTTCCTTTACTGCTTGCTCAATATACAGATTGAACATCATCGGGGAGAGGCTACAACCCTGTCTTACTCCCTTCCCAACAGCTGCTTCCCTTTCATGCCCCTCGACCCTTATAACTGCCATCTGGTTTCTGTACAAATTGTAAATAGCCTTTCGCTCCCTGTATTTTACCCCTGCCATCTTTAGAATTTGAAAGAGAGTATTCCAGTCAACATTGTCAAAAGCTTTCTCTAAGTCTTCTACATCGGTTAAATTAATTCGATCACATTCCGTTACATCTGTTTTAACTTCTTTTCAAGACACAATCAATTCTGTTCAGCTACTCTTTAAAGCAATCTGAAGGATTTACAGTGCCATCGGCAAACAGTAAATTTATTTCGCCTCGTAGACTTGAATTCCGTTCTTGAAAATCGCCTCAGTTTGAAACGTACCAACATATGAGCATTAGGACAAGTATGACGTGAAGTCGCGGGATTAGCCGTGCGGTCTAGGGCGCTGCAGTCATGGACGGTGCGGCTGGTCCTGGCGGAGGTTAGAGTCCTCCCTCGGGCATGGTTGTGTGTGTTTTTCCTTTGGATAATTTAGGTTAAGTAGTGTGTAAGCTTAGGGACTGATGACCTTAGCAGTTAAGTCCCATAAGATTACACACGCATTTTTTGACGTGAAGTGTTGCCATCAAATATCAGGCTACCACATTTACAGGCTTATATAAATTTTGTAACATTTTTGCTTCATTTATTTGGTCATTTTTAACTCAACTTAGTATACTGTCATTAATTCTATTTCAAGTATGCTCCGGTTCGACTGTTACCAATACTTGGCCATAAATCGTAAGTGGTTCCCATTTTGCAATTCCAGAATACTTTTCACAAGAGCTGAAACTAGCTTTTCGTTTGTATTTATGTAAAGAACTCGCGTACATGTTACAAACATTCACCAACTAATAATTTTCATGATATAAACGACTAAATAAAAGGCATTGTTATCGAACATATTTTAAGAATTTCTGTACTAGAAACTAAGAGCCAAGTAAAATTTCATGTCGCAGCGTGGTAGGAGCGAGTTAATACTAAATTCTGTAATGTCGGTCTGTAAACGCAACAAGTTTTTAATTTTAATCCTTAAATTTTATTTCTTTAATAATCGATGACGCTAACAGTTCTGTCAGTTTTTTGTAGTGTGTTGTTTCATTTTTGTGCAATAAAAATGTAAATGTGGAGGTGTAAACTTCGTGTCAGCTTGATTACTTAAAATTTCTGTTGGCATGCCGAATCATTAGCTACACTATCAAGAACTCAGGAAGTCTGAGCAAAATTGGCGGAGCAGATACTTGAAAATCCTTTCACAACTACTACAGCTTCGGAGTTTTCCGGAAAAGATCAGTATTTTCTACTAACTGTGAAACCCACAAAGTCTTGTTATATTTCAATCCCAGCTCCTCCACCACAAGTAAAATAGTCACACGAAGTTTTCATTGCGCCAAACTGCAACAGAACTGATTCCCAAAAACTGTCACCCTGATACCTGATTCGCCAGTAGTTGTGTATCGTTCCACCAATTAAATTTTACGTCATCCATTATTGCGGAAAGAAAATTTGAATACAATCAAAAACTCATTGGCGTTTACAGACTGACATTACCGAAATAAATATTAACTTGCTCCTCTTACGCCGCGACATTTTTACTTGGCTCTTAGTTTTTAGTACTGAAATTCGTAAAAACTTACCGATAACGATGTTTTTATAGTGTTGGTTGCATCATGAAATTATTAGTTGGTAAATGTTCCTAACATGTACAAGAGTTCACACACAAATACAAACGGAAAGGTAGTTTCACTTCTTGTAAGAAGTATTCTGGAAGTACAAAATGGGAACTGTCTATGACCTATGTAAAAGTGTGGATTAGTTGCGGTCGAACCTGAGCACAGTTGAAATGAAACTGACATTAGAATAAACTGCGCTTGAAACTGACCAGATAAATGTAGTAAAAATGTTACAAAATTTATATAAGCATCTAAATGTGGGTCCGCAGGTCGTGGTCTTGCGGTAGCGTACTCGCTTCCCGCGCACGGGGTCCCGGGTTGGATTTCCGGCGGGGTCAGGGATTTTCCCTGCCTCGAGATGGCTGGGTCATCATTCATCCTCATTACGGCCGGAGAAAGGCAATTGCAAACCACCTCCGCTAGGACCTTGCCTAGTACGGCGGTGCGGTCTCCCGCATCGTCCCCTACACTCCTCGGAGTATGGGAAATCATCTATATGTGGCAGCTTGACACCTGAGTTCAACAATTCATACTTACTAATGATCAAATATTGGTACATTTCAAGTTCCCTTTACTGTTTGCTAAGTGCGAAGTCAGAAAAATACGTGCGATGTGCTACAGCAGAGTCTTACTTTCACAATTACTGCGGCTCTTTAATGTCTTTAGACTCCTTAGATCTGTAGTTTGATTTCTGCACAATCTGTAGGTAACCTTCCGCTCTTTGTATTTTATCCCTTGGAACTTTTAAAGTTCACACCCGAAGATATATTGATCTACGGATGAGGACAATACATCCATTTTCAGATCTATTAACAACCTTTGGTAGTTTTTATTTAGTGCTCTATAATCGGCTTTTGGCAGTTTTGTTCAGTTTCAGATGGATCTGCTTAGACAAGAACGACCTGTAATTTTTCCTCGCGTCTGGGATCGAACGTGTGCTGCAGCTGCTGTCAGTATTCGCTAAATTACTGTGGTTCTTGTGTACGCCTTACAGGACACTCAGAACACACAGTGAATGTTGTGGTTCACATATACCGCATTAAAATAAGCCGAATAATTTCGCCCTGAAAGAAGTAAATACTCATTATGCTTATACGGGTGTGATTAAATTGTTTGTATGAAGTGAGCTGTTGGGCAGCGCGGTGCTGCTTCGCTTCTTGCCAGCCTTCCAGTGCTGCGCTGACTCTCAAATTGCCAGGAGGACAGACAGTGTCCGGCTTCACTCACTCATTACACGGCAGGCTCCGCTTACAAGAGCGTGTTTGTCAGCTCATGTTTCTTCACTGCCGCGTGCCTGGAACCGTTGCTGGGCGAGGTGCATACGCAGCGAGAAGTCAGTTCTCATCGTAGTAGCCAGAACAGCGAGCGCTGTGTGTCAATAAGAGTTTCGCGCCAGAGTTTGGGCCTGCATGCTTTATATAAATCACCTGTTTTGCATTTACGCTTAAACTTCCCTTCGGTTTTTGATAATTTCCAAGAATGATTGCCTATCGAAGTTGGAGAGCTCCAAACGATACATATCGAACGTGCGAGAGTAATCGATTATGGAAGACGTGCGGCGCGCGTTATGATCAATTTATTGTGATAGTCATTTTTCAGTTTTGCGTTGTTTCTTCAGTTCATATACATTACATTCCCGCCGTAATTGTTTGTGATTCCTTTGGGAAATCGACATGGTTTCTCTTGATAGCGAGTGTAATGTCTGCTGCTCCTGATGTTTCTTCTGCGGATTGCCTCACATGGAAAACTCTAATTCCATGCATTCCAGCATAGAAAAATGTTGGCTTTTTGCCGGAAATATGGACTTCAGCCGGACGAGGAAAGGAGGGACTGTGTTGACTGTGGTGCTGCGAAGTCGGGGGAAAGTCGACGCATGCGATACTCTGCCGATATTGGCAGAGTTTACCCTGGGTACGGGAAAAAAGTAAATGCCCCTGTCGCTTATACATCAAGCGGACTGTCACAAGACAATAACAGTGACGACGAGTAAGGTAAGTCGTGTCCTTTGAATTTATAAGTGCTTCTCTAACGCTTTTCTTTTGTCGTTGCTGTAGTGACAACTTGAAACATACTCGTAACGCGCCTCGACTCTTCCATAATCGATTTACTATACACGTTCGATATGTATCGTTTGAAGCCCAGCAACTTCGATAGGCAATCATTCTTGGAAATTACCCGGTTTTTTCCTAACTGTAAAGTACGTCTTCAGACCATCTCGTATAGCTTAAGGGGGCACGTTGATGAAATTCACCAAAACTGTTAATTTTAGAGTTTTTTCATTTGTTAGTAAAACTCATGGACAATAAGTTCCCAAAGTTTCAATGTTGAAATCGCATCCGAAGTGCCTGAAAATTAATGAAAAGTGTGTCGCCCACGTGTTGAATCAGCACTTCAACTCAGAGGGATAACAACCCCTAAAATCGCAAGGAGATGCTTCCAAATTGTATCCTGGATCTTTTCAAGCCCACTTACAAGTTTCTGCCCGGTCCTGCACTTCTCAAAAAGTGTGTTCATGGCAAAACTCAAAATCCAAATGAGTCTCTACATTCACTCATATGGAAACGATGCCCCAAAAACACATTGGCATCTGCTACCGTTGTCAGAATTGCAACTTATGATGCAGTTATTGTATTTAATGATGGGAGGATGAAGGTATTAGAAAGAATGGGCTTCAAGATAAGAAGTTTTACTCAAGACATCCTGAGAAAAATATTTACAGCGCGTCTCTGCAGCTGGAAAGTCAGTTTAAGACCTGGTAAAGGAAAGAAGACAGACAACAACCAGAAGAGAAGTCTTGATGGGGAAGACGACCCAGAGTACAAATGTGGTGCCTTCTGAAGAAGTGATATAAGGGAAAAAGTTAGGTTGAATTTTAAATTGCGTTTCCTGAAAAGTTTGTTTTTTAAAGTTTATGTATCTTTTCCTCAGATTCTATTAATGCAAGAATTATGAAATTTTGTACACGTTTCTGCAAACCTAATAAATGTTGTCTCAAGAGCATATTTTGAAATTCTGATTGCAAGCTGAGATATGGGGCAGAGTGCTTGGAATTTTGCATGAATTTAAAATTGTACTTGTGGAATTATAATTAAAAATTATGAAAATTCTCCTGTTTTACCTATTCCAAAAAACCTAATGAGAGAAGCTTGCAACATATAAAGAGATGAAACAGAGAAATTTTTGTAGAAATCTCTTGAATACTTTCTGAGAAAAGGAAACATACATTACGTTTTGAAAATAAAACTTCAAATTTCATTCAAAAAAAGTTGAATATATATAATCAAAGGATTTTATATGTAAATGTGTTACGTTCATGTAAAGCGCGGTACAAAATTTCATTGCCCTATCTCCGAAACTGTGGATTTGGTGCATTTTTGAAATAGTGTGTGTTTTTCATCAACGTCCCGCCTTAACGTGTATTGTGCTAGCTTATGAGAAAGGGTTTTTAGCCACATCCGGATCGAATTTTTGCTTCGAGTTAGCGGGCATGGGTTTGGTACACTGATAACGAAGTGTAGTTTCTAGACTGTCTCCCAAGCTCGTTTGGACAAATGTTGTGGCCCACACTCCTCACCTCAGAAAACACGAAACATTGCAGAACAGATTTTATACGATTGACAGGCGGATCCTTTCTCTCCATTTCGCTTCGTACCCCGTCATTATCGCTTCAACTCGAGTATTCTTCAGTAACGCCGCATTTTAAAAACTCTTGTCTGTACCTACAGTTTATCGTCCATATTTCACTTGCATACAAGGCTGCAGTCTAGACAAATACATTCAGAAAAGAATTTACATTCAAAGTTAACAAACCTGTCTGTAATAGAAATGATTCTTATTTCCGGTCTCCATTTTATATCCTCCCCACTTCGACTATCAAGTGTTGTTTTGCTGCCCAAATAGCAGAAACTCATCTAAGTTTAGTGTCTCGTCTCCTGATTTGTTTACCACAGCAGCGACTGATTAAAGTCGACTTCAACCCAATACGCTTATTTTACTTTTCTTGATATTCAAGTTATAACCTCCTTTCAAGATACTACCCGTTTCTTTCCTTGTTCTTCCAAGTCCTTGGACGTCTCTGACATAATCGCCAGCGAACCTCAGAATCTTTCTTTCAACTCTCTAAAACTTAATTTCTTTTCCTGATTTATCTTTGGTTTCCTTAGAGCAGCTTGCTCAATGTGTGAATTGAACAACATGGGGAGAAGTTTCAACCGTGTGTTACTCCCTTCAGAAGTACTTTCTCCGTTACATGTCTCTCGATGTGGCAGTCATATTTCACTAATACGTCTTAAGAATGGATTTTGTCAAGGTTTCGGTTTTGTACGGTTGAAAAATGAAAAAACTAATGATTCTGTTTATCTTCTGGCAGGTCTGTATTTTATACACTCCTGGAAATTGAAATAACAACACCGTGAATTCATTGTCCCAGGAAGGGGAAACTTTATTGACACATTCCTGGGGTCAGATACATCACATGATCACACTGACAGAACCACAGGCACATAGACACAGGCAACAGAGCATGCACAATGTCGGCACTAGTACAGTGTATATCCACCTTTCGCAGCAATGCAGGCTGCTATTCTCCCATGGAGACGATCGTAGAGATGCTGGATGTAGTCCTGTGGAACGGCTTGCCATGCCATTTCCACCTGGCGCCTCAGTTGGACCAGCGTTCGTGCTGGACGTGCAGACCGCGTGAGACGACGCTTCATCCAGTCCCAAACATGCTCAATGGGGGACAGATCCGGAGATCTTGCTGGCCAGGGTAGTTGACTTACACCTTCTAGAGCACGTTGGTTGGCACGGGATACATGCGGACGTGCATTGTCCTGTTGGAACAGCAAGTTCCCCTGCCGGTCTAGGAATGGTAGAACGATGGGTTCGATGACGGTTTGGATGTACCGTGCACTATTCAGTGTCCCCTCGACGATCACCAGTGGTGTACGGCCAGTGTAGGAGATCGCTCCCCACACCATGATGCCGGGTGTTGGCCCTGTGTGCCTCGGTCGTATGCAGTCCTGATTGTGGCGCTCACCTGCACGGCGCCAAACACGCATACGACCATCATTGGCACCAAGGCAGAAGCGACTCTCATCGCTGAAGACGACACGTCTCCATTCGTCCCTCCATTCACGCCTGTCGCGACACCACTGGAGGCGGGCTGCACGATGTTGGGGCGTGAGCGGAAGACGGCCTAACGGTGTGCGGGACCGTAGCCCAGCTTCATGGAGACGGTTGCGAATGGTCCTCGCCGATACCCCAGGAGCAACAGTGTCCCTAATTTGCTAGGAAGTGGCGGTGCGGTCCCCTACGGCACTGCGTAGGATCCTACGGTCTTGGCGTGCATCCGTGCGTCGCTGCGGTCCGGTCCCAGGTCGACGGGCACGTGCACCTTCCGCCGACCACTGGCGACAACATCGATGTACTGTGGAGACCTCATGCCCCACGTGTTGAGCAATTCGGCGGTACGTCCACCCGGCCTCCCGCATGCCCACTATACGCCTTCGCTCAAAGTCCGTCAACTGCACAGAAGGTTCACGTCCACGCTGTCGCGGCATGCTACCAGTGTTAAAGACTGCGATGGAGCTCCGTATGCCACGGCAAACTGGCTGACACTGACAGCGGCGGTGCACAAATGCTGCGCAGCTAGCGCCATTCGACGGCCAACACCGCGGTTCCTGGTGTGTCCGCTGTGCCGTGCGTGTGATCATTGCTTGTACAGCCCTCTCGCAGTGTCCGGAGCAAGTATGGTGGGTCTGACACACCAGTGTCAATGTGTTCTTTTTTCCATTTCCAGGAGTGTACAATTCAATCACACTCCTATCATAAAGTATTAGTAAAGATGCAGACACGAGGACCTCAGTGTTGGGACGCCTGGTAAATGTAAATGTCGTGTGACTAGGGCCTCCCGTCGGGTAGACCGTTCGCCGGGTGCAAGTCTTTCGACTTGACGCCACTTCGACTTGCGCGTCGAGGGACGCCTGGTGATTTCGTTAGAAAGCATTGGCAAAGTGAGTGTGCGACAGGGATATGCGATACTCATATTTAGAAAACGTCAATGTTGGGAGTTGAAACGTAGATTTTCAGTGTCATATTGAAATCTATGAAACACCGTAAAAACGATGTTAAACACAAGATATCCTCCGGCGTTAATTTGTCAACACCGTCAATGCTCACATCATTTGAGAGGATCTTTTTCTGAACATACAATAGCAGTGCATTGGTTAAAAGAGAAGTAACATTTCGAAGAAACAGTAATATATCGAGTTTTGCCCGCTCACCCAATGAAGCAGGAAAAGATTCTATCGAGAACTGTAAAAAAATTGTCAGATTTGTTTACTGTTCTGAAAAATACTGTGATGTGGTTGAAAAAGAGTGCAGTAGCAAATAATGAGCTTAGAAAACAATCAGATCTCAAACTGGTTAACAAAGTATCCATTAGATGGAAATAAACGTTTTGTATGACAAAGATTTTTGCAATTGCATCGACTGATTGTCATCCCAGTGCATCACCCATCCTACGAGCCGCAGATAGTGTAAATCTGGCAAATGGTTGTAACATTTTGCGGCCTGTAGAAGTAGCTACTCATGAAATTACCGTGAAAACGTATGTTGCGAACAGTAAAGTAACATCAGTAAATGGTATTGAATATCAAAATATCTACCGTGCAAAATCATAACGGAAATCAAAAACCAATTGCTGCCAACTGGACATACCAACATATTAACCACACCAAAGTTGTTTGATAATAGAATCAAGAACATAAGCTTCCAGTGTGCTTTAGCATGTTCGAAGCCATTGAAAACGATGAAAGACTTGCTTGGAGCAATTGAAACGAATATACTTGCTTGGAGCAATTGAAACAAATATACTTGCTTGGGAAAAGCGTTCATGCACTGTAGGGAAACAAACCAAATTTGGTTTGTGTAGTGGACATTATAATACAAGAAAAGAATAACTTAAAATTTGAAACAGAAACGGACCTTCCATAACAGCCAGTTTTTCTGAAACACCACCTTCTAGATCTTAAACAAGATAAACTGCATGTCTGGAATCACACCATCACTATTACGTGTCCAAAGCTACAAAAAGCTGCACTTAAATATCTGACACATCGACAGCTTCTTACACTGTTGTTAAAAACAGGGTTCTGCTCTTCAACAATGCAATGGACTGAAGGAGAAACTGCAGTCAAAAATGTTACTTTTATAAATCTGTGTACAAAAGGTTGGAGGTTGCGTAATGTCAGTTATGTATTAATAAATACATTGAAGCGCCAAACAAACTGGTATAGGCATGCACATTCAAATAATAAACAGGCAGAATACGACGCTGCGGTTGGGGTGTTTGGGGAGGAAAGGTCAATATTTTACACAGGGATAGTGTACGTAATTTTGAACAGAAAATGTTATATGAACATAGATCCGCAAATGCTTCGTTACGGAGGTATGGGTATTGAAAGGAACTTTAAGTCTGCAAAATTGATGTGCACAACGTGAACGTATACGCAATACAACTGGACCGTAACGTGATTTTCTTGAAAACAATGTTACAGAGAAATACGGTTATGTTACACATTTTTACATAATGTGTATTTACTTTGCATTTAGTACACTCCTGGAAATTGAAGTAAGAACACCGTGAATTCATTGTCCCAGGAAGGGGAAACTTTATTGACACATTCCTGGGGTCAGATACATCACATGATCACACTGACAGAACCACAGGCACATAGACATAGGCAACAGAGCATGCACAATGTCGGCACTAGTACAGTGTATATCCACCTTTCGCAGCAATGCAGGCTGCTATTCTCCCATGGAGACGATCGTAGAGATGCTGGATGTAGTCCTGTGGAACGGCTTGCCATGCCATTTCCACCTGGCGCCTCAGTTGGACCAGCGTTCGTACTGGACGTGCAGACCGCGTGAGACGACGCTTCATCCAGTCCCAAACATGTTCAATGGGGGACAGATCCGGAGATCTTGCTGGCCAGGGTAGTTGACTTACACCTTCTAGAGCACGTTGGGTGGCACGGGATACATGCGGACGTGCATTGTCCTGTTGGAACAGCAAGTTCCCTTGCCGGTCTAGGAATGGTAGAACGATGGGTTCGATGACGGTTTGGATGTACCGTGCACTATTCAGTGTCCCCTCGACGATCACCAGTGGTGTACGGCCAGTGTAGGAGATCGCTCCCCACACCATGATGCCGGGTGTTGGCCCTGTGTGCCTCGGTCGTATGCAGTCCTGATTGTGGCGCTCACTTGCACGGCGCCAAACACGCTTACGACCATCATTGGCACCAAGGCAGAAGCGACTCTCATCGCTGAAGACGACACGTCTCCATTCGTCCCTCCATTCACTCCTGTCGCGACACCACTGGAGGCGGGCTGCACGATGTTGGGCGTGAGCGGAAGACGGCCTAACGGTGTGCGGGATCGTAGCCCAGCTTCATGGAGACGGTTGCGAATGGTCCTCGCCGATACCCCAGGAGCAACAGTGTCCCTAATTTGCTGGAAAGTGGCGGTGCGGTGCCCTACGGCACTGCGTAGGATCCTACGGTCTTGGCGTGCATCCGTGCGTCGCTGCGGTCCGGTCCCAGGTCGACGGGCACGTGCACCTTCCGCCGACCACTGGCGACAACATCGATGTACTGTGGAGACCTCACGCCCCACGTGTTGAGCAATTCGGCGGTACGTCCACCGGGCCTCCCGCATGCCCACTATACGCCCTCGCTCAAAGTCCGTCAACTGCACATACGGTTCACGTCCACGCTGTCGCGGCATGCTACCAGTGTTAAAGACTGCGATGGAGCTCCGTATGCCACGGCAAACTGGCTGACACTGACGGCGGCGGTGCACAAATGCTGCGCAGCTAGCGCCATTCGACGGCCAACACCGCGGTTCCTGGTGTCCGCTGTGCCGGGCGTGTGATCATTGCTTGTACAGCCCTCTCGCAGTGTCCGGAGCAAGTATGGTGGGTCTGACACACCGGTGTCAATGTGTTCTTTTTTCCATTTCCAGGAGTGTACATAATGCATTACAACATGTATGTTACATGTATTCAGTTGAAAAGACGTACCACGTCTTTTACATACGGCTTTAACACTAACCGTACAGATGTACGGTTCACAGAACTGGTTCGAATATCCCACCATGAACGTCAGTGCACTTTCGCGCTCTGGCAATAACATATTGCTTGTTCAATTGCCTGTGGTTGGTTCCTAATCAATTCAGCAGCGTCCATGATCCGACGAAGCAGTTCATCTCGTGTATTTACCTTCACTTTGTACACCTCTGATTTCATCCAACCCTATAAACAGGAATCTAAAGGCGTAAGGCCAGGTGATTTTTGGAGGCCAGTTAATAGCACCGCCACGGCCAATCCAGCGATTAGGGTGGGTACGGTTGACACGGTCGCTCACAGGTAATGTAACATGTGGAGGGGTACAGTCATGTTGAAAGTACATTCCAGTTCGCTTGGCTAAAAGAACGTCTTCCAGTAGTTCCAAACGAATTTTCAAAAAAAATGCAGGTACCTCTCTCCCGTCAATCGCTTATAAATGGACCTATCAAAAGGTCACCGATCATGCCGCACCAAACATTTATGGCAAAACTAACTTTGAAATTGATATACACTGAAGCGTGTGTTTTCCCGTGATCATAGATGATTATTGCGTGTGTTGTTTATTCCATGCCGTGAGAACTGGGCCTCGTCAGTGAATAGTATGTACAGAAGCAAATGACTACTCTCAATTACCAAGTTACAGAATTGGAGTCGTTGGGCATTGTCGCCACCGTGGAGATTTTGGACACCCTGTATGTGACATGGATACAGGTTTTCCGCATGTAATGTTTACCATGCACGTGTCTGTGGGACATTCATACGCAGGGCCATTCTTCTTATACTCTTACCGGGACTTCGCTCAACACTTATCATAATTTCTTCCTGTTCTTGCAAAGTTTGTTGACGTGCATGCTTGGACCAAAAATGTCAACTTGGAAGAGAACCTGTTGCACGCAGAGTGGTAAACACTTTGGTAAACACCCTGCGATCAGGTAATCGTCGAGGCGGAAAGCGCCTGTGGTATTCTTCTGTTGCAGCGGTAGCACTACTGACGCAGAAGCTATAAACATACACCATATCTGCGTATTCCCCATTACTGTATACGTGTGGCATTGTTAGCAGCGCTTGTACCAACACAGTTAACACCATACACTACACAGCTAACCGATCCGTCGCCGATACACTACACAATGCGGCTTACACGGCACAACTGCGCAAACAACGAGTTATTGTACTACGTAAGTAACATGACCATAATACGTGGTAGGTAAACATGGTATGCACCCGTGCATTGTTTGCAAGAAAAATCACGTTACGGTCCAGTTGTATTGAGTATACGTTCGCGTTGTGCCCATCAATTTTGCAGTATTAAAGTTCCCTTCAATACTCACACCCCCCTAACGAAGCATTTGCGAACCTATGTTCATATAACATTTTTGTTCAGAATTACTTATACTGTCACTGTTTAAAATATTGACCTTTCCTGCCCAAACACCCTGTATAAGACATTAAGTGTCTGGCGCAGTTGTTAGATCGGTTGCTGCTGCTACAATGACAGGTTATCAAGATGTGAGTTTGAACGTGGTGGTATAGTCGGCACACGAGTGATGGGACACAGCATCTACGAGGTAGCGATGAAGTAGGAATTTTTCCGTACGACCATTTCACGGGTGTGCCGTGAATATCTGGAATCCGCTGAAACATCAAATTTTCGACATGGCTTTGGCCGGAAAAAGATCCTGCAAGAACGAGACCGACGACTGAAGAGAACCGTTCAGCATGACAGTAGTGCAACCCTTCCACAAATTGCTGGAGATTTCAATGCTGGGCCATCAACAGCTGTCAGCGTGCCAACCATTCAACAAAACATCATCGGTATGGGCTTTCGAAGTCGAAGGCCCACTCTTGTACCCTTGATGACTGCAAGCCTTACGCCATCAACAGAGACATTGCACTGTTGATTACTGGAAACAAATTTTCTGGTCGAACGACTCTAGTTTCTAATTGTATCTAGCGGATGGAGGTGTACAGTACGGACACAGGCTCATGAATCCATGGACCCCTTGCATGTCAGAGGGAGACTGTTAAAGCTGGTGGAGGCGTGTAACGGTTTGGGGCGTGTGCGGTTGAAGTGATAAATCTAGATACGACTCTGACACGTACGTAAGCATCCTGTCTGATAATCTGCACCCATTCGTGTCGATTGTGCATTCAGACGACCTTGGGCAATTCCAGCAGTACAACGCAACACCCCACACGTTCAGAATTGCTACATAGTGACTCCAGGAATATTCTTCTGAATTTAAACACACCGTATGTCACAAAACTCCCCAGCCGTGAACATTATGGAACATATCTGGCATGCCTTGCAATGTGCTGTTCGGAAGAGATCTCCACTCCCTCGTAGTCTTACGGATATATGGACAGCCCTGCAGGATTCATGGTGTCAATTCCCTCCAGCACTACTTCAGACATTAGTCGAGTCCATGTCACGTGGTGTTGCGGCACTTCTACGTGCTCGCGAGGGCCCTACACGGTATTCGCAGGTGTACCAGTTTCTTTAGCTCTTCATTGTATTTGCCATCGCCTGTACTGTTTACTACAATATCCACCATTGCAATTTCTTTTCAAGTACTTTTGGCTGAAATCAATACAATGGGTGATTCCGTGATAATGTTACAGACTTTCAGCATATCTGGGATGCCTTGCAACGCGCTGTTCAGAAGAGATATCCACCCCCTCATACCTTTACGAATTTATGGACAGCCCTTCAGGATGCATGGTTCCAATTCCATCTAGCATTACTTCAGAGTCCGCAGCTCGTGGTCTTGCAGTAGCGTTCTCGCTTCCCGCGCACGGGGTTCCAGGTTCGATACCCGGCGGGGTCAGGGATTTTTCCTGCCTCGAGATGACCGGGTGCTGTGTCGTCTTCATCATCATCATTCATCCCCATTACGGTCGGAGGAAGGCAATGGCAAACCACCTCCACTAGGACCTTGCCTAGTACAGCGGTGCGGGTCTCCCGCATCGTCCCCTACGCTCCTCGGAGTGTGGGACCTTACCAGACGTTGGTCGAGTCTATCCTACGTCGTGTTGCGGCAGTTCTGCATGCTCGCTGGGGCCGTACACGATATTAGGCAGGTGTACCAGTTTCTTTGCCTCTTCATTGTATATTAGGTGTACCTCCATGTTATTTTTACCGCCATTCTGTAAATACATCAGCAGACACAGATTTTTTCAGGTTGATTATCAGTCACGAATGTCTACATGTCGAGTCTACGGTAATAATAATAATAATAATAATAATAATAATAATATGACATTGGTGGCCGGGAGACACCTCGCGGGGCGGTTCGCCACTACGGCGACTTGCGAGTGAATGAGGACGAAATGATGATGAAAGACACACAACACCCAGTCACATCGAGGCAGAGAATACCCCTGACCCCGCCGGGAATCGAACCCGGGACCCCGTGCGCGGGAAGTGAGAACGCTACCGCAAGACCACGAGCCGCGTACAGTCTACGGTATTTATATGTGACAACGGATATCGGCGAACATCGTAATTGTTGACATGGCGTTGATAACGTGCACTGATCGGCTGGGCTGCAGCGAACAGACTCGTGTGCGCCTCGGGCCACTGTCGGGTGGCAGCTAGGAGAGTCGTGGGAACGTCTGTGAGGTACCTGTGGCACGCGTCGCGGCCTGCCATTACGGATGCCCGGCTACGGTCGGTGGCTTCCCCGTGCCTGCTTCTTATGCACGGCACGCTGCGGCCGCACCGGCGCTGCGCCCGTCGCCCTCCAGACTCTTACTTTATGAACCCATCGCTGTAGCCGGCGCGCACCGCACATCGCCGGGAACCTGTCCGCCTAGCCACGCTCACCGCGCTCATTGTGGAAGTGCTGTGCATCTCGACGGTATGCGGATTTATAAATAACTACTTACAGTAAGTTCTGTATGAATTTAATTAAACTATCTGAAATCATATGAATATAGAGTCAGTTTGGGATGAAATCATCGAACAGGCATTAACGTGAATTGGTAACAGCTATTGTTGTTGTGGTATGCAGCTCTCCATGCTACTCTATCCTGTGCAAGCTTCTTCATCTCCCAGTACCTACTGCAACCTACATCCTTCTGAATCTGCTTAGTGTATTCGTCTCTAGGTCTCCCTCTACGATTTTTACTCTCCACGCTGCCCTCCAGTACTAAATTGGTGATCCCTTGATGCCTCAGATCATGTCCTACCAACCGATCCCTTCTTCTAGTCAAGTTGTGCCACAAACTCTTCTCCCCAATTCTATTCAATACCTCCTCATTAGTTATGTGATCTACCCATCTAATCTTCAGCATTCTTCTGTAGCACACATTTCAAAAGCTTCTATTCTCTTCTTGTCTAAACTATTTATCGTCCATGTTTCACTTCCATACATGGCCACACTCCACACAAACGACTTCCTGACAGTTAAATCTATACTCAATGATTCCCTCAGCATCACTCGATTTAATTTGACTACATTCAATTATCCTCGTTTTGGTTTTGTTGATCATCTTATATCCTCTTTTCAAGACACTGTCCATTCCGTTCAACTGTTCTTCCAGGTCCTTTGCTGTCTCTGACAGAATTACAATGTCATCGGCAAACCTCAGAGTTTTTATTTCTTCTCCATGGATTTTAATTCCTACTCCGAATTTTTCTTTTGTTTCCTTTACTACTTGCTCAATATACAGATTGAATAACATCGAGGATAGGCTACAACCCAGTCTCACGCCCTTCCCAACCACTGCTTCCCTTTCATGCCCCTCGACTAGTATATATCCCATCTGGTTTCTGTGCAAATTGTAAATAGCTTTTCGCTGTTGGTCAGAAATGCTGAACCAGCGATGACAACAAATGTCTGTACAGTTAAAAATTCTTGTCAAACCAGAATTTAACCTCGATTTCCTGCGTCTCACGAACACGCATCTTCTCCAGGCTGCACTCGTGTAGTTCCCTCTTCACTATTTTTGTCCTAATTGACTCAAATTCCTGTTATTTCAGTGAGTTTAATTCAACTCATATCAATGCTGTGGTATGCAGAGAAATCGCCGCACTATGTAATTGTACCGAAATGCAGAGGATCGACTCTTCGTGCAGAGATTGGCAATTGACCCAAAACATTAAAAATTTTACATACTGCGCATAGTAGGCAGAAAGGCGCATTATTGTACGATTACGCGATTGCAGAACAATCATTGGAAGCAGCCACTCCATAAAATACGTAGATGGCGTACGAAGCTATTTAAAGTGGAACGACGGCATAAAACAGACAGATTCATTAAAAGAATGCCCAGGAAATATAGACCACACGCAACTAAGGTAACTAACAAAACACACGTTCGACCAGTACTTCCATATTGCTCGGAAGTCTAGAATGCGTACAAGATTGATAGAAGACACAGAGAAGATCCAAAGAAGAGCAGCACGTTTCGTTACAGGTTTATATAGTAAGCGCGAAAGCCTCCTAGAGATGCTCAGCCAACTCCCGTGGCGGGTGCTGCAAGACAGGCGGTCTGAATCGGGGTTTACTGTCGAAGTTGCGAGCCGAATTTCCCTAGAAGAGTCAAGCAGTGTATTGCTTCCAGCTACGTACATCTCGCCAAGAGACCCTGAAAGTAATATTAGAGTGAGATTCGAGTCCACACAGAGGCTTCGCAGCAACTGTTCTTCCCGCAAATCATTCGCGACTGGATCGGGAAAAGGGGGAGAGATTGTGGTGCACAAAGCATCCTCCTGAGTAAAGATGTAGATATACCTTGTCGTTGGGTGAGCCACGATCGCCCACCAAATCCGTTTCTGTAGTTTTACCATATGCCCTGTAAGAGAATCTCTGATTATAGTATTTGAAAACGTAGTTGAAAGCATCAGCGACAGTGAAAGTTTGGTAGGCGTGGAACTCAGACAGCATTATGGTTAAATAAAAAAAATAAGTCCACAAAAAGCAGGGAATAAAGGTGCGACTGCCAGTCGGGCGCAGATTTTGAATTGGTACAACATATGTTTCTTACATTAAAATGTTTGTTGGAGCTTTTATTTTAACTCGTTTGGACAGAATTTATGCGGATGGAATTACAGCAGTTACATTACCATATTTGCTCAGTTTCATATTGATAAGAATTACAAGCCAAACGCTTTGTAATGCAACCATGAACTTGAAACAAATCTCTCCCGTGGAGAAAAAGTAGAAACATAGTCAAGGGATTTCCGCTGCCATCATTGCAGTTTGTGTATGTATTCATAAAGTCTCCCTGTTGCAAGCTAGCAGCAGAGGTTAGGTGTAGTTTCAATTATAATGTATGCTCTTATTGTTCAAAGGAACTTTGGACTGTTCATACCAACATTGTTTCTATCATTAATGATAACTATACGAAAGGGGGAGGGTTAGCCCACTGTCCACTCACTTTATACATCATACGCCGCAAGCAAATTTATGGCGTGTTGCAGAAGGTAATTTGATAAGAGTGCCAATATCATTTCCCCCTTCCCCCTTTCAGTCCCGATATCGTGGCTCGTGGCAAAGTGCATGCCTGAATAAGAAAAATTTTTGAATAGTGTCCCTGCCAAAATACAGACTGTTTGTCTGCCTCTAACTTAGACCTCACCTCTAAGTGGTGGGAAGATTCGCTAGGAACGACAGGCGCTTTAGACTCTGTTATAAACTTTCCCCTATAAGATTGAGATACGTTACGGACACAAAAGACGTCCGTAGAACTGAAGACGTGCGCTAGGCCGTAGAGCCACACGGAATTTTCATTAATGGTGATGATAGGTGATCGTGGGTGACGGTGATCGTGGGTGACGGTGATCGTGGGTGACGGTGATCGTGGGTGACGGTGATCGTGGGTGACGGTGACGACGCTTCCATTCAAAAATGGCACATAGGAAGTACGACTGATGGTAAGACTTCGTAAGATCTCCAATTTCTCTGATTTTCATGTCGTGATCATTTCGCGAAATGTACGTGGGACGAAATAATATTTTGCTGATCCTTCTCTAATGTACGCTTTCGAATTTATGAAACACGATGCTCCGAGGGGAAATGGCTGCCATTCGGAATAACTTATAGAGTAGTCTCATCTATCTCTCTCCTATTAATCTTACCCGACGATGTAGTACATAATACAATAAATTAAAAATTCCACGGCCTAAAATGCTGCCTAACTGTAAGACAGGCGTTTAGATGTCACAACTTCAGGCACTTTGCAGCCTTCGACTCGATTGTCCGCTGTAAGAGACGATCATGACGTCGTTAATGTTGCAATCGAAGACGAAAAGCTAACACGACGGACTGCGTGTTCGTCTGCTGCTGCAGACTCCAGCACCAAACGCTCTTTTTATGCCACAACGCTCTTTTCAGTTTAATTCGATTCAACACCTTTTCATAATAGCTATCTACTCGCACCTTCAGAATTCTTCTGTTGCACCAAGTTTCGAAAGCGTATTCCTCTCCTTGTCTGGACTGTTTTGCGTCCACGTTTTACTTCCATATTAGATTACACTACGAATGAATACTTCCAGGAAAAACTTTCTAACAAATTGATGTTCGCTGTAAATTCTTTGATAGATTTTCTTACTATTGCCAGCCTAAATTATATAGTCTCTTCACTACTGCGTCATTAGATATTTTGCTGCCCAAGTAAGAGAACTCTGGGTATTTTTTCAGCATTTTCCCCAAATTTAGTCCCTAAAGAATTACCAGATTTAAGTTGACTGCACCCCATTACCTCAGTTTTACTTTTGTTTTCCGTCATTTTATAAAGACTTTTCAAGACATTTATTATGTTTACCTCATTTTCTGAGCTCTATACTTCTTCTTGCACTTTCTTTTCTAAATTTCTCATTTGTTTCTTTTACTGTTTATTTAATCTGCATGCTGAGTAACATGGGAGAGAGGCAACAGCCTTGCCCTACTCCCTTTTTCACTACTGTTCCGTTTCATGTCCACTACTGCAATGTGGTTTCTTTAAAAGTTTAAATTAACATTTCACTCCCTGTATTTTACATCTGCTAACTTCATACTTCAGAAGGTGTACGCCAGTCAACTGTCAATTTTTTTAAAGTATAGAAATGCTGTAAATGTAGGTTTGGTTTCCTATACTTTATCTTTTCAGGTAAACCTTAGTATAAACACAATTCACCATGAACTGTTCACAAACGCTATGAGCAATACTTACGGCTTTTGAAATAGAAATGTACAGGAAATCTTTTCCATCGCTCAACAGTTACTGAAGTAGTGGGTTACGGGACTAAGTGAGAGCGATACCTTGTATCATTCTTTAAAGCACTACGCCAAAGCGTAGTTTACCACGAGTAACTGTAGCTGGAGGCGTGAAATCTAACGTTACTTATATTTATAAACGCAGTATATGTAGCGGAGTTCGTAACTCAAAGCAACATGGTGTATAAAGCGGACGCTAACAGATTGAGCAGAAAATAAACACAAGCTGACTGGCACAGCTGGGTGTCACGGCGTACGGAGGTCTAAGGGGGAAGACCACAACATGCCGATAAACACACCTGCGAGATGGCAAAGTATTGCTGAAGGTACAGTTGTGGTGCATCCTTGGCGCCCCAGACTTAACACCGCACCTACATTCTGGTTAAGCGCCCGAGACGAGTGATGGATATCTTCCGGCTCACCCGCAGCCTAATTCCGCACCGCTTTCTCTAATGCACCATTGTGTATTGTCCCGGCTGAATACATCCTCTAGTGGAACTATTCGCTGTCGAAGTATCAGTGTTGCCCGTTCTCTCTTCGCAGGACCCAACTAATACAACAAGAGTGTCACCGTTGCGCCAGGGGACCACACCTGCGTGATCGCCTTGCGTTCTTCCAAAAGTAAATATCCTAGATGAATGTTTTGTAAATCTCAGTTGAAATCTGAGACTACTCTATAAATTATTCCGAATGGCAGCCATTTCCCCTCGAAGCATCATGTTTCATAAATTATCATCTCGAAGAAACTACAATCCGTCCTTGTGAATAATCTTGTGGCTGAACAAAGACAAAGCAAGTGGCTTAAGATAATAGTGCATAAAATAATTTAATCATGGTATCTTGGTGGAACATACTTCTGTTGATTTTCGCTTTGACCCAGACATGGTTGTGACGTTGCACCGTCGGTGTGTGTTGTGCTCAAGGCGGCATCTTTGTGAACAACTTTATAATTCAGCAAAGACACACCTGTGTTGAGAGATTTGAAATGATCTTGGAAACTTTTTGAAATTTTTGAAAGAAAACCACTGGCACCTCAAGAAGAACGACACCCAGAGATGAGTAGGCGTTCTACGAGATCTACGTAAGTTTTCCTTCTTTCACTCTTCCAATGTAGTCTGTATCCTATGTCAGATTAGTCTCTCAGTGAAACGTCTGAAATTTAGGTTCCGTACTGAAAGATTCCAAAATTCGTCCGTCGTTCAGTTTTAAACGACTTGCATTGTTCAGAAATAGTTGACTGATATTCTTGACAAGAGATGCATTATATATTTTGAAAACACACGTTACAGAAGCTTTCCGCATATTTCCTTGTGTTGGCCTGTATTTTGTGATATGGTTCCTCAGGTAAATCAGTCTTCCGGAAATCCTCGTTACTTTCACTTCATTTGTTTCGAGATATCAATACTTCTCAAATTCCATTATCGTCTAGTAACACACTCCGTATTTAAACCAGGCCTTGTCTATACCATTTGTGCAGACAAGAATAACTCCGGAAGTATGATACGAGCTGAAAACTTTGTGGGACAAAGTTACATGCGACAACGGGGCTATAATTGGTTTCTTGTTGCCAGGTGGGGTCGCTTCAGAGATATGAAGGTCAACTTTGTTTTTTTTTTTATGGGAGGGTACAGTTTGATACTTATTGTCTTTGAAGGTCGAAAAGGTCAGAAGGTGTTTGAAGTGATGACCATTGCTATCAATGCAATGCTGCAATCTTTTTATCATGGATTGATTGGTATTCCTTATCACTTCGGCACTTATCGAAGCACATGCTGTGACAATTCTCTCTCGTATATTCGCCGAATACGCCGTATCCATCTAACATGCCATTGACATGTAGACACCATTCGGCGGTTTCGCAATACAACACTTACAGGAACGGTAAGACTAGTATCGTCGAATCAAGCGAATGGGAGTTATGTATTCCTTCGAAAAACAAGTCGATATGCTTCTCATTTACGGAGAATGCCAACGAAATTCACTGAGAGCTAGAGACTTATACCCCGAAAGATATCGTCAACGTACTCACCCTACACGCCGTACATTTAAATGTGTGTGTGATAAATTTAGAACAGCTGCATCTTTAACACATCGGAAACATATGCGGCAAAGGAAAGTTACTAACGAGGAAATGGAAATTGGTACACTTGCCGGTGTGGTTAGAGATCCTTGTGTTAGTTCACGTCAGATCGCAAGGGAATCTGGCATGAGCCAGAGCAGTGTTGTTCGTGTTCTGCATCGCCATAAGTATCATTCTTACCATATGTCTCCATCAAGAATTAACTGGTACGCATTGTAAGCGTCGCATTGATTTTTGCCGAAAGGCTCAACTTCAGATTCAGATTGATGACACATTAATTTGATTTTATTTACTGACGAGTCAATATTCACGAACCATGGAAATGTAAATTAGCTTAGCGTACCTTATTGGGCTACTGAAAATCCATGTTTGCTGCGGCAAGATGCACACCGAAAACCGTGGTCGGTGAATGTATGGTGTGGGATTCTGGAGGACAGAATTAAGGGCTCCTATTTCATCGAAAGGAATCTTAATGGTAGGAAGTACACCAAATTCCTGCAAGAAACATTAGGTCTGTTATTGAAGGAAATATCTTTAGGAACAAGGAAGACAATGTGTTATCAACACGGTGGGTGTCCGGCACGTTTTTCGCTGATGACTAGAAATAAGTTGCAGAGATAAATCCCAAATCGTTGGATTGGGCGCGGAGGAGATGGGTCTCCAGACTTGACGCCTCGGATTTTTTCTTGTGGGGATTCGTAAGAGAGATTGTTTATAAAGACGCTCCAACTACACCTGAAGATATGCGAGAGAGAATTGTCAGAGCATGTGTTTGGATTAAGTGCCGAAGTGATAGGAATACCACTCAATCCACCATAAGGTTGCGGCACTGCATTGATAACAATAGTCATCACTTCGAACACCTTCTGTAAACGGACGTTCATACCACCTTTGTGACCTTCGTTGACCTTCAAAGACAATAAGTATCAAACTACAGCATTCCATATAAAAACAAAGTTGACCTTCATATCTCTAAAGCGACCCCACCTAGCAACAAAGAACAAGGTCATATGGCCCCGTGGCCATAAGGTAGTTTACGGAGTATGTTTGTAGATGTAGACGATTGCTTTAGGAAGGCTATAACGGATACCTGCCCCACTGTTCTTCCATCTAAGGTGTCTTCCATGATCATGATGCCGACGGCACATGAAACACTTCATTGTCGTACGTAAGTGACTAATTACTGCTACCTGCTGTACGAGGTGACGCAGTGGCAAGACAGTGGCTCATTTATTTTATTTATTCTTCATAATTAGAGCCTATAATCTGGAAAGCTAAAATAGGCCATAGAAATAAAGTCCTTGTATAGTAATAAATTGTATTATTTATTTCTCATACTTCATTATGTATGTGTGTGTACACACACACACACACACACACACACACACACACAAACAAAACTACGTTAAACCCTTTACCAATTACCCTCTGCTAATTTACTGCAAACGATACAGAATTTACTCTGTTGGTTCATTTATTTTGGTACATGTAACTTGAGATGGTTGTCTCCGCTACTGGACAGTGGACCAGTCCTACTGCCCAAATTAACTTTTTTCGTGGTTTCCTGAAGTCGCTTAAGCCAGTTGCTGGGATGGTTGCTTTTAAGTGACAGCAGATTTTCTTCCTTAATGCAAGCTTGTGACCCGCATCTAATAACCTCGCTGTTGATGGGGCGGTGGTGGTGGTGGTGGTGGTGGTGGTGGTGGTGGTGGTGGTGGTGGTGGTTAGTGTTTAACGTCTCGTCGACAACGAGGTCATTAGAGACGGAGCGCAAGCTCGGGTTAGGGAAGGATTGGGAAGGAAATCGGCCGTGCCCTTTCAAAGGAACCATCCCGGCATTTGCCTGAAACGATTTAGGGAAATCACGGAAAACCTAATTCAGGATGGCCGGAGACGGGATTGAACCGTCGTCCTCCCGAATGCGAGTCCAGTGTGCTAACCACTGCGCCACCTCGCTCGGTTGATGGGGCGTTAAACCGTCGTCTTCCATCTATTTTGCAGTGTGCTCCAGCTACGAGACTTGTTTAAGTATGCACGTAGTAATAAAACCGAAATATTTGTAGGCAGATGAATCAAGAGTAATGTCCCGAGTTTAGCGCTCGAAAAGGAATTCGTTCCTGGTAGCTTAGACACACGGTCCTAGTGACTCCTAGCGTTGCTTCGTGAACCTAATTATACCACTTGAGCAAGAGGAATGTTGTTTCGGCCTAGGCTCTTTCAGACGTATTTGTTTCCGCGTACACAGTGTCTATTCACTAGGTAACCTGCAAAGTGTAACCGTTATTACTTCTCCTGCTTTCTGTTATCACGGTATGTTAACACATCTGACGCCAACTTCCATAATTTAAAAGATTTTCACTCCACGCGTAAACTGATCTAGAAATCTTAATGATATCCATATTTTAGCTTGCTTGTATGGCTAAATCGGGCTGCGTGAATAAAGTTAACGGTAGGAAAATCCTCTCTTTAAAAATTTGACTTGAAGAACACAGTCTCTGTCAAAGTTTACAACTTTTACAAATAATATGGTTTTGAACAAACTTAAGTAACTATCTCAGAAACGTCGTGACAGGTTGAAAATATATGCCAGACGGGGATTCGAACCTGCAGTGGGGTTTAGCAACTGAGCTATACAGGACACTTCACTAGCCTGTCTCGTAACTTCATTAGTATTATAGTACCTTTTCTACTTTCCAAACTGCCGGTGCGGCATACAAAACTGTGATAGTTTCTGGATGAATAATAGGTAAAAAGTGAAAACAGATCCAAAAATGTAGTTATTTAGATGACAACAGAAACAGTACTGGAGTGTCGTTGAAGTAACTGAAAAAAAAGAAAAAAATACAGTGCATTGTCCAGCAAGCAATGTAGGCACGTCGTACATGTTTAGCGCGAGAACGTAACGGAGATAACACTCCATTGGCAGATCCTATAAGAGGCGTTGTGCTTCATTGAGGTGCTTACTGTTCAGTTTCGAAGAGCGTACGTTCCCAGGAATAATACACTACTGGCCATTAAAATTGCTACACCACGAAGATGACGTGCTACAGCCGCGAAATTTAACCGACAGGAAGAAGATGCTGTGGTATGCAAATGATTAGCTTTTCAGAGCATTCACACAAGGTTGGCGCCGGTGGAAACACCTACAACGTGTTGACATGAGGAAAGTTTCCAACCGATTTCTCATACGCAAACAGCAGTTGACTGGCGTTGCCTGGTGAAACGTTGTTGTGATGCCTCGTGTAAGGAAGAGAAATGCGTACCATCACGTTTCCGACTTTGATAAAAGTCGGATTGCGTTTTATCGTATGGCGACATTGCTTTTCGCGTTGGTCGAGATTCAATGACTACTAGCAGAATATGGAATCGGTGGGTTCAGGAGGGTAATACGGAACGCCGTGCTGGATCCCAACGGCCTCGTATCACCAGCAGTCGAGATGACAGGCATCTTATCCGCATGGCTGAAACGGATCGTACAGCCACGTCTCGATCCTAGAGCCAACAGATGGGGACGTTTGCAAGACAACAACCATCTGCACGAACAGTTCGACGACGTTAGCAGCAGCCTGGACTATCAGCTCGGAGACCATGGCTGCGGTTACCCTTGACGTTGCATCACAGACAGGAGCGCCTGCGATGGTGTACTCAACGACGAACCTGGGCTCACGAATGGCAAAACTACATTTTTTCGAATGAATCCAGGTTCTGTTTACAGCAACATGATGGTTGCGTCCGTGTTTGGCGACATTGCGGTGAACGCACATTGTAAGCGTGTATTCGTCATCGCCATACTGGCGTATCACGCGGCGTCGTGGTGTGGGGTGCCATTGGTTACGTCTCGGCCACCTCTTGTTCGCACTGACGGCAGTTTGAACAGTGGACGTTACATTTCAGATGTGTGACGACCCGTGTCTCTACCCTTCATTCGATCCCTGCGAAACCCTACATTTCAGCAGGATAATGCACGACCGCATGTTGGAGGTCCTGTAAGGGCCTTTCTGGATACAGAAAATGTTCGACTACTGCCCTGGCCAGGACATTCTCCAGATGTCTAACCAATTGAAAACGTCTGGTCAATCGTGGCCGAGCAACTGGCTCGTCACAATACGCCAGTCACTACTCTTGATGAACTGTGGTATCGTGTTGAGGCTGCATGGGCAGCTGTACCTGTACACGCCATCCAAGCTCTGTCTGATTCAATGCCCAGGCGTATCAAGGCCGTTATTACGGCCAGAGGTGGTTGTTCTGGGTACTGATTTCTCAGGATCTATGCACCCAAACTGCGTGAAAATGTAATCACATGTCAGTTCTAGTATAATATATTTGTCCGATGAATACCCGTTTATCATCTGCCTTTCTTCTTGGTGTAGCAATTTTAATTACCAGTAGTGTAGTTTCATCGTACAATTCGCGGAATGCTCTTGACGAGGAAATTATAAATTCAGCTCGTGCGGAGGTCTACCGGCAGCCCTTTTTTTTTCTTTTTTTTTTCCACGCGCTATTCGTGATTGAAACACGAAAACTGAGATGTGGCACAGAGGCTGAAGAACGAGTAGTATCAGCTTTGTGCGTGTATCAGCAGCAAGTAAACTGGGTTTTTCGTTGTGTATCTTTCTTAAGTGGGTGTGTAATCTCAGAAGGAAACAGTCGACAGACATCTCTTGTGGGTCATAATTAACACTTCTGCGTTGTTTCCTTTCACGAAGTACTCGATGTGTGCATTTAGTCAAGAAAGAAATCGTGATATGAGCTAAGGAGCAACAAGGTAAAGAACATCTAAGTCTTCGCAGATGTTGAGGGAATGTAAGCAGCTCTTCAGAACTCAAATAGCACCAAAACTAATTCACAACCTTTCAATTCGAGCCATATACAGCGCGATTGCGAGTTTAGTTATCTCCGTAACTGTAGCGGCAGACAAATAACAGAACGTTTACAATTTAAGTTGCTGGAATAAGACGTAGGTGTCGCTTAAGAGGAAGAACAACGTCCTATTAAAATATAGGGATTACAAAAAGAAAAACTTGGCAGTGTGATACAAACTGCACTAATTTCGGCAAGTCTCGTAATCAACGTACGTGAAAGGTAAGTTTTTCACTATAAATAGAGCGCTACTACCGATTTTTTTTCCGGCCTATTGTAAACTGAGTTGTTGCCCGCTCTGTAACGAGTTATCCACTGGCGGAATGTTTAACAGTAGCATACGGTTTTTGTTTGTGCGCGGAATTTTTGCAAAACGGCAGTGCTTAATTAGCCTGCGGCAAACGTTTGGACTTGCCCTCGAAGCGAATGAAGCTCGATTATTGCGCGGAGTAACTACCACAGTGGATGCCTTAATGCGCATTCGTACACATGAATCCTCGCTGACGTGTCGATTATCCTACGTTTGAACATGTACAGCGTTCCGCGTACATTACGCGCAAATGGATAAACAGAAAGTCTCCGTGGCACGGTGTCGTCCGTTGCCTACAAAGGGACTTCCTGATACAATGTCTGAACCGAGTAATGAGGGAGTGCACTGAGTTGCAATTAGTTTCCAATTTACTTTTCAGGTGAGAGCGTACGCCCAATTAGAGGTCCTTATATCCACGACTGGTTTAGCCGTGTTCGATTATAAAGGTTCAGTCTGTTGTGCCAAAAAAAAAAGTTTAGATACTGTTTATGGAACGAGACAAGTGACGCATTCTTCTCCTCACTGGGGTCACTGTCGGGGGCAGTAGGACACACTCCCGGCAACATACACAGGCGTAACATCAGCCGATAGGACGGTTCCGTCGAAAGTCATGCCCGATTCCTTCCTCGTGATTGCCCTATTGAGATAATGCTCCTCTTATGACATAACAGTCGACTGTGTGTCAACTCTAATCTTAAATCCTTTCCGTAATCTGTGACTTCCTTGTTGGTAGGAAGTTACGCTTTCTTTTTACCTACATACTTAGGATCTTCGACTGGAATACTCTGATTCTGAAGGTGGCAGGGGTAAAATACAGAGAGCGAAAGGCTATTTACAATTTCTACAGAAACCAAATGGCAGTTATAAGAGTGGAGGAACATGAAAGGGAAGCAGTGGTTGGGAAGGGAGCGAGACAGGGTTGTAGCCTCTCCCCGATGTTATTTAATCTGTATATTGAGCAAGCAGTGAGGGAAACAAAAGAAAAATTGTATTAAAATCCAAGGAGAAGAAATAAAAACTTGAGGTTCGCCGACGACATTGTAATTCTGTCAGAAACAGCAAAGGACTTGGAAGAGCAGTTGAACGGAATGGATAACGTCTTGAAAGGAGGATATAAGATGAACATCAACAAAAGCAAAACGAGGATAATGGAATGTAGTCTAATTAAGTCGGGTGATGCTGAGGGAATTACATTAGGAAATGAGACACTTAAAGTAGTAAAGGAGTTTTGCTATTTGGGGAGCAAAATAACTGACGATGGTCGAAGTAGAGAGGATATAAAATGTAGACTGGCAATGGCAGGGAAAGCGTTTCTGAAGAAGAGAAATTTGTTAACATCGAGTATAGATTTAAGTGTCAGGAATTCGTTTCTGAAAGTATTTGTATGGAGTGTAGCCATGTATGGAAGTGAAACATGGACGATAAATAGTTTGGACAAGAAGAGAATAGAAGCTTTCGAAATGTGGTGCTACAGAAGAATGCTGAAGATTAGATGGGTAGATCACATAACTAATGAGGAAGTATTGAATAGGATTGGGGAGAAGAGAAGTTTGTGGCACAACTTGACTAGAAGAAGGGATCGGTTGGTAGGACATGTTCTGAGGCATCAAGGGATCACCAATTTAGTATTGGAGGGCAGCGTGGAGGGTAAAAATCGTAGAGGGAGACCAAGAGATGAATACACTAAGCAGATTCAGAAGGATTTAGGTTGCAGTAGGTACTGGGAGATGAAGAAGCTTGCACAGGATAGAGTGCATCAAACCAGTCTCAGGACTGAAGACCACAACAACGACGACTACAACTTAAGGGTCTGTGTCGCCGTGTGATGTCGTTTATTCCCATTGTTGAAATTTCTTGTTCGAACTACTACTTGCTGAATCCTCTTTCTCTTTTGTTGTCATATACCTCGCCCATCTCCCCACACTAGTTTATTGTATCCTGGGTAAGTTAGCGACGTACGACTTCGTTTCGTATCTATGTGGTTTCTAATCTTCATGATTTGATATTGTTACTCCTGTTGACTTTGCTTTCTTCAACCTATCTCTCTCTCTCTCTCTCTCTCTCTCTCTCTCTCTCTCTCCCCTCTCTCCTCTCTCTCTCTCCCCCCCCCCCCCTTTCGGAACACTGGAACAAGCCTTCACTATTACCATACGTCATAAGGAAACAGGTTATCTTTTCCGTTGTTACGGGCCATTCTTAAATGTGATTCTACCAGTGCTGGGGATCCCCCTCGGCCAGTCTCCCCTAGCACATCACTGTTCATGCTCGACATCCGCCGCTCCCCGTAATTACACCAGGCACAGCAGAACAATAGTACTATGTTCTTTCTGTGAAACAAAACAGCATGTATAAGTGACATAATGCATCTCACGTTTGTCGAAAAAAAAAACCACCGAAGGAGAGACTCTTCGATGTACTTTTTGCACCATTACGGGCTTAATATTCGCAACCAAGCTGAGTGTGAATTTGTTGGTACGTTAGGGTCGTATAATTTTTCGCGTCCACGACGGCAGAATATCGTTAGTTATCGGTTGCTCAGGTACTCTCAAGTTGAATTAATCGCGGACAATGAGAAATCCTTTAAAGCGCTAAGAGAGACTCTGGTAACTGCAATATGTTAAATTCTAAATTTTTACGTCTTTGCTGATTTTGTAGCTAGTCCTGTTATACGTTAATTCTCATGTACGTTATGAGGCAACGCCATAGGCATTAAGCATCTGAAAGTGATTCTCTATCTATACCAGAAACATTTTACTGCAGTAATCTCAATGTTGCTTTCAGTCAATTGCGTTTTAAAGGAATGTTTTAAATAGCTGCAGTTCCGAACTCAACTAGCCTTTTCTTGTACCATAGTCTTAATTAATTTCCTGCGTGCCAAAAATTTACGGTTTTCTATTTTGAACACAGTACCACATATATGCGGGGAATAACACGAAACCTGTATTACGCAACGCTTGCAGATACGAAGTGATAAAGATAACTTATCTACACGCTTTTATCAGTATTCCTAAGTAATTGTGTACACCTGATCACAGCACCAGAATCAGAAGACACGCTAACAGACTAGAGTGAGAGCACTTCCCTTTGTTCCTGTTTCCATTAAGCTTTTTTCCATGCCCTATTCCGTATCGTTACGGACATGCCGTGTTAATCTGGACTTGCCAACGTTAGTGGTAGACGGTGATCGTACACTCTACCTGTCGCCACACGTTGCAGTCCCACAGCCTCTCCACCCCCCCCCCCCCCCCCTCTTTTTCAATCGCTCAACTCTCTCCCGTAACGGAAACTGTGCAACCCCCCACCCCCCACCCCCCAAATCTGTTTTAATGTTATCCAGTGTGAAAGTGTCAACGTTTTCGAAACGTTTGCGAATCGTGTAACTGAGACGGGACGTGGGTACCAGCACGGTATTCACCTAGTTGAATATGGGAAACCGCCTAAAAACCACATCGAGGTTGACTGTCACACCAGCCCTCGTCGTTAATCCGCTGGGCGGATCCACTCCAGGGTGGTTGAGCGTCTACCCGGTGGGTCTTCCTGTTTAAACTAATACGCAGGCGTATTAATTTGTTTCAGTGTACGGGGCGTTTTGAACAACAGTCGTCACATTAGCGACACGGATGAAAAGTTGATTTCCTGCAACGTCGGAACTTAGTACATAGCAACACACCGCTCACTATGGACGTCTAAACAAGAGAGAAACTTCCGCGTTCAAAGCAAACCTACGCATACGCAAACGAGCCCCGAAACATTATAAGCACTTGCTTAATAGTGTGCGTGTCGACTTTTGGAATGCAATGAAACAGCGGTTCTGTATGGCATGGAATTGATAAGTCCTAGGTAGATTTCTGGATATGTGGCACCAGTATGTCTACGAACAGGTCACGAAATTCTGATAAATTACGGGCCGGTCATAGCGTCCCAGCCGGCCGGGGTGGCCGAGCGGTTCTAGGCGCTCCAGTCTGGAACCGCGCGACCGCTACGGTCGCAGGCTCGAATCCTGCCTCGGGCATGGATGTGTGTGATGTCCTTAGGTTAGTTAGGTTTAAGTAGTTCAAAGTTCTAGCGGACTGATGACCTCAGAAGTCCCATAGTGCTCAGAGCCATTTGATCCATTTGCTAGCGTCCCAGATGGTTTCCATTGGCTTCAGATCAGCCATATTTCGTGACCCAGACATCAATGATTTCACTGTCATCCTCCGCAGATGACTGTAACAAGAGTCTGGTATTGCAACAAGGACAGTTACCATGCTACAAGATGCTTCGCTGCCAGGGTAGACATCACACATGAAGTCATGCATGTAGTCCTTAATAATCTAGTAGTCCGTAATTGTTTTTCTCGTGAATTCTAATTATTGCTATGAATTGTAGACCTCTTACCTTGGAACTCTAGTCAAGTCGACCATATTTGGCATTCAAAGGGAAGTACAAGGTGAATTATATTAGTAATAACTATTGTTAAAGTTATTGTGGCAATAAAAAATACTGAAAACATAACATAAACAATAGAAAGTAAAAATTTAATTGAAGTTGTAAGTGCAAAAGTCCCAGCATATATTACTAGATCTGTTAGCGGCAGCCTCGAAAGGACAGCACTGCGTAGCTGTCGTAGTGCTTTCGCTTACCACCACAGGCCCCATGGAAGCCCAGGTGATGACAGTGTAATACTGCATCCACCTGTCTGCCTCCGTGGCACAGTGCATGTTTCGAGCAGCTGTTGGCTTGCATAAATGCGCATCCTGGCCGTCAACCTGGCACACCAAGAAACATGATAAATCCGACCGCACGATGGTTCCATAAATCCAAGGTCTAATCTCGATGATTCCGTGCCCACTGCAATCGTAATTCATAAAGTCGTAGGGTCAACATGAAAACACGCAGAGGTCCTGTGCTGCGGATCCCCATGTTCAACAACGTGAGAACACGGACCGTGCATTCCGACGTGGAAAAACCACGGTGGAGAGTCTTTCCGAACGTGCAGAGCAAAATCTAAAGCCGTCGGCACACGGACCGTGCAGCGAAACGTCAACATTCAGCGTGCCAAGTTCAGAGTAGTGCTGAACGTTCAGAACGCTTGTGGGTACGGTACGTGGTATACGCGATAGGAGCGAGGTCCAGCGGCAGTTACCGGCTCTGTCTGGCTCGTACTACACACCTCTGTTTACGAGATGTAAGGGCGTAAAATTTCCACGCTAGCTCTATTAAGACGCACGTTTGCTCCCTTGTCCACATGTTCGTTATGTTGTTCTGTCTATAATACCCGTAAATAAAAACATTAATATCCATGGACATCTTTTAAGGCAAAAAGGGAAATACCAAGTTCAGTTGGACAATAACATCAGCTTGTAAAAGTTCCATTTAAAATATTGCAATACAAATTCTTATCGTCATTTTTGTCTGTTTTCCGTCTTTTCCTTCAGCTGATCCAAATTCCTGGAGGTATGTGCCGTATATGCAACTAAATGAAGGCAGTTTGTTTCGTGCCATACGCGTTTCGCTTCTTTTATTTGGGAAACATCAGCGGCCTGAAATACAGGTTTCTTTTTATACATACGATAAAAGTATTATGTTATAGATGTAATACGAAGTGTGTTTTTTAAGTAAGAAATTAAAAAAAGACGTGCTAAGATATCTCAATAATTTTATTTTTACATTAAAGCCTGTACCTTAATCTACTTTTCTAGATAATTTCCGTCAATATTGACGCACTTGTCATCACCAGTGTTTTGACTTGGTCATCGTCTTGAAAACGCTGACGCCCAGGTGTTTCTTCAAGTGCAGGAACAGATGGTAGTCACTGGGGGCAAGATCGGGGCTGTACGGAGGATGACAGAGTTTCCCATCGAAAAGATGTGATGAGATCTTTGGTCTGATTCGCCACATGCGGACGGGCATTGTCTTGCAGCAAAACGATACCCTTGCTCAACTTCCATGGACTGTTGCTTTGATTCTGGTGTGACGTTGGCCACTCACGTTTCATCGCCCGTAACAATTTGGCTTAAGAAATCATCACCGTCGTTGTGGTACCGCTCAAGGAAAGTGAATGCACTGTCTAAACGTTTGGTTTTGTGCACATCCGTTAACATTTTCGGTACCCAACGTTTGCACAATTTTCGGTAATTCAATTGCTCGGTCATAATGCCATACAAAACACTACGTGAAACATTAGGAAAGTCATCCCGCAAGGAGAAAATCGTGAAGCGTCTGTTTTCTCACCTTATTGTCCACTACTTGCACCAAATTTACATTAAATACCGAAGGACGCCCACTCCGTCGTTCATCATGCACATTTGTGCGGCCATCTTTAAATTCTCTCACCCACTTTCTTAAGATTTCATCATTCATAATGTTTTCTCCGTAAACTGCACAGATATCACGATGAATATCGATCGCTTTTAGGCCTTGAGCACTAAGAAATCTGACAACAGCCCGTACTTCACAGTCGGCGGGACTCAAGATTATCGGAGACATCTTAAACACTCAGTACACAACGTAAACAAGGAAGAATCAGACTGTAATGGCGTCAGTGAGTAGGTTAAGGTACAGGCTTTCAAGTAAAAATAAAATTATTGAGATACCTTAGCACGTCTTCTTTTAATTTCAAAACGGTAATTACTTTAAAAAACACGCCTTGTATGATGCTATATTACATGTTTTCGCGTTTTTCTCTTGCTTTTTAGGTTAGAAGAAACTTAGTAGCACAAGTTCTGTATTGTGAATGTATCGTTCGGTGTTAAGATTTCCAGCGCTGTTAACACGTGTGTGGTCTTGGAGATGAATTTGTTAGTCTCCATTCTCCAGCTGGCCAATTTCTGGTGTTTCATCCACATAATTTGTCACATAGCATGTTTCACTTTCACTTCCACTCGATGATCAACATGTGTGTGCTTTCGGTGTGTAGTACTGTTGCCAACCATTTATCATTTGCAACCATTTACGTTTGGAGTGGGCTCATGAACTAATACACAGTCCATTGTACACATCGAGACTAAATATTACATTAAGTCTATATACATTTAGTTATTGGTATGTTTGTATAATGATGCCATACCTCAAAACATGTTGCAAAAATGAGTAGTACAAGTAAGATATCTAAGGTTTGTGACTGATAGTGAGTTCTGTAACACATGTTTAAAAATTGGAATTGTAACCTTGAGAGACTGCAGCTTACGGTATCCCCTGAACAAGGTGTCTCCTACTGGTATCTGTATGTCTGATCAGTGTGGATAGGAGCAGGCGTTGTGTGGTAGATTTTTTTTTTTTTTTTTGACCGGGGCGGGGGCGGGGAGGAGGCGGAGGTGGGGGGGATTGTTCTGGACAGAGCACCCTTGTCGCCGAAGTGTGAACCCAGGACAGAACGACGCCTGGTCAGCTTAGCGCCATGGAAGAGTGGGGGTACCCACGAATATAAAGTGAGAACTTCCTGGCCTTCAAGCACGAGTCCATCAGCACATTCGGTCATAAGTGGCTCTGACGAAATACTTCACATGTCTGTCAAGACGACTCGCCCATTCTCCCGAGAACTCTTCTTACAGGTATGTAGTAATATCGGTTGTAGGTTATACATAAAATATTATGATGTACGCCCACAATTTCATAAAATATTTTGGAGTAAACACCTTCTGCTTCAACAGAAGGCACCATTTAGTACTTAGGCTACATTTATTTACAGCTCTTCTTCGTTAGACAATGAGTTTAGACTTCTTAACGTCATTATCGGATGTATAGCTCCACCAAGGTATCACGCACGTGGGAGTTGCTGCGTATTTACGGTACAAGCTGTACTGTTTTTGTGGTTTGATAGATACCAACGTGAACAGTAACACATCGTGTGAATACAATGCTACTTTCACGCGTATGGCACCGTATTCGAACTAAACACACGATAATGGATTTAAGAAGTCCAAACTCGTTGTGTAACGGAGAGGTCTGAATAGTGCAAAACTGCCTCCTAAATTTCACCAATTTATGCCTATACTGTCCACTTTAAATAAGGCTTTCTATTGCTTTTGGGAAGCATTCCAAACATTTCCGAAAAATAATTTACGAAAAAATGATGGGCGCCTTGTCGAATATTACTAGGCCAAACTTTTATTCATTATGGAAATCGAAGAATCCGGTGACTGTTGTTCAATAAACAGCGGTTACCCTCGAGACTTAAGAACTCGATCTTATCCATGATCGTCAGTGTTTCTTCTGTGACTGTATTAGTTTCGTAGAATAAAGAATAACTGTCTTCAGTCATGATCGTGATTTGTTTTTAATTCAAAATGCATTTCGAATTCTTGGGGGCTTATCCTCGGCTTTTCTCTTTCCTCAGATTTAGGAATTCAGCTTCTTTTCATTTGAAATTCTTTCACTTGAACATTTTCGTTTGCAAATGTGGTGTCGAGTGGAAAGTGTATAGATGAAGATAAACGGGTTCAGTCAAACTGTGCTTCAAAACCATTTCTCCACTGCTTGAAACAGTTACTTTTCGATTTGTCGTAGTTTTGTGAAATTATGTTCACAATGTGCCACTTTTAAAATAGCATTTTAATCTTACCAGGACGAGAAAAACCTAAATCTAAGAAAAAAGAAAAGAATGTAGGCTGTTAAAGCACCTAAAGAGAGCCCTCAGCGCTGGAAATGCAGCGTGCATTGAAATAAAATCGCGATTGTGACTTGAGGGCGGTTGTTCATTTTCTGAAAGAACTGAGTCACTGGGGGAGACATAAGTGAGCATTTCGGGTCTAGTTTCTATGTCTTCCAATAATTATCAACGCATATATAGCACATACATTAGCGTTTTAATAATCTTGTCGTTTACACATCGTAAAAACTGGTGCTGACGTAATAAGCAGTGCCCGAACAGTTCAGCAGAAGACTGTATTTTCCTGTGTAACAAATATAAATGCAGGTACCTCAAAATGGTCATAGCTACCAGAAGTCGGCAATGGTAGTAATGTAATAAATTTTAAAGAACACTTGTAGCCAGCTGCATTCTCCCTCAAGATTTAGTAGTATTAGTTCATTTATTCTTTCCTTATGATGCATGTCTGAATAGGTATAGCGCCGTGTGTACCGTCTGTGCATTGGTGATACATTTATGTAATGACTCCAAAGATATCAAAACTATTGAGTCAACTTCCAAGAGTACAGCAAATAAGGCCGTAAAAGAGCGTAACGTAACATTTACTGCGATGGGGTCAAAAAAACTCGTAGCATGTACGAAATTGTAACGGACGTGTGTGGGAAAATTCGTCAGATAACTGTCTTCTGTCTGCATCTACATCATTTTTAGACACCTAACGGTGTATGGCGGAAGGTACTTCAACTGTTCCCCCCCTCCCCCCCCCCTATCCTTCTCCACTTACGAATGGTGCTTCGGAAGAATGATTGTACACGAAACCGTGATGAAATGCGCCGCTCTTCATTGGATCATATCTAAGCCACTTCGCTCCGTGATTGGTTACACAGCTCTCGTAACACTACTGTATCGCTAAGTGAGATGTGTGGCACTTGTTTAACCATATTTACAAATTACACGCAAAATAGTCTTGCTAGAGATAGGAGCAGAGCGTACATACCGCGCTGGTGACTGCCGGCTACAGTATCGGTGCGGACTGTGGTGCAGAACGCACTGCCGGAGATGGAACGGCCGTAGGTGTGGGCTATTGGCCATCGCTAACTGCGTTATCGGACGCGCGGCGGTACCCTTATCTGATTAGCGACGTGGTGGAGAAGCCGTAGGAGCCAGCAGGCCAGTCGCTCAGCCGTGGTCGTCCCTCCGTAGAGTCTGTGCCACGCTCCGCCGATTCATCCGTCATCACCATGCCGCTGATGACGGACAAGCAATACCACCAATATGTGAGTACACTGTGCCCTTCGTTTCTGCTCGAACCGAACCTTCGCTTCCGCCCCGAGCGAAACCCTTGCGCGCTCCTGCTGCTGCTGCTCCCACCAAACTTCAGTGCGCTCGCCTGTCACTCAAGAGTATTGTACTCAGCAGAACGCTACGAAACTGAGAGCGTTGAAAAGTAAAATACGACCTGCCGGTAGCATTTCAGGATAATCACAAGTTTCGAAGATTCGGATCACCCGTTTCCCGTACTAAATTACTTCCACTTCGACTACCATCCACGTCCTCAGTCGATCCACTTCTACAGAATATCAACGAAACTACAATTTATTCGTTTCCTCGTATTCGCGTCCCAGCATCGATGTTTTTTCTAGAGCTCAGAATCATTTTATTGGCCATTGACACCTTAATTTATTCTAACATTAATTCTTGCCTCTTTCAGCCTGTGACCATTTTCATTCTCAGCTGTAATATCCAATGTCAACAAATTAGTGATTAGAGTTGCATCGTTACGTTGTAAATGATTTAGCTATCTACTTGTACATCGATAATGTATGTGCCATCACATTGACCAGTCCGACCACGCAGTAGTAAAACTTGCTTTTACGTGGTAGTAATGTGCAAGAAAATTCAGTGTGGGAGGAACAAATTCCTGTTCCCACGTAACAAGAATCGATTTTGCGTATGATACATCCGTCATCGATATTACACCTAGGTCTTAGTAATTACAACATTTGTTGTGTTACAATGTTTCAACTCTTTGAAATTTTATTGGTCTCTTGATGTTGGATGGCTGCGTTTGAAAACTATCATGGGTCGAAACTGTTTAGTAATGCAAAATAAATGTAAAAGTTAAATTTGTTCCGAGTAATTAAACACCTTACGGCGGACTATTTTGTGGTGGGTGGTGGAAACTGAGTCTTGTCGTTGGAAGATTGTGGATTCTCACACTATTGAGCACTTACAGAATTAATCAAAGGACTCGATTGATATATTCAGTCGGTTCCTTCAGCTATAATCCCTGCTTCTAAATATTTGAAAAGTTTAGTGACCCAGCGTTTCAGTAGTTACCTGCAATTTGTCGTCCTGGCGTATTTATTTGCCAATTTATACGTTTAATGAATGTACTCTGTAACTCTAATAACAGCAAATAACTTTCTTCTATCTATTCTTATATTTTGTAAATGTTCGTCTCCTTAATAAAAGCCGGCCGTTGTGGCCGTGTGGTTCTAGGCGCTTCAGTCCGGAACCGAGCTGCTGCTACGGTCGCAGGTTCGAATCCTGCCTCGGGCATGGCTGTGTGCGGTGTCCTTAGGTTAGATAGGTTTGAGTAGTTGTAAGTCTAGGGGACTGATGACCTCAGATGTTAAGTCCCATAGTACTCAGAGCCATTTGAACCTTAATAAAAGAAAAAAGCACACCGACGACAGACGACGTGAAATTATTACGAAAACGTCTAGTCGATAATTTGTGTAAATAACAAATGCCCTCCTGCACATTCCGCAGTTTAATTCTGAGATAGGTGCGCTTAGGATTTCAGAAAAATGCTGTAATTCCAACCCGTCTGTTGCATAACGTGCTTTACTTAGCAAGACATAAACACACTCGTGTCAAATTGCAAGAAAAAACAGTTAGTTCCTAATGCTTCATGTGCTTATTTGAAACGAAGCACACAAATTTTAAAAAAAAGTCTGTGGCTCAGATGTTACATGTACAGGATCTCCATGCTCATATTTTAGGTAAAAGACACTTTTAGTATATTGGATTCGACACATTTTGTGAGCATTTGTTTCAGTGCACTTCAAGCAGTAGTGTGTGTTTTATTCATTTCAGACCGACATGTCCATCCCAAACAACGAAGACACTTAATGGTTTACGAACTTCCAGCATGCTGAAGTAGCATCAGTCAGCAACTTCTGTTAATCAGTAGAACGAAAAAGCAGTCCAAATTGCAAGTATTTTATTTTCCATTCGATGAGTAGTTTCGACCCGAGACCCAGTTTCAAATCAACATAACAAAGTCGAAAATGGCATTTCTGAAGATGTCAAAAAATGTGTAATGTACGTTTACAGTGCACACAGGTAAATGTACTCTGTGCAACCCTTTTCCTCTCTGCATTACTATAGCAACCTACTTCCACTCGAACTTGCATGCTAAAGTACAATTTTCCAATATGCCACAAACCTCAGCCTTACTAGAACACTGAACGAGCAATAAATGAGTTCACATTCGCCTTATACCGTTCAGTACAGTCTGCAATTACCGGCAGTGACCTCCAATGGACCAAACGAATAGTAATGGGAAGATTACACTAGTCAATAGTGCGTGTCCACGTACTGTAATGTTTGTGGTGACCTTATGTTCCCCATTATACGCTTACATATTGTGGATAGAACAGTGAGCTGTGAGACATCATTTAACATTTCTTTATTTTTTCCCCCTAGATACGTACTAACGTTAGATTACATTTCATTACATTAAGACTTGTCACATCAGACGGACGGCGATAATGAGATCGTACGTCTTTTCAAATCTTAGTTTTTCGTACGTTGCTGTAGCTTCTCAACATTTTGGAATAGTTGTTGGCACAACGGTACGGCTGTTAGTATAGCAGATCCGGAAGTGTGATGAACTGTGAATTAAAAAGATCAGTGGTGCATATGCTTCGGTTGAGGACATTTTCCTCTTCGTTAGATCCGAAGTACGCCGTGCGAGTGACGAAGCACACGACTTTAAAGTCTGATCACTCAGTTTCGGCTTGGAGGCTGGACCGTGGGCCTGGCACACTGCCACAGACTACATGGGGAGTGACTGTTGATAAGTTACCTCTTACAGCTGTCGGTTTATTTTGTCAGGAAGCAAGAGGTCGTCATTGACCAGTCAACGCGGAATGGTTTTCTTCGCGACCTGAGACGCAAGACGAAATACAGAGAAGGATGTTAGCGCTGCGTTAGCTCCGGTGATGGATCAGCGAGGCAGGTAGTCTACTGCGCGAAGAAACGAAAATAAAAATCCAGAGAATAATTCCTCAATCCGACCAACACATGGCCACAAGACTGTAATCCCAAAGGGGGATTCTCGCTATGCATATCCGGGGCTTGTATCGGAGGTCGAATGGTGTCCTCGAGTGCTTGTCGCTGTGCCCAGTCGAAACAAGTTGTTGTTCTGCAGTGACACTTTTAAATTGGCTATGGGGGGCGCTTAAGTGCCGCCGACTGTCGAGTCAGACATTTTATTCAATTTCTAAATGACCGAAAATTGAAACCTGCCGGTTTTTACAGTCTGCTAAAGGAAGTGTGGTCGTGGTCTTGCGGTAGCGTTCTCGCTTCCCGTGCACGGGGTCCCGGGGTCGATTTCCGGCGGGGTTAGGGATTTTTCCTGCCTCGAGATGACTGGGTGTTGTTGTGTCGTCTTTATCATCATCATCATCATTCATCCCCATTACGGTCGGAGGAAGGCAATGGAAAACCACCTCCACTAGGACCTTGCCTAGTACAACGGTGCGGGTCTCCCCTACGCTCCTCGGAGTATGGATCATCATCATCATCATCATCATCATCAAAGGAAGTGTACGATGATACAGCAACGAATGAAATAAATGCGCGCAAGTGATGTGAAATGTTTAATCTTCTTCTTGCGCTAGACCCGAATTTAAAGGTTATCATTCCATTTTCTCTTGAGTCTGTCCACGACCATGGAACCAAGGAAACGACCAACAGCAGTAGTAGTTCGTGTGTACATAGGATTAGTTGTTCTTCTGACGTGCTTCTGCGAAAAAGTTAATTGTAGTCTATTCATGTATTTTACTTTAACTAGTGCATACTAACTTATGGTTTCGAATAAATTTTAGTGCACTTGCGTAGTGTGAACTGACTTGGAAGTGCCGTAAAAATGAGAAGTAGCGGAGCAGCAGCACTTGGATTGCAACCAGAGACGGCTTGGGTTAGTGTTAAATTCCTGGTAGTAGAGATGAACATTGATTAAAGATGGATAGGATCTACACTTGTTGTGCGGGAAATCCACTGTCTGTAAACTGCTGGAAGCTGTGTTGGCTACGTCGACGGGCCTCAGGCTGCTCTCAAGGGCTGTGGTGGAATCCCTGAGACGAATTCTCAGCAGCTCTGGCACGTGTAGTGTAGCCTGTATGGTCCCTGATATTAGTTTGACGGTGAACAGAGAACAGTAGTGGCGACGCGAATCTGGGCGGAAGGCGTAAGTGGATGTCCGCGCGGCTCTCCCTTTACGACTTAAAGGGCTTGAGGTATCGCCCGCTGCTTAAAGTACATATGAGCCAGTACGCAGTGTCTCGTTAGTTGGGAGCCAATGTTCATTAAAGGTCCGAACAAGAGCGGAGGGTGAGTTTGTTCATTACTGGGAGCTCCAGCGTTATGTCGGTAACGGAAGCCATTGGGGGAACGAAGGCCAATGTCCACCTCGTTCTTACCTGGGGCTTTCGTTACAGATGAGTACGGGGTCCCGGGTTCGATTCCCGTCGGGGTCAGGGATTTTCACCTGCCTCGAGATAAGTGGGTGTTTGTGTTGTCCTCATTGTTTCATCATCATTCATGAAAGTGGCGAGATTGGACTGAGCAGTGGTTGGGAACTTGTACGGGCGCTGATAACCACACAGTTGAGCGTTCCACAAACCAGACATCCACATCATCGAGATACAGATGTAGATGCGGCTACGGCGGCAGCGATTCATCGCACTGGGTGCACCCGGCTGCAAATCATGGCTCATGTAGGCACGCATGACGCCTGCCGCCTGACTCCAGAAGCCATCGTCTGTTCCTATAGGCAGCTTGCTATCTTAATATAGAAATCTAGCCTTGCGTGCGTATTCGAAGCGGAGCTAGCTAGAATTTTGTAGCATTGTCACCAGATCCGATAACGGTCCTCTGGTTTGGAACCGAGTGGAAGCCTTAAATCAACGGCGGAGACGGTTCTGTGACGGTTTTGGATGCGGATCTTTCGAAATCTGCTTCGGTTGAAGAATTGTAACATCCCCTTCAAAGGTCGTACCTTACGAACAGGAAGCGAATACTGGGGTGACTTGCAAGTGTGAAGGTGTTTTTCTTTATACACAAGTGTACAACTTTGCTTCCGCCGTTTGCCGATAGGTGGCGACAACGGTAAGTAGCGGTCGAAAGAAACAGCTCGCAGACGTCAGGCAGTTAGCTTGGACCTTGCTCAACATAACCTCACTCAAACATTAGTCGATTTGTGTCTGCATCATAAAGTTGTTATTGATTGAAAATGTCAGTTTACGAGCCTAATTCTCATTTGCGGGAGGTGTTACTGTCTTGTTTCAGTATGAAGAAAACAGCGGCTGAGTCTTACCGAATGCTCTCAAGTATGTATGGTAAGGACGCTATTGGTGAAAGATCGTTCCTGAGTGGTTTCAACGCTGCAAGAATGGTGGTTTTTTTTTTTTTTTAACGTCGCAGGCCGGCCTAGTGGTGGAACAAAGAATGTTTTCGGAGATGCAGAATTGGAGACATTGCTGAGTGAAGACTGGCGTCAAACTCAAGAAGAATTGGCACGATTAGTGGGAGTGACACAGCAAGCCATTTCAAAACGTCTCGAGAAAAAAGGAACTTGAGTCCCGTGTGAGCTGAAACCAAGACGTTGAAGGGCGTTTGTGAACAGTTGGTTCAGAGGCAAAAATGGGATTTCTGCATCGCTTTGTGACCGGGACGAAAAATGGGTTCATTACGATAACCCTAAACGCAGAAACGTCGACGGCCAAACCGAATATTCACAGCGCCAAGATCATGCTCTGCATTTGGTGGGACCAGCTCGGACCCCGGGATAGGTGGGTGGGGTAGAGGCATCCAAACGACTATTCACGTTAGTCTGTAGACTCTTTGAGGCTGGAGACATAACATCAGACTTTTTGAGAAATATCATTTACACAATCCTGAATATAGCAACGGCAGATGAGTGCGAGAATTATCGCAAAATCACCTCAACGTCTCATCGTCAAAGTTCACGCCTAGAATAGTATACAACTTCGGAAAAGTAAAAGCACCAGTGGCAGTTTTCGCATTGTGCGGGATAGTGGAAGCAGTACTTAAATAAAATGAAGATACCTTGATGGTTTTGTCTCTCTAGAAAAAGTATTCGACAATGTAAAATTCTGAAAGATTTCCAAAATTCTGAGAAACTTAGGAATAAGCTTCAGCGAAAGACGTGTAATATGGGATGTGTGCAAGAACCAACGGGGGACAACAAGAATGAAAGAGCAGGAGCCAAGTACTCGGAGTAAAAAGCGTATTCGACAGGGGCGTAGTATTTCGCTGCCTACTGTTCACTCTGTATATCAAAGAAGCAATGACGGATATAAAGGGTCATTCGAGAGTGGGATTAAAATTTTGGGTGAAAGGGTACCAGTTCCCTGGTTATGTCGCTATCCTTAGTGAAAGTGCAGCAGAATTACAGGACCTGTTCAAAGGAATTAAGTCTAATCAGTACACATTATGGATCAAAAGTAAACCGAAGAAAGACGAAAGTAATGAGGTGTAGCAGAAACGAGATTAGCGATAAATTTAGCATCAAAATTGGTTACCAAGAAGCAGACGAAGTTTGGAGCTCTGCTACCTTGGACGTACGAGGGTGAGTCAAATGAAAACCTTGAATATTTTTTAAATATTATTTATTGTGCAGAAGTGGTACAAAGCTGTATCGCTGTATCACTTTTCAACATAATCTATCCCATGCTCAATGCAAGTCCTCCAGCGCTTACAAAGTGCATAAAATGTTTTAGAAAAAAATCTTTCGGGAGTCCGCGCAACCATTCCTCCCATTGCGTCTTTGAGTGGTCCAAACAAATGGGAATCACCTGGGGGCAAGGTCTGGTGAGTATGGTGGATGAGGAAGACACTCAAAATGCAGGTCTGTAATTGTTGCAACTGTTGTACGGGCAGTGTGGGGCCTTGCATTGTCATGTTGCAAAAGGACACCTGCTGACAGCAATCTACGTCGCTTTGATTTGATTGCAGGCCGCAGATGATTTTTTAGGAGATCTGTGTATGATGCACTGGTGACATTGGTCCCTCTAGCCATGTAATGTTCCAAAATGACGCCTTTTTCGTCCCAAAAGAGTCAGCATAACCTTCCCTGCTGATGGTTCTGTTCGAAACTTCTTTGGTTTTGGTGATGAGGAATGGCGCCATTCCTTGCTCGCTCTCTTCGTTTCCGTTTGGTGGAAGTGAACCTAGGTTTCGTCCCCAGTAATGATTTTTGCAAGGAAGCCATCACCTTCTCATTCAAAGCGCCGTAGAAGTTCTTCACAAGCATCAACATGTCGTTCTCTCATTTCAGGAGTTCGCTGCCGTGGCACCCACCTTGCAGTCACTTTGTGAAACTGGAGCACATCATGCACAGTGTTGTGTGCTGACCCATGACTAATCCGTAAACATGCTGCAATGTCATTCAGTGTCACTCGGCGGTTTTCCTTCACTATTGCTTCAACTGCTGCAATGTTCTGTGGAGTCGCAACTCGTTGTACCTGACCTGGACGAGGAGCATCTTCCACTGAAGTCACACCATTTGCGAACTTCCTACTCCATTTGTAGACTTGCTGCTGTGACAAACATGCATCACCGTACTGCACCTTCATTCGTCGATGAATTTCAATAGGTTTCACACCTTCACTACGCAAAAACCGAATAACAGAACGCTGTTCTTCCCTGGTGCAAGTCGCAAGTGGGGCGGCCATCTTTATTCTGATACTGCGACGGTATGTGTGCATCTGCACTATGCTGCCACCTACAGGCCATTCTGCACGCTGTTTGTAGTACGTTTACCAACTTACAGGATAACGGCTCGAAATTTCGATTTGTTATTACAAATTTAAGGTTTTCTTTTGACTCATCGTCGTAAAAAATGGACGAATCGGACTGGCATCGGCAAGGCGGGCATTTCTGGGCAGAAGCGGTCGACTAGCATTAACATATGCCGTAATGTGTGGAACGTATTTCTGAGGATGTACTCGTGGAGTGCAGAATATGGTAATGAATCTGTGACTGTGGAAAAAGCGGCAGTGAAAGGAATCGGACATTGAGATGTGCTCCTGTAGAAATTAGTTGGACTGATAGGGAATACGAATTGCAAAAAATTCAAACTAAATGTCAATAATGAAACTAATAGCAACAGTTTTTTTGCACCCGTAAGGCTATTGTATTGGTGTCGACTGAAGACGGTGATCTGCTCGGTTTCTATTGTGACGAAAGAATGACAGCTGACAGCGCTGTCGGCGTACGTAAAACGTCAGGCTTGAACCACGTACACACGAGTGGTTAATCAAACGTCTGTGCTAAGCACAGATGTTAATAGAGAGTAAGATTTCCCGTGGACGAGTGACAGACTACCACGGAAGTTGGCAAAAAGTAACTCCAAGTCAGGTCCAGGGGCCAAACCCCTCACTGCCAGCAGATTTGTCCCACATAAGCGCAGTACTGAGAGTCATTTGTTTGAAACACCGATCTTTCGTTCGTCATTTGGGCTTTCGGAATCAGAGCCGTTCTTCTACGTCGATGTCTTTGAGGGCGAGCGGACCCCATTCCAGTCTGTTCCAAGGAAGATTCATGGAAAGGGTCGGGTATCTAACATAGCTTATCGGTCCTGCGGTCGGTTTGCTAACTAACGGTGTACAATAAATAAACCAGATTATTTACCAGCTATATGTAGTAGCCAAGACTGGCCATTTGGTACTGACCGGCCGCCGCGTCATCCATCTCTTTTGCTCATGGAGTCATTCGGCTAGATTATGAATTCATGAACTAATTCTATCCGGATCACACTTTTTATGTTAGTGCTGCACGATATTCGAAATAGGGCAGTTGTTGACTGGTAAAAAGATAAAAGATAGGAAACAGACGTGAATAGAAAAGTTTGTTTTTATATCTCGGTTGCATGATAATTGGCTCTCCGTGCCGTTGTCAGCCCAGACCTTTGAGCGGCATCATCTCGCTCAAGTAGTATTTTAGTTGCCATCTTGAGGCCGAATCTTCGCACCAATGAAAATTCCATGGCAGTACCGGGATTTGACCCTGGTCCTCCGCATAGCAGATTGTCTTGGGATTTATTAATTTCGATGTAGCAGAGTAAAGATAAGAAAATCGGCTTTCTAATTTAGGGGCGAAAGAACTTCCTGCTGATAGTCCCATAACTTCGACGATCAGCGAAGTGCCCGCTCGTATTTTATGTATTCATACTGACGTCAGGTAAAGGTGCATGTAGCCTGAGATAGCTAGGAGAGATAATGTAGGTAGATAAACAGCGGGAAAATGTGAGGTGATTGCAATTTCCGATAACATTAAAAAGACAAACTAAGTCCGTTGGATTTATGGCTGGCGCAGAAGCGGCAGCATAATCTTATCTCTGGAGGTAAAGTGTGTGTGTGTGTGTGTGTGTGTGTGTGTGTGTGTGTGTGTGTGTGGCACAACTTGACTAGAAGAAGGGATCGATTGGTTGGACATGTTCTGAGGCATCAAGAGATCACCAATTTAGTATTGGAGGGCAGCGTGGGGGGTAAAAATCGTAGATGGAGACCAAGATATGAATACGCTAAGCAGATTAAGAAGGATGTCTGTTGCTGTAGGTACTGGGAGATGAAGCTTGGACAGGGTAGAGTAGCATGGAGAAATGCATCAAATCCGTCACAGGACTGAAGACCACAACAACAACAACTCCAGTGCCCTTTTGTACCTTGTGTACGCTAAACTGGCTGGCTGGTAAAAGTGTGTGTGTTTAAAATGTTAAAATGCGATATAGATAATCTTGGGATGTTAGTAGTAAGTCTTTCCTTTGACATTGTTCGAACAACTGCTTTGCAAATTAGGTAAAAATACGGCGCTCAACAAGCCACCGTACAAAATGGTAGTGGCTAGCCAGTGAGACGTTTAAGTGGTCGTAGCATTTAAACCTGGATTGAATATTCAGACGAGGTAGAGGTTTAACAAGAAAATTTTAAATGATTTTGACGTCCTTCGCCGTCTGATTCGTCGTTTTACTCGCCGAACATACAGTGCGGATATGCATCTTTAAAGTGTCTGAAAAGAGCCACAGAGAATTTATGAAAACTAATGCGTGTGAAGCTTGGAGCCTACTGAAGGGCAAGGAGACCATTCTACATTCGAGTAACAAGGAAGTACCCACTTTGTTGGCGTATGTAGCTATCATCTTAATATAGCTTGCCGATCAAAATAGTACAGTGGTAGCGTGAGTTGGCACTCGGCGGTACTGATCTCAACGACTCGTTCATTTTCTGCTGAAAAGAATGTAGCGGGTTATAATATCTAGGATCCACTAAACAGAATTGAGAACTCTTTGATTAGTAGTAATTCTTGTGCTAAATTTCCAGCTGTTATTTGTGTGCACAGTGTCGCCATGCATTCATGCTAACCCTTGCTCCTTGTTCGTCACAGCTACTCCACATATGCCGGTAAATCACCACCTTTCCCCCTCGTCTTTCATAAACTAATTCTATCCGTATCTGATACTTTTTATGTTAGTGCTGCACGGATATTCGAAATAGGGCGGTTGTTGGCTAGTAAAAAGATAGAAGATAGGAAACAGACGTGAATAGAAAAGTTTGTTTTTACATCTCGGTTGCGTGATAAGTGGCTGAAGACAAATTTTGATCATGCACCGCTAAAAAAAAAAGACGTTCTAATGACACCTCAGTGTTCACAACTGATGAGCAATGAAAATATTGTAGGTAAAAGTAAACAGCCTTGAGTTATATAGTAAAGTAATTCTGCTATATCTGAGGTATACGAGTGAGAGATGACCGATAGAGGGGTAGATGATGGGGAGTAAGATACATTAGGTCTGTAGTATCTGGTATGAAGTGATCAAATAAGTAGACCTTTGTTCAAACTGTTGTTGTTGTTGTTGTGGTCTTCAGTCCTGAGACTGGTTTGATGCAGCTCTCCATGCTACTCTATCCTGTGCAAGCTTCATCTCCCAGTACCTACTGCAACCTACATGCTTCTGAATCTGCTTAGTGTATTCATCTCTTGGTCTCCCTCTACGATTTTTACCCTCCACGCTGCCCTCCAATGCTAAAATTGTGATCCCTTGATGCCTCAAAACATGTCCTGCCAACCAATCCCTTCTTCTAGTCAAGTTGTGCCGTAAGCTCCTCTTTTCCCCAATTCTATCTAATACCTTCTCATTAGTTATGTGATCTACCCATCTAATCTTCAGCATTCTTCTGTAGCTCCACATTTCGAAAGCTTCTATTCTCTTCTTGTCCAAACTAGTTATCGTCTATGTTTCACTTCCATACATGGCTACACTCCATACAAATACTTTCAGAAACGACTTCCTGACACTTAAATCAATACTCGATGTTAACAAATTTCTCTTCTTCAGAAACGATTTCCTTGCCATTGCCAGTCTACATTTTATTTCCTCTCTACTTCGACCAACATCAGTTATTTTACTCCCTAAATAGCAAAACTCCTTTGCTACTTTAAGTCTCTCATTTCCTAATCTAATTGCCTCAGCATCACCCGATTTAATTTGACTACATTCCATTATCCTTGTTTTGCTTTTGTTGATGTTCATCTTATATCTTCCTTTCAAGACACTGTTCATTCCGTTCAACTGCTCTTCCAAGTCCTTTGCTGTCTCTGACAGAATTACAATGTCATCGGCGAACCTCAACATTTTTACTTCTTCTCCATGAATTTTAATACCTACTACGAATTTTTCTTTTGTTTCCTTTACTGCTTGCTCAATATACAGATTGAGTAACATCTGGGACAGGCTACAACCCTGTTTCACTCCTTTCCCAACCACTGCTTCCCTTTCATGCCCCTCGACTCTTATAACTGCCATCTGATTTCTGTACAAATTGTAAATAGCCTTTCGCTCCCTGTATTTTACCCCTGCCACCTTCAGGGCACCTTCAAACTAAATTATTAAAATTAACTTCAGATGCAGAAAACCACTGCTATTTTATGTTTTCTGACATTCCTTTGTTGCGTCTATTTTGTCATTTCCTTGGAGATGTGGTTCGCCTACGCGCTATGTTTGGCTCGTTAGGAATTCACACACATTTGAACATTTAGTTCCATTTGACTTACCACACCCCTAAGATGATGGTAAAAGTATCTTAAGTTTGACAAAGGCTGACATTCGTACATGTCTTGTGAATAAATTAATAAACTGTTTTTGAACTGTTAAGTTCGCGTTCCTTCAGAATTTCTCTTGTGTAACTCCAGACTGGTCACTTCTACCTACAATATTTCACAGATCATCAGTTGTCAACATTCAGGTATTACTAGAATGTCAGAGTTCTGTAAATGATTTATCCTTTTTTATTATTTAAAGAGGTGCTTTTTAGAATTGAAAATGGCCCGTATATTCAATGGAAACTAATCATCAATCATTTTTGTAGTGCAGCTGAGACTCTAAAATAAACTTTAGTTATACGATTATAAAGTTTCGGCATCTCTCGCAGCCACATGGTTACATTTAGAATTTGTTTAGAGTTTCCGTATTTTGCAGGGGCTCTTTAGAACGCCTCGGCGTGAAGGAAACAGCCGTTTATTAAGAGTGTGTAGCGTCGACAAGGGCCGCTTGTGTTGGCAACACAGAGGGGGTCATTCTCCTACCAGGCTACAGATAACAGCGCAAAATACTCTGAGGACGAGCAGGGTGATCCGCTCAACCTAAACATCCGCCACTGCAATCAACACTTCCTTTCTTAAGGACCACAATAAAAGCAGATGGCAATAAAATTTTAAATTACTAAATAATGGGAGAGCTTGTTAACTACGTGCCTATCAGAGCTTTATTGTAAGCGTACAATTTTACAGACGCTTACAACAAGATGACCGCCCTTATCTGCAGTGTGCAGAGACTAAGATGTGGAGCAGAGATGAGACATAAAGGAAATTACGCTTGATCTGGCAGAAATGTGGTTAACGACACGTATCTGAATAACAATAATAAATTACTAGGAAACTTGTCAGCGCACCAAATAATTTTGCGGTAAATTGAAAACGTCTCGAGTGACTCTTCTAAAAACAATGCTAGAGAGCTGTTTGGCTAATGGATAAAATTCCGTCCGCTGGCTGGTTTTCATTACGAATGTCTGTGTGTTTTTTAAGATCTAAAACTCCATCTTCAGAGTTTACAACTGATGTTGTAAACCCTGAAGAGCAATCTGTCGCTTTGAAATACTTAACGGCAGATAAAAAGTGCAACACAGGCGGTGTAAAACCATTGCGGTTTTATGAAAAAAAGCGGAGGTTCCGTAATAATTAGTAAAGAACTAAAGTAATAATGGTAGTGTCTTTCCGTATTTTTAGCTGTATGTAATTACCAAAACTTAGATTTTCACTAGAATAGCATATTGTTGCTTATATTGACGCCCATTTGTTTCTGTCAATAAAATGTTGTTCATGAGTTGCGCATCTGCTCAGATACAAAAATGTTCATTTTTCTTTAGCATAAGTTCGTTTCTTGTACGTGGAGGAAACTAACAATCATTTTGAACTGTCAGTTTAAGTAATTAGTAAAAACTTGAGACGTTTTCTTTCATATATTAATGTGGACGGTATTTTGTTTCCAATTTTGCCAAAACTCCTTCGTCGATTAATTGCTATCCCCAAGACTTACCAATAGCAAAGTGTATATATTATATTATTTCTGAAGAAGACTATGCGAGATGTTAGCCCATTAAAAAACATTGATATAATGGCAAAGGTAGCTCCTGTGCAGCATTTTTATTAACTTTGACTGAAGATCCAGAATGTGTTCACACACTTTGAAACTTCCTGATAGATAAAAAGTGTGTGCCGGAGCGGGACTCATCCTGGGACCTTTGCCTTTCGGGAGCAAGTGCTGTGCCGTCTGAGCTATGCTAGCGCGAATCACGACCTGCCCTCGAAACTTGACATCAGCTAGTACCTCATATTCTTTGCAAATAAAGTGATAAGCTTTGAAGATACAAAGCTCGCTGAAGCTACTTTTTGCCTGTAGTGTCACTATGCTGTTGGCATAATTATCATACATTGAACACCAAAGACCCAAACATGCTTTGTTTTAGAGCAGTGGTAATAAATCGGCTCGCTACTAGGCGTTTCAGCGTTCGTGGTGGGCGTTAGGCTGTAGAGGTTCTAAAATAATTTTCATTAGGTTTTTCTAAATTTTGACCAAGTACTTGGTAAATAATTATTATTATATGCTTTAGCTTGACGTTACTGTCTTTTATAAATTTTATAAAGTAAAGTTACTCCCGAATTTATAGATCACCATTACTGTGGAACCGATGGGCGGCTAGAAAATTTTGCTACTCATAGAGATACAAAAGTGGGCGGTAGGCAAAAAAGGTTGACTACTCCTGTTTCAGAGCCTGTCCTTACGAAACTTCGAGACTAGCTTTTCCTCACTGGAACTACGTCAGACGATTGCATCGATAATCACTCCTTTCTTTGTCAACGTGTATGCGCTGTCAGCCACTGTTTCGAATTATTCGTGATAATGTCAGTTGTTAGTTATGTAGCGACTAATAGGAACGATTTAACTGATGACTTTGTAGACTTCGGCAGAACCTCTAAAATCTTGGTCAGATAGTGATGTTTCGTATGGCTAGATTTTTAGCTAGCACAGGAAATCAGAGATATCTCCTTTGATGACAGATACGAGGCACTGTACCATATCGAGAAAATACTAGTGGGTTATGCCGTGCTGAAATTCTGCCTGCAACTGGGGTCAGCGGCGCAATTCGCGGTGGCGCAGATTGTTCTGCTCTCTCCGCTGCGGGCTGATGAATTGAGCTGCGCTGGAGAGGACGCACTTTTTGTCACTGTAAGGGCGCTGCCTTCCAGGGCTTTCATTTGTGCTGAGCAGGCGGAACAAAAAGCGGAAAGTGGTGTCATGTTCGTCGGACGTAATTGGGAGTCCCGTCTCTTCTTGCTTATTGCTGAAATCCAGGATTCGTACTTCTGAAAGGAGGGTCAAAATTGCATTCCAGCTGTTCACATTTCAATTTTTTCTGCATCTGACATACACTGAGGTGACGAAAGTCATGGCGTAGTGATATGCGCATTTACAGATGGTGGTAGTTTAGCGTACACAAGGTACAAAAGGGCATTGGAGTTGTTGTTGTTGTTGTTGTTGTCTTCAGTCCTGAGACGGATTTGATGCATTTCTCCATGCTACTCTACCCTGTCCAAGCTTCATCTCCCAGTACCTACAGCAACAGACATCCTACTTAATCTGCTTAGCGTATTCATATCTTGGTCTCCATCTACGATTTTTACCCTCCACGCTGCCCTCCAATACTAAATTGGTGATCCCTTGATGCCTCAGAACAAGTCCAACCAATCGATCCCTTCTTCTAGTCAAGTTGTGCCACAAACTCCTCTTCTCCCCAATTCTATTCAATACCTCCTCATTAGTTATGTGATCTACCCATCTAACCTTCAGCATTCTTCTGTAGCACCATATTTCAAAAGCTTCTATTCTCTTCTTGTCCAAACTATTTATCGTCCATGTATCACTTCCATACATGGCTACACTCCATACAAATACTTTTAAAAACAACTTCCTGACACTTAAATCTATACTCGATATTAACAAATTTCTCTTCTTCAGAAATGCTTTCCTTCCCATTGCCAGTCTACATTTTATATCCTCTCTACTTCAACCATCATCAATTATTTTGCTCCCCAAATAGCAAAACTCATCTACTACTTTAAGTGTCTCATTTCCCAATCTAATGCCCTTAGCATCACCCGACTTAATTCGACTACATTCCATTATCCTCGTTTTGCTTTTGTTGATGTTCATCATATATCCTCCTTTCAAGACACTGTCCATTCCGTTCAACTGCTCTTCAAAGTCCTTTGCTGCCTCTGACAGAGTTACAGTGTCATCGGCGAACCCCTGTTTTTATTTCTTTTCCATCGATTGTAATACCTACTCCGAATTTTTCTTTTGTTTCTTTTACTGCTTGCTCAGTATACAGATTAACATCGGGGATAGGCTTCAACCCTGTCTCACTCCCTTCCCAACCACTGCTTCCCTTTCCTGTCCCTCGGCTCCTATAATTGCCATCTGGTTTCTGTACAAATTGTAAATAGCCTTTCGCTCCCTATATTTTACCCCTGCCACCTTCAGTATTGAAAGAGTACTCCAGTCAACACTGTCAAAAGCTTTCTCTAAGTCTACAAATGCTAGAAACGTAGGTTTGCCTTTCCTTAATCTATCTTCTCAGTATTGCCTCACGTGTTCCAATATTTCTACGGAATCCAAACTGATCTTCCCCGAGGTCGGCTTCTACCAGTTTTTCTATTCGTCTGTCAAGAATTCGCGTTACTATTTTGCAGCCGTGGCTTATTAAACTGGTAGTTCGGTAATTTTCACATCTGTCAACACATGCATTCTTTGGGATTGCTGTTATGGAGCTGTCATTTGTGCTCAGGTAATTCATGTGAGAAGGTTTGCGACTTGTTTGAGGCCGCACGCCGGTAATTACGACTTCTAACGCGGAATGGTAGTTGGAGCTGGACGCATGGGACATTGCAGTTGGGAATTCGTTAGCGAGTTCAGTATTGCGAGATCCACAGTATCAAGTGTGTGCTGAGAATACAAAATTTCAGGCATTACTTCTCACCATGGACAAGGCAGAGCCGGCGACCTTCATTTAACGACCGAGAGCAGCGGCGTTTGCGCAGAGTTGTCATTCCTAAGAGACCAGCAACACTACCTGAAATAACCGCAGAAATCAATGTGGGACGTAAGACGGACGTATCCGTCAGGACAGTGAGTCGAGATTTGGCGTTAATGGAATATGGCAGCAGACGACTGACGATAGTGCCTTTGCTAACACCACGACGTCGCCTGCAGCGCCTCTTGGGCTCGAGACCATATCTGTTAGAGCCTAGGCGACTGGAAAAGTGTCCTGGGCAAATAAGTAGTGTGTGGCGCGGACCCCACGAACCCATGGACCCAAGTTGTCAACAAGGCACTGTGCAAGTTGGTGGTGACCCCATAATGGTGTGGGATGTGTTTACATGGAATGGACTGGGTCCTCTGGTCCAACTGAATAGACTATTGACTGAAAATGGGTACGTTCAGGTACTTGAAGACCATTTGTAGCCATTGATGGACTGAATGTTCCCAACCAACGACGGAATTTTTATGGATGATTGTGCGTCACGTAAACGGACCACAATTGTTCGCGGTTGGTTTGAAGAACATTCTGGACAATTGGAGCGAATTATTTGGCCATCCAGGTCGCTCGAGATGAATCCCATCAAACATTTATGGACCATAAGAGGTCAATTCGTGCACAAAATCCTGCATCGGCAACACTTCCCCAGTTATGGACGTCTATAGAAGCAGCACGGCTCAATTCTGCAGGAGACTTCCAATGACTCGTTGAGACCATGCTAGGTAGCTGAACCACGCCAGGCAGAAAGAGGACCGACATGGTATTAGGACGTACCCCATTACTTCTGCCACCCAAGTTAATCGCTTTGGCAGCGGCTACAATTGTTCGGTGCGAACCGCGGTGTTAAGAACGGATTCGCATTCACTGCTGCGGTTCGAATCTGGAGCAACAGGAAGCGGGAAGAAAACAGGAGGAAACGTTTTCTGCAAGGTGAACTCTCTCCCCCAGGGTTGCGGAGGTTTTCAGGGATACTTGTGTATATTTCGGTGCCAGGGGCCCGTGGGCGTCTGTCATCTCTTACGCCATTTACCTTTGCAGAGCAATGCAAATGTTGGCAGTAAGCACTGTCTGCAAAGTAAGATTTTCTTCGTTTTCCTATTACCTTACGCCTAAGATCCAAAAGTACACGTGGCTATGCTAACAAACTTTTTGTATCAAGATTGCTATGTACGTCTTAAATGTAGTCCTTCGAAATGACGGAAGTAGGTTAAAGCTTTTGACAAGTGTGGTGTTCGTTACTGACATGTGCGGCAAACACGAATTCGGTTTCGTGAGTTTTTGTCCCATTCACCACATACCGGTAAAATCAGGAGTACAGTGTTTATCTGTCTTAAGATTTATTCTCTTAACGTGAAGGTGTGTGTGTGTGTGTGTGTGTGTGTGTGTGTGTGTGTGTGTGTGAGACGAAGATTGATACGAGCCGTAGACGTGCCCTTCATTTTTATTCTATGTAATGTTTGACAAGTTGTTTTCAGCACGCGCGTAATTTTTAGTTTATTTTAACCCAGATATGTCATGGTTGTTTTGTGAAGTATGAATGTATTTTTGTCAGTGGGGTAACGAATCTTGATGTATACCGGGTGATTTTGCGATGTTACAAACTTTCAGGGATGATAAAGGAAAATGTATCAATTTGAGGTAGGAGTCCCTGGTCCGGAAACAACAGACTCAAAAGTTGACAGTGGTATACATGTGCCCGTACTATTGCTTCTAAGATCGTAGGGTAGACAACTTTCAGACGTGGTAGTATGGACCAAAACATGAAAAATCTGTCCAGTAAATGTGGGTTCTAAAATGCATACCTTCACAGCTATGGGTACTTCTTCAGCAGAAGAGATGTTTGAAAGTAAAGAATATCAAGAAATGCTCATAACTATTAATTGTATGCATGTTAGACTCATGTTTACGCGACATTATTTTCTTGTTTCAGTCCATACTACCGCCTCTGGAAAGTATTCTACCGCACACTCTTAGCAGCAACAGTACCATTGCAAGTATTCCACTGTCTGACGTGCCGGAACCTTATAACCTTCAACTCGGTAGTTTCTGGCCCGGAAACCCTTACCACAAATTGTTTCATTTACTTCCTCCATCATTCCTGAAAGTCTGTAACATTATCACGGAATCACCCATTACATTGATTTCAGTCGAAACTAGTTGAAGAGAAATTGCAATGGTGGATATTGCAGTAAACAGTACAGGCGATGACAAATACACCGAAGAGCTAAGGAAACTGGTACACCTGCGAATGCCGGCCGGGGTGGCCGAGCGGTTCTGGGCGCTACAGTCTGGAACCGCGCGACCGGTACGGTCCTGCCTCGGGCATGGATGTGTGTGATGTCCTTAGGTTAGTTAGGTTTATGTATTTCTAAGTTCTAGGGGACTGATGACCTCAGAAGTTAAGACCCATAGTGCTCAGAGCCATTTTTGAACACCTACGAATACCGCGTAGGGCCCTCGTGAGCACGCAAAGTGCCGCAACAAGACGTGATATGGACTCGGCTAGTGTCTGAAGTAGAGCTGGAGGGAACTGAGACAGTGAATCCTGCTGGGCTGTCCATATATCCGTAATACTGCGAAGGAGTGGAGATCTCTTCCGAACAGCACATTGCAAGGCACCCCAGATATGCCCAATAATGTTCACGGCTGGGGAGTTTGGTGACCAGCGCAAGTGTTCAAATTTAGAAGAGTATTCCTGGAGCCACTCCGTAGCAATTCTGGACGTGTGGGGTGTTGCATTGTCCTGCTGAAATTGCCTAAGCTTGTCCGAATGCGCAATCGACACGAATGGATGCAGGTGATCAGACAAGATGCTTCCGTACGTGTCACCCGTCAGTCGTATCTAGACATATCAGGGGTCCCATACCACTCCAACTGCTCACTCCCCCCACCTTTACAGGGCCTCCACCAGCTTGAACAGTCCCCTGCCGACATGCAGTGTCCATGGATTCATGAGTTTGTCTCCACACCCGTACACGTCCATCCGCTTGATACAATTTGAACAGACTCATCCGACCAGGCAGCTTGTTTCTAGTCATCAGCAGTCCAATGTCTGTGTTGACGGGCGGAGGCGAGGCGTAAAGCTTCGTGTCGTGCAGTCATGAAGGTGCACGACTGGGTTTTCGGTTCTAGAAGCCAATATCGATGATGTTTCGTTGAACGATTCGCACGCTGATACTTGGTTATGGCACAGCATTGCAACGTGCAGTAATTTGCGGAAGGGTTGCACTGTAGTCACGTTGAACGATTCTCTTCTCTTGCAGGATATTTCTCCGGCCGCAGCGATGTCGGAGATTTTATGTTTTACCGGATTCCCGATATTCACGATACACTCGTGAAATAGTCGTACGAGAAAATCTCCACTTCATCGCTACCTCGGAGATGGTGTGTCCCATAGCTCGTGCGCAGACTATAAACACAACGTTCAAACTCGCTTAGACTTCCTGAGTGGATTGCAAGCACTCGACCAGTGTTTTTCTCTGGACCCTTTGGTGCGGGGTATTCAAGATGCTGTTTTTGCTCTCGCCGCGTGTGGTCGTTCAGCGACGTTTGTGTGGACCCCGGGCCACATCGGCATTCCAGGAAACGAACGTGTCGACCACTTCGCCACCACTGGAGCTTGCTCTCGTGGAAAGAAACCTCCGGTCAGCCCTACATCGCAAGGTCCGCGATGTCTGGAGCTCTAAATGGTCTGTCTTGAACACGCCAAGTAAGCTCCGCATGGTCAAGTCGTCCACGGCCGTATGGAACTCATCCTTGAGGAGCACGCGTAGGGACTCAGTTGCTTTCTGCCGTCTCCGAATTGGACATACGCGGTTGACCTACAGCTATCTCCTTCGCCGTGAGAACCCGCCCAAGTGTCGCTGTGATGCAAGGCTGATAGTGGTCCATCTTCTGATGGACGGCCCCCTTTAGCCCCCTTGCGGCAGTCCTTTAATTTACCAACTGCACTTCCTTTAATTCTAGGTGACGATGCCTCTATAGCTGACTCAGTTTTACGTTTTATCCGTGCAGCCGGGTTTTATCTCTTACTCTAGTGTGGGCGCTCTCGCATGATTGCTCAGGCTACACCCACTCCAGCGACTTTCAGTTGTGACATGGATACCAAAATAGTGTCTTTTATGGTAACAAGTTGTGTTGGTACCTCTAACAATGCTTTCCAGCTGGAGGTTCTTCGTTTGTAGTTGAGCGGTTGACCTTTTACCTGATCCATCGACCACTGTAGTCTGTTGTACTCTGGTCAACTATTTGCTCTGCTCCTTTTACGTGTCCTCATTTTGTGTTATTGCGGTGTTCATTTTAGCTCTGTACTCATTTCTGTTCCCTCCCTCTGGGTGCAGAGGTTAGGCTTTTACTGTATGCATTTTACAAGTATGTCTGTATGGAACAGGGGACTGATGATCTCGATGTTTAGCCCCCATCAAACCCCAAAACAAACCAACCAACCAAACTCACTTAAATGTTGATAACGTCCCATTGTAACAACTGCGCCATACACTTGTCTTATACAGTCGTTGCCGACCGCAACGCTCATTCTGCCTGTTTACGTATCTCTGTGTTTGAATTCGCATGCTTATACCATTTTCTTTGGCGCTTCAGTGTATGAAGTAAATAAAAGCGTTGTATAAAATAAACCTGATCCAAACAAGGCCCCCGGAGTAGACAACATTCCATTAGCACTACTGACAGCCTTGGGAGAGCCAGTCCTGACAAAAGTCTACCATCTGGTGAGCAAGATGTATGAGATAAGCGAAATACCCTCAGATTTCAAGAAGAATATAATAATTCCAATCCCAAAGAAAGCAGGTGTTGACAGATGTGAAAATTACCGAACTATCAGTTTAATAAGCCGCGGCTGCAAAATACTAACACGAATTCTTTACAGACAAATGGAAAAACTGGTAGAAGCCAACCTCGGGGAAGATCAGTTTGGAGTCCATAGAAATATTGGAACACGTGAGGCAATACTGACCTTACGACTTACCTTAGAAGAAAGATTAAGGAAAGGAAAACCTACGTTTCTAGCATTTGTTGACTTAGAGAAAGCTTTTGACAGTGTTGACTGGAATACTCTTTCAAATTCTAAAGGTAGCAGGGGTAAAATACGGGGAGCAAAAGGCTATTTACAATTTGTACAGAAACCAGATAGCAGTTACAAGAGTCGAGGGGTATGAAAGGGAAGCAGTGGTTGGGAAGGGAGTGAGACAGGGTTGTAGCCTATCGCCGATGATATTCAATCTGTATATTGAGCAAGCAGTAAAAGAAACAAACGATAAATTCGGAGTAGGAATTAAAATCCATGGAGAAGAAATAAAAACTTTGAGGTTCGCCGACGACATTGTAATTGTCAGAGACAGCAAAGGACTTGGAAGAGCAGTTGAACGGAATGGACAGTGTCTTGAAAGGAGGATATAAGATGAACATGAACAAAAGCAAAACGAGGATAATAGAATGTAGTCGAATTAAGTTGAGTGATGCTGAGGGAATTACATTAGGAAATGAGACGCTTAAAGTAGTAAATCAGTTTTGCTATTTGGGGAGCAAAATAACTGATGATGGTCGAAGTAGAGAGAATATAAAATGTAGACTGGCAATGGCAAGGAAAGCGTTTCTGAAGAAGAGGAAATTGTTAATGTCGAGTATCGATTTGTCAGGAAGTCGTTTCTGAAAGTATTTGTATGGAGTGTAGCCATGTGTGGAAGTGAAACATGGACGATGAATAGTTTGGACAAGAAGAGAATAGAAGCTTTTGAAAAGAGGTGCTACAGAAGAATGCTGAAGATTAGACGGGTAGATCACGTAACTAATGAGGAGGTACTGAATAGAATTGGGGAGAAGAGGAACTTGTGGCACAACCTGACTAGAAGAAGGGATCGATTGGTAGGACATGTTCTAAGACATCGATGGATCACCAATTTAGTATTGGAGGGCAGCGTGGAGGGTAAAAATCGTAGAGGGAGACCAGGAGATGAATACACTAAACAGATTCAGAAGGATGTAGGCTGCAGTAGGTACTGGGAGATGAAGCAGCTTGCACAGGATACAATAGCATGGAGAGCTGCATCAAACCAGTCTCAGGACTGAAGACCACAACAACAACAACAACAACAACATAAAAGAATCGTTTGAGGGCACGGTAGAATTATAAGGGAGTGGTTCAGCATCCCAGTGAAGACGCGTCGCCTGGCGTGCTGCGTTGGCTGAACGGCTCGGCGCGGGCTGTCCGTGGCGCGGCAGGAAGAGGGAAACCGGGCATCCTGTGTGCCCGCCCCGCCCCGCCCCTCCCCTCCGCTCTCACGCCCCCTCCCCCTCCATCACCACCCCCCTCCAAACGCACCGTCTGCTCTCGCGCTGTAGCCGCGACGGTCCACGCGTTGCCAGGGACGGCTCTCCAGACATTCTGACTCACGTCGCGCGTACAGCCATCGCTGTTCCCGCGTACCACATCTCAAAGTTCTTCGTACCGTATTATTGTTGTGGTCTTCAGTCCGAGCACAGCTTTGATGCAGCTCTTCATGCTAGTCTGTCTTGTGCAGGCCTTTTCACCTTTGCATAGCTACTGTTCTTCTTCCGTATCCGGATGCACCAATGATATCTTCCCTTCCCAGTAATTAGCAACGTAGGTTGCTTTGTCATTGACTTTCAAAATATCGTCTTTAGTGCATGTTATAGATAGGATGACCAGATGCAATTGCTTAAAAAGGACAAACAGCTTCAAAAAGGAGGACAAAGGAAGAAAAAAAGAGGACACATCAAACGGGTCAACTGCAGATGAGGATACCACCCGTCACGTGACTGCCGGGAATTCCCGGTAAAACTGGTAGTTAATTGTTACTGATGGTCAGGTAATGGTTAACTGAGCAATATAAAAAAATTAAAAACATTGATTGTGGTGGCAGTGTGGCGTCAATTGTTTTGTTATGTCAACAACACGGAATTGTTTACAAAGCGAAAAACGGAAGACCATTCACCTCCCTTCATTCGACACACTGCTACCAACATCTACAATTCAAGAAACAGCTGACGACATGTAAACTGTACTTTAACCTTCCGAATACAAATAAACTGAATGACTATGAAACAATGAAATAAAACCATGATAGTTGTTTCTTACCTTTATTGGCCACTGAGACGTACGTTCCAGCTCCACATATCTTACATTCCGCTTCAGATTCATTTCTCCCTTTCTTGAAAGCCGGGTATTTGCAGGAAAGGACATCAGAAAATGTACGCTTTCATTTATGCATAGCCAAATATTTTACGTAACTCACTCTGTTAAAAATTACACTCACAAATCACACGTGCACTACTGGAAGCCAAGCCAATACAAAGCGAAGATAAAAAACGAAAATTTTAAATAATCGATATTTGCATTCGCTTATAGGTCGATCTTCGATAACATCGATGATCCTGGTGCCACATACCTACACCGCCTTTGTGCGTGTTTATCAAGAAGGCTGTGCCAATAGTTAAAGTATTCAAGAAAAGAGCAATGGAACGAGACGAATTGTAAATTTAACTGTATTAAGCTCAACTTTGCGAAAAAGCCGAACACTAAAAATCCGCCCGGACCCCGGACAAAGACTTAAAAAGGACATACCCGGATTAATCCGGACATCTGGTGACCCTAGTTATAGACATATCTACATCCATACTCGGCAAGCTAACTGACGGTGTGTGGCGGAGGCTACCTTGAGTACCTCTATCGGTTCTCCCTTCTATTCCAGTCTCGTATTGTTCGTGGAAAGGAGGATTGTCGGTATACCTCTGTGTGGGCTCTAATCTCTCTAATTTTATCCTCATAGTCTCTTCGAGAGATATACGTAGGAGGGAGCAATATACTGCTTGACTCTTCGGTGAAGGTATGTTCTCGAAACTTTAACAAAAGCCCGTACCGAGCTGCTAAGCGTCTCTCCTGCAGTCTTCCACTGGAGTTTATCTATCATCTCCGTAACGCTTTCGAGATAACTAAATGATCCTGTAACGAAGCGCGCTGCTCTCCGTTAGATCTTCTGTATCTCTTCTATCAACCCTATCTGGTACGGATCCCACACTGCTGAGTAGTATTGAAGCAGTGGGCGAACAAGCGTACTGCAACCTACTTCCTTTGTTTTCTGATTGCATTTCCCTAGGATTCTTCTAATGACTCTGGCTTCTGCTTTACCGACGATCAACTTTATATGATCATTCCATTTTAAATCACTCCTAATGCGTACTCCCAGATAATTTATGGAATTAACTGCTTCCAGTTGCTGACCTGCTATATTGTAGCTAAATGATAAGGGATCTTTCTTTCTATGTATTCGCAGCACATGTATTCGCAGCACATTACACTTGTCTACATTGAGATTCAATTGCCATTCCCTACACCATGCGTAAATTCGCTGCAGATCCTTCTGCATTTCAGTACAATTTTCCATTGTTACAACCTCTCGATATACCACAGCATCATCCGCAAAAAGCCTCAGTGAACTTCCGATGTCATCCACAAGATCATTTATGTATATTGTGAATAGCAACCGTCCTACGATCTGGGCAGATCAATAGGTGGTCCAAGTCCTGTATTGCTCCGCATTCACACCTATCGCTGTCACGGTAGCCTCATTTAAATAGGTTTGATTTGCACCCAGCTACTCTAGTGTGCAGCCGGTTTAATGACCTCCAAGTTGTAAAAGGTATTTGAAATCCTGCAGATCCCTCCTCAAGTAGTTTCATTGTGGAGTGTGGCACCATTTCTTCCCGAAGAGATACCCGCCTTGCGACGGGCTTGGTGGCGAGGTCTTCAGTAATTTCAATGAAACTCCTGCGGGATTTCAGCCGGACACGTTGTTTTCCGTGCATATGCATCGGGTGTCGAGAATCATTCTTTTGTTTTGATTTTTCGATCTCGGCGGCTACTTGTCTGCAGATAGTGGGTGGTGCTATGCCTATGATGGGATAAATTTTGTGCCGGCCAGTATGGCCGTGCGGTTCTAGGCGCTTCAGTCTGGAACCGCGCGACCGCTACGGTCGCAGGTCCGAATCCTGCCTCGGGCATGGATGTGTGTGATGTCCGTAGGTTAGTTAGGTTTAAGTAGTTCTAAGTTCTAGGGGACTGATGACCTCAGATGTTAAGTCCCATAGTGCTCAGAGCCATTTGAACCTTTTTTTTATATAAATTTTGTCTTTGGGAGTTGGTTTGAGGTATCCTGTGGCAATAAGTACAGTTTCGTTTACGGCGACGTCAACTTGCTTATTGTGAGCAGAGTTCCTCCAAATTGGCGCTGCGTATTCCGCTGCTGAGATACTCAGCGCCAGACCTGTGGTGCGCAGAACGTGTGGTTGAGCTCCCCACGATGAACTTGTTAGCTTCCGCAGTATGTTGTTCCTGGCACAGACCTTTTTTTTTTAGTGTTGTGACAGTGCTGCTTAAAAGTAAGCGCTCTGTCCAATGTTACTCCCAGGTATTTTGGGCTGTTTGTATGCTTCAGCTCTTCCCCTTGCCGCATGACTCGGAGTTTCCGTTTGGCTTGTTTGTTCCTAAGATGGAAGGCGGATACTTGAGATTTACTAGGGTTTGGTTTGAGGTTATTGCCTTCGTAATAGGTAGCAAGTTCTGTTTAAGGCTCCTGTGAGATTCTCCTCCACTTGTTCAAAGGTTTTACCCTGTGTGGCCACTGCTGCATCATCGGCATAAATGAACATTCTTTTCTGGTGGCTGATGGGAAGGTCATTCGTATAGACGTTAAATAATATTGGAGCCAAGACACTACCCCGTGCAAGTCCATTTTTCTGTGTCCTCCATCGGCTGTTTTTAGATTGTAAGGTTACGTAGTAGCGTCTGTTCTGTAACATGCATTGCTCGAACATAGAAAGGGTGTAATCCTTAGCGACATTATACACTTTCTGGGTAAGCAACTCATGGTTAACTGTGTCACATGCGGCGCTGAGATCCAGGAATGCGACCCCAGTTACTTCTCTCTGATAGCTGTCTTCCATGTACTGTGTGAGATTAAGGATTTGTCCACCGCATGATTTTCCTGGTCGAAAACCAGCTTGTTCGTTAATGAGGGCTTTGTCCACATAATCAGCTATGCGTTTGAGGATCATTCGCTCCAGTACTTTAAATAGATGACAAAGCAGTGAGACAGGCGGGAAAGAAGATTGCGTTCACCACACGAACAACAAGCAATCGGGCGTCCCCTGGAAACGACCTAGTTGGCCAATCCTGCAAACACCGGAGCACCAAAACCAAAGATAGCTAGTGTAAGCCTTATGCATTCGAACCGTTGTTCTACATTCAGGCCATAGTCTCTCACGACGATTTTTTTTTCCTTTCTGCACGTTTTGATCCCTTCCTTAACCAAGTTCTGCTACAATTTTCTTCTCTCCCCACTTGATTTTAGTAGGGCTACCTCGTCATTGGTTATTCCATTTACAAATACAGTCTCAAGTACTCATACGTAGCACACACTGAAGAAGCTTTTCTTCTTGTCTGAACTGTTTGTTGTCCACATGTCACTTTCGTACAAGGCTACACCCCAGACAAGTACAAAAAACTTTTAACATTTAAATTCAGGATCAATGTCCTCAAAAATTTCTTTATGGGGAATGCATTCCGTCTATTGCCAGTCGGCGTTTTGTATCCTCTAGTTTGTAAATGTGCTTAAATATTCTTACATGCAGTGCCAATCTTCAGTGTATCTCAACAGTATGCAGACGCTTTGTTCATCTGCAAGCATGCGTGAATATAGATAATGTGTACCGCTTGTAGTACTTTAACAAAATAACGTATTGATGCTTATGACCCAGCTATTTCCGATATTACTGCCATGTATGACGATCAGTAATTTTCATGTCACTTAATCGCAAGACCTGTCAGTTGTTCATTAGTGGTACATTTTCGGTACTTCAGCACATAACTTTATTCTTCCGTTCAATAAAAAACACACACTCTTGGCTCGAAAGCCGATAATTCTTTTTCTGCAACTCCTCGTCGTATTTACTAATGTGGTCGGTGCGTTGGTGTAGTGCGTCAGTGTTGTATTTAAGAACGGAAGGACGAATGTTTGTGACGACTGGGACTAAGCAATTAGGTTAGCACAGGTTCTGTTCTCGTTGGATTGGCTGATATCGCAGACGCTAGAATTTTTTGAAGAGGGAACGTTTTAACTCGTTCTAAGATGTGAAAAATAGTTAATTATTGATTGATATTGTATAGAGGAGTCACACGAAGGTGTACTCTTAAGATTTCCCTAGTAAAGTTGGTCTCGTTATTTCAGTATTGGGTGTAGCCTAGTTTACTTTCCGGGTAGCTCTTGTAATTTATGCGGGATGTGCAAATACCACCTGTACGGAAGAAGGTAGGTAATCTGTTCATTATTTCAAAATTAATCGCCTTGATTTATATTTATCCCACTGAGAGAGAAGACGGTCAATATCTTCATGGGAAAGTGTCTGCGGTTGTCTACGGAATCATGATTGTACCCAGGCGTCCACCTCTTCGTCCGAAGAAAATAGACCACCACGAATATCTTCCTTCAGAGCTCCAGAAATATGGAAATCGTATGAGGAGAGATCGGGACTGTATGGAGGATGTGTAAGGGGTTCCCAGCGAAACTTCCGTAGCGCAGTCCAAACAATCTTGGCAGTACGTGGGCGGGCATTATCCTGTTACAGAAAGATGCCGTCCGTCAACATCCCTGGGCGTTTGGATTCGATGGCGAGCTTCAATTTTTGCAAAATATCTACGTACCGCTATATGGCGCCGAGTTCCAGAAAGACAATGAACAACGGCGTGATGGACGGCGTCATTTTGTAGCAGGATGCCGCCCACTTGTTCAGGTTGTTCGCAGTACGCTGCAGCAGTTTCCCTGGAAAGCCCTTACGTATCCTCCGTACAGTCCAGTTTCCTCCCCATGTGATTTCCAGATTTTTGGAGCCCTGAGGAGATACATTCGTGGTCGTAAATTTGCTTTGGACGAAGAGCTGCACGCCTGCGTACACATGGGTATTCCTTTGTTGACACTACGTTGTAAATATAATTGAGCAGGCACGAGATCGTGGATATTGAATCTTGGATCAATGCAAACGTATCGCCTGGTCGACTAGACCATGTTTCTTGTTGCACAAGATCGATCGTCGTGTCCAGGTACATCATCCGCTTGAACGGCTGCTTGGTATATGCAGCGCCACGAGCGTAGCCCTGATGGGTGCCGTATTACATGCTAGGGTGGAAGGGGGGTGTGGGTGAGGGCATTCACCAGGGCTTCCATTGGACCAGGAACCTGCGGCTCAGTGTAAGGTATAATCGAACTATATTATATTAACAAAAACGCTTTTGTTGCAACACTGGAAAACACGTTTTTGTTTTCACGATTACAAACCAACCTGTAGGGTTAAACGTGGACAAGATCGTGTCATTTTTCATTACAGTACTTAAATTTTTCTCGACTGGATGCTAGATGCCGTTACCTGGAAAACGTCAGAGTTGCTAAACCATCATTTTACTGAGAACTTCGTTTCAGTGCTTTACAGTAGCCGTTTATAGGTTTTACTCTGGTACGTTAGGTTTTCAGGAATATACGATAGAAGATTTAATCCGATACATCTTCATCTATATCTACATGCATACTCTGCATATCACATTTAAGTGCCTGGCAGAGGGTTCATCTAACCACCTTCACAATTCTCTATTATTCCAATCTCATGCAGCGCGCGAAAAGAACGAACACCTATATCTTTTCGTACGGGCTCTGATTTCCCTTGTTTTATCGTGGTGATCGTTTCTCCCTATGTAGGTCGATGTCAACAAAATATTTTCGCATTCGAAGTTGGTGATTAGAATTTCGTGAGAAGTTTCCTTCGCAACGAAAAACGCCTTTCTTTTAATGATGTCCAGCCCAAATCCTATATCATTCCAGTGACTCTCTCCCATATTCCGCGATAATACAAAATGTGCTGCCCTTCTTTGAACTTTTTCAATGTAATCCGTCAGTCCTATCTGCTAAGGATCCCACACCGCGCAGCAGTATTCAAAAAGAGGACGGACAAGCGTAGTGTAGGCAGTCTCCTTAGTAGATCTGTTTCATTTTCTAAGTGTCCTGCCAATAAAACGCAGCCTTTGGTTAGCCTTCCCCACAACATTTTCTGTGTGTTCCAATTTAATTTGTTCGTAATTGTAATTCCTAGGTATTTAGTTGAATTTACGGCCTTTAGATTTGACTGATTTATCGTGTAACCGAAGTTTAACGAATTCCTTTTAGCACTCATGTGGATGACCTCACACTTTCCGTTATTTAGAGTCAACTGCCAATTTTTGCGCCATTCAGACATCTTTTCTAAATTGTTTTGCAATTTCGTTCTTTTTAAATAGCTCTAAGAGTATCTTAATTCACCCAAAGTTCCTACGTTAGTTCATGTAGGAGATACATTCTTATGAAATGGGTTTCAGTCACTCTATGCAGAAGAATTCTGCGCAGAAAATCCAGAACAGTTGAAGAACGTTCCACTTTACGCTGTCTGGCAAAAGCCTGCATTCTGATCTTAGCAGAAGTTCCAGCATCAGGAGGCGTCGAGTTGCTTATCCATACATACATATATATATACACGCACACATACATACAGATTGTTGTTAGTTTGTGTTTCTCAGGCTCTCTCTTTTCCTGTGCCCTGAGAAACTTGCGTTGTTCACGCTGCTGAGGAATTGAGTGAAATGTTTTTCTCGTCTCTTTATCGTCCTTTTATTTGGATTAATAATAGAAACAACGAAAAGCTATGAATGGAAGTGGAACGTGCAGAGATATGTCGTACGAAGATACGAGACGATAAATTGCTGAGAAATCACTGACGCGTAAGTCACGCTGGAGTGTGACGGCGTCTCTGAGAATGCAGGAAAACAGAAGTTGGGCAACATCAGATGTGAATTACGCCACAGGTCGTAACTGAGCCGATAAACCTACTGCCCCATCGGGCTGTCTTGTCGTAAAGCTGCTATAACTTGCCATTCGAGTTGCATACGTACAGTGTAATTTGTGGGCGTTGGCTGACTTACGTCGTAGTCTTCTATATATCCAGCGATTGGTGATTTTCCTCCTAGCGTAGGTGGTGACCGTCTATCAGATCGGCACGCGAAATGTATTGGGGAGGGAAATCTATCCTGTAATTTGATATAACTGTGCTTTTTTCGTGAAGAGCAAGCGTAAATAACCTAATAAGATCTCTAGCAGTTCATCTCTCGTTCCTCTGCAGTCAGGTAATTTTCCTTATCAACTTAGCAAACGCAGGCGTCGCCAGCCAGGTACATAGCAACCGTGGTAATTAATCCACATCTCTTCCTGAACCACTGGATCGATTTCAAGCAAATTTGGTACATCTGTTAGATATTGTCTGAAACGAAATGCTGTGGAGGTTAAGAACCAACTGCCTCCCATTAAGGTGAAGTTGAAAGCGCGTTGATATAGGAGATGAACAGAGATAGGGCAAGAGGAGATAGGCAGAGAGGACGGATGTGAGGAAATGGGCAGATACGAGAGGAGGAGGGGGGGGGGGGAGGTGGGAGGTAGGGAGGAGGAAGGGGGTAGGTAGGTGGAAGATCGAGAGGGTTAGCGGGTAGGTGGAAACGGAAGTGTGTGTGAGGAGGCAGGTGAAAGAGGGACAGGATGAGATGAAACAGTTGCAAGAGGACAGAGGGAAATAGGAAATTTTTTTGACTACTTTGGTGCAACCATAGCTAACATATTCGATCGTGGATTTAGTTGAAACCGTGATTACAATTCGTTCCATACTTGTGCCTGTCAATGTGTCCATCAGGTCGCGAAAATGAGCACTGCAGAAAGCCAGTTTTCGAACGTGTTTCGGGACCAAAAATAAAGCGCACTGCTGAATATCGGATGTATTTAGCATCCTCTCTAAAGGAGTGTGGTGTGAGACTCTAGGCAGACATACCAGATGTAGAAGTATGAAATCCAAATTTCCCTATAGATAGTGCTAGCTGTCGGTGTAGCGTCTGCAGCGCCATCTGCTTTTTGTAACGGCTGGCTAACATTGGTATCTGTTTCAACCCATAAACACGTAGTTTTGTGCCCACGAACTACGATTTGCGGACAGCACTGGTTTTCTGTTGTCATTTGAAGAAAACTAGAATGGCATCGAATGCTTTCTTCGGCGAACATGCTCCTGAGAAAACACAGTGTTTCGAGTGTTTAGAAAAGTCAAAAGTGGTGATTTAGATATGAGATACGACGAGCGTTGGAAACCACCGAAAAAGTTCGAAGACAACGAATTGCAGGCTTTAATGGATGACGATGATAATCACACTCAACAGGAATTCGCGGAACAATTGATTAAACAGAAATCCGTTTCTCTTCGGTTGATAGCCATGGGAAAGGTGCAGAAAGTGGGAAAATGGGTTCCGCATGAACTGAACGAAAGACAGCAAGCAAATCGAAAGACTACTTGCGAAACGCTGCTCTCCATCGAATAGTGACAGGTGGTGAAAAATGGAGCCTAAGCGTCATAAATCGTGGGTGAATTCAGGCAAGCCATCGACATCCACTGCAAGACCAAATCGCCCTGGAAAGCAGACAATGCTCTGTGTTGGGTGGGATCAGAAGGGTGTAATCTATTATGAGCTGCTAAAACTTAGTTAACACTGATAGCTACCGGCAGCAAATGATCGAGCATTACGTTAAAAAGACCGGAATTTGGAAAAAGACAAGGCACATTGCTCCATGATAACGACCCATCACACACACAGCAAAACGCGTCAGGGAAACGATCGAGGCGTTCAATTGGGAAGTACTAGGGGCATGCTGCTTATTCTCCAGACTTGGCTCCGTCCGATTATCATCTGTTTACATCACTGGGACACGCTCTCGGTGAACAACGCTTCAATTCGTATGAAAATGTTCGAAAATGACTCGCTGACTGCTTCGCTTGAAAAGAACTGCTTTTTGGCGTGGAATGCATAACCTGCCGGAGAGGTGGGAGATATACATAAATAGCAGTGGAGATTACTTTGAATAAAATATTATCAGTTTCAAACAACAGACGTGTCATTATTGCAACCAAATTCCGGTTCCGTACTTGCACACCTGGTATATCTGTACAATAAATGTATGTGACATACGGGTACGCGAGCGAAGCTAAAAGTAAAAAGCTAGTATACAGATAAAACAGCCACACGTCTTACACAATTTGATTTACTATTACCGAATATCCGTCAGACGCGAGCGTCAAGAGATAATCATAGCTCTGCCGGCATCACAAGGTTCAAAGCTTCTCTCTGTATCGCAGTCAGGGGGAGGATTAACTTTTAATGCTGGCGTCTGACTGGCGAAATCGGCAGTTGGAGATTAAATCGTATGCTGTCTTTGGCTGTTTTATCTGAATACTCGGTACTAACATTTGCATCTTTCACGTTGTTTAATTGCTTTGCACCAAGCGGATTGGCGCAGATTTAGACACTGCAATCAAGGTTCAGTTCCCCGTCCCAACATGTAGATTTTCGTTTTCAGAGGATTTCCTAACATATTTGAACAATTGCTGAGATCGTACTTTCGAAAACGATACTGCCGATTTATTTCCAAAACTGATGGTGTAATCGTTCTGTAACGATCTCGTCGTTTATGAGAGAATGAATCCTAACCTTGTTTGCTTGTTCTTAATGGAAACGGAGGAAGCTGAATACTTGCGGCAGTTTTTCACTAATCCGACGAATCTTTAACCATTAATTTTCCCTCCTCACTGAGCGGCGACCAGTTCAGGTGTTCACAGACGCGTCTATCACTTCTGTAAATGTTTTACTTACAAGGGGCGGCCACGACGTTTGGAACGCGGATTTACTGTAAACTTCGCACACTCGTAGTACTCCATTAGGACAACAAAATGTGTAAGCAGTAGCGCGTACTTCTCAAGCGCTATTGAGGAAATCGCAAGATAACTTGGGTAGTGAAATATCGTCAAATATATAGGTGTGCGTGGCCATTTTTACCATGAAGCGTCGGCAGCCGAGTGGTTAGCGTTCAAGCCCCGAAATCTCTGGGTCGCTGGATCGAGTCTCCTCGTCAGTTTTTTTATTTCTAACAGTCATTTTCTTTACTATTTATATTATAATTGATGTAATGGGAAAAATAACGTGTAATCGGATGAACTTTTATTAAATTTACTATGTTATTTGGCAGTCTACACATTTTTATTATCGCAAATAATATAATATTCATAACTACCGACTATTTAACGGCCAAACGCATAAAGTGATACTGAAAATGTATGCTTGTCCGTGATTTGAGAAATCCCTTTTACCTGGAAGGAGCCCGAAACGGCTTGTTACCTCCACGTTTTGACCAGCACAGGTGGCTTTCGAAAGATGTACAATTAATAATCGCTTTCGACATTACATGTTGCGGGATGGTATATTTCGTGAAAACATGAAAAACGAAGTTAAACTGCACCAGCTGCATTGAATAAATGCTGTCTTTCCGCAAGGTCTTTTGAGGTTTTCCGTGGAAGAACGAACCTCGTTACCATTTTCAGAAACCTCTCTTTCAGCCGATAATTTGGAAGCAAACCACGCATAACGCAGCATTTCCTTAAATATCGACGCTGATCATTGGTCATGCAGTATCGAGTGTGTTTTAATAGCGTCTTCACGAGAGGCAATTTCTCGTTCTCTTTCCATTAAATACGAACAATTTTGAAGACACGGACACGCATACATTTGCAGTATCACTTTATGCGTTTGGTCGTTTACTAATCGGTAGTTATGAATATTATATTATTTGTGATAATAAAAATTTGTAGACTGCCAAATAACATTGTAAATTTAATAAAAGTTCATCCGATTACACGTATTTTTCCCATTACATCAATTGTAATGTAAATAGTAAAGAAAATAACTGTGTTAGAAATAAAAAATAAAAACTGAGGAGCGGGACTCGATCCAGCGATTAAGGGGTTTGAACGCTAACCACTCGGCTGCCGACGCTTCATGGTAAAAACGGCCACGCACAGGTATATATTTGACGACCCAAATTATCTTGCGATTTCTTCAATAACGCTTGAGAAGTACGCCCTAATGCTTACACATTTTGTTGTCCTAATGGAGTACTACGAGTGTACGAAGTTTACAGTAAATCCGCGTTCCAAATGTCGTGGCCTCCCTTGTTAGTGTTAGTAGATATGGGAATATGATGAAATTGCTAATGATACTTCAGGGTAAAGGAAACGGCAGTGTTGTGTAGTGTCGACCCCACAGGAGGATGGAGAGTAAGTGGAGATTTGGCAAGGTGACCGTTCAGACTTTCTCACGCTGAGCGTGCAGGTTTCACGTTCAGCGGGCAGACAGGACGCCGAGATGGTGCTTGGCGACGCTACGATGTTAGGACTGCGGCTACGGCAATAGAGTACAGAGTGGCAGAGTGCAGAACGTCCTCTCTGGACAGGCTGCTTGGCGGCAATTGGTAACTGAGTCGCTGCTGGCACCGAGCAGATGCCGCGGTGATTAGCAGACTGCACTCGCATCCGGGAGGACGGTGATTCAAATCCGTGTCCGTCCATCCAGATTAGGTTTTCCGTAATTCCTTAAGTCACTTCAGGCAAATGCCAGGATGGTTTCTTTGGAAGTGCCCGGCCGGTTTCCTCCCCCCATCCTTGAATTACACAGAGCTTCTGCTGTGTCTCTAATGAGCTCGATACCTTTCCTTCAGTGCTGGCGACGCAGCCCTGTTACATGGCAGTTGTGTTGTGCCAACAACCTGCACCGAAAGTGCAGTGAGCGATGTCCGCCCGCCGCCATCTGGCATGCGGTGTCCCCGGCAGTAGTCGCGAAGCAGGGGGTGGCTAGTAAGGTCCTAATTGGACTTAGTCTATCGTTGCTAATTGCAGGGCCGTATGGCAAACGGCCCCGTTGAATGCTACTGACTGACGCTGATGTCTGCACCGTCGGAGCGTGTTGGAGTGAGTGCTCCTGTGGACCACACGGTGATAAACCGCTCTATAGCGGTCGCCGACTCGATGGTCTTTGCTGAATTTGCGGACTTGATTTATATGCTCCGGGCATGACTGGGCATTTTGTCATGAGACGCTCCAGGCGTCACGTAGACACCCTTTCGTAATGCTGAAGTGGCGTCTCAGATTTCTGTGACAGCGCATGTTGGCGAACAGTGTTTGCACCAACGTACTTGGAACCCGATGGCGGCATAATGCTGAAACGACTGCTTTCAGCATTCTGCGGCAGTTTCGCGGTGACCTGCAACAACTGACTACGGTGTTACATCAGTTACGCTGACTGACCCTCCGTAATTTCTAGTCTGCTGTCGGTTATTTGGGGGGTGGTAGGAAGAGAAATCGACTGCGAAATGGAATGTTGCAGCCTGTCCTAAGCACGTTCAGCTGGACAGTCTTCCGTGAGAAACACCAGTTGAGTGTGTAAGGTTATTGCATGTGTGAGATATGGTAAATCGCTGGGTAGCGGTGACACAAGAACTAATTCCAGAATTTTTGAACGAGGATGTTTGAAACGTAATCTGATTGTGAGTCTGCGTGCAGATAGGTGAGCCGGTGTCCGTAATTTCTAAAGCACTTGGCTGTATATTATTCACTAGGCCTCTGTTGGTGGTGTTCACAAATGTTTCGATTGACGACACTCGTGGCCCTGCTGTGTGATACGTAATTTCGTAAACATACTTCAAGCAGATTTCGGAATTATCCCTTGGAGAGACTTCGTTCGTCAATCGTTCCCCAAAGCAGCAAATGCTCCATTTGCAATAACTTTGAGTTCTCGTACGATAAAACCTTGTCTCTTTTTTCCTTGCAGTAAGCCATTTATTAGAAAAATGTATTGTTTAAACCTGAATCATCACTCCGTAATCCCAATTGGCCCTCTTGTCACATTACATTTGTCACCACTGGACTGCCGTTTACGATATTTAAGTCGGGTGATGCTGAGGGAATTAGATTAGGAAATGAGACACTTAAAGTAGTAAAAGAGTTTTGCTATTTGGGGAGCAAAATAACTGATGATGGTCGAAGTTAGAGGATATAAAATGTAGACTGGCAATGGCAAGAAACCGTTTCTGAAGAAGAGAAATTTAACATCGAGTATAGATTTAAGTGTCAGGAAGTCTTTTCTGAAAGTATTTCTATGAAGTGTAGCCATGTATGGAAGTGAACCGTTGACGATAAATAGTTTGGACAAGAAGAGAATAGAAGCTTTCGAAATGTGGTGCTACAGAAGGATGCTAAAGATGAGATCGGTAGATCGCATAACTAATGGGGAGGTACTGAATAGGATTGGGGAGAAGAGTTTGTGGCACAACTTGACTAGAAGAAGGGACCGGTTGGTAGGACATGTTCTGAGGCATCAAGGGATCACCAATTTAGTATTGGAGGGCAGCGTTGAGGGTAAAAATCGTAGAGGGAGACAAAGAGATGAATACACTAAGCAGATTCAGAAGGATGTAGGGTGCAGTACGTGCTGGGAGATGAAGAAGCTTGCACTGGATAGAATGGCATGGAGAGCTGCATCAAACCAGTCTCAGGACTGAAGACAACAACAGCAACAACAACAAGAAGTCAAAAACCCAAAGAATTTTTTTCATTTCCTCCGTAGTACTTCTAGAAGTAACATGCAACAGCATCTGAAAATCACGACACCACAGACGCTGGTAATAACTATGCAGATAAAGCGGATTTTCCGAAATAACTTAAGATTCTCGATTAAATTATGGTACATACCTTACGTCTTTTGCATCTGTATGTCTGTTTATTGTTTTCAACATACATCTTTATCCATTATTATTAGGCATTACTGGCTTTTGTGCCACCTTCTCGTATATTCAATGGCTGATGTGTAAGCACAAAATGACACAACGTAAGTTTCCCTTAATTGTATTTCACAATTAGGCAGTTACAGTAAGTAACGTTATATCTACCGAAGGGCCTAATTGTCAAATACAGTAAGGTGGTGAACTTACGTTGTGCTAATTTCGTGCCTGCACGTCAGCCAGTGGGTGTACGTAAAGGAGACACAAAACCCACCAATGTGTAATAAGATTAGATGAAGCATGCACGTTGATAACAATAAATATTCAGTTGTAAGAGACAATTTAACTTAATTGTACTGGGGGCAAAGTGTGCGAGCTGAAGTGTGAAAATTACCACGTGCTGAGGCTGTTAATACCGCATGTACCGAAGCCCTCAACTTCCCTACACTGACCTCCCACACCAGGCCTCACAGTATTTTTGTCCCACGTACGTTCTCAGTGAGGCCGTCTCCGCCAGTGAGCGATCGCGTGATTTTCTGCAGCCGGAACTGAAGAGAGAGAAAAAATGAATGCTACAGAGAATGCCGATAATACATAAGCTATGCAACTAACATCCGTTTATTTTAAATTGGCTGGTTTGACGCAATGCATGCCACAGAACATAACTATGTTCGAACTGTGTAGCGAAAAAATTCGATAATTATTACTTTTAAAATACACACTACCGGTCGGAAGTTTCCGCACGTCTGTCATAACAATGGATTTGTGGTCAAAACAGGGATTTCGTTTTGAATTATAATAGTACTCGTAAAACAAGTATAAACATGTAAAGACTAAACGCCTCTGTTGTGTATTTGACCCGGTGTTAGCATAAAGGGACGACATAAGCATCACGTCATATTACAAGCTAATGGGACGAAATCAGGAGACTGGAATTAAAAAACGCGCTGTAACTAAAACTGTGCATCGGGAAGGCAATTCTAGTAGGGCAATAGCAACAAAAGTTGGCGAAGCCTAATCTACAGTGGTGTATACATTGCAGCGGTTCAAGCAAACTGGTGCCAATGCAAGTGTTCCGCGATCCCGAGTTACATCATACAGGGAAGAACGGTTCATGTGTGTACAGAGTAAACGTCAGAGGACTCGTGCTGCGCCTGACATTCGCGAGGAAGTAAATAGTGTTCGAGCAGCTCCAATTTGTCTCAACGGTGCAACACCGTCTTCGTGAGTAGGTTTTAAAGGGGTACACAGCGACTAAAAAAAAAAAAAATTCTCAAACAAAACGTCGATATGTGCTTGAAATGATGGGGCTGTCGGCGATACGACGTTTATGTTGTAGTCGGAAGTAAAAGACAATATGAACATTTTCATGAGCTTCTGACTAAAGGAATTTGTAAAGTGTCCTTTCGGTAATAAATACTGGCAACTTGCATTAAATGTTCAAAAATGTAAAATACTACACTTACCAAGATGTCGAGAAGCAGTGTCGTTTACTCCACTGTCAATGAGTCACCGTTGGAGTCAATCAAATCATACAAGTAGATGCGTGTATCTGTTGGTAGCTGTTTAACCCGTGCCAAATACAGAACGTGTATAAGGGGCAAGAGAACTGGTCGCAGATTTGTCTGACTCCCTGGAGAACGTCGAAAACCCAGAACTGGCAGATGCTTAAAGATCTACACACACTGTATCACTCGACAGCTTACTTGTAAAATTTCAAGAACAAATATTAAGTTCAGGTGTCTAGGAATAGACTACAGGCCGCTACATATCGTTCCTGTAGGGGCCGCGAACCCAAGATTAGACTCACAGAGCGCACAAGACTGAAGAGACTATTATTCTTATTGCTTTGGCTATCTTTGTAAGCGGAAACGGTAATTAATTGGAACACTCAATTTCACTGAAGGATCTTGATACTTGAATCGAGGAAAAATTGTTTTCAGGTGACTGAGGTAGTGTTACGTTCGAATTATTTCTTAATATCGGTTTCTGCCTGCTGATTTCAGTTGATAAACTGTGGAGGGTATATACAGTACAACAAAAACACCGTATGAAATATACCTTTACGTGTTTCGATCATCCTAGTAATAGTGCTATGATAAGGGCTTTATATTGTTTCATTGGTTTTCGTAAATTACATCATAGACATGTTAACGGTTCGAGAAAAGGAGAAAATGTAACTGTTGAGGCATTAACATGTAAAGGACATGATTCGTTAGAGCATAAATTGTGCTGTGTATGCACTCCATCCCTGGGTTTTATACAGTGGAAAATGTTAACTTTGGTCCCAGCTGTGATGCTGGTATGCCTCTCATCATTAGTTGTGGGTGATGTATATGAAGAGCTAAGTGTAAGTCTGAACAGTTTAAGTGCATCTATTACTTTTAGAACCAGACTAGCTGGACAGTTAACAGTTCGGAGTTTCCATCTGGCTCGTGTTTCTGCTCGTTAGTGAGATAACACACGCCGCAGTCATTGGGGTTGGGCTGCTGAGCGATTCATAATCATAAGGCGAGAATCATTGAGCTTCGTTTAAGACCGGACGAGAAAGTCCTTCTTTCATTTGCACAGACATCTTCCCATAAATCTACGTGCGTACTCCGCAAACTACCGTGCGGCACATGATTGAGACTACTTTGTAGCACTGTTAGTCATTTGCTTTCCGGTTAAGTTCGCGAATTGAGCGAGAAAAAGACTTTCTTTGCTCCCGTTAGTCCTGATTTCTCTCGTCCTTGCGGTCCTGAAGCGAGAGCTGTGTTGGTGGTTGTAGGATTGTTCTGTAGTCTGTCGCAAATGTCGGTATTCTAAACTTCCCCTAAGTGTGTTTCGTGACAAGGTCTTCTTCCCCTCACTTATTCTTAAATGAGTTCACTCACCTGTTTCGTAATATTTACCTTCTTGCAGCAATGTCTGATAAAATTTTTCTCCCAGTGCCATCTCTGATGGCGCCGATGTTGATCATACTTTACAATGTAATTATAGTTAATTCTGTAAACTGGTGTTCGGGTCATATAACTTCTACAGATTTTAAACTGATCTCATTAACAACCGCCGGCCAGAGTGGCCATGCGGTTCTAGGCGCTACAGTCTGGAACCGCGCGACCGCTACGGTCGCAGGTTCGAATCCTGCCTCGGGCATGGATGTGTGTGATGTCCTTAGGTTAGTTAGGTTTAAGTAGTTCTAAGTTCTAGGGGACTGATGTTCTCAGAAGTTAAGTCCCATAGTGCTCAGAGCCATTTGAACCAATCATTAACAACCAGAAAATTCAACGAGAAGGTAAATGAACGACATACCTTCAAATAGCATAAACAGAAATCGATAATGTTTAAATCACTGTCGTATTTCCGTTCTAGTATTCTAATTTTCTCTTGGCGAATACTGCAGCATTTCAATAACGCCACAAAAGTCTTTGTCCGAACTGATCGAATAGTTTATCATGATCTCGGTGTCAGGACTTTAAATCTGATGGGAAAAAATAAGTGACCCTCTAAGGATCCTAAATGGAAGATTGTTTTATTCAGTGTGGTAGTCTGTAACTTTTATCACTGTAAGGGATGGGGGAGGAGGTGCTGTTGGAAGGTGTAATTGTAAGGAGCACTAGGTTTCTCCTCACATTATCATCAGTAATATCACCAACATTATAGCCAACGTGCTGAAAATGCCTTATCATTGAAGCTCTACGATTACAACACATAGTTTCGGTAATCTGCAGATTAATGCAAATGAAAGTTATCGTTGCAATTTGCCAGTCGAACAACACGGAGGGGTCCCATTTGAAATAGCAGCAACATATCGCTTCAGTTTGCTTGAGAATTATGACATCAGTAGCTTTACTCTTATGTTGAATCCCTGTGGGAAACACATAGTGAAAATAACTGTCAAGTTCTTTCACGTCGAGTGCCCCAGCCACAAATTCAATAAGAGAATGTCATTTTTTATTTGAGAGACGTGTATGTTAAGAGTGAGTACTTGAAACTTGCACATCCCCGAACTCAGCTGATCCCGTGATGGAAATGGCTATGACCGTAATAAAGCAAAGGCAGAAAATGGAACTGTCTTTTTAGTAAACAACTTTGGTCTCTGGTAAAGCTTTGTGTGTTCATAAAAATGGGTCACAACATTGTTATAATTTGGTGCTTACTTGAAGATCCCAAGAACCGACCGTCAGATGGTTTTCACGTCAAAGGTAAAGGCGTATCATTTCCATTCGGATCATTCGTAGTACAGCCGTGTGGAGACAGCTTTTTCTGTTTACATGTAACAGTGAAGTGTGCGTTAGACTAAAACTCCAAATGTCCAGATCTCGATCCTTAGTATCTTTTTTGCTTCCTACTCCTGTTGCAATGTATTATTAATGTGAAAAAATGTCAAGCTGCACAGAGATTTGGAGACCATGTTGAACTATAGATAGCCTGGTAAGTCAGTTAAAACTTTGCAGAAGACAAAGAAGCGTCACCTCTAATACGACCTCGCCTACTAAGGAACGGCGGAGTTCAATCTACGGATGTAGAGGAACTTCGACTCCTCACACTCAGTGTGACGGTTCAGAGTTAGACGTTGAAATATTAAAACGTGTAATTGCGTTCCGTACGACGTTGTCTGTTGGTGTGTCCATTAGTCAAACCTGAGGTTCTGACAATCCTACCACAAACGACGACGACATATAATGTAGCAGACACAGATGTACTCCGTAGCAGCTCTGATACTGTGGCAATAATGGGTGAAATGAACGTCTTTATTCTCAAATATTTTGTCGATTAATTTTAAGGCGAAGTTTACTGATTGAGTGCAACAGGCTAAATTGTATTCCCATGTCTGATGATCCTCTGTCGTGAGGAAAGTAATCACAGCGTTCCTGTTATTCAGTGCCATATTATGATTGTATTAATCTTCTTCTACCGGTTTCAGTGGAGAGAGATCAGCTTTTCTAATGGAGCAGGGGGTTAATTTAATAGCCCGTAAAAGACGTTAAACAGATAAAAGCCCACAAAGCTACCTTATATTAAATATAACTTAATAATTCCGGAAACTCATGGCTCAATTTAACTCATAGTAGTTTTCCTATTAATTTCTTCCTTCAAAACACGTTTCCATGATATGCTGCAATCATTGATGTAAAATATATATATATATATATATATATATATATATATATATATATATATATATATATATAAATAATCTGCCCCTCTTCAGTTTCCTCGGGAGAGAGTAACATTTCTTAGCTGCGTATCATGTTCACCTTCCAGATTACAAACTTTGCTCATTATGACCACCACCTGCATTCACGACAGCCTGTAACCGCACTAGTTATTTCACATTTGTTCGCAATACTTTCCGAAAGGTGGGCCATGGAATTTTCACCTATTGCGACACAGCTAGTGCACTTTTGAAGAACGCACATTGCGCCCGGCATTTTCAGCCACGGCGACAGTAAATTCCTCTAATTGGTGGCCCAGTTCGTTGTCGGGCTCTCTGAGCAGTAATTCCCAAATCGCCAGTTAATCCTAACTTCCGAACCACATTCTTAAACGACGGTGCAGAAAGAGGGCCTGTCCGTATACCTTCAATGGCTAACTGCAATACGCAGTCATGCTCGTTTTTCAACCCTACCTCGCAGTATCAGTACCAGCGTCCGGCGGAAGTTAAGACACCAACACTACTAACAACGCAAGCCCTATAGAGCACAGTCTGCACATCAGTCCTATAAATTTGGGTACCCATACGGTAAAAAGTTTCCCTTCTATACTGGCTGAAGTAGACACAGTTTAATAATGTTCATTATTATAAAAATGTATGTATGTACTGTGTATTCGACATCTTGTCCTAAACCAATGGGTCGAGTTCAACCAAACGTGATACACGTCGCTTACTATCTGTACAGAAACACTGTCGTAATAAATGGTCCAAATGGCTCTGAGCACTATGGGACTTAATTGCTGAGGTTATCGGTCCTCTAGAACTTAGAACCACTTAAACCTAACTAACCTAAGGGCATCACACACATCCATGCCCGAGGCAGGATTCGAACCTGCGACTGTAGCGCCTAGAACCGCTCGGCCACTCCGGCCGGCTTGGTGGTAATAATCACCTGCGTCCCATTGTGGATGGGGCTGAATAGGAGGTATCATAGTATCTCAACTTCGGAATGTCTGGAACCATTTCATACAAATTTTATATGTACCCTACCTATTATCTGTATTATTTGTGTTCCTATGACGGTAATATACCTCTACCAACCGTACGGGTGAGGGTGACAAGCCGTGACATGAAACAATATTCGATACCAACACAAAGTGTCGAGTCCATAGTTATTAGTTATCGTCGTCGCGAGCGTCATCGGTAACAGTCCAGATGTTCCACACCGTATGGGTTGGAGGCGGCGGCGGGATGGGGGGCGTGGGAGAGATGCGGCGGTAAAGACGGTGGCATATCAGTATATCTCTGTAACGACTGAAGGAATTTCTACCAAACGTGGAACAGGTATCACTTGCTGTCTGAAAAAAAAGAAAAAAATTGATACATATGACACTATTTGTGCAGAAATACTCTTGGTGTAAGACTCCCTACTACAGCTTGGGATGAGAGTGACGATGAGAAGTAGAAACGTTCGAAAAACACATGTTGACATTTCTTTCTTATTAGTAGCTGACGTGTAATACTTTCAAAGTACTGAACGAAGTGTCTCTCTTCATCTGTTGTTCAGTGCGATAGCCAGGTCGTACGAATGACAACTGCAGCAAATGAATAATTCTGTCACCGTGTTTCGGGCCGTATATCATGTCATGCGGCTGAATACGATAAATTTAACGCTCTCTCCATAGTGCATGGTGTAAAACAGCGGAGAACCAGACAGTGGGAAAAACAAACGCGACATTAGCGTACACGGGCGTAGCCGCATTCAAGCAGGTAACCGTAATATAAAATCAATTCTACATCGGTAAACAAACTGACCATTTTGCACAGTTCAGTTAGTATCAACAAATTATTAAGTAAAACCATGCCCGCAGACGCAATTGCGCAGACACCAACCACGACTGCGGCCATGCCTAGTCGGGCCCAGATTTCGGTATGAGGACAGCAGCACTGGATTTTCGTAGTAATGAGTGATGTTTTTGGTCGAGTAAATTTAAAAAACTAGGCGAAGCTGCAAAGTGGCGATAAAGCAGCGAGCTGGGCGTGCGGCGCTGTGCTCGCTATCTTGGCGTGGTCAGTGTGACGTGCCAGCTGGCTGCGGCGATAAGCCACACACATGCACCCCGGGCGCAGTGGAGCCGCCGCTGCGTATGTGGCCAGCGCAGCGCTCTGACGTGTTCGATTTTCTTGCTGCAGTGGGGATTTACACGTGTCACTAATTGCTGGCGTTTTTGTCTTTCCTGTTATATTGCAAATTCAATTTGCAAGTCGATGCGTGACATGAAATAATGTTGCTGACGTCAGATAAACAGGTTACAACGTGAACAACGCTAATTTTTTCTCTGTGTAATTAGTTGTGTAGCCGTCACCTGGGATTTTGTTCTCGGAGCCTCCGTTCCAGAACAGGTAGAAAAAAATACTATTCAATTTTGAAAATCCTACAGAATTCAGGATTTTAACAAACGTTGGTAGACTTCGAAAGCGGACTGTCCTCTGAATCTCCGCGAGGTGTGGACGGAATAGTTAGTTTCCTTCGGCGATTACCTAAGTCTTCACACAGTCTAGCGTCATGTAAAATGTAGGTGCCCTTTTTGTATGTAACGATGAGCCCACTAAAATCTGCCGATCGTTTGAATCTTCTGGCTGGTTTCCAAATAGTGATAATATTGTGCAGATGGAGGAGAAACTGAAACTCAGTGCCAGATTAAAACTGTTTGCTGTACTCGGGCTTATAGCTGGGACGTTTGTGTTACACGGGCAAGTGCTGTATCGACTGAGCCGTCAAAGCGCAACACACGAACCGTCTTCACAGCTTCACTTTTGCCACCACTTCTGGAAACAAGGCCGTAGTCTCTGTAAGCATTTCTCCACAGCATCCCTTCTTTTTGGAGTGCTAGTCCCTCAAGGTATGCAGGAGAACTGCTGCGGAGTGTGGCAGGTGATAGAAGAGGTACTGGCGGACGTGAAGCTGTGACGGCGGGTCGTGGGTCGTGCTTGGGTAATTCGCTCGGTAGAGCACTTACCGTGAAAGATAAAGATCCCAGCTTCGAGTTCCAGTCCGGCACACAGTTTTTATCTGCCACTAAGTTTCAAATCAGCTCACACTCAGCTGCAGAGTGAAAGGTTTTTCTAGATAGAAGCAGCCGTTGTAACCATTCGCCGGCCGCTGGTGGCCGAGCGGTTCTAGGCGCTTAACTCTGGAACCGCGAGACCTCTACGGTCGCAGGTTCGAATCCTGCCTCGGGTATGGATGTGTGTGGTGTCCTTAGGTTAGTTAGGTTTTAGTTGTTCTACGTTCTAGGGGACTGATGACCTCAGATGTTTAGTCCCATAGTGCTCAGAGCCATTTTGTAACCATTCTGATATTACCGTTCTTGATACTGTTGGATCCTAGCCAGAAAAGGTCCTCGATTGTTCCGCTCTTTTCCCCGCTAGGGTTTTCAAAGTGCTTCTTCCGAAAAAAAATTGCAAATTATGGTACGGAGTTTCATGGCTTTACGATGGCGTTGGAGAGGATTCATAGACATCACTGTACAAGGTTCTTTTGTCTGTTCCGACTCAGTGCACTGCAAGCACTTGATGAAATGTACCCAGTAGACCAGTTGATTCAGTTCATCCTTGATTCATTACAGCGAGTCCAACACCGTGGACCGAGCGAGGTGGTGCAGTGGTTGGCACACTGGACTCGCATACTTCAGGACGACGGTTCAATCCCGCGTCCGGCCATTCTGATTGCGGTTTTCCGTGATTTCCCTAAATCGCTCCATGCAAATTCCTGGATGGTTCATTTGAAAGGGCACGGCCGACTTCCTTTCCCGTCCTTCCCTAATCCGATATCCTCGCTGTCCCTCCTCCCCCCCCCTCCCCCCCAACAAGAACCCAACCCCTCCAACACCGTGGCAAGGTGGTGATCCTTCACTGGGTACGTTTTCGACATCGGGATAGAGAGAACGTCGTGGTCGACAAAACACCAAGGAAGCATGTCGGGACGGTGCTGCATGCTACCACTCATTTTTTACACACACATCATGCATCAGTGGGAGAGTGAATGGTTGCAGGTGACAAAAAACAACCTGCGGTCCCTCAAATCGATCACACCGGCATGGCGTACTTCGTCAGCCCCACCGCTGGAAGGAGGTTCTGCTTACCAGGCTGCGCATCGGACATAGCCCATTGACACATTGCTTGCTCCTCCAGCGGGAGGATCCACCACTCTGTGAAGTTCATGGTATGCTACTTTCAGTTCAGCATATTTTGGCAACCTGTGTCTTGTATACTGATAGGACAACCCTCTGTCTCGATGGAGATCTGCCCACCATCCTCGCCGATACTGATTCCAGTGTTAAGAGTGGTGAAAATTTGTGAACTGACAAGGGGGAAGGGAGGCAGATTTTAATGTACTATAAACTGCTCCACATGCGGGGACACCCATGAGATTGGCATGTTGATTTTTCGTCAGGGCGCTGACGACCATGATGTTTAGCTCCCCTCACCTCCAATAATAATAATAATAATAATAATAATAATAATAATTACTCAAATGAAACCTGGTCAGTGGATTACCTTTGCCTTACACGTAAGGTGGCACCACGTAACTGCGCGTATGGTGACACCATCTTTTGGTAGACACACCGACGCGTGCGCGCCATTTGATGTTGCATAGCGCTAGTGTGGTTTCACGCCGAAGAGAAGGTGGTCACACAAGTTATCGTCCACTAACGCACACAGCAGGCGAGTAAGCAGGAACAACGAGGAGTGATTAGATTTTTGGCGGCAGAGGGAGAGGCTATGAAGTGCATCGACGGATGACGGCTGTGTACGGTGAGTACAGTCGGAGTCGTTCAAGTGTTGTGGAATGGAGCAAACGATTCCTTGAGAGGTGCAAGTCATTGGAAGACGATGCTCGTCCTGGGCAGGCTCATGATGTCATCACACCGGAAATGGTTGCGGAAGTGATTGCTTTAGTCTTGGACAACCGCAGAATCACCGTGGACGAGGTCCATCGATTCCTGGGTATTAGCGTGGGCACCGCCCATACCTTAATGCACCAACACTTAAACTTTCGAAAAATCTGTGCGCATTGGGTTCCCCACCAACTGACCGCCGAACAGCGCAATACTCGAATGGCACGTCTTCGAGTCGTCTGCAACGTTATCATGAATAGGGATAGGGCTTTGTCACGTATTGTCACAGGTGACGAAATTGGTGACACCAATTTGAACCGGAAAACAAGCGTCAGAGCAAGCAGTGGAAACATGCGACCTCACCTCCAAAGAAAACAAAGGCCGTGCACACCAATTCTGGTAAGGTCATGTCGTTTTTTTGACACCAAGGGCCCACTGCTTGTCGAGTTCCTCGAACGGGGGACCAACATCAGTGCCCAGCGTGATCAAGCCACCGAGTCGAAACGCCGAGGCATGTTGTCTAAAGGCGTTATCCTCGTGCATGATGATGCCCGCCCAGACACGGCCAATGCGGTCAAGGCGACATTGCACCTTTCACCGTGTGACTTTCATGTATCTGGACCTCTAAAACAAGCTATTCGTGGACATCGATTCGCAACGGACGACGAAGTGTAAGACTGGGTCCGTGCCTGGATCCGACAGCAGCCTAGTAGCTTCTTCAAGGATGGAATCGACCGCCTAGTGTCGCAATGGGATAAATGTGCCAACAGGTTTGGCGACTATTCTTGAGTATGTGTACTGTGTATAACCAAATTTTTGAGTCAATAAAATCGTTACCGTTACTTCACAAGAGTGAGCGGATTTCATTCGAATGTCCCTTGTAATTTATTTCTTATGTAATGTTACGAATTGCAGAACAAATGAGGAAAACCTTATTGAAAACTGCGGCACAACAACGTTGGTTTAAGAAAGTTTCCTCATTACATTCCTAAAAGTTAATTTCGTTAAGAGCATTGCACTCTTGTACACCAGACTCAAGTTTCCGCGACATTGCTAATTCCGTACGTATTTTACACTTTCTCCTATCTCCCTTTCCCTTCATTTTGTTTCCGCCAATGCGCTACACTTCTTTTCTCCTGATGCTTCAAGTGAAAGTGCTGCGCTGTTAACGAAACTGGTTTATCCACAGCATCACATCAGTCGATCACTCATTTGTGTTATCTGTGTCGGTTGGGCCCATTACTATTTCTGTTATCTTTATTTTACCGCGCCTTGACAGTACTAATTGAGGTACTGTATCAAGTGATGTTTCGCTGCAGGTTCCTGTTGCACTATTATCCAACAGTCTTACCTGAACCCACATTCTGACCCCATATTTTGCCTGCATCGTGTGTAGTATACTTTAGTAACGGCAACGTTCAATATTTCCCGTGTAAGAGGTGGTCTACTGTTGCGATGTCTTGACATTACACGGCCAGTATGAAACGTAGTTTCGGCCTGATACTACTTCCATGTCAAGCGTAGTAGTTTCCATATCCACTTTTTTCTGACTGATGTTACTTTTTAAGAAACAGATACTGCCGCCAAGGAACACAGTCGGTGTTCACATACTACTAAATGTTCATTTAATCTTGACCGCAACCACACTGCCACATCATTGAACTTTGATATGGAGCCCTTCATTTCTTAATTTTTTCCCAGAAAAGTATCATAGCCGAAGAAGCTAATAATACCTCATGTAATCCGTCAATGTTTCGCTCAAACACAGTTCATGGCAAAATGGAACTCTCAGGATGTGTTACAGACCTGGCGCACGCACAACCCCAGTAATTTCATTTTGACAATGAGCGTCTACGCTTGAAACCTTGACGTATTTTGGGTGTAATTAATTCATTTACCTGCGATTCATGAAAAAGATTTTCGATATCCTCATTCATTGTCGTTCACCAAATCGAGCTACTTACTTTCATGCAATAATATGAAGATACAGCAATGGAAAGCGATAATTAACTGTGCTAGTGTACAAGACTGTTCAAAATATTTTGATTAGGATGTCGCCCAAGGTGGGCTTGCCATTTATATATTAAGTTACTAATTACCAATATTAAGGGATTCTGTCCAGCTTAGAGGAAAGCGCGTTGTTTGCTTCACGATAGGATAATAATTATCTAAGATTTCCGAAAAGTTTTTTTGTTTGATGCCGACATAGACAAGATCGAAAGTGACAGGTTGTAGCTGATAAGACACGCCCAGTACTAAACTGCTCTGTTAATACCAAGCTGATAAGATTGTCAAGATTGCACTATAAGAAAAATGTTGACATCTGAACTTACCACTTCTTAGAAGAAACGTCAGTGCAGAAGGCACTGCCTAAATATACGTCGAGGAGTGTTCTGTTTGTGTAATGCTATTACGTCACGCAGTGCGTCGTCGTTCAGCGATACTGGAGTCAACAAAATTTTCAGTTTAATTATCAAGTTCATTATGGAAGTGTGTAACAATGCAGATCTGGGTTTGGTAGTGTGCACATTGACAGAATTGTTGAGGTCTCTAGTAATGTATAGAGCTCAGGATATTGTCTAATTCACCCACCAATACTCTGCTCAACGGTCTGCCAGCGGTAAGCCCTGTCCGACACCATTTTCGATACGGCTACAGTCTTTTATTTTGGACCAGTTTGATCTAGATAATCAGCTTTTTTGTGCGTCGTATACTGACTTAGTAAAGAATAGCTTACATAAAAAATATTCCGTTCGATCTGTTGACAATTACCTAAAGCGCCGATCCTTGTGGCTGCGTAGTTCTAGACTCTTCAGTCCGGAACCACGCGGCTGCTACGGTTGCAGGTTCGAATCCTGCCCCGGGCATGGATGTGTGTGATGTCCTTAGGTTAGTTAGGTTTAAGTAGTTTTAAGTCTAGGGGACTGAAAACCTCAGACGTAAGTCTCGTAGTGCTTACAGCCATTTGAATGATCTAAAGCCCTATATGAACCACTGCGTAATCGTTGGAGCTTCCTTTCCATTGAGCCATTGTGTTGCTTAGATTAAAAACAAAATTTGAAATTATGTACTTAAAACTTTTACTGATACATACCCTAAAATCTTGAAGTGTAGTTTGTTTTGATTTTGTTTGCGGTAGATGTTGTTTCTCAAACTGAAGCCAATGTAAATCTATTTACGTGCAACGGCATAAGTCTGCCAGAATATCTCCGGCTCGCTGTTGAAATAGTCTATTCACGTAACTCTATTAAGATAGTAAGTAAATATTTTCTTTAATATGAGTTTCAATTTAATCGTTCTGTAGCTATGGCACATAGTGACAATACTGTATTAATCGACGAACTCCTTTCAACTCCAGAGGTAACTATCTCGCAACGGCTGATTCAGAGATACTACGAAAGTTCACTAATCTGTCACTATGTACTGAGGTAACCTAAACGTATTAACACTTCGTTTAAAAAAAAAAAAGTTATGTAGCAAAATGTGAATTATCACTAGTTTTTTCCTCTCAAAGCAATGTCAGTATTTTTTAGGTCTGTTCATTCTGTATCAAATCGGTAACAGGAACTGACTCTTTAAAATACGACTGAGAACTCCAAACTCGACAAATTATGTATCTGTTACAGGACGATATAAAACAGTAAAATTAAAAAAAAACTAGTATTCTTTACATTGTAGAAGCTGGAAGTACCACCCAAGTAAATCCAAAATCATGACATTCCTTCCCCATGCTTAAATGCCATTGTTGAAGAATCCTTAAAATGGGAGTGCTCTTGAACTACAAGAGGAGTAACAGGAGCTGTATGATGGTGCCGCACATCCTTCCGGCCAGGGAGACGTCATATAATAAGACAGCCTACTGATGCACCGCTTTGAGCATCTGCTCGAAGAACAACATATTCTTTTGTAAACTTCATACAGTCATTAATATGGAAATTATTATTGTCACCGGTCGCTGATGTTGCAGCTGAGCGAACGTACTGTATGTAGTATAAATGACTATCAGATGTTGACTTATTTAACTGTACACTCATCTCTAGCATCTCGAAATTGACTTCAATGGCAAATAAAAACAGCAGATACACCTCGACCCAGAATCGAACCGTCTACCTCCTGCACGCTAACCCAAAACGCTATCCACTGTATATACTACACAGCACTACACGTACAAGTTGCCACAGTAAGTTACCGTGCATGTGATAAGTATTGCCTGATTGTTTGTGTTGGTTTGTGAGGAATCGCGATGCGAAGTCCGAGCGCCTGACCTTTTTTTTTTTTTTTTTTTTTTTTTTTTTTTTTTTTTTTTTTTTTTTTTTTTTTTTTTCCCCTCCACCCTGTGCTTGTGTCGGCAAAGATCCCGAGACAGAAGCGAACAGGATGTTAGTAGATTGTGACGAATTATTCGGTTTTGTGCAGTAGACAGTGACCGTACGTGCTAAAGTGTGGGAGAGAGTAATTCGACGTATCTGTATTTTATATGTAGGTTTTAATCGCATTCCTCTCATAAAGTGTTTGTAAAGGCGCCGGTAACTACGATCTAAAGCGCCCTAAACAAACTTAAGGGATTCCCTCTTAAAAAAGGTGATAAATATTCAGTGCAGCAACTTCGTGCCCGCGCGGCAGCAAACCATGTTGAAAGAACCCGTGCCGTTAATATCGAGCGACCTCTATCGAGGCGGTGTAGCGTAGGCGGTGATAGGACGATGTGTGTACGTGGCGGCGCCGCTGTCAGCAGGCTAGTGCGTTGTTGCACTCGACCTATCTAGTAGCAGCTGCAGAAGCTCCCCACAAGCGGCTTTCAGCACAACAAACCGGCGGACAGGCTGGCAAAGGACGCGATCATTACGGGCACCCATGTGGCAAGGTCTTCACATAACTCTGTTGCGATTTTGAAGGCATCCCTAACGAACCAGTGAGACAACGAAAGGAGAAACACTAGCGCCGGCTGACACCAACTCCGCAGCTTTTACCTACCAAGCACTTGAATTCCGGAATTTGGCCAAAACTCGGACTCTTTAACATAGCAACAGACATGTGATTTTCTCTTGGCCACTCTCGTAATACGTCAGTAAGCCATACGAATTGTTTTTTCTTGTGGTATTCAGTCAGAACACTGGTTTGATGCAGCTCTTTATGCTGCTCAATCCCGTGCAAGCGTCATCATCTCCGTATAACAACAACTACAACTTACATCCTTCTGAATCTGCTTACTGTATTCATTTCTTGGTCTCCCTCAACAATTTTAACCCCCCTCCACCACCACCACCTCCACCACCACCTCCACCACCACCACCTTTCTCTCCACTATCAAATTGGTGATCCCTTGACGTCTCGCAATGAGTCTTGTCAACCTATCCGTTCTTCCAGTCTGGTTGTGCCACAAATTTCTTTTCTCCCCAATTCAGTACCTCATGCAATAGTCACGTTATCTACCCACCTAATCTTAAGCACTCTTCTGTAGCACCACATTCCATAAGCTTCTATTCTCTTGTCTATTCCATAAGCTTCTATTCTGTTCTTGTGTAAAACGTTTATCGTCCATGTTTCACTTCCATACATGGCTACACTCCATACAAATACTTTCAGAAAAGACTTCGTAACGTTTAAATCTACAAAGGCCCTTCGAAAAGTTTTGCTCAGTCTCTATTTTTTTATTTTTTGCAGGAGGAGAATGAAATGTTTTGTGAACATATTTGGAACATTTCGCTATACATTGAGCCTACCCAGCTGTGACGCGTCTGGCCCAAAGTTCTTTCCACGATGTAAATGCACTTTGGTAAAATTCTGGGGATTGACTTTTACACCATGGCTTGACACAGGAAATAAGGTCTCTCTCACTATCAAATGTTTTACCGCGCAGGTGAGCCTTCAGATGACCAAAGAGGTAAAAATCAGACGTAGCCAAGTCCGGATTGTAGGGAGGATAAGGAACAATTTTCCAACCCATTTTCCTGATTTTTCCCCTTGCGTCATAAGGGCTGAATGGGGTGTGGCATTGTGACGGTGTAGTCTCATGAGCTGACCCTGAATCTGTGGTCTGTGGGTCTTGATGGCACGTCGCAGCTTGTCCAATGACAAACAGTGACGGTACCAGTTACTGGTGGAGCCAGGTTCCAAAAAGTCAATGAAAATGACACCACACTGAACCCAGAAGGAGGCCGCCATCACCTTTCGGTCTGCTGTTCGTGAAAGTCTTGGTTTCTTTTTCCGAGGGGAACCCGGATGACCAAATCCATGGATTGGGTTTTGCTCTCTGGTTCGGACAAAAACAACCATGTTTGATCCTGGGTAATGACGCTGTCAAAACACTGTTTCCACTCTTCAGTAAAGATATCCACGAGACCCTCGCACACATTCTTCCTCGTCGTTTTCGTGTCGCGTGAGGCGTAACACAGGAGGACCGTTGTCAATATCCCTCAGTCGCTACTAGCCGTGATTGCGTAAGACCTGGTGGCTGCCCACAACCATGGCGTCACACTGCTGTGTGTCTCCAAAGCATTGGGGCCTTTCCCCAGGTCGTCACAAACATGATGACGATGATCAACGAGTATAGCACTCAACCGCTGCCGCAGCAGCTCCTAATGACTGGTTTGCGGAGACTAAAGTCCCCCCCCCCCCCCCGCTCCCCCAATCGCCCTCACCCCCAGGATGGAATAAATGCACACATGCACACCATCTGTCTGCGTCTGGTGTTATCAAAGTTCAAGTACGCTCTCTAAATGCTTGCGGAGCGTGTATCTGAGATGGGACGTGGGTTGTATTGGTAGACGAAGTGGCAATAAATACAATTTACAAGTAACTTGCCAGTATGAGCCCACTTATCGGTATGCGTTGCACCCACTTTGATCTGTGTGGATGCATTGGAAGGATGGCATAAAGCTATTGTAGCCTCTCCTGGGGCATGCTGGCTCACGACTGTTCGAGCTGGCTGTCTGTATCCTGGGCAGGACTAGGACAGAGTTGACGTCCAAAACGGCCCCACCCACGTTTTGTTGGGGAGAGATTTGGTCACGGGAGTACCTCAGCACCACGCAGACAGTTTATAGAGGCACATGTTGTGTGTTGGAGAGCGTTGTGCTACTGGAAAACGGCATCACGATACTGTCGCATGAGAGGGAACACAGGACACAAGGTGAATGGAAGGCACGGTTGGGTCGTCAGAGTTCCTTCAATCCCTACCAACCGTGACCTGATGCCATACCCGATGGGTTCCCCCATGATGACGCCAGGAGTAACATTCCTGTGCCTCTCCAGAACATTGTAAGTACGGGACCTCTCCCCAGGTCGCCGCCATATTCGCTGACGATTGTCATCCAGGGTAGTGCAGAACCACGATTCATTGCTGGGCAGGTTTCATAATTTGTGCAGGGGTTAGTCATCTTGGTAAGTTGTTTTCAACATTAAAACAGTTTCAGCAGCGTTTTTACCGAGTAGAAAACAAAATTTCACAGCTGCACGTTGTTCGCTTATACTTGCCGCCATAAAAAGCGAAACAAGAACAAAAGAGCGCCAGCACAATCACTGAAGATGGAGGAGCCAGGACAACACATGCGGCACCGAACTGGCAATGTGTTGCGCTATACGCCCCTAGCGGCACAAATGCGTAATACACAAGCTCCGCCCGCGGTAATGTTATTCCGGTTTTATCCGTGTACCCCCTCGTAGATGCACTTAATGTCCTCTTGACAGCGTTAGTTACAGGAATTTCAACTGTAGATACTGTTTCAACAAGATGGCGCACCGCCGCACTCGGGGTTCCTTGTTAAACAGTTCTTCCATGAAACCTATCTCAACAGAGGAATCAATAGAGACCCTACAACATAATGGCCACCACCTTTACAAAAGAAAACATCTCTTGGCTTTTGTTCGAATGTGTGAAAATCTTATGGGACTTAACTGCTAAGGTCATCAGTCCCTAAGCTTACACACTACTTAACCTAAATTATCCTAAGAACAAAAAAAACAAACACACACACACACACACACACACACACACACACGCGCGCGCCCCCCAGGGACGACTAGAACCTCCGCCGGGACCAGCCGCACAGTCCATGACTGCAGCGCCCGAGACCGCTCGGCTAATCGCGCGCGGCATCTCTTGGCTTATTTATGAGGGCTAGGTTAATGGTAAAGTGGTCAGTTTACCAGTTCTTCATACACAAACTATTACACCACGAATATGAGGTTCTATAGAGGCGGTGGCGGAAAGCTGTATCTAGCACAATTCCCTAGAAATGGTTTTTTGTAATCGCTGAAATACTTAATGCTCACCCTGTATAACTTGATTTGCTCTCGCTGTCTGGATGATCGAGCTGTGTACATTCTGCAGCAGTCGACAGTTGACCACCATCGAAATCCTGCCTAAACACACTCGCCACCGGCCTGAATTGGTGGTGGCCTGTTGTGGACGAGCTCTGATACTTCGCATTCTGGAAACCGGGATGACGTTCGCAGCACAGCCAGTTGCGAGTTCGGAGAACACGCCTCGCTTCTCCTTCAGCAGCACTTCAGCTGTGGCCCAGTGCCGTTTGCTTTGCGCCTCGCCGACTGTTTATTTTCGCTGCCGCTGCTAACGAAATATGGCGTGCACAGCCACCAGAAATAACATCTCTCTCTTTTGGTGCGTCATACTCGTTCAGTGTTTGCTGTAAGTTTTCCGTGTTACGCTGCTCTGCGTACTGGGTCCTTCATTTTTGTCTTTCGTGTTCCCGTAGCCGCGTGCTGCCGTTCGACGTCGTGGCGCCCTCTTACGGATATGCTGTACTTTCTAGCTGGCAACGTTAGAGGTGCTCCATAAGTCTTTTTTATATTTTTATGGGTAACGCTTTTCAGTCTTTCCATAATTCTGCAGTTTAGTGTGAACTCAATTTTCACAAAATTCTTTTCGAAACGAGGAGCATATTTTAGAGTATATTTTCCTGCTAGGTTCCACGACGACATTAAATTTGTTATACGAACTCATTTTCCTGGCTTTACGCTGCAAAACACACACACACACACACACACACACACACACACACACACACACACACATTTATCAGACACGTGTGTGCAGTTTAACAACATTCCACATTCACATCAAACGGCGTTACATCGTGCATTCACAAATACCAGAAACGCAGAGTGCAGCCCTTATTCGGGTCTAGTCACGATACCAGCGCATACAGTAAATACATGAAAAGGTGTCGGCAAATTCTCATAGAAAAACTTTCTTGTCATCACGTACAGTACTCTCATCACTGTGAAAAATAAATATTATAATAATCCTGGGGCATGTATGAACACAATGCGGACAGATCCCGAGTCTACTCGCGTCCCCGCGCCATTCATTGTTGGCTGACCTCGAGATAACTCATGTTGTCTACACGCTATCTGTAGATGTCACCAAGAATGATGTATTTTGACTACTTCGTCCACTTAAGTGTTTACGCCAGTAGTCAATCTATCGTACGCGATTGCCTTCATATACGTTTTGGTTATTTAGCATTTTTGATTGTATATTGATATTTCAAATATTTATGTTTTCCTCGAGTAGATCTTTCTGCTTTTGGAGGTGGTCCTATTCAGAAAACTGAAGAAAATGAACGAATCTGAAATACTTTCTGATGTTTTCGGCGATGATTATTCAGGTGTCCCTTGTGAGAATGAAAATTCGGATGACTGCGTGAATGGACGTTTTTATGATTCTGTGGACGGTTCCAGTGGCAGTGACATCTTTACGCTTGTAAAGATGCGTAAGATGGCACTGCTTTCAAGTGATTCCGACAGCAACGATGAAGGTGTGAGTTCTTGTGAATAATTAGTTTTGTTGTAATGTCACTGCCTTTTTTTTCCTCGTCAATAAATTTGTAATCAGTTACATTTAAACATTAATGGAATATTCCGTCGATACTTGTAGGAACATAAATATATTAAAAACTTAGTTTTTAGTAACTTTTTACGTACATTGATGGTTTTAATACTTCAGGCGGTATGCATAGTCTCTCCCCGCTTGAATTAAACCATGTAAAACTCAGAAAAGTCCTTAACCAGAATGTTGTTCAAGTCGCGCGTCACATTCGTACCTTCCTTGGTCTTGGCGAACCGTGAGAGACCCGTTGTGCAATCTTGTTTAGTGGCAGGTTTGTATTGACAACAAGAAGTCTCTTCACCCGTGATGATTTTTTTACAGAGAAGAATTGTTCGCTTTTTGATTTTCCATCTGTCGTTTTTGCACGGGAACCAATGTGTACGGGGCAAAGTTAGCAGACACTTCGCTCTCCTTCAAAACTTGCTGGAGAATGTCCTGAGCACTTGATGTAGAGATGTTGTTCACTACAGATTGCCACACAACAACGTCGACACACTGAAACTGCGGTTCACAGCTTGACATTGCTTGCTCAGAAGTTATCGGATGCGTATCTGTTGTTTACAGTTGTCAGCTCGGTCGGACTGTGTAATGAGTTTGTTAAAATGTGACTTACATACTTGCCTTGCTGTTTGACATCAAGAACAAAATTCCAGGAGAAGATGGAATCCAGGCAGAAGTCATTCTAGCTGGAGAGAAAGATCCCATAAGAAACTAATCCAGAGCATCTGGATTTTGGAGGAGATTCCAGAAGTTTGGAAGACAGCGGTCATCTGCTCTATACACAAGAAAGGTGGCAAAATCGACTACACCAACTATAGAAGTAGTTTGCTTAAGCTCTTGCCGAACTTCATTGTGGATAGAATCCAGCAATTTGCGGAAGAAGTGATTTGTATTAAGGGGATTTCAGAAAGGGTCGTTAGAATAAAACACCGAAAAGACGTGGGAATATAGCGCAGACCTACATGTGCTCTTCATAGGTTTTAAGAAGGTATGTGACTGCATCTACTGGTAGAGGCTGATTAATTACCTAACAGAGTTTGGAATACCCAAGAAACTCGTCAGCCTATTTTGAGCTCGCCCCCACTGATTCCAAAAGCAAAGTGAAGCAGACGGCAGCGAGCAGAATCACTCCTTGTGAATGAATCGCAGACAGTATCTGGTGACGAGTGGGACCCATGCCTGTTCAAGAAACCCACTCCAGTCTCTGGTGGTTGGAACACGGTCATACAAAAGGGTTCATAATTTTAAATATTTAGGGGTAATGTTCACAGAAGATGCCTCGTGTGAGGCAGAAAAAGAAGCGAGAATCCAAGCAGCAAACCGATCATACTTCAGCCTGATGAACCTTTTTTAGTCGTGTATTAAAAACTCTAGCTGTATATAACAGTGATGCAACTCGTAAGGCATGGCGCGCACTATTGCAATATTAGGTGAAATGACCGAAGAAATCAATGCAAGTGCCTTTGTTAGCAGCACGATAAGGCCTGCAGCGTCTCTCCAGGACTCGTGACCATATCAGTTGGACCCTAGACGACTGGAAAACCGTGGCGTGGTCAGCTGAGTTCCGATTTCAGTTGATATGAGCTGATTGTAGGGTTGGAGTGTGACCCTACTCAGCCATTGACCCAAGTTGTCAACAAGGCACTGTGCACGCTGCTGGTGGCTCCATAATGACGTGGGCTGTGTTTACTTGAAATTGACTGGGTCCTCTGGTCCAACTGAACCGATCATTGACCCATCATTGACTGGAATTGGTTATGTCCAGCTACTTGGAGACTTCATGTTCCCGAACTATTACAGAATTTTTATGGATGACAATGCGCCATGCCACCAGGCCACAACTGTTTACGATTGGTTTGAAGAACATTCCGGATAATTACAGCGAACAGTTGGGCCACCTAGATCACCGACATAAATTCCACCGGACATTTATGGGACAGAATCGAGATGTCAGTTCGTGCACAAAATTCTGCACTGGGAACACTTCTGCAATTATGAACGGCTATAGAGGCAGCATGGCCCAGTATTTCTGCAGAAGACTTCGAACTGCTTGATTCCATGCCACGTCGTGTTGCTACGCTACGGAGGGCAAAAGGATGTCCGATACGATATCAGGAGGTATCCCATGGCCTTTGTCACCTCATTTTAGAAGTGCTGCTTTGGTGCCTTTTATGTGTCGTTATGGCTGCATTTCACCTTGAGACGCTCCTTAGTTATAAATCCCGCTCACCGCGTATGCTTAAGCAGTCGCATGCTCGGCAACTTGGGCTGGTACAAGGAGTCAGGGGGAGTCGCAGCTAAGAGACGCGATGCTGTCGTTCTGTAGGCAGTCGTATCCGGGCGGGTCCTGCTTCCAGCTTAACGCCACGCCACGGCGGGCACCACCCATATCGAGCGGAAACGGCCGGCCTTCCTGTTTATGGCGCGGCGCTCCCCTGCCGCTGCCGCCCACGCGTCGCCACGCCTCCGGCGCCGCCTCACGTCTCGTTGCAGCCCCCAGCTGCAAGCAACGGCGGCACTGTAGGACCGACCAACTTTTTCTCGCTTCTGAAGGTCGCAACAATATTGTTTACTGTTTTGGTCGTCGCTCTTCAGGTTGGTTCGATGCAGTGCTCCTCCATGTCCTCTCCAACGCCAACGTCATCACATTACAGTACCACTTACACTCTGCAGGAGACGTACGTGTAAGATTGCTACTATGGCGTCTTGTTACGAAGATGTAACATGTTTCATTCCGTGTCTGTAGGCATTCTTATTTTGTGTGAGGGATAATTTTTTTTTCGGGGGGGGGGGGCGAGAGGGGGAGGAGATTTCTCACGTCAGACCTATTGTTTTATAAATTGTCCATAGGTACAGGACTGCACTACACTTGCTATCTCGTTACACATTGCTTTTGCTATCCGTTTAATGACGTATTAATTCCTATGGACTACGTACTCATAACCCAGATCTGCTCCTGATTCCATATGCTTTTACGGTATGCGAACCCGTAGATGTAGATGGAAGCTATTATACGGGGTCTCTCAAATCTTTTGGGTCAAATTAAAACAGATCATAGTAGGTCCACAACCTATTATATAGAGACAGGGAACCAATGGCCTGAAATGCATATTTGTGTCCTAGACATAGAACGTAGCTCATAGTAATTGGTCAAAGCGACGACCTCCAATCGCGGTATTGCGACGGCACATGCAGTTCTGCCGCACTCCTGCAAATATCCCGGCTGTATATTGTATACTGGAACTGGCAGCGGGTGATAAACAGCGGACACCCCTGCCCACCAATCGCATACTGTACACAGCTTAGCTCATAGCACTGGACCATTAACCTGTGCCGCACGCACACCATTATCCCTAGTATAGTTAAATGGATATGGTGTCTGTTCTTTCGGACATGTCCGAAAGAACAGACACCATATCCATGTAAGTATACAGTTCTGGCAATACCGGCCATGGCCAACTTCTTCTTCTTCTTCTTCTTCTTCTTCTTCTGTGCGGATGCACACATATTCCCCGAACTCTTACGAGACTTGGTAAGAATGTCTTCCACGAGTAATGAGAGTGTTGGGGTGGGACACGACGAATGTAGTGTATGGACATGCAAGGTCCTGCAGTCGTGCTATCCTCTGTGCCCTCGGTGGCAGGAGATCCCGGGTTCGAGTCCCGGTCGGGACACACATTTTCACTTGTCCCCGTTGATGTGTATCAACGCCCGTTACCAGCTGAAGGTATTAATATAATTCTAATTATCCCTAGTGTCAGTTGTCCATAGCGTCAGACAGCTTGTAATGTGTCCATCGTGACGTGTGTTCAGTGCATGACGCGTAGTCAAAGATGGAACTTTACTCGTCATGAGGGTTGGCAGACTTGACGTGCGTTTAATGCACAATGCGGCAGAATGTAGTGCCTGTAAAGCAGCACGAGTCATTCTAACGGGAAGAAGTTTATCTCTGTAGACATCAACCTACGAGAGACGGGGTCCTTTACGCCACAGAGAGCCGCCAAAGACATGCCCGAACAGTAGACGTTGATAAGATGGTTTTGGATCATGTGGCCGACCATGCAGTAATAAGCATCCGTAAACTTTCCAGTGAAACACACACTTCCAAATATATAGGGTGGAGAGTACTGGTGGTATAGCTCTTACACTCCTTTTATACAAGACCGTGTCAAGCTCTGGGACCAAAGACAGATTTTGAGGCTGCTGTGGTTCCGAACTTTGTAGAGTTTGTATTGTTCATGGACGACACCTCATTCACCCGTGATCCTGTTCTCAGCAGCTATGCCTGGAGTGAGGACAATCCCTACGCCACCCACATCTGTGGCCACCACTTGAACTCTGCTGGGGGCACTTTCCGTGAGGTGTCTGAATCTCCGCGTTGGAACGACAGATAATTCTTCATAAAGAGCAGAAAGGAGTGGAGGTAGTGATGTTGGACGCTGGCGTATTGAGCGAAGTCTGTTATAATCATTCCCAAATTGTTCGACTCCTAAATCTATAGTCTGTCAATTAAACTAAATAGCTGGAGATTATAATTACGAGTAAATTGAAACGATCACGCAGAAAATGTCATGGAGAACGCGAAGTAAAGACTGTGATTTATTGGTAGAACAGTAGGAACATAAAACAATACTACTAAATAGACTGCCTGCTGTACGCTTGTCCATACGCTTCTGGAGTACAGCTGCGCGGTATGGGATCCTTACCAGATAGGATGATAGAGCACGTCGGTAAAGTTGAAAGAAGGGCATCTCATTTTGTGTCATCGCGAAATCGGGGAGAGAATGTCACAGATATGGGTTGGGATTTGCAGTCACTAGAACAAAGATGTTTTTCGTTGCGGCGCGACCTTTTCACAGAGTTTCAACTACCAACTTTCTCCTGCGAATGCGAAAATATTTTGTTGACAGTTACCCACATAGGGAGAAATGATCATCGTAATAAAAAAAGGGCAATCACAGTTCGCACGGTAAGATTTAATGTTTTTCCCCTCGCGCTTTAAAGATTATAACGGAGGAGAAGTAGTCTGAAGACGGTCCGATGAACCCTCTGCCAGGCACTTCAGTGTGAATTGCAGAGTAATTACGTAGATTTAGGGAGGTTGGGGCTCTGGGCAGGGCAGGCCAGTCCAGTCCATTTCAGGAAAGTTATTGTCCATCAACGACTGCCTCACAGATGTTGCTTTGTAGCAGTCTGCATCCTCATTGTAACACAAACATTTATCATCTCCGAACTGTTTACACAGTGCTATAAAATTTGTTCATGTACTTAAGCATTTAGCGCTTTCTTAAGTGCAATAAAGGGATCACATCCTAACCATGGAAAACTCACACTGTTGCGCCACTTACTCCATACATTCAGATACAGATAATCGCTACGTCGAACTACGCAAGTCAGATTGTCTGGAGAGGAGTTCGCAACAGGAATTTTAACGACTCTGCCGCCCACAAAAACCGAGCTGGGTAGCACAGTCAGAAGACACTGGACACGCATTAGGCACGACCTGGTTTCAAATCCCTGGTTTAGGTTCCCTGTTTGTTTGTTTGTTTTTTCGCTGGGATACTGGTTTCCAGTGGAAGACTGTAATGCGGTTCCTCCTTTGTCTTAGAATGAACGCTGAGCGGGGAGATGATGTGATTCCAAAATAGAAAAACAGCAAAAATCGCGCGCTAATGAAAAGGCACCTCCTTCTTCGTTAAATATCTGTAAAATTCCATACAGATCATGCGAAATAAGTTTTTCCTCGCTGCTTAAAATGTATTGTTGGCCACTGCAGTAGTGGAAAGCACCAGGCATTAGGAAAAAGGCGCACGTCATTTCAGTTTCCAGGAGGTTTCACAGGGTAGGTACGCTTAATTATAGGTCAGTATCAGAAATATATTGAATTATGGAACACTTTTTGTCATGTATTTTCGAAGGTACGAATCAAAATGCATTCCGGAAACAAAGATCTTTGTGAAACACAATTTGCAGTATTCGTCCATGACATCTAGAGCGCCATAGACAACACAGCGAAGATAGAAGCTGTGTTTCTGGACTATCGGCAGGCATTCTATGTGGATCCGTAGTGTCACTTAGTAAACAAAATACGAACCGACGAACTGTCTGACGCGGTTAGTGGCTAGATTCAGCAATACACTGACAGAACTCAGAGGATTCTTGTTCCCGGTTGCCTTCTATGTGGTATAGTGAATAATTTCGGAAGCTTCTTCAGGCTTTCGCGGTCGGTGCTGCTGTTAATAGGAAGGTTCCAACGCGAAATAACTGAAGCGAAATGCCGATAGGCTTGCAGAGAATTGACGATTGGGACAAGGAAAACACATAGGTTCTCCTACATACATTATTTATGAACAAAAGAATGTATGTAATTGAAATAGGGACCTAGAAACGACGGACAGGCTTCGTCCCCTCCGTAGCCCTCAGTGGTACACAACCCAACAATAGGCTACAGCAGTCAAGTCACTCCACCGCTGCCCCACACCGAACCCAGGGTTATTGTGCGGCTCGGCCCACAGTGGACCCCCGGGAACGTGTCTTTCCAGACGAGTGTAACCCCAATGTTTGCGTGGTAGAGTAAGTATGGTGTACGTGTACGTGAAGACAGTGTCTGTGCAGCAATCGCCGACATAGGGTAACTGAGGCGGAATGAGGGCAACCAGCCCAAATTCTTCGAGGCAGATGGAAAACCGCCGTAAAAACCATCCACAGGCTGGCCGGATTCGTGCCGGAGACTGGCACGCCTTCCCTCTCGGGAAGTAGTGCGGTAGACCGCACGGCTAGCCGGGCGGGCCATCAAATGAATAATGGAATCACAATTAATGACACATCCAGTCACTCGCAGCGTCGATAATTGGCATCTCAGAGGCAGGCTCGGAACGAAATTGTCCGCGTATTCACGTGGAAGACACCTCCATACGCGTCGAATTTGCTATTTCATAATGAAGATGTTTTTTCTAGGCAACTTCTTTTTCATGTAAGACCATACATTTCAAATAGGTTTAGTGCCAGGTGACTGTGAATGCCAATCCCGTACCTGCACACGTTTCTCATTTTTCCAGTCGCTGCATAACCTGCTGCGGTACCTCCGATCACGATGAACCAACGTTCGGCTTTCGACATCAAATCTATTTGATAAAGTTGTAACATCATCTCTGCAGTTAAGTTGTCAGTAAACGCCTGCAAATTTGTCTCAAGAATTCAAACTAAGCTAATGCCTTATGGGCATTGCATGAAGGATAAAGGTTCTCTCTAGTGGGCTGTGAAACAACTAAGGCGATATCTTCTACAATTTGTGTGTAATGCTGACAACGCTGTTATTTGCACAAGATAGGCGGAGTGATTGATTACTTACCGATTATAGTATTATACTGTGGCATAAACGTGCCAAGGTAGTATTAGAAAAAGCAGATGCTAGGCTGATATTCGTCGCTTCTCAAGAAACTGTAACTCATCCAGGAAAGAAGTGGCTTATAAATACTTGTTCTCCCGCTGTACCGCTGGCCTGGGACCTCTGCCTGGTAGGTTTAATAGAACGGTGTGTAGCGTGACAGGTTCATTTAGTATGCGTGAGAGCGTTGCAGAGATCCTGATCAAACTCGTCTGGCAGACGCAACAGCAGGGACATTGTGCATCACGAAGTAGTATAGTGTTAAAATTCCAACAACGTACGCTCCAAGTACAGACACGCAACATATTACTTTCTCTCGCGTGTAAATCACGAAATTACCCCGTTCCGTAAACACCCATTACGGAGGTGCTTCGGGAACTCAAGTGGGAATCCTTGGAGGGACGGCGATGTCCTTTACGCGAAGCACTATTGAGAAAATTTGGAGAACTGCAGAAATGATTCTACACTACTGGCCATTAAAATTGCTGCACCACGAAGATGACGTGTTACAGACGCGAAATTTAACTATGCAAATGATTAGCTTTTCAGAGCATTCACACAAGCTTGGCGCCGGTGGCGACACCTACAACGTGCGGACATGACAGTTTCCAACCGATTTCTCATACACAAACAGCAGTTGACCGTCGTTGCCTGGTGAAACGTTGTTGTGATGCCTCGTGTAAGGAGGGGAAATGCGTACCATCACGTTTCCGACTTTGATAAAGGTCGAATTGTAGCCTATCGCGATTACGGTTCATCGTATCGCGACATTGCTGCTCGCGTTGGTCAAGATCCAATGATTGTTAGCAGAATATGGAATCGGTGGGTTCAGGAGGGTAACACGGAACGCCGTGCTGGATCCCAACGGCCTCGTATCACTAGCAGTCGAGATGACAGGCATCTTATCCGCGTGGCTGTAGCGTGTCGTGCAGCCACATCTCGATCCCTGAGTCAACAGATGGGGACGTTTGCAAGACGACAACCATCTGCACGAACAGTTCGACGGCGTTTGCAGCAGCACGGACTATCAGCTCGGAGACCATGGCTGCGGTTACCCTTGACGCTGCATCATAGGCAGGAGCGCCTGCGATGGTGTACTCAACGACGAACCTGGGTGCACGAATGGCAAAACGACATTTTTTCGGATGAATCCAGGTTCTGTTCACAGCATCATGATGGTCGCATCGCGGTGAACGCACATTGGAAGCGTGTATTCGTCATCGCCATACTGGCGTATCACCCGGCGTGATGGTATGGGGTGCCGTTGGTTACATGTGTCTATCACCTCTTGTTCGCATTGACGGCACTTTGAACAGTAGACGTTACTTTACATATGTATTACGACCCGTGACTCTACCCTTCATTCGATCCCTGCGAAACCCTACATTTCAGCAGGATAATGCACGACTACATGTTGTAGGTCCTGTACGGGCCTTTCTGGATACAGAAAATGTTCGACTGCTACCCTGGCCAGCACATTCTCCAGATCTCTCACCAATTGAAAACGTCTGGTCAATGGTGGCCGAGCAACTGGCTCGTCACAATACGCCAGTCACTACTCTTGATGAACTGTGGTATCGTGTTGAAGCTGCATGGGCAGCTGTACCTGTACACGCCATCCAAGCTCTGTTTGGCTCAATGCCCAGGCGTATCAAGGCCGTTATTACGGCCAGAGGTAGTTGTTCTGGGTACTGATTTCTCAGGATCTATGCACCCAAATTGGGTGAAAATGTATTCACATGTCAGTTCTAGTGTAATATATTTGTCCAATGAATACCCGTTTATCATCTGCATTTCTTCTTGGTGTAGCAGTTTTAATGGCCAGTAGTGTATTACTTTCACATGTAACTCGCGAAATTATCCCGTTCCACCAACACCCATTACGGAGGTGTTTCGGGAACTCAAGTGGGAATCCTTGGTGGGACGACGATGTCCTTTACGCGAAGTACTATTGAGAAAATTTAGAGAACTGGCCTGTGGGGCTGACTGCAGAAATGATTCTAATGCCGCCAACGCATATTTCAGCTAATGACCACAAAGACAAAGTAAGAGAAATTACGGTTCGTACAGAGTAATACATACAGTCCTTTTTCCCTCACTCAGTTTCCGTACGGAACACGAGATGGAATGACCTGTAGCGGTACGAGATACCCTCTGCCATGCACCGTATGGTGATTTCCAGTGCACAAATGTGGATGGTTCTGCTTATAAGTACACGGACGTGTTCCATCTCCATTCACAGCTTATTCTGCCTCTGCCTCGTCATTGGCGGGACGTTATACTTGCACATACCCGTTGTCCTCATTGTACCGAGCTTCGTTGGGATAAGATTCTACCTGTGATGTTTGACACTGGATTAGACACCAGTTGCGTAGTTTTTAGCGTTTACTTACGTGGAATGAGTCCGTTTCCTGCCAAGCGATGTCATCACTGCGCATGATGTGAACGGAGTGCAGGAAGACTGGAGTGTCTGCGCTCCAGCTGTCCGACCTTCGTGCATTGCCGGTGATGCAGGCCGGCTGGTCGACGTCTGTCTGTTGACTCACTTGCTTACACGTGGCGCTGGGTTTTCAACTGACGTCATGGGAGAAAGGAAACAGACTTTCCCCGGAATACACCGTTTACTCTTCCCCGTACCGTTACTGCGTGTCGAGCGACTGTTTTATCGATCAGGTTGTGTGTTTGTGTGTGTGTGTGTGTGTGTGTGTAACTCGGACAAGCTGCGTTTGCTTAAGGGTTGAATCCTCTTTTTCTGGAGAAACAGTGCTTCATGTGCGGAATTTCTCTTCTTATTCTTTAGTAAATGAAAAGCAGTAGTTTGCTTTCTTTCTGCAGTATTACTTTTATTGTGTTGACCGGTTTGCCGGCCGGTGTGGTCGTGCGGTTCTAGGCGCTTCAGTCTGGAACCACCTGTCCGCTACGGTCGCAGGTTCGAATCCTGCCTCGGGCATGATTATGTGTGATGTCCTTAGGTTAGTTAGATTTAAGTAGTTCTAAGTTCTAGGGGACTGATGACTACAAATGTTAAGTCCCATAGTGCCCAGAGCCATTTGAACCATTTTTTTAACTGGTTTTCGGCTTACAAGCCCGTCTTCAGATATTTACTGACTACTGACGCCAAAGAAGTGCCAATGTTTGTAAAAGACATTGGAAAAGAGTTACCTATGTAGATTGAAGCCGAAACATACGGTAAATAGTACCTTAGACAGTGTGGTGTTAATGCAATGTAAAAAGTTGAATAGTGAAAAAATACAAAGAGAGTAAACAGGAGAAAACTTTAACACAAAACTGCAACACCAGGTCTACATAATTTATATTAATAAACAAAACCGATAAAGTAAAATTGGTGTTTGTCAAGACTACTTCAGGAAGTATAAAACGTGGCGAGTGATTCACAAACCAAGTAGAAGAAAGAATTATCAATGTAACTACAGAATATATGAGTAACTGGAGCACTATCCATAAAATAAACAGAAATGAATAAAGGCAGGAAAATGTAGTGTGAAGGAACATACAGTAAACGCCATCTTTGAGAGTGTGGTCGTACTTCATCGTAAAAAGTGTCCGCGGCTCATGGTCTTGCGGTAGCGTTCTCGCTTCCCGCGCACTGGGTCCCGGGTTCGATTCCCGGCGGAGCCAGGGATTTTCTCTACCTCGAGATGACGGGGTGTTGTGTGTCTTTCATCATTTCGTCCTCATTCACTCGCAAGTCGCCGTAGTGGCGTTAAAGAACTTGTGGAGCGGCGGCCGAACCGCCCCGCGAGGGGTCTCCCGGCCACCAATGCCATATGCTCATTAATTAATAGTAAAAAGTAAAAAGTTGAATAATATACAAATATAAAAGGAACAAACAGGACAAACACTAAACTCAAAACTGTGTTTGTGTAATTGTTTGCATTAAGTAAATGAACCAATTAAAACGAAAACAAAACTTGATGAGACAAATTCAAGAAGTATTTAACATGGAAAGTAATAAAAGTACCAGTTAAGAAAGCCTTAACAGTTTTAACTACAGTTTATATGGATTACATAGACAATTTTAATAAAAAAAGATCTCAATGAATACAGGAAAATGGGGGGAATATTTAGGAACACAGTATGGGAAATAATGAAAAACAGAGGATTATGAAAAGGTTAGGAGAGGGAAGTATGAAGCTGTGTCTGCTCCTTAAAATTAGATCTGAACTGTGAGCTAGATGTTCGTTAATTTCTAGAGCTTCCAGCAGGTTGAGTTTTACACCTTTGTTTGCTAAGTGAAGGGCATTGGACCCTGGCTGCTAGTTGTGGTGGCTTTCGCTCGGCATTTGCTCAGCAAATCTGGAGTTAGAGTTCTGAAACCTCCAGCTGCGTTCATGTTCAGCCAGCTTAGTTGCTATATTTCTGCCTGATTGTCACAATCAGAACAGGTAATACTGTATAACCCATCACTGGCTACTAACTGGATCTTATTGAAAATACACTGGTCAATGGTGTTCTTAACGTAGTACGAAAGCCTATACTCGCAGGATTTCAATGTTCTTGCTACAATCTATGATGCATCTCCTAGATATGGTAAGGTACACCACTTCAATTTTTTTTCGCTCCTCTGCCTGTTACGATACTTCATGCTTGATGCTATACGGTTTTGGAGCAGGATACTTTTTTACGTAATTCTGCCACATAATATAACCTTTTCTCTTTCTCCATAAAGCCACAGAGCCTGCACCCGTGGTCTAGGAGCCGGCACGGTCTCAGCGTGTTCGGTCAGAGGATTAGCTGCCCTCTGTAGTAAAAAAACTGAGTTAAATGATCAACGACGAACTGAAGCGGGTGTCTTACGACGTCCGACCCGAGCAGATGCAAAACGAAAGAAAACGAACAAAATGAGATTACAAAAAAAAGGGTAGCGTCTTTGATTAGTGATCAAAATATCCTCGGTCCCAGGTTCGAATCCCGCCACTGCTTAAATTTTGATTACTAATCAGCATTGGCGATTGAAGACTTCCAGCATAAGAAGTGACCATCGTTATACCAACGACCTTGCCAAAAAGGGCGAGGAGCGGACGCAGGTTCAGGGCACTCTCTTGCCGTAGGAGTGGGAAACTGCCCCTAAAGGCGGAAGAATCAGCAGTGGTCTACGGCATGTGGATGCAGAAGGCAATGGAAACTACTGCATTACAGACAGACCTCCGAATACACAGCCAAGGATGGAACGCGTTGCCGCCTTGGTGTCTTCAGAGGCCCAAAGTGATATTAAGCTTGACGCGGTACAAGATACTTGTACTCCAGATTGTTTTTTTTTTACAACTTCCTTGCCTTTTTCAAACGTAGCACAGTTTTATCGTTGTTTATACAGGTGGATCTCAGCAAGAGAATGTCCTCGGTTCTTTCGCTTTTTTCCCGTATAGGGTTTTCAAAGTACGTCTTTTGGAACAATTTACAAATTACAATGCTGAGGTATATGGCATTATGATAGCACTGAAGAGGGTTCACAGACTCTAAGTACGAGACTTGTCTCTTCCGACTCGCTTAGTGCACTATAAGCACCAAATGTTTCCTGTGGGCCCATCTATTCAGCTCATCCATGACTCCTTACAGCGGCTCCAACACTATGGCAAGGGGGTGATCCTTCACTGGGTACCGGGCCACGTCGGGGTACAAGTAAACGTGGCTGACAAAGCAGCCAAGGAAGCATGTCGGGACGGTGTTGCATGCCACCATCACATTTTCTGATACACACATCGTGCATCTGTGGGAGACAGAATGGTTGCAGGTGACAGAGAACAAACTGCGGTCGTTTACTCGATCACATCTACATCTACATTCATACTCCGCAAGCCACCCAACGGTGTGAGGCGGAGGGCACTTTGCGTGCCACTATCATTAGCTCCCTTTCCTGTTAACAGTCGCGTATGGGTCGCGGGAAGAACGACTGCCGGAAAGCCTCCGTGCGCACTGGAATCTCTCTAATTTTAAATTCGTGATCCCCTCGGGAGGTATAAGTAGGGGGAAGCAATATATTCGATACCTTATCCAGAAACGCACCCTCTCGAAACCTGGACAGCAAGCTACACCTCGATGCAGAGCGCCTCTTGCAGAGTCTGCCACTTGAGTTTGCTAAACATCTCCGTAACGCTATCACGCTTACGAAATAACCCTGTGACGAAACGCGCCGCTCTTTTTTGATCTTCTCTATCTCCTCTGTCAACCCGACCTGGTACGGATCCCACACTGGTGAGCAATACTCTAGGTCGAACGAGTGTTTTGTAAGCCAACTCCTTTGTTGATGGACTACATTTTCTAAGGACTCTCCCAGTGAATCTCAACCTGGCACCCGTCTTACCAACAATCACATAGGCTTGGCGGACTTCATGTCAGTCTCACTCATGGAAGGAAGTTCTGCTTAAAGTATGCGCATTTGATACCCTTAACATATGGTTTCCTCCTCTGGGAGGATCCACCACTCTTTGAAGTTTGTGGTGTGCCACTTTCAGTTCAGCATATTTTAGCAACGTATGTCTTGTATATTCCTCCGCTTCGCTGGAGTTTTGCCTACCACCCTCGCCGATACTGATTCCAGAGTTACAAGAGCGGAGAAAAACGGTTCACTATCAGGTCTCATCCGTAAATTGATGGGGAAGGGAGGCAGACTTGAAAGTATTATGAACTGTTCCACATGTGGGGACAGGCTTCGCCCGCATCCATGCGATTGGCATGCTGAAGTTTCGTCAGGGCGCTCATGACAATGATATTGAACGCCCCTCAGCTAAAATAACCATCACCAGCACCATCATCCATTTTAAAAAAAGGTGTGCTCCGAAACACTGTTGCCTGAAATAGCTTTGTGCTCTATAGTGAGATCTACCACATGTCGCAGCATATCCTAATTTACAGAGCAGCCAAGACTCCGACGTTCACGTTCTGTGATGAGGCATGGACGTCCAACACCGGGCGCCTACTCCTGGTATCGTGTCGTCTCGATAGGAAGAAAGGACGACACACAATAATTGACAAGGGCTTCACTCGATCGTCGCGTGGATAGCTGGCAGGACTCCACTCTTCAAACCACGTACAAGCTAGAAGTGTGTTCAGAAAACGGAGAACTCGGTGAATTTTCCAGGAAGCTCAGGGGCAATGAAACTCAGAATTTCAGTGGAAGTATATTTCTGGCACTACTGAGTGGAGTTACTGTCAGTGAACGCTGTCACTGTCATAGCCTTAGACAGCACTTCTAGTCAGCTGCCTTCATCCTCGTGAAACAGTCTTATCTCATCAGTAATGATACTCTGCCGATGTTCTCCCGCAATCCTAACTACGCATCCTGGCGACGACCGACACAGGAATAGCGTCACTGACCTCTACCGTAATGTGTTCTCTCTTAACACGGAGCGTGTCCTCCCTTTATAGCACGTACCGCTTGATGGAAGACCACCATTATGTACATAGGGGTCACTTGCGTGAACCGTACCATATCTGGGGCAGATCACGAGGCGCATCCTCTGCTGCCACGCGAATCGTTAGAGAACCAGTCACACGCTCGGTGGACGACACTGCCCTTCTCGCGTGTGTACCCTGTGGTCGATTCGGCGCGAGGCTGACGCTGTTTGAGTAAACGCTTACGCAAATGCATCCGCTGCGTTCAGAAGCAGCTTGTGGCTACAACATGAATTAAATGCCGATTTCATCTCTCAGTATCGGATTCCTCGATAGTGGTGCGCCGTCCTTCGACCACTGTCCATAGACGCTCACAACAGCATGGGAACAGCCAACCAGCTTCGCAGTTTTCGAGATGTTCGTTACCAGGAGTTGGGCCGATGTGTCAGAGTCGCTTGTGTTAATAAATTTCCGCATTTGCAGTCCGTAGCGTCGGGTAATTTACAATATTTACAAGAACCAGGAGGGAGTAATAAGAAGGGACGACCAAGAACGAAGTGCTTGTATTAAAAAGGGTGTAAGACAGGGATGTAGTCCTTCGCCCCTACTGTTCAGTCTGGAGATAGAAGCAATGATAGAAATAAGATAGGTGCGGGAGTGGTATTAAAATTCAAGGTGGAAGGATATCAGTGATAATATTTGCTGATGACATTGCTATCCTGAGTGAAAGTGAACAAAAATCACATGAGCTGCTGAATGGAATGAATAGTCTAACGAATACAGAATATGGACTGAGAGTAAACAGATGACGAAAGTAATGAAACGTAGCAGTAGTGAGAACAGGAGAAACTTACCATCAGGATTGATGGTCACGAAGTAGAGGAAGCTACGGAATTCTGCTGCCTATGCAGTAAAATAACAATAAACGGACGGAGCAAGGAGGACATCAAAAGCGGACTAGCACTGGCAAAAATTGTTCCTGGCTAAGGGAAGTCCATTAGTATCTACCACACTTCTTAATCTGAGGAAGAAATTTCTGAGAATGTATGTTTGGAGCATAGCTTTGTATGGTAGTGAAACATAGACCGTTGGAAAACGGAAACAGAAGAGAATGGAAGCGTTTGAGATGTGGTGCTACAGACGAATGTTAAAAATTAGGTGGATTGATAAGGTAAGAAATGGGGAGGTCCCGCGCAGAATCGGAGATGAAAGCAATATGTGGAAAAACTGACAAGGAGAAGGGACAGGATGATAGGACATCTGTTACGACATCAGGGAATGTCTTCATTGTACTAGAGGGAACTGTAGAGGGCAAAAACTGTAGAGGAAGACAGAGATTGAAATACATCCAGCTAATAATTGAGGATATAGATTGCAAGTGCTACTCTGAGATGAAGAGGTGGGCACAGGAGAGGAATTCGTGCTGGTCGAGTGAAACCAGTCAGTAGAGGGAGGGGGAGGGGGAGGGAGGGAGAGAGAGAGAGAGAGAGAGAGAGAGAGAGAGAGAGAGAGAGACAGGACGGAATGATTGCCTGCAATGCCACGAGGCGGTATTCAGCCAGGTGGTAGGTAGTGGTCACTTTGTCATCGCTCATCAGTGTATATCTTTTGCAAAGACGTGAACGTATATCCCAAAGGAGAGGACCGCGGATTCGATATACCGCTCGAGGTTTGTCGAACTTCGTTCGAGGCTCGCTAATAACGTCTTTATTTACACAGATGGCTCCAAGACTCTTGCTTGCGTCGGATGTGCCTTTGTCGTTGGGGATGATACCTTTCAATACCGGCTCCTTGACAAGTGTTCAAGCTTTACGGCTGAGCTTTTTGCTCTCTATCAGGCTGTTCAGTATATCCGCCGCCATCGTCATTCTCCCTATGCCATCTGCTCTGATTCTTTGAGCGCCATTCAGAGTCTCCGGGACCCATATTCGGACCACCCTCTCGTGCAACGAATTCAACGGTCCTTTCAGTCGCTAGCTGGTACCGGCGCTCGTGTCCTTTTTTTTGTGAATTCCTGGCCACGTTGGTGTGCCTGGGATCGAAGCTGCTGATGCTGCGGCCAAGGCTGCTGTCCTCCTGCCTCGGACAACTTCCATTTGTGTCCTATCAACTGATGTTAGTGGGGTTCTTTGTCGGCGCGTTCATCATTGTGGCATGGGGCTTGGTCCTCTCCATGAAAATAAGCTTAGGGCCACCAAACTGATCCCAACGGCTTGAACGACCTCCTCACGCGCTTCCCGACGAGAGGAGGTCATTTTGGCCAGGTTGCGGATTGGGCATTGCCGATTTAGCCACCGCTACCTGTTGTCCGGTGACCCCGCAACGCAGTGCCCCTGTGGTCATCCATTGACGGTGCGCCAAGTTTTATTGTCCTGTCCCCGTTTTATTCACTCTCATGTTGTCCTGTGTCTGCAGCTACCTTACAGGAACTTTTAGCTGCTGACGCTCGAGCAGCTGCTCGTGTCCTTAGTTTTATTACGTTGATGGACTTGTCCAAAAAGACCTAACTCTTATATTTTGTTTATCTGTGTCGTTGTAAGTACTTTCTGGTGTTGCGTGTTTCTATGCTATTAGTGCACTAACGTTTGTTACTGGACGCTAATGACCTTAGTAGTTGCGCGCCCTAAAAAAAGAAGAAAAAAATTCGTTCTGATCTGTTAGGTAGTCTGAAATCTGCCATCTGCCTCCTATTACTCTTTCTAAACAGATAAACCTTCCTCCCTTTTTTATATTCCTATTTACTTCCATATTCAGGGATGCTGCAAAGGCCTGTTTCTGCGTTTACAGAGTCGAAAAGTTCGGGTCTGTTTGTTATCAGTAGGTCCAAGATGTTATCTCCACGAGACGGTTCTCTGTTAATTGATCGAGGTAATTTTCGGATAGTGCACTCAGTATAATGTTACTCGATGCTCTGTCCCTACCACCCGTCCTAAACATCTGATTGTCCCAGTCTATATCTGCTAAATCGAAATCTCCGCCTAAGAGTATAACATGCTGAGGAAATTTATGTGAAATGTATTCCAGATTTTCTCTCAGTTGTTCTGCCACTAATGCTGCTGAGTAGGGAGATCGGTAAAAAGGAGCCAATTATTAACCTAGCTCGGTTGTTGTAGTTCACAGGAACTATCCACTTCTATTTCACTACAGGATAAACTACTACTAACAGCGACAAACACGCCACCACCGGTTGCATGCAATCTATCCTTTCTAAACACCGTCTGTGCCTTTAAAAATTTCTGCAGAATTTATCTCTGGCTTCAGCCAGCTTTCCGTACCTATAACGATTTCAGCTTCGGTGCTTTTCTATCAGCGCTTGAAGTTCCGGTACTTACCAACGCAGCTTCAACAGTTCACTATTAAAATACCGATTGCTGCTTCGTCCCCCACATGTCCTGACTTTGCCCCCGCACCCTTTGAGGCTGTTGCGCTTTCTGTACTTGCCCATCGAACCTAAAAAGTGCCCAGTCTACGCCACACAACCCCTGCTACCGTGTAGCCGCCTGCTGCGTGTAGTGACTCCTGACCTATCCAGCGGAACCCGAAACCCACCACCCCTATGGCGCAAATCGAAACCTTCAGAGGTGTAGGTCCAAATTGCTGTAGACACAGGTACCGCTAATACCCAGTAGCACGTCATCTTGCATTGATGCATGCCTGTAGTCGTTGTGGCATGCTATCCACAAGTTCATCAAGGCACTATTGGTCCAGATTGTCTCACTCCTCAATGGCGATTCGGCGTAGATCCCTCAGAGTAGTTGGTTGGTCATGTCGTCATAAACAGCCCTTTTCAATATGTCCTAGACATGTTCGAGAGGGTTCATGTTTGGAGAACCTGCTGGCCACTATAGTCGAGCGATGTTGTTATCCCTGAATGAAGTCATTCACAAGATGTGCACGATTGGGGCGCAAATCGTCATCGATGAAGATGAATGCCTCGCCAGTATGCTGCTCGTGTCCTTAGTTTTATTGCTGTGACGGACTTGTCCAAAAAGATCTTTCATTTTGTTTCTCTGCGTCTTTATAAGTACTTTCTGGTGTTGCCCACTTGCGTTTTTTCTACGCCATTAGTGCACTAACGTTTGTGACTGGGCGCTAATGACCTTAGTAGTTGAGCGTCCAAAAAAAAAAGGTGAATGTAAAATAAGATAGATTCGAGCTTATTTACCGACACTTGTTCTTCCCGTGTACCCTTCGCGCCTATAACTGGAAGGGGGGGGTCTAATGTGACAGTGATGTACGAAGTAAATTCCGTCACCTACCCTTACTTGGCTTGCCTAGTATAGATGTAGCTGTCTGTAGACGTAGACCAGAAAAGTGTTGGTATCGACCACAGAGGGCCGTGGTCGACAATACTTGCGGAATCCCCTGGTGACGGCGGAGGCGCGCCGCTGTGCAGCGAGCCGCGCCCTCCCCGTTCAATACTTCTCTTCTATCCCGATGTTGGGAGGCGGCCTCCACCCGCAGGCGAACGGGTCCTCAGAGCTGCGGCATAACAATGAGACCGGCCGCGCACGCTGCACATCGATCCCTTTTGTTCTCCAACTTGCCATCCTCCGACTTCTGCTCTCCCCTACCAGCCATCTCAAAAAGCGCCACCGGGCACCAGCTCGCAAATTACTGAGCGCAAGTGCGCACCGTCTTCGGAAATTCTGTACGCTGTCAAGGAGCGTACCGGCCAGTCTTTTTTTTCTGCTGCCGATCACTGATGCTCCTCACTGTAATATTTGAAGGCAAACACTGTTTCATTGTCTTTCCACATTATCCACCTTACTACACTACTGGCCATTAAAATCGCTACACCACGAAGATGACATGCCACAGACCGCGAAATTTAACCGACAGGAAGAGGATGCTGTGGTATGCAAATGACAAGCTTTTCAGAGCATTCACACAAGGTTGGCGCTGGTGGCGACACCTACAACGTGCTGACACGAGGAAAGTTTCCAACTGATTTCTCATACACAAGCAGCAGTTGACCGGCGTTGCCTGGTGAAACATTGTTGTGATGCCTCGTGTAAGCAGGAGAAATGCGTACCATCACGTTTCTGACATTGTTAAAGTTCGGATTGTAGTCTGTCGCGATTGCGGTTTATCGTATCGCGACATTGCTGCTCGCGTTGGTCGAGATCCAATGACTGTCAGCAGAATATGGAATCGGTCGGTTCAGGAGGGTAATACGGAACGCCGTGCTGGATCTCAACGGCCTCGTATCACTAGCAGTCGAGATGATAGGCATCTTATCCGCATGGCTGTAACGGATTGTACAGCCACGTCTCGAACCCTGAGTCAACAGATGGGGACGTTTGCAAGACAACAACCATCTGCACGAACAGTTCGACGGCGTTTGCAGCAGCATGGACTATCAGCTCTGAGACTATGACTGCGGTTACCCTTGACGCTGCATCACAGACAGGAGTGCCTGCGATGGTGTACTCAACGACGAACCTGGGTGCACGAATGGCAAAATGTCATTTTTTCGGATGAACCCAGGTTCTGTTTACAGCGTCATGATGGTCGCATCCGTGTTTGGCGACATCGCGGTGAACGCACATTGGAAGCGTGTATTCGTCATCGCCATATTGGCGTATCACGCGGCGTGATGGTATACGGTGCCATTGGTTACACGTGTCGGTCACCTCTTGTTCACATTGACGGCAGTTTGAACAGTGGACGTTACATTTCGGATGTGTTACGACCCGTGGCTCTACCCTTCGTTCGATCCCTGCGAGACCCTACATTTCAGCAGGATAATGCACGACCTCCTGTTGCAGGTTCTGTACGGGCCTTTCTGGATACAGAAAATTTTAGACTGCTACCCTGGCCATTACATTCTCCAGATCTCTCACCAATTGAAAACGTCTGGTCAATGGTGGCCGAGCAACTGGCTCGTCACAATACGCCAGTCACTACTCTTGATGAACTGTGGTATCGTGTTGAAGCTGCATGGGCAGCTGTACCTGTACACGCCATCCAAGCTCTGTTTGGCTCAATGCCCAGGCGTATCAAGGCCGTTATTACGGCCAGAGGTAGTTGTTCTGGGTACTGATTTCTCAGGATCTATGCACCCAAATTGGGTGAAAATGTATTCACATGTCAGTTCTAGTGTAATATATTTGTCCAATGAATACCCGTTTATCATCTGCATTTCTTCTTGGTGTAGCAGTTTTAATGGCCAGTAGTGTATTACTTTCACATGTAACTCGCGAAATTATCCCGTTCCACCAACACCCATTACGGAGGTGTTTCGGGAACTCAAGTGGGAATCCTTGGTGGGACGACGATGTCCTTTACGCGAAGTACTATTGAGAAAATTTAGAGAACTGGCCTGTGGGGCTGACTGCAGAAATGATTCTAATGCCGCCAACGCATATTTCAGCTAATGACCACAAAGACAAAGTAAGAGAAATTACGGTTCGTACAGAGTAATACATACAGTCCTTTTTCCCTCACTCAGTTTCCGTACGGAACACGAGATGGAATGACCTGTAGCGGTACGAGATACCCTCTGCCATGCACCGTATGGTGATTTCCAGTGCACAAATGTGGATGGTTCTGCTTATAAGTACACGGACGTGTTCCATCTCCATTCACAGCTTATTCTGCCTCTGCCTCGTCATTGGCGGGACGTTATACTTGCACATACCCGTTGTCCTCATTGTACCGAGCTTCGTTGGGATAAGATTCTACCTGTGATGTTTGACACTGGATTAGACACCAGTTGCGTAGTTTTTAGCGTTTACTTACGTGGAATGAGTCCGTTTCCTGCCAAGCGATGTCATCACTGCGCATGATGTGAACGGAGTGCAGGAAGACTGGAGTGTCTGCGCTCCAGCTGTCCGACCTTCGTGCATTGCCGGTGATGCAGGCCGGCTGGTCGACGTCTGTCTGTTGACTCACTTGCTTACACGTGGCGCTGGGTTTTCAACTGACGTCATGGGAGAAAGGAAACAGACTTTCCCCGGAATACACCGTTTACTCTTCCCCGTACCGTTACTGCGTGTCGAGCGACTGTTTTATCGATCAGGTTGTGTGTTTGTGTGTGTGTGTGTGTGTGTGTGTAACTCGGACAAGCTGCGTTTGCTTAAGGGTTGAATCCTCTTTTTCTGGAGAAACAGTGCTTCATGTGCGGAATTTCTCTTCTTATTCTTTAGTAAATGAAAAGCAGTAGTTTGCTTTCTTTCTGCAGTATTACTTTTATTGTGTTGACCGGTTTGCCGGCCGGTGTGGTCGTGCGGTTCTAGGCGCTTCAGTCTGGAACCACCTGTCCGCTACGGTCGCAGGTTCGAATCCTGCCTCGGGCATGATTATGTGTGATGTCCTTAGGTTAGTTAGATTTAAGTAGTTCTAAGTTCTAGGGGACTGATGACTACAAATGTTAAGTCCCATAGTGCCCAGAGCCATTTGAACCATTTTTTTAACTGGTTTTCGGCTTACAAGCCCGTCTTCAGATATTTACTGACTACTGACGCCAAAGAAGTGCCAATGTTTGTAAAAGACATTGGAAAAGAGTTACCTATGTAGATTGAAGCCGAAACATACGGTAAATAGTACCTTAGACAGTGTGGTGTTAATGCAATGTAAAAAGTTGAATAGTGAAAAAATACAAAGAGAGTAAACAGGAGAAAACTTTAACACAAAACTGCAACACCAGGTCTACATAATTTATATTAATAAACAAAACCGATAAAGTAAAATTGGTGTTTGTCAAGACTACTTCAGGAAGTATAAAACGTGGCGAGTGATTCACAAACCAAGTAGAAGAAAGAATTATCAATGTAACTACAGAATATATGAGTAACTGGAGCACTATCCATAAAATAAACAGAAATGAATAAAGGCAGGAAAATGTAGTGTGAAGGAACATACAGTAAACGCCATCTTTGAGAGTGTGGTCGTACTTCATCGTAAAAAGTGTCCGCGGCTCATGGTCTTGCGGTAGCGTTCTCGCTTCCCGCGCACTGGGTCCCGGGTTCGATTCCCGGCGGAGCCAGGGATTTTCTCTACCTCGAGATGACGGGGTGTTGTGTGTCTTTCATCATTTCGTCCTCATTCACTCGCAAGTCGCCGTAGTGGCGTTAAAGAACTTGTGGAGCGGCGGCCGAACCGCCCCGCGAGGGGTCTCCCGGCCACCAATGCCATATGCTCATTAATTAATAGTAAAAAGTAAAAAGTTGAATAATATACAAATATAAAAGGAACAAACAGGACAAACACTAAACTCAAAACTGTGTTTGTGTAATTGTTTGCATTAAGTAAATGAACCAATTAAAACGAAAACAAAACTTGATGAGACAAATTCAAGAAGTATTTAACATGGAAAGTAATAAAAGTACCAGTTAAGAAAGCCTTAACAGTTTTAACTACAGTTTATATGGATTACATAGACAATTTTAATAAAAAAAGATCTCAATGAATACAGGAAAATGGGGGGAATATTTAGGAACACAGTATGGGAAATAATGAAAAACAGAGGATTATGAAAAGGTTAGGAGAGGGAAGTATGAAGCTGTGTCTGCTCCTTAAAATTAGATCTGAACTGTGAGCTAGATGTTCGTTAATTTCTAGAGCTTCCAGCAGGTTGAGTTTTACACCTTTGTTTGCTAAGTGAAGGGCATTGGACCCTGGCTGCTAGTTGTGGTGGCTTTCGCTCGGCATTTGCTCAGCAAATCTGGAGTTAGAGTTCTGAAACCTCCAGCTGCGTTCATGTTCAGCCAGCTTAGTTGCTATATTTCTGCCTGATTGTCACAATCAGAACAGGTAATACTGTATAACCCATCACTGGCTACTAACTGGATCTTATTGAAAATACACTGGTCAATGGTGTTCTTAACGTAGTACGAAAGCCTATACTCGCAGGATTTCAATGTTCTTGCTACAATCTATGATGCATCTCCTAGATATGGTAAGGTACACCACTTCAATTTTTTTTCGCTCCTCTGCCTGTTACGATACTTCATGCTTGATGCTATACGGTTTTGGAGCAGGATACTTTTTTACGTAATTCTGCCACATAATATAACCTTTTCTCTTTCTCCATAAAGCCACAGAGCCTGCACCCGTGGTCTAGGAGCCGGCACGGTCTCAGCGTGTTCGGTCAGAGGATTAGCTGCCCTCTGTAGTAAAAAAACTGAGTTAAATGATCAACGACGAACTGAAGCGGGTGTCTTACGACGTCCGACCCGAGCAGATGCAAAACGAAAGAAAACGAACAAAATGAGATTACAAAAAAAAGGGTAGCGTCTTTGATTAGTGATCAAAATATCCTCGGTCCCAGGTTCGAATCCCGCCACTGCTTAAATTTTGATTACTAATCAGCATTGGCGATTGAAGACTTCCAGCATAAGAAGTGACCATCGTTATACCAACGACCTTGCCAAAAAGGGCGAGGAGCGGACGCAGGTTCAGGGCACTCTCTTGCCGTAGGAGTGGGAAACTGCCCCTAAAGGCGGAAGAATCAGCAGTGGTCTACGGCATGTGGATGCAGAAGGCAATGGAAACTACTGCATTACAGACAGACCTCCGAATACACAGCCAAGGATGGAACGCGTTGCCGCCTTGGTGTCTTCAGAGGCCCAAAGTGATATTAAGCTTGACGCGGTACAAGATACTTGTACTCCAGATTGTTTTTTTTTTACAACTTCCTTGCCTTTTTCAAACGTAGCACAGTTTTATCGTTGTTTATACAGGTGGATCTCAGCAAGAGAATGTCCTCGGTTCTTTCGCTTTTTTCCCGTATAGGGTTTTCAAAGTACGTCTTTTGGAACAATTTACAAATTACAATGCTGAGGTATATGGCATTATGATAGCACTGAAGAGGGTTCACAGACTCTAAGTACGAGACTTGTCTCTTCCGACTCGCTTAGTGCACTATAAGCACCAAATGTTTCCTGTGGGCCCATCTATTCAGCTCATCCATGACTCCTTACAGCGGCTCCAACACTATGGCAAGGGGGTGATCCTTCACTGGGTACCGGGCCACGTCGGGGTACAAGTAAACGTGGCTGACAAAGCAGCCAAGGAAGCATGTCGGGACGGTGTTGCATGCCACCATCACATTTTCTGATACACACATCGTGCATCTGTGGGAGACAGAATGGTTGCAGGTGACAGAGAACAAACTGCGGTCGTTTACTCGATCACATCTACATCTACATTCATACTCCGCAAGCCACCCAACGGTGTGAGGCGGAGGGCACTTTGCGTGCCACTATCATTAGCTCCCTTTCCTGTTAACAGTCGCGTATGGGTCGCGGGAAGAACGACTGCCGGAAAGCCTCCGTGCGCACTGGAATCTCTCTAATTTTAAATTCGTGATCCCCTCGGGAGGTATAAGTAGGGGGAAGCAATATATTCGATACCTTATCCAGAAACGCACCCTCTCGAAACCTGGACAGCAAGCTACACCTCGATGCAGAGCGCCTCTTGCAGAGTCTGCCACTTGAGTTTGCTAAACATCTCCGTAACGCTATCACGCTTACGAAATAACCCTGTGACGAAACGCGCCGCTCTTTTTTGATCTTCTCTATCTCCTCTGTCAACCCGACCTGGTACGGATCCCACACTGGTGAGCAATACTCTAGGTCGAACGAGTGTTTTGTAAGCCAACTCCTTTGTTGATGGACTACATTTTCTAAGGACTCTCCCAGTGAATCTCAACCTGGCACCCGTCTTACCAACAATCACATAGGCTTGGCGGACTTCATGTCAGTCTCACTCATGGAAGGAAGTTCTGCTTAAAGTATGCGCATTTGATACCCTTAACATATGGTTTCCTCCTCTGGGAGGATCCACCACTCTTTGAAGTTTGTGGTGTGCCACTTTCAGTTCAGCATATTTTAGCAACGTATGTCTTGTATATTCCTCCGCTTCGCTGGAGTTTTGCCTACCACCCTCGCCGATACTGATTCCAGAGTTACAAGAGCGGAGAAAAACGGTTCACTATCAGGTCTCATCCGTAAATTGATGGGGAAGGGAGGCAGACTTGAAAGTATTATGAACTGTTCCACATGTGGGGACAGGCTTCGCCCGCATCCATGCGATTGGCATGCTGAAGTTTCGTCAGGGCGCTCATGACAATGATATTGAACGCCCCTCAGCTAAAATAACCATCACCAGCACCATCATCCATTTTAAAAAAAGGTGTGCTCCGAAACACTGTTGCCTGAAATAGCTTTGTGCTCTATAGTGAGATCTACCACATGTCGCAGCATATCCTAATTTACAGAGCAGCCAAGACTCCGACGTTCACGTTCTGTGATGAGGCATGGACGTCCAACACCGGGCGCCTACTCCTGGTATCGTGTCGTCTCGATAGGAAGAAAGGACGACACACAATAATTGACAAGGGCTTCACTCGATCGTCGCGTGGATAGCTGGCAGGACTCCACTCTTCAAACCACGTACAAGCTAGAAGTGTGTTCAGAAAACGGAGAACTCGGTGAATTTTCCAGGAAGCTCAGGGGCAATGAAACTCAGAATTTCAGTGGAAGTATATTTCTGGCACTACTGAGTGGAGTTACTGTCAGTGAACGCTGTCACTGTCATAGCCTTAGACAGCACTTCTAGTCAGCTGCCTTCATCCTCGTGAAACAGTCTTATCTCATCAGTAATGATACTCTGCCGATGTTCTCCCGCAATCCTAACTACGCATCCTGGCGACGACCGACACAGGAATAGCGTCACTGACCTCTACCGTAATGTGTTCTCTCTTAACACGGAGCGTGTCCTCCCTTTATAGCACGTACCGCTTGATGGAAGACCACCATTATGTACATAGGGGTCACTTGCGTGAACCGTACCATATCTGGGGCAGATCACGAGGCGCATCCTCTGCTGCCACGCGAATCGTTAGAGAACCAGTCACACGCTCGGTGGACGACACTGCCCTTCTCGCGTGTGTACCCTGTGGTCGATTCGGCGCGAGGCTGACGCTGTTTGAGTAAACGCTTACGCAAATGCATCCGCTGCGTTCAGAAGCAGCTTGTGGCTACAACATGAATTAAATGCCGATTTCATCTCTCAGTATCGGATTCCTCGATAGTGGTGCGCCGTCCTTCGACCACTGTCCATAGACGCTCACAACAGCATGGGAACAGCCAACCAGCTTCGCAGTTTTCGAGATGTTCGTTACCAGGAGTTGGGCCGATGTGTCAGAGTCGCTTGTGTTAATAAATTTCCGCATTTGCAGTCCGTAGCGTCGGGTAATTTACAATATTTACAAGAACCAGGAGGGAGTAATAAGAAGGGACGACCAAGAACGAAGTGCTTGTATTAAAAAGGGTGTAAGACAGGGATGTAGTCCTTCGCCCCTACTGTTCAGTCTGGAGATAGAAGCAATGATAGAAATAAGATAGGTGCGGGAGTGGTATTAAAATTCAAGGTGGAAGGATATCAGTGATAATATTTGCTGATGACATTGCTATCCTGAGTGAAAGTGAACAAAAATCACATGAGCTGCTGAATGGAATGAATAGTCTAACGAATACAGAATATGGACTGAGAGTAAACAGATGACGAAAGTAATGAAACGTAGCAGTAGTGAGAACAGGAGAAACTTACCATCAGGATTGATGGTCACGAAGTAGAGGAAGCTACGGAATTCTGCTGCCTATGCAGTAAAATAACAATAAACGGACGGAGCAAGGAGGACATCAAAAGCGGACTAGCACTGGCAAAAATTGTTCCTGGCTAAGGGAAGTCCATTAGTATCTACCACACTTCTTAATCTGAGGAAGAAATTTCTGAGAATGTATGTTTGGAGCATAGCTTTGTATGGTAGTGAAACATAGACCGTTGGAAAACGGAAACAGAAGAGAATGGAAGCGTTTGAGATGTGGTGCTACAGACGAATGTTAAAAATTAGGTGGATTGATAAGGTAAGAAATGGGGAGGTCCCGCGCAGAATCGGAGATGAAAGCAATATGTGGAAAAACTGACAAGGAGAAGGGACAGGATGATAGGACATCTGTTACGACATCAGGGAATGTCTTCATTGTACTAGAGGGAACTGTAGAGGGCAAAAACTGTAGAGGAAGACAGAGATTGAAATACATCCAGCTAATAATTGAGGATATAGATTGCAAGTGCTACTCTGAGATGAAGAGGTGGGCACAGGAGAGGAATTCGTGCTGGTCGAGTGAAACCAGTCAGTAGAGGGAGGGGGAGGGGGAGGGAGGGAGAGAGAGAGAGAGAGAGAGAGAGAGAGAGAGAGAGAGAGAGACAGGACGGAATGATTGCCTGCAATGCCACGAGGCGGTATTCAGCCAGGTGGTAGGTAGTGGTCACTTTGTCATCGCTCATCAGTGTATATCTTTTGCAAAGACGTGAACGTATATCCCAAAGGAGAGGACCGCGGATTCGATATACCGCTCGAGGTTTGTCGAACTTCGTTCGAGGCTCGCTAATAACGTCTTTATTTACACAGATGGCTCCAAGACTCTTGCTTGCGTCGGATGTGCCTTTGTCGTTGGGGATGATACCTTTCAATACCGGCTCCTTGACAAGTGTTCAAGCTTTACGGCTGAGCTTTTTGCTCTCTATCAGGCTGTTCAGTATATCCGCCGCCATCGTCATTCTCCCTATGCCATCTGCTCTGATTCTTTGAGCGCCATTCAGAGTCTCCGGGACCCATATTCGGACCACCCTCTCGTGCAACGAATTCAACGGTCCTTTCAGTCGCTAGCTGGTACCGGCGCTCGTGTCCTTTTTTTTGTGAATTCCTGGCCACGTTGGTGTGCCTGGGATCGAAGCTGCTGATGCTGCGGCCAAGGCTGCTGTCCTCCTGCCTCGGACAACTTCCATTTGTGTCCTATCAACTGATGTTAGTGGGGTTCTTTGTCGGCGCGTTCATCATTGTGGCATGGGGCTTGGTCCTCTCCATGAAAATAAGCTTAGGGCCACCAAACTGATCCCAACGGCTTGAACGACCTCCTCACGCGCTTCCCGACGAGAGGAGGTCATTTTGGCCAGGTTGCGGATTGGGCATTGCCGATTTAGCCACCGCTACCTGTTGTCCGGTGACCCCGCAACGCAGTGCCCCTGTGGTCATCCATTGACGGTGCGCCAAGTTTTATTGTCCTGTCCCCGTTTTATTCACTCTCATGTTGTCCTGTGTCTGCAGCTACCTTACAGGAACTTTTAGCTGCTGACGCTCGAGCAGCTGCTCGTGTCCTTAGTTTTATTACGTTGATGGACTTGTCCAAAAAGACCTAACTCTTATATTTTGTTTATCTGTGTCGTTGTAAGTACTTTCTGGTGTTGCGTGTTTCTATGCTATTAGTGCACTAACGTTTGTTACTGGACGCTAATGACCTTAGTAGTTGCGCGCCCTAAAAAAAGAAGAAAAAAATTCGTTCTGATCTGTTAGGTAGTCTGAAATCTGCCATCTGCCTCCTATTACTCTTTCTAAACAGATAAACCTTCCTCCCTTTTTTATATTCCTATTTACTTCCATATTCAGGGATGCTGCAAAGGCCTGTTCTGCGTTTACAGAGTCGAAAAGTTCGGGTCTGTTTGTTATCAGTAGGTCCAAGATGTTATCTCCACGAGACGGTTCTCTGTTTAATTGATCGAGGTAATTTTCGGATAGTGCACTCAGTATAATGTTACTCGATGCTCTGTCCCTACCACCCGTCCTAAACATCTGATTGTCCCAGTCTATATCTGCTAAATCGAAATCTCCGCCTAAGAGTATAACATGCTGAGGAAATTTATGTGAAATGTATTCCAGATTTTCTCTCAGTTGTTCTGCCACTAATGCTGCTGAGTAGGGAGATCGGTAAAAAGGAGCCAATTATTAACCTAGCTCGGTTGTTGTAGTTCACAGGAACTATCCACTTCTATTTCACTACAGGATAAACTACTACTAACAGCGACAAACACGCCACCACCGGTTGCATGCAATCTATCCTTTCTAAACACCGTCTGTGCCTTTAAAAATTTCTGCAGAATTTATCTCTGGCTTCAGCCAGCTTTCCGTACCTATAACGATTTCAGCTTCGGTGCTTTTCTATCAGCGCTTGAAGTTCCGGTACTTTACCAACGCAGCTTCAACAGTTCACTATTAAAATACCGATTGCTGCTTCGTCCCCACATGTCCTGACTTTGCCCCGCACCCTTTGAGGCTGTTGCGCTTTCTGTACTTGCCCATCGAACCTAAAAAAGTGCCCAGTCTACGCCACACAACCCCTGCTACCCGTGTAGCCGCCTGCTGCGTGTAGTGACTCCTGACCTATCCAGCGGAACCCGAAACCCCACCACCCTATGGCGCAAATCGAAACCTTCAGAGGTGTAGGTCCAAATTGCTGTAGACACAGGTACCGCTAATACCCAGTAGCACGTCATCTTGCATTGATGCATGCCTGTAGTCGTTGTGGCATGCTATCCACAAGTTCATCAAGGCACTATTGGTCCAGATTGTCTCACTCCTCAATGGCGATTCGGCGTAGATCCCTCAGAGTAGTTGGTTGGTCATGTCGTCCATAAACAGCCCTTTTCAATATGTCCTAGACATGTTCGAGAGGGTTCATGTTTGGAGAACCTGCTGGCCACTATAGTCGAGCGATGTTGTTATCCTGAATGAAGTCATTCACAAGATGTGCACGATTGGGGCGCAAATCGTCATCGATGAAGATGAATGCCTCGCCAGTATGCTGCTCGTGTCCTTAGTTTTATTGCTGTGACGGACTTGTCCAAAAAGATCTTTCATTTTGTTTCTCTGCGTCTTTATAAGTACTTTCTGGTGTTGCCCACTTGCGTTTTTTCTACGCCATTAGTGCACTAACGTTTGTGACTGGGCGCTAATGACCTTAGTAGTTGAGCGTCCAAAAAAAAAAAGGTGAATGTAAAATAAGATAGATTCGAGCTTATTTACCGACACTTGTTCTTCCCGTGTACCCTTCGCGCCTATAACTGGAAGGGGGGGTCTAATGTGACAGTGATGTACGAAGTAAATTCCGTCACCTACCCTTACTTGGCTTGCCTAGTATAGATGTAGCTGTCTGTAGACGTAGACCAGAAAAGTGTTGGTATCGACCACAGAGGGCGTGGTCGACAATACTTGCGGAATCCCCTGGTGACGGCGGAGGCGCGCCGCTGTGCAGCGAGCCGCGCCCTCCCCGTTCAATACTTCTCTTCTATCCCGATGTTGGGAGGCGGCCTCCCACCCGCAGGCGAACGGGTCCTCAGAGCTGCGGCATAACAATGAGACCGGCCGCGCACGCTGCACATCGATCCCTTTTGTTCTCCAACTTGCCATCCTCCGACTTCTGCTCTCCCCTACCCGCATCTCAAAAAGCGCCACCGGGCACCAGCTCGCAAATTACTGAGCGCAAGTGCGCACCGTCTTCGGAAATTCTGTACGCTGTCAAGGAGCGTACCGGCCAGTCTTTTTTTTCTGCTGCCGATCACTGATGCTCCTCACTGTAATATTTGAAGCAAAACACTGTTTCATTGTCTTTCCACATTATCCACTTACTACACTACTGGCCATTAAAATCGCTACACCACGAAGATGACATGCCACAGACGCGAAATTTAACCGACAGGAAGAGGATGCTGTGGTATGCAAATGACAAGCTTTTCAGAGCATTCACACAAGGTTGGCGCTGGTGGCGACACCTACAACGTGCTGACACGAGGAAAGTTTCCAACTGATTTCTCATACACAAGCAGCAGTTGACCGGCGTTGCCTGGTGAAACATTGTTGTGATGCCTCGTGTAAGCAGGAGAAATGCGTACCATCACGTTTCTGACATTGTTAAAGTTCGGATTGTAGTCTGTCGCGATTGCGGTTTATCGTATCGCGACATTGCTGCTCGCGTTGGTCGAGATCCAATGACTGTCAGCAGAATATGGAATCGGTCGGTTCAGGAGGGTAATACGGAACGCCGTGCTGGATCTCAACGGCCTCGTATCACTAGCAGTCGAGATGATAGGCATCTTATCCGCATGGCTGTAACGGATTGTACAGCCACGTCTCGAACCCTGAGTCAACAGATGGGGACGTTTGCAAGACAACAACCATCTGCACGAACAGTTCGACGGCGTTTGCAGCAGCATGGACTATCAGCTCTGAGACTATGACTGCGGTTACCCTTGACGCTGCATCACAGACAGGAGTGCCTGCGATGGTGTACTCAACGACGAACCTGGGTGCACGAATGGCAAAATGTCATTTTTTCGGATGAACCCAGGTTCTGTTTACAGCGTCATGATGGTCGCATCCGTGTTTGGCGACATCGCGGTGAACGCACATTGGAAGCGTGTATTCGTCATCGCCATATTGGCGTATCACGCGGCGTGATGGTATACGGTGCCATTGGTTACACGTGTCGGTCACCTCTTGTTCACATTGACGGCAGTTTGAACAGTGGACGTTACATTTCGGATGTGTTACGACCCGTGGCTCTACCCTTCGTTCGATCCCTGCGAGACCCTACATTTCAGCAGGATAATGCACGACCTCCTGTTGCAGGTTCTGTACGGGCCTTTCTGGATACAGAAAATTTTAGACTGCTACCCTGGCCATTACATTCTCCAGATCTCTCACCAATTGAAAACGTCTGGTCAATGGTGGCCGAGCAACTGGCTCGTCACAATACGCCAGTCACTACTCTTGATGAACTGTGGTATCGTGTTGAAGCTGCATGGGCAGCTGTACCTGTACACGCCATCCAAGCTCTGTTTGGCTCAATGCCCAGGCGTATCAAGGCCGTTATTACGGCCAGAGGTAGTTGTTCTGGGTACTGATTTCTCAGGATCTATGCACCCAAATTGGGTGAAAATGTATTCACATGTCAGTTCTAGTGTAATATATTTGTCCAATGAATACCCGTTTATCATCTGCATTTCTTCTTGGTGTAGCAGTTTTAATGGCCAGTAGTGTATTACTTTCACATGTAACTCGCGAAATTATCCCGTTCCACCAACACCCATTACGGAGGTGTTTCGGGAACTCAAGTGGGAATCCTTGGTGGGACGACGATGTCCTTTACGCGAAGTACTATTGAGAAAATTTAGAGAACTGGCCTGTGGGGCTGACTGCAGAAATGATTCTAATGCCGCCAACGCATATTTCAGCTAATGACCACAAAGACAAAGTAAGAGAAATTACGGTTCGTACAGAGTAATACATACAGTCCTTTTTCCCTCACTCAGTTTCCGTACGGAACACGAGATGGAATGACCTGTAGCGGTACGAGATACCCTCTGCCATGCACCGTATGGTGATTTCCAGTGCACAAATGTGGATGGTTCTGCTTATAAGTACACGGACGTGTTCCATCTCCATTCACAGCTTATTCTGCCTCTGCCTCGTCATTGGCGGGACGTTATACTTGCACATACCCGTTGTCCTCATTGTACCGAGCTTCGTTGGGATAAGATTCTACCTGTGATGTTTGACACTGGATTAGACACCAGTTGCGTAGTTTTTAGCGTTTACTTACGTGGAATGAGTCCGTTTCCTGCCAAGCGATGTCATCACTGCGCATGATGTGAACGGAGTGCAGGAAGACTGGAGTGTCTGCGCTCCAGCTGTCCGACCTTCGTGCATTGCCGGTGATGCAGGCCGGCTGGTCGACGTCTGTCTGTTGACTCACTTGCTTACACGTGGCGCTGGGTTTTCAACTGACGTCATGGGAGAAAGGAAACAGACTTTCCCCGGAATACACCGTTTACTCTTCCCCGTACCGTTACTGCGTGTCGAGCGACTGTTTTATCGATCAGGTTGTGTGTTTGTGTGTGTGTGTGTGTGTGTTTGTAACTCGGACAAGCTGCGTTTGCTTAAGGGTTGAATCCTCTTTTTCTGGAGAAACAGTGCTTCATGTGCGGAATTTCTCTTCTTATTCTTTAGTAAATGAAAAGCAGTAGTTTGCTTTCTTTCTGCAGTATTACTTTTATTGTGTTGACCGGTTTGCCGGCCGGTGTGGTCGTGCGGTTCTAGGCGCTTCAGTCTGGAACCACCTGTCCGCTACGGTCGCAGGTTCGAATCCTGCCTCGGGCATGATTATGTGTGATGTCCTTAGGTTAGTTAGATTTAAGTAGTTCTAAGTTCTAGGGGACTGATGACTACAAATGTTAAGTCCCATAGTGCCCAGAGCCATTTGAACCATTTTTTTTTTAACTGGTTTTCGGCTTACAAGCCCGTCTTCAGATATTTACTGACTACTGACGCCAAAGAAGTGCCAATGTTTGTAAAAGACATTGGAAAAGAGTTACCTATGTAGATTGAAGCCGAAACATACGGTAAATAGTACCTTAGACAGTGTGGTGTTAATGCAATGTAAAAAGTTGAATAGTGAAAAAATACAAAGAGAGTAAACAGGAGAAAACTTTAACACAAAACTGCAACACCAGGTCTACATAATTTATATTAATAAACAAAACCGATAAAGTAAAATTGGTGTTTGTCAAGACTACTTCAGGAAGTATAAAACGTGGCGAGTGATTCACAAACCAAGTAGAAGAAAGAATTATCAATGTAACTACAGAATATATGAGTAACTGGAGCACTATCCATAAAATAAACAGAAATGAATAAAGGCAGGAAAATGTAGTGTGAAGGAACATACAGTAAACGCCATCTTTGAGAGTGTGGTCGTACTTCATCGTAAAAAGTGTCCGCGGCTCATGGTCTTGCGGTAGCGTTCTCGCTTCCCGCGCACTGGGTCCCGGGTTCGATTCCCGGCGGAGCCAGGGATTTTCTCTACCTCGAGATGACGGGGTGTTGTGTGTCTTTCATCATTTCGTCCTCATTCACTCGCAAGTCGCCGTAGTGGCGTTAAAGAACTTGTGGAGCGGCGGCCGAACCGCCCCGCGAGGGGTCTCCCGGCCACCAATGCCATATGCTCATTAATTAATAGTAAAAAGTAAAAAGTTGAATAATATACAAATATAAAAGGAACAAACAGGACAAACACTAAACTCAAAACTGTGTTTGTGTAATTGTTTGCATTAAGTAAATGAACCAATTAAAACGAAAACAAAACTTGATGAGACAAATTCAAGAAGTATTTAACATGGAAAGTAATAAAAGTACCAGTTAAGAAAGCCTTAACAGTTTTAACTACAGTTTATATGGATTACATAGACAATTTTAATAAAAAAAGATCTCAATGAATACAGGAAAATGGGGGGAATATTTAGGAACACAGTATGGGAAATAATGAAAAACAGAGGATTATGAAAAGGTTAGGAGAGGGAAGTATGAAGCTGTGTCTGCTCCTTAAAATTAGATCTGAACTGTGAGCTAGATGTTCGTTAATTTCTAGAGCTTCCAGCAGGTTGAGTTTTACACCTTTGTTTGCTAAGTGAAGGGCATTGGACCCTGGCTGCTAGTTGTGGTGGCTTTCGCTCGGCATTTGCTCAGCAAATCTGGAGTTAGAGTTCTGAAACCTCCAGCTGCGTTCATGTTCAGCCAGCTTAGTTGCTATATTTCTGCCTGATTGTCACAATCAGAACAGGTAATACTGTATAACCCATCACTGGCTACTAACTGGATCTTATTGAAAATACACTGGTCAATGGTGTTCTTAACGTAGTACGAAAGCCTATACTCGCAGGATTTCAATGTTCTTGCTACAATCTATGATGCATCTCCTAGATATGGTAAGGTACACCACTTCAATTTTTTTTCGCTCCTCTGCCTGTTACGATACTTCATGCTTGATGCTATACGGTTTTGGAGCAGGATACTTTTTTACGTAATTCTGCCACATAATATAACCTTTTCTCTTTCTCCATAAAGCCACAGAGCCTGCACCCGTGGTCTAGGAGCCGGCACGGTCTCAGCGTGTTCGGTCAGAGGATTAGCTGCCCTCTGTAGTAAAAAAACTGAGTTAAATGATCAACGACGAACTGAAGCGGGTGTCTTACGACGTCCGACCCGAGCAGATGCAAAACGAAAGAAAACGAACAAAATGAGATTACAAAAAAAAGGGTAGCGTCTTTGATTAGTGATCAAAATATCCTCGGTCCCAGGTTCGAATCCCGCCACTGCTTAAATTTTGATTACTAATCAGCATTGGCGATTGAAGACTTCCAGCATAAGAAGTGACCATCGTTATACCAACGACCTTGCCAAAAAGGGCGAGGAGCGGACGCAGGTTCAGGGCACTCTCTTGCCGTAGGAGTGGGAAACTGCCCCTAAAGGCGGAAGAATCAGCAGTGGTCTACGGCATGTGGATGCAGAAGGCAATGGAAACTACTGCATTACAGACAGACCTCCGAATACACAGCCAAGGATGGAACGCGTTGCCGCCTTGGTGTCTTCAGAGGCCCAAAGTGATATTAAGCTTGACGCGGTACAAGATACTTGTACTCCAGATTGTTTTTTTTTTACAACTTCCTTGCCTTTTTCAAACGTAGCACAGTTTTATCGTTGTTTATACAGGTGGATCTCAGCAAGAGAATGTCCTCGGTTCTTTCGCTTTTTTCCCGTATAGGGTTTTCAAAGTACGTCTTTTGGAACAATTTACAAATTACAATGCTGAGGTATATGGCATTATGATAGCACTGAAGAGGGTTCACAGACTCTAAGTACGAGACTTGTCTCTTCCGACTCGCTTAGTGCACTATAAGCACCAAATGTTTCCTGTGGGCCCATCTATTCAGCTCATCCATGACTCCTTACAGCGGCTCCAACACTATGGCAAGGGGGTGATCCTTCACTGGGTACCGGGCCACGTCGGGGTACAAGTAAACGTGGCTGACAAAGCAGCCAAGGAAGCATGTCGGGACGGTGTTGCATGCCACCATCACATTTTCTGATACACACATCGTGCATCTGTGGGAGACAGAATGGTTGCAGGTGACAGAGAACAAACTGCGGTCGTTTACTCGATCACATCTACATCTACATTCATACTCCGCAAGCCACCCAACGGTGTGAGGCGGAGGGCACTTTGCGTGCCACTATCATTAGCTCCCTTTCCTGTTAACAGTCGCGTATGGGTCGCGGGAAGAACGACTGCCGGAAAGCCTCCGTGCGCACTGGAATCTCTCTAATTTTAAATTCGTGATCCCCTCGGGAGGTATAAGTAGGGGGAAGCAATATATTCGATACCTTATCCAGAAACGCACCCTCTCGAAACCTGGACAGCAAGCTACACCTCGATGCAGAGCGCCTCTTGCAGAGTCTGCCACTTGAGTTTGCTAAACATCTCCGTAACGCTATCACGCTTACGAAATAACCCTGTGACGAAACGCGCCGCTCTTTTTTGATCTTCTCTATCTCCTCTGTCAACCCGACCTGGTACGGATCCCACACTGGTGAGCAATACTCTAGGTCGAACGAGTGTTTTGTAAGCCAACTCCTTTGTTGATGGACTACATTTTCTAAGGACTCTCCCAGTGAATCTCAACCTGGCACCCGTCTTACCAACAATCACATAGGCTTGGCGGACTTCATGTCAGTCTCACTCATGGAAGGAAGTTCTGCTTAAAGTATGCGCATTTGATACCCTTAACATATGGTTTCCTCCTCTGGGAGGATCCACCACTCTTTGAAGTTTGTGGTGTGCCACTTTCAGTTCAGCATATTTTAGCAACGTATGTCTTGTATATTCCTCCGCTTCGCTGGAGTTTTGCCTACCACCCTCGCCGATACTGATTCCAGAGTTACAAGAGCGGAGAAAAACGGTTCACTATCAGGTCTCATCCGTAAATTGATGGGGAAGGGAGGCAGACTTGAAAGTATTATGAACTGTTCCACATGTGGGGACAGGCTTCGCCCGCATCCATGCGATTGGCATGCTGAAGTTTCGTCAGGGCGCTCATGACAATGATATTGAACGCCCCTCAGCTAAAATAACCATCACCAGCACCATCATCCATTTTAAAAAAAGGTGTGCTCCGAAACACTGTTGCCTGAAATAGCTTTGTGCTCTATAGTGAGATCTACCACATGTCGCAGCATATCCTAATTTACAGAGCAGCCAAGACTCCGACGTTCACGTTCTGTGATGAGGCATGGACGTCCAACACCGGGCGCCTACTCCTGGTATCGTGTCGTCTCGATAGGAAGAAAGGACGACACACAATAATTGACAAGGGCTTCACTCGATCGTCGCGTGGATAGCTGGCAGGACTCCACTCTTCAAACCACGTACAAGCTAGAAGTGTGTTCAGAAAACGGAGAACTCGGTGAATTTTCCAGGAAGCTCAGGGGCAATGAAACTCAGAATTTCAGTGGAAGTATATTTCTGGCACTACTGAGTGGAGTTACTGTCAGTGAACGCTGTCACTGTCATAGCCTTAGACAGCACTTCTAGTCAGCTGCCTTCATCCTCGTGAAACAGTCTTATCTCATCAGTAATGATACTCTGCCGATGTTCTCCCGCAATCCTAACTACGCATCCTGGCGACGACCGACACAGGAATAGCGTCACTGACCTCTACCGTAATGTGTTCTCTCTTAACACGGAGCGTGTCCTCCCTTTATAGCACGTACCGCTTGATGGAAGACCACCATTATGTACATAGGGGTCACTTGCGTGAACCGTACCATATCTGGGGCAGATCACGAGGCGCATCCTCTGCTGCCACGCGAATCGTTAGAGAACCAGTCACACGCTCGGTGGACGACACTGCCCTTCTCGCGTGTGTACCCTGTGGTCGATTCGGCGCGAGGCTGACGCTGTTTGAGTAAACGCTTACGCAAATGCATCCGCTGCGTTCAGAAGCAGCTTGTGGCTACAACATGAATTAAATGCCGATTTCATCTCTCAGTATCGGATTCCTCGATAGTGGTGCGCCGTCCTTCGACCACTGTCCATAGACGCTCACAACAGCATGGGAACAGCCAACCAGCTTCGCAGTTTTCGAGATGTTCGTTACCAGGAGTTGGGCCGATGTGTCAGAGTCGCTTGTGTTAATAAATTTCCGCATTTGCAGTCCGTAGCGTCGGGTAATTTACAATATTTACAAGAACCAGGAGGGAGTAATAAGAAGGGACGACCAAGAACGAAGTGCTTGTATTAAAAAGGGTGTAAGACAGGGATGTAGTCCTTCGCCCCTACTGTTCAGTCTGGAGATAGAAGCAATGATAGAAATAAGATAGGTGCGGGAGTGGTATTAAAATTCAAGGTGGAAGGATATCAGTGATAATATTTGCTGATGACATTGCTATCCTGAGTGAAAGTGAACAAAAATCACATGAGCTGCTGAATGGAATGAATAGTCTAACGAATACAGAATATGGACTGAGAGTAAACAGATGACGAAAGTAATGAAACGTAGCAGTAGTGAGAACAGGAGAAACTTACCATCAGGATTGATGGTCACGAAGTACAGGAAGCTACGGAATTCTGCTACCTATGCAGTAAAATAACAAATAACGGACGGAGCAAGGAGGACATCAAAAGCGGACTAGCACTGGCAAAAATTGTTCCTGGCTAAGGGAAGTCCATTAGTATCTACCACACTCCTTAATCTGAGGAAGAAATTTCTGAGAATGTATGTTTGGAGCATAGCTTTGTATGGTAGTGAAACATAGACCGTTGGAAAACGGAAACAGAAGAGAATGGAAGCGTTTGAGATGTGGTGCTACAGACGAATGTTAAAAATTAGGTGGATTGATAAGGTAAGAAATGGGGAGGTCCCGCGCAGAATCGGAGATGAAAGCAATATGTGGAAAAACTGACAAGGAGAAGGGACAGGATGATAGGACATCTGTTACGACATCAGGGAATGTCTTCATTGTACTAGAGGGAACTGTAGAGGGCAAAAACTGTAGAGGAAGACAGAGATTGAAATACATCCAGCTAATAATTGAGGATATAGATTGCAAGTGCTACTCTGAGATGAAGAGGTGGGCACAGGAGAGGAATTCGTGCTGGTCGAGTGAAACCAGTCAGTAGAGGGAGGGGGAGGGGGAGGGAGGGAGAGAGAGAGAGAGAGAGAGAGAGAGAGAGAGAGAGAGAGAGAGAGAGAGACAGGACGGAATGATTGCCTGCAATGCCACGAGGCGGTATTCAGCCAGGTGGTAGGTAGTGGTCACTTTGTCATCGCTCATCAGTGTATATCTTTTGCAAAGACGTGAACGTATATCCCAAAGGAGAGGACCGCGGATTCGATATACCGCTCGAGGTTTGTCGAACTTCGTTCGAGGCTCGCTAATAACGTCTTTATTTACACAGATGGCTCCAAGACTCTTGCTTGCGTCGGATGTGCCTTTGTCGTTGGGGATGATACCTTTCAATACCGGCTCCTTGACAAGTGTTCAAGCTTTACGGCTGAGCTTTTTGCTCTCTATCAGGCTGTTCAGTATATCCGCCGCCATCGTCATTCTCCCTATGCCATCTGCTCTGATTCTTTGAGCGCCATTCAGAGTCTCCGGGACCCATATTCGGACCACCCTCTCGTGCAACGAATTCAACGGTCCTTTCAGTCGCTAGCTGATACCGGCGCTCGTGTCCTTTTTTTTGTGAATTCCTGGCCACGTTGGTGTGCCTGGGATCGAAGCTGCTGATGCTGCGGCCAAGGCTGCTGTCCTCCTGCCTCGGACAACTTCCATTTGTGTCCTATCAACTGATGTTAGTGGGGTTCTTTGTCGGCGCGTTCATCATTGTGGCATGGGGCTTGGTCCTCTCCATGAAAATAAGCTTAGGGCCACCAAACTGATCCCAACGGCTTGAACGACCTCCTCACGCGCTTCCCGACGAGAGGAGGTCATTTTGGCCAGGTTGCGGATTGGGCATTGCCGATTTAGCCACCGCTACCTGTTGTCCGGTGACCCCGCAACGCAGTGCCCCTGTGGTCATCCATTGACGGTGCGCCAAGTTTTATTGTCCTGTCCCCGTTTTATTCACTCTCATGTTGTCCTGTGTCTGCAGCTACCTTACAGGAACTTTTAGCTGCTGACGCTCGAGCAGCTGCTCGTGTCCTTAGTTTTATTACGTTGATGGACTTGTCCAAAAAGACCTAACTCTTATATTTTGTTTATCTGTGTCGTTGTAAGTACTTTCTGGTGTTGCGTGTTTCTATGCTATTAGTGCACTAACGTTTGTTACTGGACGCTAATGACCTTAGTAGTTGCGCGCCCTAAAAAAAGAAGAAAAAAATTCGTTCTGATCTGTTAGGTAGTCTGAAATCTGCCATCTGCCTCCTATTACTCTTTCTAAACAGATAAACCTTCCTCCCTTTTTTATATTCCTATTTACTTCCATATTCAGGGATGCTGCAAAGGCCTGTTCTGCGTTTACAGAGTCGAAAAGTTCGGGTCTGTTTGTTATCAGTAGGTCCAAGATGTTATCTCCACGAGACGGTTCTCTGTTTAATTGATCGAGGTAATTTTCGGATAGTGCACTCAGTATAATGTTACTCGATGCTCTGTCCCTACCACCCGTCCTAAACATCTGATTGTCCCAGTCTATATCTGCTAAATCGAAATCTCCGCCTAAGAGTATAACATGCTGAGGAAATTTATGTGAAATGTATTCCAGATTTTCTCTCAGTTGTTCTGCCACTAATGCTGCTGAGTAGGGAGATCGGTAAAAAGGAGCCAATTATTAACCTAGCTCGGTTGTTGTAGTTCACAGGAACTATCCACTTCTATTTCACTACAGGATAAACTACTACTAACAGCGACAAACACGCCACCACCGGTTGCATGCAATCTATCCTTTCTAAACACCGTCTGTGCCTTTAAAAATTTCTGCAGAATTTATCTCTGGCTTCAGCCAGCTTTCCGTACCTATAACGATTTCAGCTTCGGTGCTTTTCTATCAGCGCTTGAAGTTCCGGTACTTTACCAACGCAGCTTCAACAGTTCACTATTAAAATACCGATTGCTGCTTCGTCCCCACATGTCCTGACTTTGCCCCGCACCCTTTGAGGCTGTTGCGCTTTCTGTACTTGCCCATCGAACCTAAAAAAGTGCCCAGTCTACGCCACACAACCCCTGCTACCCGTGTAGCCGCCTGCTGCGTGTAGTGACTCCTGACCTATCCAGCGGAACCCGAAACCCCACCACCCTATGGCGCAAATCGAAACCTTCAGAGGTGTAGGTCCAAATTGCTGTAGACACAGGTACCGCTAATACCCAGTAGCACGTCATCTTGCATTGATGCATGCCTGTAGTCGTTGTGGCATGCTATCCACAAGTTCATCAAGGCACTATTGGTCCAGATTGTCTCACTCCTCAATGGCGATTCGGCGTAGATCCCTCAGAGTAGTTGGTTGGTCATGTCGTCCATAAACAGCCCTTTTCAATATGTCCTAGACATGTTCGAGAGGGTTCATGTTTGGAGAACCTGCTGGCCACTATAGTCGAGCGATGTTGTTATCCTGAATGAAGTCATTCACAAGATGTGCACGATTGGGGCGCAAATCGTCATCGATGAAGATGAATGCCTCGCCAGTATGCTGCTCGTGTCCTTAGTTTTATTGCTGTGACGGACTTGTCCAAAAAGATCTTTCATTTTGTTTCTCTGCGTCTTTATAAGTACTTTCTGGTGTTGCCCACTTGCGTTTTTTCTACGCCATTAGTGCACTAACGTTTGTGACTGGGCGCTAATGACCTTAGTAGTTGAGCGTCCAAAAAAAAAAAGGTGAATGTAAAATAAGATAGATTCGAGCTTATTTACCGACACTTGTTCTTCCCGTGTACCCTTCGCGCCTATAACTGGAAGGGGGGGTCTAATGTGACAGTGATGTACGAAGTAAATTCCGTCACCTACCCTTACTTGGCTTGCCTAGTATAGATGTAGCTGTCTGTAGACATAGACCAGAAAAGTGTTGGTATCGACCACAGAGGGCGTGGTCGACAATACTTGCGGAATCCCCTGGTGACGGCGGAGGCGCGCCGCTGTGCAGCGAGCCGCGCCCTCCCCGTTCAATACTTCTCTTCTATCCCGATGTTGGGAGGCGGCCTCCCACCCGCAGGCGAACGGGTCCTCAGAGCTGCGGCATAACAATGAGACCGGCCGCGCACGCTGCACATCGATCCCTTTTGTTCTCCAACTTGCCATCCTCCGACTTCTGCTCTCCCCTACCCGCATCTCAAAAAGCGCCACCGGGCACCAGCTCGCAAATTACTGAGCGCAAGTGCGCACCGTCTTCGGAAATTCTGTACGCTGTCAAGGAGCGTACCGGCCAGTCTTTTTTTTCTGCTGCCGATCACTGATGCTCCTCACTGTAATATTTGAAGCAAAACACTGTTTCATTGTCTTTCCACATTATCCACTTACTACACTACTGGCCATTAAAATCGCTACACCACGAAGATGACATGCCACAGACGCGAAATTTAACCGACAGGAAGAGGATGCTGTGGTATGCAAATGACAAGCTTTTCAGAGCATTCACACAAGGTTGGCGCTGGTGGCGACACCTACAACGTGCTGACACGAGGAAAGTTTCCAACTGATTTCTCATACACAAGCAGCAGTTGACCGGCGTTGCCTGGTGAAACATTGTTGTGATGCCTCGTGTAAGCAGGAGAAATGCGTACCATCACGTTTCTGACATTGTTAAAGTTCGGATTGTAGTCTGTCGCGATTGCGGTTTATCGTATCGCGACATTGCTGCTCGCGTTGGTCGAGATCCAATGACTGTCAGCAGAATATGGAATCGGTCGGTTCAGGAGGGTAATACGGAACGCCGTGCTGGATCTCAACGGCCTCGTATCACTAGCAGTCGAGATGATAGGCATCTTATCCGCATGGCTGTAACGGATTGTACAGCCACGTCTCGAACCCTGAGTCAACAGATGGGGACGTTTGCAAGACAACAACCATCTGCACGAACAGTTCGACGGCGTTTGCAGCAGCATGGACTATCAGCTCTGAGACTATGACTGCGGTTACCCTTGACGCTGCATCACAGACAGGAGTGCCTGCGATGGTGTACTCAACGACGAACCTGGGTGCACGAATGGCAAAATGTCATTTTTTCGGATGAACCCAGGTTCTGTTTACAGCGTCATGATGGTCGCATCCGTGTTTGGCGACATCGCGGTGAACGCACATTGGAAGCGTGTATTCGTCATCGCCATATTGGCGTATCACGCGGCGTGATGGTATACGGTGCCATTGGTTACACGTGTCGGTCACCTCTTGTTCACATTGACGGCAGTTTGAACAGTGGACGTTACATTTCGGATGTGTTACGACCCGTGGCTCTACCCTTCGTTCGATCCCTGCGAGACCCTACATTTCAGCAGGATAATGCACGACCTCCTGTTGCAGGTTCTGTACGGGCCTTTCTGGATACAGAAAATTTTAGACTGCTACCCTGGCCATTACATTCTCCAGATCTCTCACCAATTGAAAACGTCTGGTCAATGGTGGCCGAGCAACTGGCTCGTCACAATACGCCAGTCACTACTCTTGATGAACTGTGGTATCGTGTTGAAGCTGCATGGGCAGCTGTACCTGTACACGCCATCCAAGCTCTGTTTGGCTCAATGCCCAGGCGTATCAAGGCCGTTATTACGGCCAGAGGTAGTTGTTCTGGGTACTGATTTCTCAGGATCTATGCACCCAAATTGGGTGAAAATGTATTCACATGTCAGTTCTAGTGTAATATATTTGTCCAATGAATACCCGTTTATCATCTGCATTTCTTCTTGGTGTAGCAGTTTTAATGGCCAGTAGTGTATTACTTTCACATGTAACTCGCGAAATTATCCCGTTCCACCAACACCCATTACGGAGGTGTTTCGGGAACTCAAGTGGGAATCCTTGGTGGGACGACGATGTCCTTTACGCGAAGTACTATTGAGAAAATTTAGAGAACTGGCCTGTGGGGCTGACTGCAGAAATGATTCTAATGCCGCCAACGCATATTTCAGCTAATGACCACAAAGACAAAGTAAGAGAAATTACGGTTCGTACAGAGTAATACATACAGTCCTTTTTCCCTCACTCAGTTTCCGTACGGAACACGAGATGGAATGACCTGTAGCGGTACGAGATACCCTCTGCCATGCACCGTATGGTGATTTCCAGTGCACAAATGTGGATGGTTCTGCTTATAAGTACACGGACGTGTTCCATCTCCATTCACAGCTTATTCTGCCTCTGCCTCGTCATTGGCGGGACGTTATACTTGCACATACCCGTTGTCCTCATTGTACCGAGCTTCGTTGGGATAAGATTCTACCTGTGATGTTTGACACTGGATTAGACACCAGTTGCGTAGTTTTTAGCGTTTACTTACGTGGAATGAGTCCGTTTCCTGCCAAGCGATGTCATCACTGCGCATGATGTGAACGGAGTGCAGGAAGACTGGAGTGTCTGCGCTCCAGCTGTCCGACCTTCGTGCATTGCCGGTGATGCAGGCCGGCTGGTCGACGTCTGTCTGTTGACTCACTTGCTTACACGTGGCGCTGGGTTTTCAACTGACGTCATGGGAGAAAGGAAACAGACTTTCCCCGGAATACACCGTTTACTCTTCCCCGTACCGTTACTGCGTGTCGAGCGACTGTTTTATCGATCAGGTTGTGTGTTTGTGTGTGTGTAACTCGGACACGCTGCGTTTGCTTAAGGGTTGAATCCTCTTTTTCTGGAGAAACAGTGCTTCATGTGCGGAATTTCTCTTCTTATTCTTTAGTAAATGAAAAGCAGTAGTTTGCTTTCTTTCTGCAGTATTACTTTTATTGTGTTGACCGGTTTGCCGGCCGGTGTGGTCGTGCGGTTCTAGGCGCTTCAGTCTGGAACCACCTGTCCGCTACGGTCGCAGGTTCGAATCCTGCCTCGGGCATGATTATGTGTGATGTCCTTAGGTTAGTTAGATTTAAGTAGTTCTAAGTTCTAGGGGACTGATGACTACAAATGTTAAGTCCCATAGTGCCCAGAGCCATTTGAACCATTTTTTTTTTAACTGGTTTTCGGCTTACAAGCCCGTCTTCAGATATTTACTGACTACTGACGCCAAAGAAGTGCCAATGTTTGTAAAAGACATTGGAAAAGAGTTACCTATGTAGATTGAAGCCGAAACATACGGTAAATAGTACCTTAGACAGTGTGGTGTTAATGCAATGTAAAAAGTTGAATAGTGAAAAAATACAAAGAGAGTAAACAGGAGAAAACTTTAACACAAAACTGCAACACCAGGTCTACATAATTTATATTAATAAACAAAACCGATAAAGTAAAATTGGTGTTTGTCAAGACTACTTCAGGAAGTGTAAAACGTGGCGAGTGATTCACAAACCAAGTAGAAGAAAGAATTATCAATGTAACTACAGAATATATGAGTAACTGGAGCACTATCCATAAAATAAACAGAAATGAATAAAGGCAGGAAAATGTAGTGTGAAGGAACATACAGTAAACGCCATCTTTGAGAGTGTGGTCGTACTTCATCGTAAAAAGTGTCCGCGGCTCATGGTCTTGCGGTAGCGTTCTCGCTTCCCGCGCACTGGGTCCCGGGTTCGATTCCCGGCGGAGCCAGGGATTTTCTCTACCTCGAGATGACGGGGTGTTGTGTGTCTTTCATCATTTCGTCCTCTTCACTCGCAAGTCGCCGTAGTGGCGTTAAAGAACTTGTGGAGCGGCGGCCGAACCGCCCCGCGAGGGGTCTCCCGGCCACCAATGCCATATGCTCATTAATTAATAGTAAAAAGTAAAAAGTTGAATAATATACAAATATAAAAGGAACAAACAGGACAAACACTAAACTCAAAACTGTGTTTGTGTAATTGTTTGCATTAAGTAAATGAACCAATTAAAACGAAAACAAAACTTGATGAGACAAATTCAAGAAGTATTTAACATGGAAAGTAATAAAAGTACCAGTTAAGAAAGCCTTAACAGTTTTAACTACAGTTTATATGGATTACATAGACAATTTTAATAAAAAAAAGATTTCAATGAATACAGGAAAATGGGGGGAATATTTAGGAACACAGTATGAGAAATAATGAAAAACAGAGGATTATGAAAAGGTTAGGAGAGGGAAGTATGAAGCTGTGTCTGCTCCTTAAAATTAGATCTGAACTGTGAGCTAGATGTTCGTTAATTTCTAGAGCTTCCAGCAGGTTGAGTTTTACACCTTCGTTTGCTAAGTGAAGGGCATTGGACCCTGGCTGCTAGTTGTGGTGGCTTTCGCTCGGCATTTGCTCAGCAAATCTGGAGTTTGAGTTCTGAAACCTCCAGCTGCGTTCATGTTCAGCCAGCTTAGTTGCTATATTTCTGCCTGATTGTCACAATCAGAACAGGTAATACTGTATAACCCACCACTGGCTACTAACTGGATCTTATTGAAAATACACTGGTCAGTGGTGTTCTTAACGTAGTACGAAAGCCTATACCCGCAGGATTTCAATATTCTTGCTACAATCTATGATGCGTCTCCTAGATGTGGTAAGGTACACCACTTCAATTTTTTTTCGCTCCTCTGCCTGTTACGATACTTCATGCTTGATGCTATACTGTTTTGGAGCAGGATACTTTTTTACGTAATTCTGCCACATAATATAATCTTTTCTCTTTCTCCATAAAGCCACAGAGCCTGCACCCGTGGTCTAGGAGCCGGCACGGTCTCAGCGTGTTCGGTCAGAGGATTAGCTGCCCTCTGTAGTAAAAAAACTGAGTTAATGGATCAACGACGAACTGAAGCGGGTGTCTTACGACGTCCGACCCGAGCAGATGCAAAACGAACAAAATGAGATTACAAAAAAAGGGTAGCGTCTTTGATTAGTGATCAAAATATCCTCGGTCCCAGGTTCGAATCCCACCACTGCTTAAATTTTGATTACTAATCAGCATTGGCGATTGAAGACTTCCAGCATAAGAAGTGACCATCGTTATACCAACGACCTTGCCAAAAAGGGCGAGGAGCGGACGCAGGTTCAGGGCACTCTCTTGCCGTAGGAGTGGGAAACTGCCCCTAAAGGCGGAAGAATCAGCAGTGGTCTACGGCATGTGGATACAGAAGGCAATGGAAACTACTGCATTACAGACAGACCTCCGAATACACAGCCAAGGATGGAACGCGTTGCCGCCTTGGTGTCTTCAGAGGCCCAAAGTGATATTAAGCTTGACGCGGTACAAGATACTTGTACTCCAGATTGTTTTTTTTTACAACTTCCTTGCCTTTTTCAAACGTAGCACAGTTTTATCGTTGTTTATACAGGTGGATCTCAGCAAGAGAATGTCCTCGGTTCTTCCGCTTTTTTCCCGTATAGGGTTTTCAAAGTACGTCTTTTGGAACAATTTACAAATTACAATGCTGAGGTATATGGCATTATGATAGCACTGAAGAGGGTTCACAGACTCCAAGTACGAGACTTGTCTCTTCCGACTCGCTTAGTGCACTATAAGCACCAAATGTTTCCTGTGGGCCCATCTATTCAGCTCATCCATGACTCCTTACAGCGGCTCCAACACTATGGCAAGGGGGTGATCCCTCACTGGGTACCGGGCCACGTCGGGGTACAAGTAAACGTGGCTGACAAAGCGGCCAAGGAAGCATGTCGGGACGGTGTTGCATGCCACCATCACATTTTCTGATACACACATCGTGCATCTGTGGGAGACAGAATGGTTGCAGGTGACAGAGAACAAACTGCGGTCGTTTACTCGATCACATCTACATCTACATTCATACTCCGCAAGCCACCCAACGGTGTGAGGCGGAGGGCACTTTGCGTGCCACTATCATTAGCTCCCTTTCCTGTTAACAGTCGCGTATGGGTCGCGGGAAGAACGACTGCCGGAAAGCCTCCGTGCGCACTGAAATCTCTCTAATTTTAAATTCGTGATCCCCTCGGGAGGTATAAGTAGGGGGAAGCAATATATTCGATACCTTATCCAGAAACGCACCCTCTCGAAACCTGGACAGCAAGCTACACCTCGATGCAGAGCGCCTCTTGCAGAGTCTGCCACTTGAGTTTGCTAAACATCTCCGTAACGCTATCACGCTTACGAAATAACCCTGTGACGAAACGCGCCGCTCTTTTTTGATCTTCTCTATCTCCTCTGTCAACCCGACCTGGTACGGATCCCACACTGGTGAGCAATACTCTAGGTCGAACGAGTGTTTTGTAAGCCAACTCCTTTGTTGATGGACTACATTTTCTAAGGACTCTCCCAATGAATCTCAACCTGGCACCCGTCTTACCAACAATCACATAGGCTTGGCGGACTTCATGTCAGTCTCACTCATGGAAGGAAGTTCTGCTTAAAGTATGCGCATTTGATACCCTTAACATATGGTTTCCTCCTCTGGGAGGATCCACCACTCTTTGAAGTTTGTGGTGTGCCACTTTCAGTTCAGCATATTTTAGCAACGTATGTCTTGTATAGTCCTCCGCTTCGCTGGAGTTTTGCCTACCACCCTCGCCGATACTGATTCCAGAGTTACAAGAGCGGAGAAAAACGGTTCACTATCAGGTCTCATCCGTAAATTGATGGGGAAGGGAGGCAGACTTGAAAGTATTATGAACTGTTCCACATGTGGGGACAGGCTTCGCCCGCATCCATGCGATTGGCATGCTGAAGTTTCGTCAGGGCGCTCATGACAATGATATTGAACGCCCCTCAGCTAAAATAACCATCACCAGCACCATCATCCATTTTAAAAAAAGGTGTGCTCCGAAACACTGTTGCCTGAAATAGCTTTGTGCTCTATAGTGAGATCTACCACATGTCGCAGCATATCCTAATTTACAGAGCAGCCAAGACTCCGACGTTCACGTTCTGTGATGAGGCATGGACGTCCAACACCGGGCGCCTACTCCTGGTATCGTGTCGTCTCGATAGGAAGAAAGGACGACACACAATAATTGACAAGGGCTTCACTCGATCGTCGCGTGGATAGCTGGCAGGACTCCACTCTTCAAACCACGTACAAGTTAGAAGTGTGTTCAGAAAACGGAGAACTCGGTGAATTTTCCAGGAAGCTCAGGGGCAATGAAACTCAGAATTTCAGTGGAAGTATATTTCTGGCACTACTGAGTGGAGTTACTGTCAGTGAACGCTGTCACTGTCTTAGCCTTAGACAGCACTTCTAGTCAGCTGCCTTCATCCTCGTGAAACAGTCTTATCTCATCAGTAATGATACTCTGCCGATGTTCTCCCGCAATCCTAACTACGCATCCTGGCGACGACCGACACAGGAATAGCGTCACTGACCTCTACCGTAATGTGTTCTCTCTTAACACGGAGCGTGTCCTCCCTTTATAGCACGTACCGCTTGATGGAAGACCACCATTATGTACATAGGGGTCACTTGCGTGAACCGTACCATATCTGGGGCAGATCACGAGGCGCATCCTCTGCTGTCACGCGAATCGTTAGAGAACCAGTCACGCGCTCGGTGGACACTGCCCTTCTCGCGTGTGTACCCTGTGGTCGATTCGGCGCGAGGCTGACGCTGTTTGAGTAAACGCTTACGCAAATGCATCCGCTGCCTTCAGAAGCAGCTTGTGGCTACAACATGAATTAAATGCCGATTTCATCTCTCAGTATCGGATTCCTCGATAGTGGTGCGCCGTCCTTCGACCACTGTCCATAGACGCTCACAACAGCATGGGAACAGCCAACCAGCTTCGCAGTTTTCGAGATGTTCGTTACCAGGAGTTGGGCCGATGTGTCAGAGTCGCTTGTGTTAATAAATTTCCGCATTTGCAGTCCGTAGCGTCGGGTAATTTACAATATTTACAAGAACCAGGAGGGAGTAATAAGAAGGGACGACCAAGAACGAAGTGCTTGTATTAAAAAGGGTGTAAGACAGGGATGTAGTCCTTCGCCCCTACTGTTCAGTCTGGAGATAGAAGAAGCAATGATAGAAATAAGATAGGTGCGGGAGTGGTATTAAAATTCAAGGTGGAAGGATATCAGTGATAATATTTGCTGATGACATTGCTATCCTGAGTGAAAGTGAACAAAAATCACATGAGCTGCTGAATGGAATGAATAGTCTAACGAATACAGAATATGGACTGAGAGTAAACAGATGACGAAAGTAATGAAACGTAGCAGTAGTGAGAACAGGAGAAACTTACCATCAGGATTGATGGTCACGAAGTACAGGAAGCTACGGAATTCTGCTACCTATGCAGTAAAATAACAAATAACGGACGGAGCAAGGAGGACATCAAAAGCGGACTAGCACTGGCAAAAATTGTTCCTGGCTAAGGGAAGTCCATTAGTATCTACCACACTCCTTAATCTGAGGAAGAAATTTCTGAGAATGTATGTTTGGAGCATAGCTTTGTATGGTAGTGAAACATAGACCGTTGGAAAACGGAAACAGAAGAGAATGGAAGCGTTTGAGATGTGGTGCTACAGACGAATGTTAAAAATTAGGTGGATTGATAAGGTAAGAAATGGGGAGGTCCCGCGCAGAATCGGAGATGAAAGCAATATGTGGAAAAACTGACAAGGAGAAGGGACAGGATGATAGGACATCTGTTACGACATCAGGGAATGTCTTCATTGTACTAGAGGGAACTGTAGAGGGCAAAAACTGTAGAGGAAGACAGAGATTGAAATATATCCAGCTAATAATTGAGGATATAGATTGCAAGTGCTACTCTGAGATGAAGAGGTGGGCACAGGAGAGGAATTCGTGCTGTTCGAGTGAAACCAGTCAGTAGAGGGAGGGGGAGGGGGAGGGGGAGAGAGAGAGAGAGAGAGAGAGAGAGAGGACGGAATGATTGCCTGCAATGCCACGAGGCGGTATTCAGCCAGGTGGTAGGTAGTGGTCACTTTGTCATCGCTCATCAGTGTATATCTTTTGCAAAGACGTGAATGTATATCCCAAAGGAGAGGACCGCGGATTCGATATACCGCTCGAGGTTTGTCGAACTTCGTTCGAGGCTCGCTAATAACGTCTTTATTTACACAGATGGCTCCAAGACTCTTGCTTGCGTCGGATGTGCCTTTGTCGTTGGGGATGATACCTTTCAATACCGGCTCCTTGACAAGTGTTCAAGCTTTACGGCTGAGCTTTTTGCTCTCTATCAGGCTGTTCAGTATATCCGCCGCCATCGTCATTCTCCCTATGCCATCTGCTCTGATTCTTTGAGCGCCATTCAGAGTCTCCGGGACCCATATTCGGACCACCCTCTCGTGCAACGAATTCAACGGTCCTTTCAGTCGCTAGCTGATACCGGCGCTCGTGTCCTTTTTTTTTGTGAATTCCTGGCCACGTTGGTGTGCCTGGGATCGAAGCTGCTGATGCTGCGGCCAAGGCTGCTGTCCTCCTGCCTCGGACAACTTCCATTTGTGTCCCATCAACTGATGTTAGTGGGGTTCTTTGTCGGCGCGTTCATCATTGTGGCATGGGGCTTGGTCCTCTCCATGAAAATAAGCTTAGGGCCACCAAACTGATCCCGACGGCTTGAACGACCTCCTCACGCGCTTCCCGACGAGAGGAGGTCATTTTGGCCAGGTTGCGGATTGGGCATTGCCGATTTAGCCACCGCTACCTGTTGTCCGGTGACCCCGCAACGCAGTGCCCCTGTGGTCATCCATTGACGGTGCGCCAAGTTTTATTGTCCTGTCCCCGTTTTATTCACTCTCATGTTGTCCTGTGTCTGCAGCTACCTTACAGGAACTTTTAGCTGCTGACGCTCGAGCAGCTGCTCGTGTCCTTAGTTTTATTACGTTGATGGACTTGTCCAAAAAGACCTAACTCTTATATTTTGTTTATCTGTGTCGTTGTAAGTACTTTCTGGTGTTGCGTTTTTCTATGCTATTAGTGCACTAACGTTTGTTACTGGACGCTAATGACCTTAGTAGTTGCGCGCCCTAAAAAAAAAAGAAAAAAATTCGTTGTGATCTGTTAGGTAGTCTGAAATCTGCCATCTGCCTCCTATTACTCTTTCTAAACAGATAAACCTTCCTCCCTTTTTTATATTCCTATTTACTTCCATATTCAGGGATGCTGCAAAGGCCTGTTCTGCGTTTACAGAGTCGAAAAGTTCGGGTCTGTTTTATATCAGTAGGTCCAAGATGTTATCTCCACGAGACGGTTCTCTGTTTAATTGATCGAGGTAATTTTCGGATAGTGCACTCAGTATAATGTTACTCGATGCTCTGTCCCTACCACCCGTCCTAAACATCTGATTGTCCCAGTCTATATCTGCTAAATCGAAATCTCCGCCTAAGAGTATAACATGCTGAGGAAATTTATGTGAAATGTATTCCAGATTTTCTCTCAGTTGTTCTGCCACTAATGCTGCTGAGTAGGGAGATCGGTAAAAAGGAGCCAATTATTAACCTAGCTCGGTTGTTGTAGTTCACAGGAACTATCCACTTCTATTTCACTACAGGATAAACTACTACTAACAGCGACAAACACGCCACCACCGGTTGCATGCAATCTATCCTTTCTAAACACCGTCTGTGCCTTTAAAAATTTCTGCAGAATTTATCTCTGGCTTCAGCCAGCTTTCCGTACCTATAACGATTTCAGCTTCGGTGCTTTTCTATCAGCGCTTGAAGTTCCGGTACTTTACCAACGCAGCTTCAACAGTTCACTATTAAAATACCGATTGCTGCTTCGTCCCCACATGTCCTGACTTTGCCCCGCACCCTTTGAGGCTGTTGCGCTTTCTGTACTTGCCCGAGGCCATCGAACCTAAAAAAGTGCCCAGTCTACGCCACACAACCCCTGCTACCCGTGTAGCCGCCTGCTGCGTGTAGTGACTCCTGACCTATCCAGCGGAACCCGAAACCCCACCACCCTATGGCGCAAATCGAAACCTTCAGAGGTGTAGGTCCAAATTGCTGTACACACAGGTACCGCTAATACCCAGTAGCACGTCATCTTGCATTGATGCATGCCTGTAGTCGTTGTGGCATACTATCCACAAGTTCATCAAGGCACTATTGGTCCAGATTGTCTCACTCCTCAATGGCGATTCGGCGTAGATCCCTCAGAGTAGTTGGTTGGTCATGTCGTCCATAAACAGCCCTTTTCAATATGTCCTAGACATGTTCGAGAGGGTTCATGTTTGGAGAACCTGCTGGCCACTCTAGTCGAGCGATGTTGTTATCCTGAATGAAGTCATTCACAAGATGTGCACGATTGGGGCGCAAATCGTCATCGATGAAGATGAATGCCTCGCCAGTATGCTGCTCGTGTCCTTAGTTTTATTGCTGTGACGGACTTGTCCAAAAAGATCTTTCATTTTGTTTCTCTGCGTCTTTATAAGTACTTTCTGGTGTTGCCCACTTGCGTTTTTTCTACGCCATTAGTGCACTAACGTTTGTGACTGGGCGCTAATGACCTTAGTAGTTGAGCGTCCAAAAAAAAAAGGTGAATGTAAAATAAGATAGATTCGAGCTTATTTACCGACACTTGTTCTTCCCGTGTACCCTTCGCGTCTATAACTGGAAGGGGGGGGGGGGGGCGGGGTCTATGTGACAGTGATGTACGAAGTAAATTCCGTCACCTACCCTTACTTGGCTTGCCTAGTATAGATGTAGCTGTCTGTAGACGTAGACCAGAAAAGTGTTGGTATCGACCACAGAGGGCGTGGTCGACAATACTTGCGGAATCCCCTGGTGACGGCGGAGGCGCGCCGCTGTGCAGCGAGCCGCGCCCTCCCCGTTCAATACTTCTCTTCTATCCCGATGTTGGGAGGCGGCCTCCCACCCGCAGGCGAACGGGTCCTCAGAGAGCTGCGGCATAACAATGAGACCGGCCGCACACGCTGCACATCGATCCCTTTTGTTCTCCAACTTGCCATCCTCCGACTTCTGCTCTCCCCTACCCGCATCTCAAAAAGCGCCACCGGGCACCAGCTCGCAAATTACTGAGCGCAAGTGCGCATCGTCTTCGGAAATTCTGTACGCTGTCAAGGAGCGTACCGGCCAGTCTTTTTTTTCTGCTGCCGATCACTGATGCTCCTCACTGCAATATTTGAAGCAAAACACTGTTTCATTGTCTTTTTACATTCTACACTTACTACACTACTGGCCATTAAAATTGCCACACCACGAAGATGACATGCCACAGACGCGAAATTTAACCGACAGGAAGAAGATGCTGTGGTATGCAAATGACAAACTTTTCAGAGCATTCACACAAGGTTGGCGCTGGTGGCGACACCTACAACGTGCTGACACGAGGAAAGTTTCCAACTGATTTCTCATACACAAGCAGCAGTTGACCGGCGTTGCCTGGTGAAACATTGTTGTGATGCCTCGTGTAAGCAGGAGAAGTGCGTACCATCACGTTTCTGACTTTGGTAAAGTTCGGATTGTAGCCTGTCGCGATTGCGGTTTATCGTATCGCGACATTGGTTCTCGCGTTGGTCGAGATCCAATGACTGTCAGCAGAATATGGAATCGGTCGCTTCAGGAGAGTAATACGGAACGCCGTGCTGTATCTCAACGGCCTCGTATCACTAGCAGTCGAGATGATAGGCATCTTATCCGCATGGCTGTAACGGATCGTACAGCCACGTCTCGAACCCTGAGTCAACAGATGGGGACGTTTGCAAGACAACAACCATCTGCACGAACAGTTTGACGGCGTTTGCAGCAGCATGGACTATCAGCTCTGCATCACAGACAGGAGCGCCTGCGATGGTGTACTCAACGACGAACCTGGGTGCACGAATGGCAATATGCCGTTTTTTTGGATGAACCCAGGTTCTGTTTACAGCGTCATGAAGGTCGCATCCGTGTTTGGCGACATCGCGGTGAACGCACATTGGAAGCGTGTATTCGTCATAGCCATACTGGCGTATCACGCGGCGTGATGGTATAGGGTGCCATTGGTTACACGTCTCGGTCACCTCTTGTTCATGTTGACGGCACCTTGAACAGTGGACGTTACATTTCGGATGTGTTACGACCCGTGGCTCTACCCTTTGTTCGATACCTGCGAGAACCTACATTTCAGCAGGATAATGCACGACCGCCTGTTGCAGGTCCTGTACGGGCCTTTCTGGATACAGAAAATGTTAGACTGCTACCCTGGCCGGCACATTCTCCAGATCTCTCACCAATTGAAAACGTCTGGTCAATGGTGGCCGAGCAACTGGCTCGTCACAATACGCCAGTCACAACTCTTGATGAACTGTGGTATGGTGTTGAAGCTGCATGGGCAGCTGTACCTGTGCACGCCATCCAAACTCTGCTTGAATCAATGTCCAGGCATATCAAGGCCGTTATTACAGCCAGAGGTGGTTGTTCTGGGTACTGATTTCTCAGGATCTATGCTCCCAAATTGCGTGAAATAATCACATGTCAGTTCTAGTATAATATATTTGTCCAATGAACACCTGTTTATCATCCGCATTTCTTCTTGGTGTAGCAATTTTAGTGGCCGGTAGTGTAGAATCCTGTCAGGTGTGAAAATTAACTGGCTATGAGTTTAATAAGTCATGACTGCAAGATATTAACACGACTTTTCTACAGAATAACGGAAAAACTGATAGAAACCGCCCGCAGGGATGATCTCTTTGTTTTCCAGAGAAATCTAGGAACACGCAAGGCAATACTGACCCTTTCTTCTCAAAAAAAAAAAAAAAAAAAATATTAAGGAAAGGCAGATCTAATTTAATAGCATTTGCTGACTTATAGCAAGCTTTTGACAGTGTTCACTGAATGCTCTCTTCGGAATTCGGAGGGTAGCAGGGATAAAATACAGTAAGTAAAAGGCTATATACAAATTAACAGGAACCAAATGGCAGTTATAAGAGTCGAGGAGCATGAAAGGGAAGCAGTGGTTGAGAACGGAGTGTGACAGGTTTGTAGCCTATCCCAGATGTTATTCAATCTGTACATCGAGCAAGAAGTAAGGGAAACCAAAGAACATTTCGGAGAAGGAATTAAAAGTTCAGGGAGAAGAAACAAAAACTGAGGTTTTCCGTTGACATTGTAATTCTGTCAGAGGCAGCAAAGGACTTGCAAGAGCAGTTGAATGAAATGGACCGTATCTTGAAAGGTGTCTGTAAGATTACCAACAACAAAAGCAAAAGAAAGATAATGGAACGTAGTCGAATTAAACCCAGTGATGCTAAGGGAGTCAGATTAGGAAACTAGACACTTATAGTAGATGAGTTTTGCTATTTGGGCAACAGAATAACTGGTGATGGCTGAAGTAGACAGGATATAAAATATAAATTGGTAATGACAAGAAAAGCGTTTCTGAGGAACAGAAATTTAACATCGAATATGGATCTTAGTGTTAGGAAGACTTTTCCGAAATTATTTGTCTGGAGTGCAGCTGTGTATATGGAAGGTAAGTAGTTCAGAGAAGAAGAGAACAGTAGCTTTTGAAATCGGTGCTGTAGAAGAATGGTGAAGATTAGGTGGATGTTGAAGAGTAGATGGGTAGGTCATGTAACAAATCAGAAGGTAATGAATAGAACTGGGTTATACAAGAACTCTTTGGCCCAACTTTAGTAAAAGGAGGATCAGTTTATAGGACACATTCTAAGACGTCAAGGGATCGCCAATTTACTATTGGAGGGAGCTGTGAGGGGTAAAAATCGTAGAAGAAAACCAAGGTATGAATGCAGTAAGCAGATTGAGGGATGTAGGTTGCAGTAGTTATTCTGAGATGATGAAGCTTGCACAGGATAGAGTAGCATGTAGAGCTGCATCAAACCAGTCTCCTGACTGAAGACCACAACAGCAACATAGCCTCCTACCTTCTATTGGCAGTCCTGCTATTAGAACCTTATCTCTGCTGTTCTGTGTGTATTTATACTGACCGTACGTATAGCAGTATGTGGGCACAGTAGTGTTGCCATCAATACTATTGCAATGTGGCTAAAATAGTCGACAGTACTGCTCAATGGTCAAGATATAGGTCCGTTACAGGAGGTTGGTATGTTGCCGATGTTACACAGAATATTTCGTATGGCAAGACCCTATCTGCCACTGTACTAATCTGTAAATGCTCCCCTCTCAGTGTCCGCTCTTATTTCTCTCTCTCTCATGACGACAGTATTATTTCGCTTCAGTTCGAAAGTTTACAGACGCAAGAGCACTGAATATCTTGGTTGCGTACGGCAATGTAGAATCAACGACCGTAGCTGTGAAACACACAAAGTAATACAAACAACGATCGTAATCCGAAAAACTGCGTGCTCGCTGCTACCTAGTGTAAAAGATCTACGAAAGTGAGCCATAATTGTGTTATACGTAGATTCTTAAGACGTCAGTACTTTTTTGGAGCTTCATGTTTTTCCTTGTTCATGAGCAGCAACTTACAAACTATCTTCGCTTTTTTTGTAGTCAAAATATGCTACAGTGTCGTAATATCTGTAGCATGTTTTGATTGCAAAAAGAAACAGTATAAGTGATGGTTTGCGTGTGCGTGATTTCTGTGAAATATAGGAGGCATAAAACTTCATAACCTCAAAAAGATAGCTACAGTGCAAGAGAGGCAAAGAATCAGACCGGCAAACATCACAAAAATATTTCTGTAAACAAATGTACTTGAATATGAGAATAAATTCTCGAAATTCATTGTGCAGAGCATGAAAAAATAAATGCTGCAGTTTCCCGTTAGTTAAATGATTAGTTACTGTTTCGGACTTTTTGAAAACATTGATGATCTTAAACGGAACTGTCTCTTTTTTTTATTAGTCTTTGTATGTCTAAATCACTTACCACGTATCATGAGTCTGCTCGCATGGATGAAATTCATAGTTATCTACATTTGATTTTTTACAGCGTATTGAAAACAGTGTATCAGTATTCTGGGAAAGGTAAGTTTCCAGAATCAGTTCACGAATTTCGGAAAAAAGAAGGTAACCATTAAGCCCTATTTCTTTGTTCGTTTCTAACTTTTCTTCATGTGAAATGCAAATGTTGGAGGGTGATGCTCACTCCCATTAGCTGACCTTCGTCTATTTCGCATCCATACTGTGAACCCACGTAAACATTTCTGGCCGTGAAATTAATAGGCAGCAGTGGCCCGCAATGTTTTTCAACATGTGGCTGCAATTCGTGTGGCCTACAGTGTTGCCGGGCAATATGACATCTATCGAAAGCATTTTGCGAAAATGGAATGCACCTGTAGGGGAAATCGCATGTAGTTAAATGGTGCAACAAATTCTAGAGTGCTTGGAGTCTTTTTCTAGAAGCCATGAAAATAGACATCCAGCGAATTGACAGACCCGTTGCTGAGCTTTTAACAGATTGGTATATGCCTTATGAATGTGTAGTAGAAATAATCGTAGAATTTAAGTGGCAGTCCTGGGAAGGAAGACGACTGATTTCCCGCGAAACGCTTTTGGACAAGTTTAGAGAATCTCTATTTGAGGAAGTGTGAGCGACAGTGCTGGTCCCACCATCGTATACGTCGTTTAGCGATTATGAGAATAAGGGTGTTCATGTTGCATACTGTGGTGTGTGTACTGTAAGACCTTCGGTACACACACCATCAGATTATTTGACTTGTCGCTCTAACGAAGTAGGCGAGTGTCAGAAATGTCTCGTGGTCTTATCGTGGCGTGTTTATCTTCTGCCGTTAGGTCAGACGATAAAAATGCCACTTGCACGCTTAGAGTAGCAGATTGACGGTGACCAACTTTAAACAGAACTTGATTAATTTTCACACACATTTATTAAAATAATAAAAATCATAAACCTTACTTAACTTGATTCTGGACGCTATTTACAATTGACAATCTGAAGTTCCTCTGGTCTTGGTACGTTAATCTTATTCTCACATATCGCTGATACTTGTTAAAGTGCCTATACATCTCTCTTCATGGCTATGTACAGGAATACGATAATCTTACTAGGCGCAGACCGAAACTTGACTGTAGACTGGTACAGACAAATGTAGACTGATGCAGACTGACTAATCGGAGGTCTGTACACTCGTTATAATACCTCGCGCGTTCAGGTATCACTGCGCGAGTGTGATCCTCGAGGAGAAAAGGTTCTACGTTAGCAGCAATCTCATTGGCTGCGTTACATATTTATTAATACGCGGATCGGCGGAAGCAGAATTTGGTCCGTCTCTAAGACAGCGCCATCTCGTAGTACGGAGACGGACGAGCGCTGCGCCTGCGCTGTTGTGCTTAGCGGGGCGCGCTCTAGTGGGAAAGTTGTGTACGCGCTGACTACGCGGAACTGTGTACACAACACATACAGAGGAACATAGACGGCCATTTCTCCCTCGCTCAATACGCGGACATAGTAAGACAGAAAATTAGTATAAAGACCCTCCACCATACGACGTAATTGTGGCTGTCAGTAGATGTAGAGAAAACGAAGAATCTGTAATATTTTGTGCTATTCTTACACGTGTCATTTATTTACCGCTCAATTAGTGTCAATCGTTGAATGCGAGTTCTGCAAGCTGTCCGTTCTCCTCTGTTGGAATACGGTTTTCTGCTCATCCTCTCTTCTCTGTGCCCTCCTGAGACCTAGACGTGTCGTGTCATCCCCCTTCCGCAGAGTCCCCTCTTGCAGCATTGAAAAGCAACCGCCATTATGGAGGCAGAAAAGAAGCACCTAAGCGCCGATGAAGCGCGAGAACAAAGGCTCTCCGGAGATAAAAGGCGCCCACTGCACTTTGTCTTTGTGGTCAGAGGACAGCGGAACATGCGAGTGGCGTGCCTCCTGCTGCAGGGACAAAAGCACGGGATAATCGCATACGCGGTTTCCCCTGCTGCCTTTAGTAGTGGCGCGATGGTTGAGGCGGGAGTAAAACTCAAGGAATGCACTAACGATGTTACGCTACACACTATACACTGGATCTTCGTTTTCGCATCAGTTACTACTATGAGTACAGGGTGTACATAAAGTCCGGGAACACTTTTAATTGTTTATTGCACAAGAACCAAACATTGTACAGATATCATACATATATCATTTTGAAGAGAAACCCTGAAAGTTTTTTTCATGTATACCGCCACAGCGTAGTTTGGTAATTTGCCGATAGCCAGCGCCAGTCGCAAACATTGCGAGTTCAGGTACGGAGCGAACTTTCTTTGTGTTGGATTTCCACAAAAACAAGTGTGCTGCAGCTGTTCAATGGATATTTAGAACCAAGTGCGGCAAGGAGCCACCAACAAGTAAGGCCATTTACCACTGGAACAACAAATTCGTTGCGACGGGTTGCTTGTGCCCGGCAATGAGAAACGGACGTGTGAGTGAAGTGAATGTGGAGCGCGTACGAGAGACATTCATAAGGAGTCCAAAGAAATTGGTGCGTCGTGCATCCCGTGAACTCGAAATGGCTCCAATGACAGTGTGGAAAGTTCTGCGACAGAAGCTGTCTATGAAACCATTCGAATTGGAGCTAGTGCAGAAGCTCAATGACGACAGACAGACAAGCGTTTTGAGTTTTGTTCGCAGTTGCAACAATTGAATGGGGATGGCGTTGTTGATCGCTTAATTTTTAACGACGAAGCCACTTTTCACACTAACTGGAAAGTGAACAGGCAAAATTGTTGAATCTGGGGTACAAAGCATCCACACGAATGCAATGAATTTGAGCGTGATTCCCCAAAGGTAACTGATTTTTGTGCCATGTCACGTCGAAAACTGCGCGGGCCATTCTTCTTCGCCGAGAGCACTGTCACTGGATGTTCCTACTTGGACGTATTGCAGCAACTGCTGATGCCTCAGTTGCAATCAGACTCTTCGTTCATCTTTCAGCAGAATGGGGCTCCACCCCATTTTCGTCGTGAAGTTCGTGGGTACCGGAACACGGAGCTGCCCTGTTGATGGATCGGCCGTGCTACAGAAGGGACAGCTGTTTCATGAAATGGCCTCCCCGGTCACCAGATCTTACTGCGTGTGTCTCTTTTCCGCGGGGATACTCAAAGATCAGGTGTATGCACCGCCTCTACCACGTGATGTAGCAGAGCTCCGGGAGAGAATACGGGAAGCGACTGCCACAGTCGACGATGCCATGCTGGGACAGGTATGGCAAGAATTCGATTACCTTATTGACGTCTGTCAGGTCACCCATGGTTCGCATAACGAATGATTCAAAGAAAAAGAAAAACTTCCAGTGGTTCTCTTCAAAATGCAATATGTGTGACATCTGTACAATGTGTAGTTCTTGTGCAATAAATGAGTGTTCCCGGACTTTATGTACATCCTGTATTTTGAGAACTCACGCTGAGATAGAAAACAGCCGAGAATAGAGTGCTTATACCGATGTATTGGTTTTACAAGGAACCATGCGGCCATCGGATTTTAGTATTTATGACCAGTGAAGTTCAGTCTGCAGATGTACTTAAATGCGACTCTCAACAACTCTCGAGAAAATCCCTTTTGAAATTTTCCGAGCGTCTTTAATTCCCTGAAGCAAGGACAACTTTCCGACTGGTCGTGTGGCTCCGTAGTAGAATGCTTGCCTTCGACGTTGCGATCCAGGTTCGATTCCCAGCTCATTCATATTTGGAAACGAAGGTACATGTTGTACGACTATTCCTGTCAAACGTAAAATACATAAAGCTGGAAGAACAATTGTTAGCGCTGTTGACTGATAGTCGCTGGAACACTGGTTGCCCTTAATGCTGCCATTTGTACTGTTCGAACAGTATCTGAAGTGATAGTTCGACACGAAAAGTAGTCTACTTTGTTTATTTTCATTCGCTTATGACGTATAGTGTAATGTTTTGGAATAGCTCTTCCCATTCTCAAGGGATATTTTTGGCTCAGAAACGGGCGGTTCTGGCAATAAGTGGTGTAAGTTCACGAACCTCTTGCCGACCCATGTTTATTAGTCTCGGTATTCTGACATTGACCTTCTTTGTAGATTGTTGTTGATATCAGCTTATTCCCAAGATTCAGCAGCTTTCACCCAGTAAATACTAGGCAGAAATCCAGTTTGCATTTGGATCACGCTTCGTTGACTCTTGTGCAGAAAGGTGTGCAGTATACTGCTTCATCCATTTTCAGTAAGCTACCACAAGAATTCAAAAACCTTAGCAGCAAACCACGCGCTTTCAAATCGAAAATGAGTTTACTCATGGGTGACTACTTCTATTTTGTCTATGAGATCGTAGAAAAATTAAGCTGATTCCTGTGTTATATTATTGTTTGCGTTTACATAAACTTATGTCTTGTGTTTTTTTGGTTGATAAACATTTGATCTGTTATTACTTGTATGTTGTAATTTATGTACTAGCGTGTTTCATGACCTGAGACATTTGTTCCTCAGTTTGGTCCTACGGAAATAGACGTCTAAAATTTTAAAAAACAAGGCTTTAAAGATTTTGGTGTGTCACTAAGGATTAGCAGCAACTTGAAGCATGGCTCTGGCCCGTGGCCAGCAGGTGACGAACTTGCGGAAGGCGCGGGACGCGTGGGGGCAGCTCCGACCGACGTTCAGATCGTAGATCGTGCCGAATGGCTGCCCCTCCCCCAGTTGGTCTGCGAGGAATACTACACCAGTCTCGGAGAGTGTGCCTGGCGAACAGTCATCGTTGGCTGCTGACAGTTAGGATAACGGGGATGTTACATGCAACACTTCACAAGGGCCAGTGCAAGTTGTTTGAAAGTCTGCCCTCAATACGGCCGATCCTGTCTCGCCAGGAATAGAACAGGCATTACTGCTACACAGCGTATAAAGTTGACGACACTGCACTACAGCTAACTAATTCTATATGCCATTCGTTTCGTTTCTTGTCCAGCATACGGTGCATTTCGGTGTAGGCTGCGCAACTGTAGTGCAAGAGTTGCACTTGACATTTTCTTCAAAATGTTTAGTATCACCCAGTCTTGAAATTACTGGGTAATATTGTCTAGTCCCAAATTTTGTGTAGGATTTAATGATGCCGTTGCAGCTGGAAGAAAAAATTATTTTTTGTTGCTGATTTAGCAATGACGATTGTTGTTACGTCTGATGCTCATTTCACTGTCATTTTGTAGGGCTTGCGAATTAATTCTGTTTTTTTTTGGCATTATTCTTACTATCCTTTCGCACTTTCAATGGTATTGTCATTTTCGATTTTAATCATTGAAAGACTGGTTCTTTTTACTCTCCATTATTCGTGTAGCCTTTAGTGTTCTTCCCGAATATCTAACTCGAAATTTGCTGTTCTTGCGAGTTCCTTAAAGACTTCTTTTAAGTTTCTGTATTTATACCGATCTATATCACTACATAGATTTTGGTGTTTTAAAAAAAATCTATATAGAATAACTTAGGTATTCTGATAAGATATATGCCCCCACAACCCCGAATCGCTTCCTGGCCTCCATGTATGGTTCTGCTAATCGTATTGTATCATATTTTATACATTTTATTTTTATCATCGAAATCTTAGGCATCTGACACTTTACAGGTGGCGGTCACAGGTTGTACAGGGTTTTATGCAACCCGTAACACGTTCATCAATCACATGGGACATTTTCGTGGTCTCCCGATCGCTACGTGCAAACTATTAGTCCTACTGAAAAAATGAACGGATTCTTTTTGTATTAAATTTAATGTAAAATTTTGTACTGTGATAAGTTTACGCTGGATGCTACGGTTTCTCATTTATTCAAGAGAAACGTATAACAGTCACCTTCAAACCCATTTTTTCTTGAGTAACTCGAAAACTGTGGTCTCCTGTGAAAACGTATTCCTGTATAAAATTTAACTGCAATGAATTTCCTACAAAAAGGTCCCGCTGTTTTTTTTTGTTTGGTTTTTTCTGTAGCACTAATAGCGTGCACGTAGTGTCCGAGAGAATGTAAAAATCTGGAACGCTGTTTTTTAATACTTTGTGAATGGCAGGAGGGTGTGCACAATGAGGAAATCAAAGAAAAACTGGGAATGAACTCCATAGATGTAGCAGTTAGGGCGAGTAGGCTTAGATGGTGAGGTCATGTTACATGCATGGGAGAAGCAAGGTTACCCAAGAGACTCATGGGTTCAGCAGTAGAGGGTTAGGAGGAGTCGGGATAGACCAAGGAGAAGGTACCTGGATTCGGTTAAGAATGATTTTGAAGTAATAGGCTTAACATCAGAAGATGAGGCACCAATGTTAGCAATGGATAGGGGACCATGGAGGAATTTTATAAGGGGGACTATGCTCCAGACTGAACGCTTAAAGGCATAATCAGTCTAAAATGACGATGACGATGATGACGATGACGATGACGACGATGACGATGATGTGGGTTGATAAAATCCATATGTACGGAAAGCTGAATCACGCTTCCCCCTCCTCCCTTCCTCAGCCCCCTACGTCCACGTACTTATCCTGTGCTTTTTTAATGCTAGATAATTCTTCAGTTAGGACTAGATGGACTGCATCAGGATTAATCTATAGTAAAAATACATTATAATGACTTTAAAAATAATCCGTATGCTGTAATGCCATAGCGCTGATTCTCAAGTATTGGACAGATGGAGGAAGAGAAAAGTGGGCTGCGTGTGGTTTAGGGACGCGGCGGCACGTGGGAGGCGGGCTGCGGTGTGGTGCGGGTGGAGAGGACAAAGGCGGCGCGGCGCGCTGGGCCGCCTCAGGCTGTGCCGGGGGCCCAAGGACGGCCACTCGGTCCAGCAGCCAGACACCTGCCACGGGCGCCCTTTCGCTCTCTCGCTCTCGCCTCACGTGCCTCGCAGCGGCAGCTCGCCGCACAGCCGCCGTAAATTAAATGTCCCACACATCTACATCCATACTCCGCAAGCCACCTGACGGCGTGTGGCGGAGGGTACCTTGAGTACCTCTATCGGTTCTCCCTTCTATTACAGTCTCGTATTGTTCGTGGAAAGGAGGATTGTCGGTATGCTTCTGTGTGGGCTCTAATCTCTCTGATTTTATCCTAATGGTCTCTTCGCGAGATATACGTAGGAGGGAGCGACATACTGCTCGACTCCTCGGTGCAGGTATGTTCTCGAAACTTCAACAAAAGCCCGTACCGAGCTACTGAGCGTCTCTCCTGCAGAGTCATCGACTGGAGTTTATCTATCACCTCCGTAACGCTTTCGCGATTACTAAATGATCCTGTAACGAAGCGCGCTGCTCCCCGTTGGATCTTCTCTATCTCCCCTGTCTGGTACGGATCCCACACTGCTGAGCAGTATTCAAGCAGCGGGCGAACAAGCGTACTGTAACCTACTTCCTTTGTTTTCGGATTGCATTTCCTTAGGATTCTTCCAATGAATCTGTCTTGCATCTGCTTTACCGACGATCAACTTTATATGATAATTCCATTTTAAATCACTCCTAATGCGTACTCCCAGATAATTTATGGAATTAACTGCTTCCAGTTGCTAACCTGCTATATTGTAGCTAAATGATAAGGGATCTATCTTTCTATGTATTCGCAGCACATTACACTTTTCTACATTGAGATTCAGTTGCCATTCCCTGCACCATGCGTCAATTCGCTGCAGATCCTCCTGCATTTCGGTACAATTTTCCATTGTTACAACCTCTCGATTTACCACAGCGTCATCCGCAAAAAGCCTCAGTGAACTTCCGATTTCATCAACGAGGTCATTTATGTATATTGTGAATAGCAACGGTCTTACGACACTCCCCGGGGCACACCTGAAATCACTCTTACTTTACTCCGCACTGACACGTTCCTTTCCAGCCGAAATAGCAACAGTACACGACCGTAGCGAAATGCATCCACATGCACAGGGAGACAGCGAAGACTCTTCATCCCCAATACACGGCATTTAAAAGATGTCACATACTCGTACCCGATGTACTATTGGACAAAACTAGAAGAAACATTCCTGTAATACGACCGGAAACAGTAACTTCTGAAGTATGTGCCATTGAAGGTACGCAATTCACAGCTGACATTTTATTTAGACTAGGTAGAATCAGAGGTGTACAAATTCTTCCAGCCTGCCTGGCCCTATCTCCGCCGCTACTATTAAAGCAACTCAACCTGCCGCAACGGAGACAAAAGAGTGCATGTGTACTGAAAAACAGTTAAAGCAGACCAGCTTGGGTTTCTGCAAGCCTGGCAAGTTTCACGGGGCTCCAGCTTGCTGTCCCTGGCAACAGGTTATGCTCTGTCCACCGTGATTGCAGAATAGCCAGATACATGTTTGCGTAGGGAGTTTCACTGCAGCTTAGTTGTCTGAACGGTGCTAACAGGGTTGGCGAGTGCGAAGCTTAGTTCTGCAGTGGCGCTAGCAGCTCTCTTCCGCTTCTGTTTCATCGGTCCTCTTCAATGACGATCTGTTTTACGATCACTCGACAAACACTTTCGTCGATGTTGTTACTTACTGGTGATGTTTTTCCGCTTTCCCTGTACACGATATAAATATTGAATACGGTGCCGCTTGAAACACCAAACACTACCTTGGTTGCTGAAGCCCACCACACGGGCACCAACAATTTGACCAAGCTGAAATGCACTTACCTTCGACACAGTGCACTCACAACTACATGGAACACTGTTGCGACCCCGACACTTGCAAAATACTGAGGAAATGGTACAGGCATGCATATTCAAGAGATATATCTAAACAGGCAGAATACGGCGCTGCGGTCGGCAACGCCTATATAAGACAGTGTGTCTGTTGCAGTTGTTACATCGGTTACTGCTGCTACAGTGGCAGGTTATCAAGATTTTGAGTTTGAACGTGGTATTGTAATCGGTTCACGAGCGATGGGGCAGAGCATCACCGAGGTAGCGAAGAAGTGGGGATTTTCCCGTACCACCACTTCGCGAGTCTACCGTGTATATCGGGAATACTGTAAAACATCAAATCTCCGACATCGCAATGGCCGGAAGAAGATCCCCCAAGACTGGGACCAACGACGACTGAAGAGAATCGTTAAAGTGCAACCCTTCCGCCAACTGCTGCAGATTTCAATGCTGGGCTATTATAAAGTGTCAGCGTGCGAACCATTCAGTGAAACATCACTCGTGTAACCTTGATGACTGCACTACACCAAGCTTTACGCCACGCCTAGGCCCGTCAATACCTACATTGGACTGTTGAAGACTGGAAACGTGTGGCCTGCTCAGACGAGTCTCGTTTCAAATTGTACCGAGCGGACGGACGTGTACGGGTATGGGGACAATCTTATGAATCCATGGATCCTGCACGTCGGCAAGTGGCTTCCAGCTAGTGGAAGCTTTGTAATAGTGTTGTGCGTGTGCTGTTGGAGTGATGCGGAACCCCTGATAAGGCTAGATACGACTGATAGGTGACACGTACGTAAGCATCCTGTCTGCTCGCCTACATCCAGTCATGTTCATTGTTCATGCCGACGGACTTCGGCAATTCCAGCAAGACAATGAGACACCCCACACGTCCGGAATTGCTACAGAGTGGCTTCTGGACCACTCTGATGACTTTAAACACTTCCACTGGCCTCAAACTCCCAGACATGGGCACTATTGAGCATATCTGGTACGCCTTGCAACGTGCTGTTCGGAAGAGATCTCTAGTCTCTCGTACTCTTACGGATTTGTGGAGAGCCCTGCAGGATTCATTGTGTCAATTATCTCCAGCAGTACTTCAGACATTAGCCGAATCCATGCCATGTCGAGCTGCGTTACTTCTGCGCGCTGGTGGGGCCCTACACGATATTCGGCAGGTGTACCAGTTTATTTGGCTCTTCAGTGTGTATTCAAGCGTGCATTTCTCGCAATGTTTCCATATTTTTCTCCAACCGCTGTAACTGTGTCGTCTACGAATATCCTACGTCCTACTCGCATTTGGGGAAGGCTTGTAATACTGAAAACATTGCGGTGCTGCACCTGGCTGTATGTGTGATAGACGGGTTGGGTGGGAGTTGACGATGTACCGTGAGCTCTGCGGCAGGCAAAGAGGTGGCTGGCGCATCCGCAGGTCGCGTGGAGTCAGGGTCAGCCGGGCCACGACCGCTGCTGCCGGTGGCTTCGGCTGCGGCCGCCGACCGTCGACCCACGCGCCCACCTCACTGTGACACGACACGCCGTATGCATACTACTCGCAGTTTCTTCTGCTCGGCAAGTGTACCGTGGACCCGGCTGCAGGCGGAACTAACTTGGTCGTCTAACGGGGTACAGCCAACGAAAAGTATACTGCTGTTTGTAAAAAGTGAAACACAAAGTACCGAGAGATGTAATTACAGTGAAATTTATTCCACACATTAGGGACATGACACACAAATAATTAGCATTACCTACCTGTGTGTACATGCACTATGACTGTGGAAATTCAGTACGGAGTAGCGCCAGCACGTGCTGCAATCAATGCTGCTAGATGTCGTGGTATAGAATCGAAAAGCGCCTGAATATGCTGCTGGGGATACTCAGCCAAGTGGTTTGTAGGTGCATCCACACAGCATCAACTGTGGATGCAGGACGACCTGAACGAACAAGTTGCCGACCAACCATATCCCAGACATGTTCAATGGACGACATGTCAGACGAACGAGCAAGCCAGGGAACCAGTGGTTCTTTGAAGAATGCTTGCACATTCCTCGCCACTTGTGGCCGTGCGTTTTCCAGCTGAAATATGGCATGTGGAACGACCTGCAGGACGGGGTAATGCCTCGGGCTGTAAAGTTTCCTTGATGTAGCGGTAGCTGTTAAGATTACCTCCAAGACGTAGAAGGCGATTTGGCGTGTTGTAGGGAATAGCGCCCCAAACCATCACATTTAGCGTTTGTCTACTACGCCGTTCAACAACACGGTATGCACGACTGCGTCCACCACCGCGGCGTATGGAGCCTCACTGTAGGCTAGCCACTCTTTGGCGAGTTCGTTCTTGGCTACCACGGGGCCCCAGCCTTTGTAGCATCTTTCCCGTTCCGTACGGCATGTCTATCCTCTTGCTATTTTTTCCCCTCCCAAGTCTAGGGTGTTAACAGAAATGTTCCGCATTGTCTGTCGCTGACATAAGAAGTCTCACCACTGTTTTCGTTACCTTTTCCTTTGTTTCCGTTCACCTCTCGTTCCTCCACTTCGGCCTTTGAGGTTCCTCTTTTTCTTCTTCCTCCCTGTGCCCTCCTGAAGGCTGGCCCACGCGTCTGACGTGTAACAACTGACTGGGTAACGTGTAATTCCCAGCCCAGGTTTGGCAGGTAGGGTTCGAGCGTAACCGTGGTACAGGCCAGGCCCTGAGCTGCTACCTTCCCAAACTGCCAATTGGTCCCTCTGTCAGATGTTAGAGGTGTGACGTGTGAACAACCACCTAAGGCGGGTGCGCCCCCTTGTGAAGGTAGCCCCTAGTTGGAAGGAGCGCACCGCCCGAGACACTGGAAGTCATGGGGATTTTGTCGCAGTGTGTCAATCATCTTCCCAATCAACGCTTAAGAGACGTAAACGTAATGAGGCTGATTATTCAAAGATCCTTCCCACTGCATCACAGTTCCTCGTGGTCACACGTACTGAAGACAGTGCTTCACCACGGTAAATCCGTTTATTATTAAGAAAGGTGTTGCTGCAGTTGCCGGCCCTGTGAAATCCTACTCTCGTTTACGGAATGGCACTTTGCATTTGGAGACCACTTCTGATTCTCAAGCACAACACCTGCTTGCTGCCTCGCTTCTCCACAGTTACTATGTTAGTGTCAAGGGCCATAGAACTTTGAATTCTTCCTGTGGTGTAATTTACACCAAGCTGCTCGACGGTCTGACCGAGGCCGAAATTCAATCTTACCCCTCTGATCAGGGTGTCATTGCAGTTCATCGTGTAATGAGAAGGTAGGTTCCTCCTTAGTGCCCACCCGCACTCATTTTCTCACCTTTGATAAAGTGGTGCTTCCGTCCAAGATCAAAGCATGCTACGAAATTACCACAGTCCGGCCGTACATTCCGAACCCAGTGCGCTGCTACCAGTGTCATCGTTTCAACCACACTAGAACGAATAAACACCAAACGTGTAACCTGTCGTAGGGATGCGCACGAGGGCATTTGTCTGCCTCCTCCTCCCCGCTTTATCAACTGCAATGGCGGCCATGGCGCCTCCTCTCGGGATTGTCCCGTGTATCTTGATGAGCGGACTGTCAAAGAGATCAAGTAAAGGAAAAAGTGCCTTAACCCGTCTCTTGCAAGTTACTGGCTAGTCGCAAACCCTACGTTCTCTCTTCTGACACCTATAGTTCTGTTCTTGTTACCCCTCGCTGCATCAAGGACATGGGCATGTCCAGTTCGGTTCTGAGGTTTTGAATTCGCCCAGTGTCAAGGTAGCATCGTTATCCCCCCGTCCAGCTGTGCAAAAAGCCATCAAACTCTCCCCTCAAGGAGCGAAGCCACCAGCTACTAAATCGATAGACCGGAAAGGACAGTAGTAGTACTCCCGTAAAAAATTCCTCCAGCCAAACAACACCCGAGTCTTCCTCTAACCGGAAAGGCTCGAAGAAGTCCACCAAAGGCAAAACGTCTTCTCCTTCGCCGACTCGCAGACCCTCTTCGACGGTGCCGCCGCATGATACCTAAGCCCGGCCGGCCTCCGTGTCGCCGGTGCGCACCAACAACCGTGTTTCAGCGTTGGACTCCACAGACCGACCGCACAAGCAAGCCGATAATTCTGTGGACCCCATGGAGTAGGATCCTCCTCCTTCTGTGCCCTTTAGTAGCGACTCTTCGCAGGCTGTCACTCGGCAGCCACCGAGTTGACACCCCTACATCTCTTCATCATCATGACTCGTTCGCGGGCTTAAATCCCACAAAGAGGATTTATGGCTGCTTTTAGCATTGCAGCGTCCCCTTGTAATCTGCCTTCAGTTAACGAAATTGCGCCCTCATGGCCGCTTTGAGCTTTCACATTTCTTGCTGATTCGTTTTGAGCTTCCCCTGAGATCGGCATTCCATCTCATGGGGGCGTGATGCTGCTCATGCGGAATGACATTCATGCTCAGTACATCTTCCTGACAACCCATCTTCAAGTTGTTGCAGTTCGCCTTTTCCTTCACCACCTCACTTTTTCCCTCTGTACTACACTCCTGGAAATGGAAAAAAGAACACATTGACACCGGTGTGTCAGACCCACCATACTTGCTCCGGACACTGCGAGAGGGCTGTACAAGCAATGATCACACGCACGGCACAGCGGACACACCAGGAACCGCGGTGTTCGCCGTCGAATGGCGCTAGCTGCGCAGCATTTGTGCACCGCCGCCGTCAGTGTCAGCCAGTTTGCCGTGGCATACGGAGCTCCATCGCAGTCTTTAACACTGGTAGCATGCCGCGACAGCGTGGACGTGAACCGTATGTGCAGTTGACGGACTTTGAGCGAGGGCGTATAGTGGGCATGCGGGAGGCCGGGTGGACGTACCGCCGAATTGCTCAACACGTGGGGCGTGAGGTCTCCACAGTACATCGATGTTGTCGCCAGTGGTCGGCGGAAGGTGCATGTGCCCGTCGACCTGGGACCGGACCGCAGCGACGCACGGATGCACGCAAAGACCGTAGGATCCTACGCAGTGCCGTAGGGGACCGCACCGCCACTTCCCAGCAAATTAGGGACACAGTTGCTCCTGGGGTATCGGCGAGGACCATTCGCAACCGTCTCCATGAAGCTGAGCTACGGTCCCGCACACCGTTAGGCCGTCTTCCGCTCACGCCCCAACATCGTGCAGCCCGCCTCCAGTGGTGTCGCGACAGGCGTGAATGGAGGGACGAATGGAGACGTGTCGTCTTCAGCAATGAGAGTCGCTTTTGCCTTGGTGCCAGTGATGGTCGTATGCGTGTTTGGCGCCGTGCAGGTGAGCGCCACAATCAGGACTGCATACGACCGAGGCACACAGGGCCAACACCCGGCATCATGGTGTGGGGAGCGATCTCCTACACTGGCCGTACACCACTGGTGATCGTCGAGGGGACACTGAATAGTGCACGGTACATCCAAACCGTCATCGAACCCATCGTTCTACCATTCCTAGACCGGCAAGGGAACTTGCTGTTCCAACAGGACAATGCACGTCCGCATGTATCCCGTGCCACCCAACGTGCTCTAGAAGGTGTAAGTCAACTACCCTGGCCAGCAAGATCTCCGGATCTGTCCCCCATTGAGCATGTTTGGGACTGGATGAAGCGTCGTCTCACGCGGTCTGCACGTCCAGCACGAACGCTGGTCCAACTGAGGCACCAGGTGGAAATGGCATGGCAAGCCGTTCCACAGGACTACATCCAGCATCTCTACGATCGTCTCCATGGGAGAATAGCAGCCTGCATTGCTGCGAAAGGTGGATATACACTGTACTAGTGCCGACATTGTGCATGCTCTGTTGCCTGTGACTATATGCCTGTGGTTCTGTCAGTGTGATCATGTGATGTATCTGACCCCAGGAATGTGTCAATAAAGTTTCCCCTTCCTGGGACAATGAATTCATGGTGTTCTTATTTCAATTTCCAGGAGTGTATATATGTCCCTCCATCATTCGCTGTCACCAGGGCAGATTTCCTTCACCTTATTGGGCAGCTACCTCCCTATTTTTTTTTTCGACGCCGCTCCGCCGTTGACCACCTTGTGACCTTGTCGACGTTCATCATGAACAACTTCTTGCGAAAGCGCCAAACGGTAGCTGTGTTCTTCGAGTTGGAGAAGGCTTACTATACCTGTTGGAGAGGAGGTATCCTCCGCACGTGGTCGCCTGCCCCTTTTTATTGATTCATTTTTAACAGATCGAATGTTTAGGGTACGTGTGGGTCCCGCATTGTCCGACGTCTTCCTCCAGGAGAACGGAGTGCCTCAGGGCTCCGTTTTGAGCGTAGCCCTTTTTGCCATAGCGATCAATCCCATTATGGATTGCATTCCACCTAACGTCTCCGGCTCTCTTTTCGTCGATGACTTCGCGATCTACTGCAGTGCCCAGAGAACATGCCTCCTGGAGCGCTGCCTTCAGCGTTGTCTTGACAGCCTATACTCATGGAGTGTGGCTAATGGCTTCCGGTTCTCTGAAGAGAAGATGCTTTGCATCAACTTTTGGCGATATAAAGCATTCCTTCCACCATCTTTACATCTCGGTCCCGTTGTTCCCCCATTCGTGGAGTCAACGAAGTTTTTAGGGCTCACATTGGACAGGAAACTTCGTTGGTCTCCGCATGTCTCTTATTTGGCTGCCCGTTGTACACGTTCTCTTAATGTCCTCCGTGTTCTTAGTGGTTCATCTTGTGGAGCGGATCGCATTGTCCTGCTTCTCTTATATCGGTCCACAGTCCAAAGCTGGATTATGGGAGCCTCGTCTACTCGTCTGCTTGGCCATCCCTCTTACGCTGTCTCAACTCCATCCATCATCGGGAGTTACGTCTTGCAACCGGAGCATTCTATACCAGTCCCGTCGAGAGTCTTTATGCTGAAGCTGCCGAATTACCATTGATCTACCGGCGCGACGTACTGCTTTGTCGGTATGTCTGCCGGCTGTTGTCAATGGCGCTCCATATCCGGTGCATCCCTTGGTGCAACAGATCCAGCAATCCCTCCATTGTTTTGCTGATTATGGCTCTCCTGTTAGCTTTATGTGGGTTCCAGGCCATGTAGGAGTGCCTGGGAATAAGGCTGCTGATGCTGCGGTCAAGGCTGCAGTCCTCCTGCATCGGCCAGCCTCCCTTTGTCCCCCATCGTCTGACATTAGTGGGGTTGTTTGTAAGAGGTTTCTGTCATTATGGTGGGATACTTGGTCGTCACTTCATGAAAATAAGCTCCGGGCCATAAAACCGTTCCCAACAGCTTGGACAACCTCCTCCCGACCATCTCGGCGAGAGGAGGTCATTTTGGCCAGGTTGCGGATTGGGCATTGCCGGTTTAGCCACCGGTGACCCCGCCCCGCAGTGCCCTTGTGGTAATGCATTGACAGTGCGCCATGTTTTATTGTCGTGTCCCCGTTTTAATCAATCTCGTGTTGTCCTATCTCTGTCCTCTACCCCACAGGAAATTTTAGCTAATGACGCTCGAGCAGTTGCTCGTGTTCTTCTTTTTATTACTTTCACAGACTTATCCAAAGACATCTAACTCTTTTATTTATTTTATCTGCGTCTTTGTAAGAACTTTCTTGTCTCCCCCCCCCCCCCCCCTTGAGTTTTACCGGATTATATGTGCACTTACATTTGTGACTGGGCGCGAATGACTTCAGTAGTTGAGCGCTCTAAAACCCCACAAAAGAACCTCCCTATTTTTGCTACTCGGTGGCTTTAATGCGCATCATCCTTTTTGAGGTTCTCGCTCCGTGTCACATTATGACGTCCAGTACCCTGGCGGCGCTGTTTACGCCCCTCTTCAGAGACACTGGTTACATATCCGCCTAATCCCCTGCAGCAGAGTGCCCTGTACAAGCCGTAGTGTCACGGAACGACACACCCGCCTCCCGGAGGCTCATCATTCTGTCACGTCCGAACGCACTCACATGCCGATATTCCACCGTGTGATGTCGACGAAGCATAGTCGCTCTTGATTACTCGCTTCCACTTCGTATGACGGCTCCGCAACGACTGAGCGTTGCGTAACACTGACCTGCTCGGTCATACAAAAGAGGGCGCTGTTGGGTCTGCGTGCAGGCCACCTTTCTGCCACTTAAATCCCTTATTAGGTTCCGCAGTTCTACATGTGTTGCAGACCACTGCTTCTGACAAGGCAAATTCCTCATGCCCCCCCCCCCCCCCCCCTCTGATTTAGTGGTACCCTATTGGGAAGCCCGTCAACAACTGAACACATATCAAGCTTGAAAACAGGAAGAAGGTGTGCTGAACTGCGAAAAAAAGAGCAAAATACAAACACTGAACGCTCGAAACATAAGTGCAATAAGGAGCAATCTGAGAGGGCAACTGCGTCATTGGTAAGTGGTCGTGGTATTGACCTGCCAAACGAACTACCAGTGTTCAAACCTTCCTCGCGCCCTTTATTTATAATCCGGGTGATCAAAAAGTCAGGATAAATTTGAAAACTGAATAAATCAGGGAGTAGTGTAGATAGAGAGGTGCAAATTGACACACATGCTTGGAATGACATGGGGTTTTATTAGAACCAAAAAAATACAAAAAATGTCCGGCAGATGGCGCTTCATCTGATCAGAATAGCAATAATTCGCATAACAAAGTAAGACAAAGCAAAGGTGATGTTCTTTACAGGAAATGCTCAATATGTCCACCATCATTCCTCAACAATAGCTGTAGTCGAGGAATAACGTTGTGAACATCACTGTAAAGCATGTCTGGAGTCATGGTGAGGCATTGGCGTCGGATGTTATCTTTCAGCATCCATAGAGATGTCGGTCGATCACGATACACTTGCGACTTCAGGTAACCCCAAAGCCAATAATCGCACGGACTGAGGTCTGGGGACCTGGGAGGCCAAGCATGACGAAAGTGACGGCTGAGCACACGATCATCACCAAACGACGCGCGCAAGAGATGTTTTACGCGTCTAACAGTATGGTTTTTTTTGTTCTAATAAAACCCCATGTCATTCCAAGCATGTGTGTCAATTTTTACCCCTCTATCTACATTATTCCGTGGTTTATTAAGGTTTCAATTGTATACTGCCTTTTTGATCATCCAGTATATATGTATATGTATTGAAATGTTTCTTTTTCTGTAATCTTGGCGGTTGTCATACTATACATAGGTTATAGAATGTCAGTCGTTTGGTAAGAAGATACCGTCGCAAGTAAAAGTGATGAATAGTGAGAGCAGGCGAGGTACCACATAGACCTCACAGAAATGAAACCAACAAATAAATGGGTGTGAACAAGGTCACAACAAAGGGATTCAAGAGTCAAAACATATGCCTTGAGAGAACTCAGAGAATCTGTCTGATGGTGAAACTGTTGGTTTTTAATATTTTTTTTTTTTGCAGCTTATGTGGCAAGCTATTACATTTTCATCATATCCGTGGTAATAATCACATTCATGCGAACATCTGTATCGGGCAAGGAGGCACGTATCACTCTCATCACTCACTAGTCTTACAAATAAGATGCGTCGATAAGAGATTCCTGTCACATAACACACTTACTGTCACAAATTCCTTGTGTGGCACACCAGGGGTGTTTTACGGTGGAGGATTCGTTTGACTAGTCGCCTTGTTACCTTGTCACCGAAGGTTTGAGATTCACATTCCAAAGCCACTTCCTTTCGGCTGCTACTAGAGTAGTTCTGCAGAATCAACTATTATTGTAAGTCCCTACTTACACTTCGCTGTTGCAAACGGACGTTAGACGACGACACACACACACACACACACACACACACACACACACACACACACACACACACACACACAATAAAGCGAACAGCGAAGAAGGGGGGAAAAAATTGGCGCGAGAAAAGTTTGAACACGGCTCGCATGCTTGGCAGGCCAACATTGTGATTACTTTTTTTTTTACTCCTGTAATGTTCGATTCGTTTAGTCTGGGTGGACGACACATATTATCCGTTCAAGTTGATCGTTGATTCCTTTACTCAGTGTTTTTTTTTTTTTAAATTACAGAGGACAATCGGCTCTCTGAGCGAACACGCTGAGCTATCGTGCCGGCTGACCACAACGTCATTTCTGTTACCGGCTGCTCTATATTGGGCTTCTTGTAGTTGAACCGTTTATTGTTTCTATTTTTCTTCTTTTTTCTGAGACCAGTACACATTCTTCCTGTTTAACTCTTGATTTTTGTTCAATTTTTGACGGACTGTCCACTGGCCCCTCATACAACTAAATCTGAGGAAGAGTTTCCCTTGTGAATGTATCACTTTTTACAAATAATACTGTAGCTCGTGCTTTTAGCTCGCACTAAAGGCGCACATAAAGTGCTAGCGGAATGTGCCATCGCGGGCAGTCGCGAAAGGCATGCTGCTTACGTCATTAAATTTGCGATGGGAAGGAGAAAGGAGTGACAGTGCCAACGGAGAAGGCAACTGAATCGTACGAGAGAATATGGTAATGTCGAACAGTCTAAGTGACAAATCTCACATTTGTTTGGAGAATCAGAAAACAGTGTATCTCTCTTTGTACCAATTTTTTTTATATGTACGAAAGAATTGAGAAGGTATTCTGGTACCAGTAATGTATTAAGAACGTTCTGAGTGCCATACCAGGGAACAGTTCAAATAACCAAGTTTCTGATCCAAGTACTATTGATACATAGACACTAAGTTTAATTTATGATTATACAAGTACTTAAGTACAGCAGTAATATTGTATCGAACAGCGACGTAGTAAATAAAAACAAGCTATCATTTGTATTACATTTCTTTAGAATAGAACAACAAAATTAAATTCATGAAAAAAAGGCCTTGGTGTTGACTACTGTTTCTTATACGGTTCCATTCTGGGGGGCAGATGTTAGTGCAAAACTCCCTTTGTTCTTGCAGAGTGAATGACTTGTTCAAGAGATCTTTCAGATGATGTAAGACATGGCATACATGTACCATGATCTTTATTTTCAAAGTACCTTAGCATTTTCCACACTCCTGTTTCAGAATAACCATTTTAGCAGCTACACTCCTGGAAATTGAAATAAGAACACCGTGAATTCATTGTCCCAGGAAGGGGAAACTTTATTGACACATTCCTGGGGTCAGATACATCACATGACCACACTGACAGAACCACAGGCACATAGACACAGGCAACAGAGCATGCACAATGTCGGCACTAGTACAGTGTATATCCACCTTTCGCAGCAATGCAGGCTGCTATTCTCCCATGGAGACGATCGTAGAGATGCTGGATGTAGTCCTGTGGAACGGCTTGCCATGCCATTTCCACCTGGCGCCTCAGTTGGACCAGCGTTCGTGCTGGACGTGCAGACCGCGTGAGACGACGCTTCATCTAGTCCCAAACATGCTCAATGGGGGACAGATCCGGAGATCTTGCTGGCCATGGTAGTTGACTTACACCTTCTAGAGCACGTTGGGTGGCACGGGATACATGCGGACGTGCATTGTCCTGTTGGAACAGCAAGTTCCCTTGCCGGTCTAGGAATGGTAGAACGATGGGTTCGATGACGGTTTGGATGTACCGTGCACTATTCAGTGTCTCCTCGACAATCACCAGTGGTGTACGGCCAGTGTACGAGATCGCTCCCCACACCATGATGCCGGGTGTTGGCCCTGTGTGCCTCGGTCGTACGCAGTCCTGATTGTGGCGCTCACCTGCACGGCGCCAAACACGCATACGACCATCATTGGCACCAAGGCAGAAGCGACTCTCATCGCTGAAGACGACACGTCTCCATTCGTCCCTCCATTCACGCCTGTCGCGACACCACTGGAGGTGGGCTGCACGATGTTGGGGCGTGAGCGGACGACGGCCTAACGTTGTGCGGGACCGTAGCCCAGCTTCATGGAGACGGTTGCGAATGGTCCTCGCCGATACCCCAGGAGCAACAGTGTCCCTAATTTGCTGGGAAGTGGCGGTGCGGTCCCCTACGGCACTGCGTAGGATCCTACGGTCTTGGCGTGCATCCGTGCGTCGCTGCGGTCCGGTCCCAGGTCGACGGGCACGTGCACCTTCCGCCGACCACTGGCGACAACATCGATGTACTGTGGAGACCTCACGCCCCACGTGTTGAGCAATTCGGCGGTACGTCCACCCGGCCTCCCGCATGCCCACTATACGCCCTTGCTCAAAGTCCGTCAACTGCACGTACGGTTCACGTCCACGCTGTCGCGGCATGCTACCAGTGTTAAAGACTGCGATGTAGCTCCGTATGCCACGGCAAACTGGCTGACACTGACGGCGGCGGTGCACAAATGCTGCGCAGCTAGCGCCATTCGACGGCGAACACCGCGGTTCCTGGTGTGTCCGCTGTGCCGTGCGTGTGATCATTGCTTGTACAGCCCTCTCGCAGTGTCCGGAGCAAGTATGGTGGGTCTGACACACCGGTGTCAATGTGTTCTTTTTTCCATTTCCAGGAGTGTATTTGAGATGGGTTAGTATGAGACTTTGATAATGCTGCATTTTGATATGTTATACACCTTCTTTGACAACAATGTTTGAACAGCAGCCTAAAACTGTTGGATTTTTTCTACTTTCATAGAGCATGGAGCCCTTCTCTTATCTGGTTACTCCTGTGATCAATTAATTTCTGTCCTGCCAAAGGTCTCCACCCCTGCTCTTTCAATAGCAGTAAAGTTTCCCACAGTGTTATGAAATTTAAGTGCTGTTCCTTCCCTGGTTTTGTTCAGGAGCGTTCTAATTACGTCGAATGCCTTTGCGTTTTCCTTTCAGGATCATTACCATAAGCACAACAGCTAACAGAGCACAGATAACTGGATATATGGACTTTGTCGAATACGTTATCTCTCCAGTAAGATTTTTAGCTCTGAAATCGTCTTTTCTAGAAAAGATAACTATAATTTTTTGTGGGCATGATTTAGTTACACTGTTTTGTCTTTATATATGATGACCATGCAGCTCGTTGTAGGTACGTCTTTCATATCCGCCAGCATAATCTGGTTATCTGCAAAAAAGGGAGTTAAACAGTGAACACACCGGTGGTACGAATCTTCCCTATGACATTTTATTAAAAATACTGCGATTCAGTCTTTATGTGTTAATGTGCATTTCTATTCGATAATAAATATAGAATTCAAATGACTGTAAAAAGAAAGAAGTAACAAGTAAAATTCGAACCTGAGGCTTCGTGTTTAAAAGGCTTGTACGATACGCGTTCCATAACCAGCTGATCTTCTATACATAATGCTTTAAATGTACTGTACTTAAAGGTGCTCGGAAGTCTTCATACCTTCAAAGACGATGTTTTTGTTATTTTGACAATTATCGTACTGCTTCAGTAAACTGACAACTGAAGACTAGCATACACGGTCTTTGAATAGGAATACAGCAAGTGGCCAGAGACAGCTATTGGTGTCTGGCAACTGTAGATGTGTGTCTGTACCTCACCACACCAGAGCACGGCAGAACTACTGTGTCTGCCTGCAATGGGCTACGTGAGGCAGTGGCGAGCTGATTCAGCTTGTAGCTTTTTGATACTATCTGAATACCTGGCTTTGCCCAGGTATTTATTTCCACTTCCGCAACCCTCACCATAACCTGTCCCTTTTTCACAAGTCCCTTCACCACATACACTCTCTCCCTCTATCCTTAAACCGTCGTTTTTCGTGTATCGACTGCCCCTTTCCATCTTCCACATGCTTCCTGTATCTCCCTTTCTTCCCCATTCTCCTACCCACCACCACCACCATCTCCTCCTCCCCCCTCCACATTTCCTCCTCTCTGTCCATCTCTTCCTGCTCCCTGTCACTATACATCTCCTCCTCTGCCTCCCTCCCCCCTCTCTTTTTTTTCTCAGATGTGCTCATCCGTATGTATACCCTAGTGAACACATTCTGAGACTACCAACCCAACATGCCAGTCCTGCAGGGTAGCCTAGATGTCAGGTGTTCGTGACACTTTTTCACTCCACTCTAGACCCATAACCCTTTGGTAACTAATTGGTCCCTTAACCCTGCAGTACTTCTTTCCAGATAATAAGCAGTATTTATATCAAATTTGGTTGAAATAGATCCAGTGGTTTAGGAGGAGATCTGGAAAACACACAATATGTATTGGGCAGTAAAATTCTTGCTTAGTGATTGATGACAGTGCAGCCATTGATCGTTCATCATTATGCTGAACAGAGAAAAATCTGTTCAGGGAAGAGAAACCACTCAAATGGTGCATTTGCAAGCATGGTTATAGCCCCTACTTGATTGGGTAACAAGAAATATTTGTGTGTGATGGCTACATCAGTAATGACATCCAATACCTAAAGTAATAATTAATAGTACTTTGTAATGGGTATGCATCTTGACAATACTGAAGATGGACAGTAAAAATTTCGTAGTTCCTGAAGCCCTAAATCTGGGAGAGCAGGAATAAAAATGTAACAAAATGTGAGGATCTGGTGTTCGTGACACTGCGGGAATGTTTGCAGGTTTCCTGGTGATTGGGAAGAAACCTACCCTTAAACGTATTGTTGCAGGTGACGGCAGCTCAGGCGATCATAAATTATTCCAGGACTTACTGCAACTTGACGAACTTATTGCTTGGTCGGTCAGCCAGTGAGGCGCCGAGGGAGCGCCAGAGGTCACCTGAGGGACAGAAGGCACTCTATATTATGAAGCAGCTAGAAACTTCGTAGTGCGGCTGAAGTTTTGCCCTATGTCTATGAGCGCCATACTAGACTTACGGAGACTTTCATAAACACCAAATTTCACGTGACACTAGATGATAAACGTTTCGACTACTATTGCCTCAAATCAAGAAGACGACCTTGATTTGCGTGGTGTTAAAAAACAAATATTCCATATTCTGAAAGGTAGTATGCACCAGCCCTTTAGGTAAATGCGTTTTAGTCCATGTTTACGGACCGTTCGCTCTTGTTTGTTTTGCGTACTGCCACCTCTCAAAATACTGAATACTTCGTTAACATACCGTATAGAGAGGTAGCAAGTTGTGAAGACTAACGCACTTTTTAAGGAACGTAGTAAATACATGTCAGATGAATTTTACCGAAATAGATGCCAGAAGTGATATTGGTTCAAATATGCGTGATACACTCCTGGAAATTGAAATAAGAACACCGTGAATTCATTGTCCCAGGAAGGGGAAACTTTATTGACACATTCCTGGGGTCAGATACATCACATGATCACACTGACAGAACCACAGGCACATAGACACAGGCTACAGAGCATGCACAATGTCGGCACTAGTACAGTGTATATCCACCTTTCGCAGCAATGCAGGCTGCTATTCTCCCATGGAGACGATCGTAGAGATGCTGGATGTAGTCCTGTGGAACGGCTTGCCATGCCATTTCCACCTGGCGCCTCAGTTGGACCAGCGTTCGTGCTGGACGTGCAGACCGCGTGAGACGACGCTTCATCCAGTCCCAAACATGCTCAATGGGGGACAGATCCGGAGATCTTGCTTGCCAGGGTAGTTGACTTACACCTTCTAGAGCACGTTGGGTGGCACGGGATACATGCGGACGTGCATTGTCCTGTTGGAACAGCAAGTTCCCTTGCCGGTCTAGGAATGGTAGAACGATGGGTTCGATGACAGTTTGGATGTACCGTGCACTATTCAGTGTCCCCTCGACGATCACCAGTGGTGTACGGCCAGTGTAGGAGATCGCTCCCCACACCATGATGCCGGGTGTTGGCCGTGTGTGCCTCGGTCGTATGCAGTCCTGATTGTGGCGCTCACTTGCACGGCGCCAAACACGCATACGACCATCATTGGCGACTCTTATCGCTGAAGACGACACGTCTCCATTCGTCCCTCCATTCACGCCTGTCGCGACACCACTGGAGGCGGGCTGCACGATGTTGGGGCGTGAGCGGAAGACGGCCTAACGGTGTGCGGGACCGTAGCCCAGCTTCATGGAGACGGTTGCGATTGGTCCTCGCCGATACCCCAGGAGCAACAGTGTCCCTAATTTGCTGGGAAGTGGCAGTGCGGTCCCCTACGGCACTGCGTAGGATCCTACGGTCTTGGCGTGCATCCGTGCGTCGCTGCGGTCCGGTCCCAGGTCGACGGGCACGTGCACCTTCCGCCGACCACTGGCGACAACATCGATGTACTGTGGAGACCTCACGCCCCACGTGTTGAGCAATTCGGCGGTACGTCCACCCGGCCTCCCGCATGCCCACTATACGCTCTCGCTCAAAGTCCGTCAACTGCACATACGGTTCACGTCCACGCTGTCGCGGCATGCTACCAGTGTTAAAGACTGCGATGGAGCTCCGTATGCCACGGCAAACTGGCTGACACTGACGGCGGCGGTGCACAAATGCTGCGCAGCTAGCGCCATTCGACGGCGAACACCGCGGTTCCTGGTGTGTCCGCTGTGCCGTGCGTGTGATCATTGCTTGTACAGCCCTCTCGCAGTGTCCGGAGCAAGTATGGTGGATCTGACACACCGGTGTCAATGTGTTCTTTTTTCCATTTCCAGGAGTGTAAAAATTGGGAAGTAAATTTCCAGTTTCGAGCAGGGTTATCCATTAATTTCTGTACAATATTTCGGTAACAGCACTTGTCATCTTATTCCTGGAATGAGAGCGATGGTTTCATATACAGGGCTATTACAAATGATTGAAGCGATTTCATAAATTCACTGTGGCTCCATTCATTGACATATGGTCACGACACACTACAGATACGTAGAAAAACTCATAAAGTTTTGTTCGGCTGAAGCCGCACTTCAGGTTTCTGCCGCCAGAGCGCTCGAGAGCGTAGTGAGACAAAATGGCGACAGGAGCCGAGAAAGCGTATGTCGTGCTTGAAATGCACTCACATCAGTCAGTCATAACAGTGCAACGACACTTCAGGACGAAGTTCAACAAAGATCCACCAACTGCCAACTCCATTCGGCGATGGTATGCGCAGTTTAAAGCTTCTGGATGCCTCTGTAAGGGGAAATCAACGGGTCGGCCTGCAGTGAGCGAAGAAACGGTTGAACGCGTGCGGGCAAGTTTCACGCGTAGCCCGCGGAAGTCGACGAATAAAGCAAGCAGGGAGCTAAACGTACCACAGCCGACGGTTTGGAAAATCTTACGGAAAAGGCTAAAGCAGAAGCCTTACCGTTTACAATTGCTACGAGCCTTGAATTTTCGGCGCGGTTGCAACAGCTCATGGAAGAGGATGCGTTCAGTGCGAAACTTGTTTTCAGTGATGAAGCAACATTTTTTTCTTAATGATGAAGTGAACAGACACAATGTGCGAATCTGGGCGGTAGAGAATCCTCACGCATTCGTGCAGCAATTTCGCAATTCACCAAAAGTTAACGTGTTTTGTGCAATCTCACGGTTTACAGCTTAAGACCCCTTTTTCTTCTGCGAAAAAAGTTACAGGACACGTGTATCTGGACATGCTGGAAAATTGGCTCATGCCACAACTGGAGACCGACAGCGCCGACTTCATCTTTCAACAGGATGGTACTCCACCGCACTTCCATCATGTATTCGGCATTTCTTAAACAGGAGATTGGAAAACCGATGGATCGGGCGTGGTGGAGATCATGATCAGCAATTCATGTCATGGCCTCCACGCTCTCCCGACTTAACCCCATGCGATTTCTTTCTGTGGGGTTATGTGAAAGATTTAGTGTTTAAACCTCCTCTACCAAGAAACGTGCCAGAACTGCGAGCTCGCATCAACGATGCTTTCGAACTCATTGATGGGGACATGCTGCGCCGAGTGTGGGAGGAACTTGATTATCGGCTTGATGTCTGCCGAATCACTAAAGGGGCACATATCGAACATTTGTGAATGCCTAAAAGAACTTTCTGAGTTTTTGTATGTGTGTGCAAAGCATTGTGAAAATATCTCAAATAATAAAGTTATTGTAGAGCTGTGAAATCGCTTCAATCATTTGTAATAACCCTGTATTTGCAGTGTAGAATCCTGAAATGTTAAGTGTCATAGGCCACGCCCATTTCATCTCCAGCGCCGGCCACTTACTTTTACTATTATTATTATTATTTACAGGTTGATATGTTGCTATTTTTATGTACATTCGTGACAGTTATTTTTCTTCTGTTGCAGGTGAGTATCTGAGTACTACTTCAGCATAGCAGCATCCAGTTAGTCACGGTAGGGCCTGCACAGTGACCTTTAATGTAGCTGAATCATTCGTAGACACATCACTTCAGACTATTACAGAAGCCAGGCCGCAGTGACGTGGACCTATACGTCTTACGCCTATTCCTCCGCTCGTTAACAGCTGTTAACGAAAATAACTGTTGTACCCTTGCTTGTGGCCAGTAATTAGCTATTTTGTAGTTTCACAGTCTTTGTTGAACGCAGTGCTTTTTTTCTAAAAAAAAAAAAAGTTTGAGGGTACTCCGGCATTGGATATAATGCAGTGAAAATTACTTACAACTGAAGCATGGGATACAACCCATCTGCTTTTAGCCATGACGTCATTTTCCATAATCTTCTGTTTGGCACGAAGTATTATTTGGGTAGCAGCTTAATGAGTGGAACTTTCTTTATGTTTAAATATTTTTTTACGCAAAGATAGCATTTCTTCTTTTCTGGAACCATCTGAAGATGACACAGATACTGTAGCTCAAGGCTGTGCAATGTTCATGCCTTGTTTATTTCTTTCTACGCCTGAACTTCCTACTTCTTTGCAAATTCTGCAGTCTAGTTTTTTGTTTGAAACTATCAACCAGTCATTTTTCTCACAAAATGCTATTTCTTGTTCCAAAGTCCAACATTCTGGACGATCATTTAATTTTGTATCATGCACATGTTCGTTCACTGCATTTTCACATGTAGGTTCAGTGCTCAGGTTTACAGTTTCACTTTCGTCATCCACTGATGTTGAACTTCCTGGCTTTTCACTCGCACACAAATTGACAGTTTTTGGTTTTTTAGATGAAGGAGAACAAGTAAAATAGTTTGTTAGTTTTCTGCTCATCTCTCACCTCCAACTTAACTTAAAAGTTGCAGCGAAAGACAGGACACACTGTAAAACTTGGCACAACAAACAAGACTGGAACAGCAAACGCAAACAAATAAAGAACAACAAAACAAAGATGGCAATGAATCACGAAGGATTATGGTAGCGGGGCCATAGAGACATCTATCGCTAGCTCGGCGTTTGAGCGTACGCATATGCGTTTGGCATTACGATCGCCCACTATTAACGGGCGAGGGCACTACATGTTTGTCGAACTGGCTGCCAGCGATTCGGTTCTCGAGAACGGTTGCCGCAGATTCGAAAGGCTTGAAACAGTCAATGACATCGCTTTTCCCACCAAAAACTGCACTGGTATCGTTCGTATTGCATTTACCAACACGAAAAAAGAAATAAAACATTTGTCCGTGAAATAAATCTTTGGCACTCTTCAAAGTTCTCAACATCGTAAAAAAAAATTACTTTGTCGACAAAAAAGTTCAGGGGTACGCATCCCCCAGCGTTCCCCCAGAAAAACAGCACTGGTTATACAGTGTGATTAAAATTACGTTTACAAGCTGACATGGCACATTGGCCATACAAGGATCAGTAATCGATGATGATGGATGATGATGGATGATGATGGATGATGATGGATGATGATGGATGATGATGGATGATGATGGATGATGATGGATGATGATGGATGATGATGGATGATGATGGATGATGATGGATGATGATGGATGATGATGGATGATGATGGATGATGATGGATGATGATGGATGATGATGGATGATGATGGATGATGATTAGTGGTTTAGGGCGCACGACAGCAAGGTTATCAGCGCCCGTTCCCAAGATAAATTTGGACGAGTGCAGCCAAGATCTGTTAAACAAGGATCAATTCAGAGCCGATCTTTGCGGGAATTGTGAATGCTCAAATTTCAAGATTGGACACAGCACATCAAAAAAGGTAGATAAAACTAAAAATAAAATAGTAGTACAAAACAGGTAAAAATAATTAACTGTGGCTGAATTCAACGACGGTGCGCTACGGTCACCGAGAAGGGGTTTGTGTACGAACACGGCCGGAGCGCACGGACGAAGACCATTGCCATTCACGCCGTGGAAGCGTTCGGAATATGTCTAGCTACACGTATTGCGAAATGGTGAAATTGATTTTGATTTGTGGCACGGCCAATTACAATGGACAAGAAGCCGTGCGATTGTATCGTGCAAAATATTCCGATAGAATGGTGCCGTGCCGCACATTATTCGCCACCCTGCATCGCCGATTGTGCGAAACCGGCTCGTTTCTAGTGAACAAACCGGGTGCCGGTCGCCAACGAACGACACGGACAGTTGGAGCGAAAGAAAGAGTTCTCGAAAGGGTGAAGCGTGCGCCGTCAACAAGAACGCGAGGTGTATCCCGCGCCACTGAACCCTGATATCCGGACTGCAACAAGCGCATCGGATTTGCGCGTTGGGTTCTGCAGGAATTCTTTGCCGACCGAAGATTCACAGCGAGTGTCCTCTACACTGATGAGGCTGCGTTCTGCGAGGGTGCGATGAATGTTCACAACCTGCGTACGTAGGCTGATGCTACACGTACGAATGCCTCACAACGAAAATTTCTCCTGAAGGTGTGCGATACTGTTTAATTGGGCCGTACTTTCTCCCGAAGGAAATGCAGTCCGAAAACAAAGGAAGTAGGTTACAGTACACTTGTTCGCCCACTGTTTGAATACTGCTCACCGGTGTGGTTGATTGAAGAGAAAGAGAAGCAGCGCGCTTCGTTACAGGATCATTTAGTAATCGCGAAAGCGTTACGGAGATGATGGACTCCAGTGGAAGACTCTGCAAGAGAGACGCTCAGAAGCTCGGTACGGGCTTTTGTTGAAGTTTCGAGAACATACATTCACCGAGGAATCGAGCAGTATATTGCTCCCTCCTACGTATATCTCGCGAAGAGGCCATGAGGATAAAATTAGAGAGATTAGAGCTCACACAGAGGGATACCGACAATCTTTCTTTCCACGAACAATACGAGACTGGAATAGAAGGGAGAACAGACAGAGGTACTCAAGGTACCCTCCGCCACACACCGTCAGGTGGCCTGCGGAGTATAGATGTAGATGAGTGCACGTATTTCGTATCCCTGCGAGAGATTCTGCGGGACATGCTGAATGATGTTCCCATGTCTATTCTTGGACGCTTTCGATGCCACGACGACGTAGCTCCCCTCGCATTTCGGCACACAAATGAGGGCACATATGCAGGCAACCCCTCCCGGCCGCTGGATAGGTCGCAGTGAGGTGGTCGCATGGCCACCATGATCGCCAGATCTGTCCCAATCGATTTTTTCCTATGGTGGTATCTGAAGGGCCTTGTGAGCGAAACACCGATTACATCGCCGGTGGAGTAGTGAACTGGAATGTTGCGGCAGCAGTTCAAGATACACCAGGTGTCTTTAAGCGGGTAGCCGTTCAATGCGGCGTCGTTCTCAGTCGTGCCTAGATGCATCGGGACAAAACTTTTGAGAATCTCCTATAGTGAGCGTTCATTTGTAGCAAATTACTAAATTTAGAAGGCCCGGATAGTCTTCGCGTCCCCCAGTTCCTATGTGATTCTGATATTTGTTGTATGCCATATGTGCCACGTCAGTTAATAAACTTTTTTTTTTAATCTCTGTATATTTCAGTGATATCTAGACAAGGACCACGTGGCAAGTTCAGTTGCTTCTTACTTTCTTCCAGTACTACTCCATCTCATAGACGTTCTTTCATTTTTTATTTTCTTTCTTGCTTCAGACTGAACCCCCCCCCCCCACACACACACACACACACACACACACACACACACACACACACACACGGTTGAAATGGCTCTGAGCACTATGGGACTTAACATCTATGGTCATCAGTCCCCTAGAACTTAGAACTACTTAAACCAAACTAACCTAAGGCCATCACACACACACACACACACACACACACACACACACACACACACACACACACACACACACACACGTGTGTGTGTGTGTGTGTGTGTGTGTGTGTGTGTGTGTGTGTGTGTGCGTGCGTGCGTGCGTGCGTGGGGGGTTCAGTCTGAAGCAAGAAAGAAAATAAAAAATGAAAGAACGTCTATGAAATGGAGTAGTACTGGAAGAAAGTAAGAAGCGCAGCAGCAGGATGACTCAACCGTACTGCTGCTGCTTGTAAGTAATCATGGCAGAGCGCCGTAATAAAGGAATTTGAAAAACACGAAACATCTCCAGCTATCTTCAAAACCATTTCTCACGTGTTCTCATGACGCTTCTGCGTTGGAATTCTTCTATTTTTACCATTTTCCTTATGAAAGCATTTCTGTGCTGCTACTCGCTTTATTCGTGTTCTGTATTTCTAAATACTTTCTTTGTTTCCGAACGTATATTCATTCTTTTCCATTGTGTTTATCTTAACAAGCTGTTTTTTAGCCTATTATCGCTCATTCTTCGTAAATGTACGTGAAATCATTTTTTATGTAGTGTTTATTTTTTGTACGTTTTAAAATATTTTGTAATTACTGTTTAATTTCCAGGGTTACGTGCTTCTTATTGGACCTAAAATTGTCCCGCTTCCTTCTTTGCACTATGTTTGCTTTGTGTAAATAATAATTCGGTGTTCGGGATTCGCTTGTGTGGATGCCCTTTGCGTACATCGCTTTGTTGTAATATATTTTATATTTATCGATGAGTTCTTATTGTTTCAAATATTAATTATTACTCTATTCGTTTTCCGCACAGCTTCATTGATAGAATTTTTTAGCGTATTTTGCCCTGCTGACTCTCCTGGGTCTTCTTTTCTCTGGCCCGTATCCCGTATCTTCACGGGGTCGGCGTATTACTTTTCGGATTTGGCAGTCTCATTGGGAGAGGGTGGCCGGATGTTTTTTGTGTCGCCGCCCCTTCCGCCTTCGCCCCCACCCCGCCTCAAAGGCACACGCACAGTAATTTTGTACTCTGTTTGCTTGTAATGTTATCCACATGAAAGTGTGAGACAATTTTTCTAAAATTGTGTAACTGAGGCGGGACGTGTGTACCAACACGCCATCTCAGTATTAATCGGTCGGGAGCATTCGTTCCTGGGTCGGCACACTTTCCCAAGTCTAGAAATCGGCGTCCTAACGCGCGCAGGTATTAGAACGGCTCATTGCCTCTCATAGATACTTCAACTGTCCAAACTTTTCTATTTTACCGATATCGGGTGCTCACATTTTTGGAATATTATTTATGTTAGAAAAAAATTTTCCTCTGTGGAGGTTCTTAAACTACGTCAATTGGCTATCTGTTTCAAAAGACTTACTTCCCCGCTCGGGAGATTTTCAGACAGTTCAGGAAAATCAACCGCTGATGACAGACGGCTTTCTTCAATACATTGTATTGACCATTGTTACTATTATTTTCGCCGCCACCACCACCACCACCACCACCACCACCACTACCACTCGAAAAACATCAAAAATATAACTCACAGTATATCTAAAGTGCATTTGAATAGCTTGCATATTTTACTGTTTTTATCTAGCGTTTATGCTGCCTAGTACGGAGTCTGTTCTTTCAGGATTTGCCGTTTTATAATTAATATTATTAATTCACTTTGTGACTTACGTGATACCACAGTCAAGGTAACCCAGTGGAAGGAAGTCGTGTGCGCCTCCTGTCTGTGCATCGTGTTAACATTCTGTGAGCCCAGAATTTGCCTAAACATGCTTGGGGAAACCGACGAAAACCGAAACTCAGGCTGCCGTTGTACCAGTACACTATAGTGAATCCCCCGCGCTGTTTCCATCTGGTTGTAGCTCACCTCCCTGTCTCGGAAGCTAGCGCAAGCGCTGTACGCTTTACATGCAGGTATTTGAGTATCTTATATAAACCACAATATACTACTGATGATGTGCTGACGCTTGTCCAGGTACCTGATAAGTTACAGTAAAGTAAAAATACTGTTCTTATCTTTAAGGCGGAAGTTGATAAAGATTTTGCGAAAGCGCAGGAATGATGACGAAGCTTGTATTGGAAGAAACATCTCCTTTTTGAACGTGAGCGTCTGAAGTGTACCTCTATTCGAAAAAGTAGTATTCTCGAGCTGTCCAAATATCTGTGGTTTTTGGCGAATTATCCAGCGGCATTCTCGCGAATGTTTCCAACATGTGGTGCCGTGTACTAGCAACTAAGTAACAAATACTTGTTGAGATGCAGCTGACGATGAATTGCAGTTGTTCTAAGGTGCTATAAACAGAGTAATACGCATTACTTGGTGCGGTTAGCAACTGGTGGGACACCGTTCTGGCACGTGATACTCGTTACCGTTGTGTAGTTTTTGCTGGGAATGTGTTAGTGTCATACTGCTTGCATGCTGCGACGTCAGCAGTAACGAGAACAGCGCGCCGTTTAGCGATTATAGATCGTGTCGGTGTCGCCATCGCAGTGATTGCTTCAGTTTCCTCTTTGCTGTCGGAGGTCATTTCCGCTCCATAATCGAAACGACATCGCACTGAAACGTGGCGGCCAAACTTTTCTGTTGCCAGCGGACGAAATATTAAAAACTAGCCGCTGTGTGTTGCGGAATGTTGAAGTTCCTTACAGTTCCACCGGCGAGGTTTTAAGGGTTCGGGACCGAGCGGATAAAACGTTATCCGCAACCGCAAGTCAGCGATCGGGATTTGCAAGTCTTCGATTCACATCCGTCGATATTACCTCCAGAACACCGTTCTCCGTCTTTATAGCCCGAGGGACGATGTACCTTTCAGCTGCGCTACGGGGCACATGGGGACTGAGACGCGACTGCCAGGGAAGCATCTACCAAAAATACCGTGGCTAAATGTGCCGCCCCCTCCCCTACGCGCTTAATCCTTGCTGTTTATCTGGAGGATCATGCTTCGGTCGGAACAAGAATGGCTGGATGTGACAGGCAATAACCTGCTGTGGCTAAAATCAACTAATCGTCTCCATCTGGCCACTGAGGCGAAGTGTAGTCCTCACTCGACTACAGACAGGGTGACCCTCCAGTCTGTAATGCCTGTGGCATGCAGATTCCAGTACGCCGCTTTTTAATTGAAAGTGTTTTCCATTCGGGCATGACGCCAGAAACTAGGAAAAAATAGTTTCTTCAGACTAAAGTTATACTGAATGATGACATAGCTTCATACCAATGTTAAAAATGAAATTTTATTCTAATAGGACGTAATTTTCACTTTCCCTAGCACTCAGAAACTATAGATGTAAGACGTTACCATCTCCGTTGTGATGTGTAGTCCTACTGTGTGTCTAATATTTTCGAAAAACTGATAAAGTTTTGCTAAGTACCCCTGGATAGCTGATGCCAGTAGGAACCAAAATTGCTAATGTTGTGTAGCTCGACAACGTACCATTTTTAAACTACGGAAACATGGTACCACGCGCTGCGATTGGCTCTGACGTGAGATGGAGACAGCCGGCCGCTGTGACCGAGCGGTTCTAGGCGCTTCAGCCCGGAACCGCGTGCCTGCTACAGTCGCAGGTTCGAATCCTGCATCGAGGATGGATGTGTGTGATGTCCTTAGGTTAGGTTTACGTAATTTTAACTCTAGCTGACTGATGATCTCAGATGTTAAGTCCCATAGTGCTTAGAGCCATTTGAACCATTTTTTAAGGTGGAGACAAACGGCAAGACCTATTCGATACGCGTGCGTATGACGTAGAGGCAATGACGTGGTGAGGGACGTTTGTATGTGTGAACCGACGGCCATAGCGCTGCCCATCAACCGACGAGTGGCAACAGGGCAATCCCACGGGAAATCGGAGCGCGTGGCGCCAAATTTCCGTAGTTTAAAAATGGTGCGTTGTCGACCTACACAACATTAGTAATATTGGTTCCTACTAGCATCAGCTATCCAAGGTTAAAATTCCGTGACTCAATTTTTCTCCACGTTGTATATACACGGTGTCTGTCTTAAGAGCTGTCACGCGCATTTTCTCCGCTTTTTCGACTGATATTTTCAATTTCGTTTTTGTAATGTCTAGCTGAAGTGAGCCCAAATAACTAATGCTCATAACGTCTTTCATATGACACTCAGTGTCGACGAAAAGCGTCGGTTTGTTTCTTTTCTTTTTAAAATCGGAATTTTACGTGCTTCTTCAATAGAGCAGTCCCAGATTAGTCTAATGCGATATTCTTTTTATCGATATGTATTAACAGGTACAATAAAACACAAATATTAAATACTGAGCGAGGTAGCGCAGTTGTTAGCACACTGGACTCGCATTCGGGAGGACGACGGTTCAGTCCCGCGTCCGGCCATTCTGATTTAGGTTTTCCGTGATTTCCTTAAATCGCTCCAGGCAAATACCGGGATGGTTCCTTTGAAAGTGCATGGACGACTTCCTTCCCGTCTGATGAGACCAATGACTTTGCTGTTTGGTCTCCTCCACCAAACAATCCAATCCAACAAATATTAAACGGGAATCCAGCATCGACGGCACTGCTCGGGCCCGCGCCGACTTACGCCACGCAGCAACACTGCTATAGGGGTACTTGTTTTTCTTTTCTTTTTCTCTCTCTCGCGGTTGATATATACAGATAACACGAGTATGACATTAGACTAATTTGGGATTGTTGTTTTGAGGTGGCCACGTAAAATTCCGCTTTAAATACAGTTTGTTCGTAAAGGGAAACAAACCGACGCTTTTCGTCAACACCAAATACAAATGCAGCACTTTGGCCATCCTGCTACCCTGTGATGTAGATTCAACACCGAAATAACGTCCATCGAACATATCACAAGTGTAAGTGAAACAATCTACCTAATTATGAGCACTCCCAAGTCGTGACACAGTTATCCGGTTGGTGCGGTTTAGTCGATGGGCGGCATTTTCAGAGGAATTTGCTCTTCGTGGTTGCGACAGTATGTTTGCATGTCAGATGTGCTTAGCAGCACGTGGCCTTGGCTGCACAGTCTCGACACAAGGCAGGAGGAAACCTACTGCTGAAGTTCAAAAGCACTTGTATAGGAATTTTAGGCTGTTATATTATTCTTGGCATTAAGTGCATTAATTTGCAGTTCAACAGAGTGGTTTTCTTTATTAGCTTGAACAATTTACACTTCCCTATAGCACAAGCAATAGACTAGCAGAAGTCGTTCTCACTCGCCTTCAAAGGCCTCTGAATAACCACATTCTTCCAGTAATACTGTCCGCTGCTATTCGCATCGTAAGCATGAGTGCACACAAATACGCTCGTCGGTATAACGTTGTTACGTTCCACTTCAGCAGACCCTGCAACTGGTCGTTCGAAAATGAGTTGTTACTTTTGTGTGTCCGTGAGCATACACCAGCTTCAATGTCGGCCCTCCCTATGAAGTTTACTCACAGTGTGTCATCGTAGAAAAGTATTCTATTGCACATTCTCGTATTGTAGATGATGAAACAGTTGTAAAATTTCTCTCGTGCATGTGGTACTTCATCAGTCTGCGTTTACTAAAATCAGTATCGAGAAAAGTGCGTGTTCAAGATTTTTCGTAATCAGTTCGTAAGTACTCGTAATCAGTTCGTAAGTACAAAACATTTTCCTGTGATCTTTATTTCATTTTAAAAAGGTTTCAGAATAGCTTATACTTCCTTGATTTTATATATATATATATATATATATAATTTCACACCACTTCGGCGACCTGCAGTCGTTGGGGATGATAGGATGATAATGACAGCACAACACCCAGTCCCTGGGCGGAGAAAATTCCCCGACCCAGCCGGGAATCGTCAGCAGAGGATTGACAATCCGTCACGCTGACCATTCAGCTACCGGGGGCGGGCATGAAATGGACTAAAACCAAATAAATCAATCACTAGGGATTAAATCAGAGCCAAGGCAACAACATGGGAAACTATCAGTAGAAACTGTTCAGGTATTGGTTCCACTTCAGGATTAGTATTTGTAGTATCAGTTCAAATTTATGCCTTACTAGAAGGCGTATCGCGAATGTCGCCTTAAAACCCAGACTATGTGAGGACGCCTTCAGGTCTGACTCCCATTCACTGTGACCGATCCGTTCCCGCAATCGTGCTGTTGCCAGGTACCCATGGGGAAGCCTCTGGTCGTAGTGTTCGAAATCATACGTGGGAACAAACAACAGAAGTTCCTGTGAGACCTGGAAGATTGCGTAGATACCTTAATGGTTAAGGCGAGTGCTGACGACAAGCGCGAAATCGGCGTTCGGATCCCAGTACGACAAAATAAAGTTGTCAGTATACATTAATCGAGAATATACCCAAAAAGACTTGGAAGAGATAAACTTAACAGAAGACGACAGCCGGAGCTGAGGAAAATTTAGAATCGGAATAAACAACTTAAGGGTTCTGCGAGTAAAACAGAGGAAACTTGGAAGAATCTTCAACCAGGTATGAAAGTAACAAAGAGTGAAGGAATAATAAAGTAGTGGAGAGATAAGGAGAACCTCATTCGAAAGAACAACTCTTGTGGGTGTTTTACCTGGCCCGCAGTTGGCCGGATTCGACATAAGGGGGAGGTTAATCGAGAATACACATACATCATTTATGAACAGAAAAGCGTTCAAATTTGGAGGCCACGTAGTCCGTGTTCGCAGCTACGACATGGAGTAAGAGTTATGTTGTTGGGTCCGTCAAAGTCATTCTGTATCAGTATCTAAATTCATTCTCCGAAAGCTACTGTGCACAGTGTAGAGCAGGGTACTTGGTACCAAAATCTGCAACATTTTTGTTCAATTACTTCCAAGCATTGACCAAGGAATAAGGGACAGAATGTGTGCCGTCTAGTCGCCTGTGTCTTGTTCACCTACACACGAGATACACGACTGTGGTAGCCGTTCCCAAAAGCGGGTTCTCAAAATTTGTCAAGAAGTTTTACAAGAGCAACGTTGTCTTTCTTCCAAACTTTTCTATTTAAGTTCCGCGAACACCTCCGTTAATTGGCTACCGCGACCTGTTACAACCATAGTAGCGCGTTTCTGATTCAGTTCGACCTCTTAGTTGATAAGAACTTCAAACACTGGAGCAATATTCCAGAACAGATCGCACTACACTGCCCCAGAATCTTTCCAGTAATACGCTTTACCAGGCTTCTGGGATATGAAGAGGGGAGTGAGTTCATAATACTCTGAATAAGAACCCATGTCCAGGAACGTACCGTTGCAGTTCAGACGCTTAACTCATTCACATCTGCTTGAGGAATTGAAATAGGCGTGATTCAGTACAATTATCAGACAACAATTCGAAAGAAAAGATAACGAAACATCCATTTATCACTTAAGCACATTTGTTTCTATTGACACTCAGTGCCTCAGCTTCCAAGAACGGGTCGAGGACATTTGATAGGAAGCTTAAGTATGCGGGACCAGTTAGTTTGAGTAGAAGAAGGTATGGCCCAATCACGTTACCGTCCAGAATACCTGCCCGCATGTTAGTACCAAACCGGTGCTGAAATCCCTGAAAATGTGTGGTACGAGTGTTTCCGTCTGCCCAGACATGACTTTCACGAATTCAGAACATGTTCCCTGGTGAACTTACCTTCATATGTGAACAGAACTCGATTTGGAAATAAGGATGTGTCGATGAAGCTGAGCAGGAACCACGTGTAGTAGGCAACGCGCTGTGGTAAATCGGCTGGACCCATAGCGTGAAACCCTTGTGATACCGACTTTATTATTGTTCACGCAGAACGTCCAAGACGATACTGTGGCTAAGACGCATTCCACACTCAAATTTTAGAGTACTAACCAGGTTCTCTTCAACGTGATGCATTATATTTTCAAATCCGGGCGAGCAGCGTTGCCGTGGAGAACCACAGTTCTGCCTCTTCATAGTGAAGGTACCTGTTTCTCAGAGCCGCTGCGTAACTTAGGCAAAAAGTTTCTGCGTTGACATGCTACGTTGCGGGAAACGTTCGTGATACAGCCGACTTGCAGCTCTTCTGTTACCTCGAACTTCGCCACACACAAGGAGCATGTCTGTGTATTCTGAAAACCTATACCAAACCATGTTTACTGTCTCGGAGACGCACAGGCACTGGATAGGTCTCGCAGCAAGGTAGACGTTAAGTGACATCAGGAGTCTGTCTCACGTAATGCACATAATCCTGTCCACCCTATTGCATTCCAGAGCAAGCAACTCCGAGGCTTTTCTCTTTCCCTCAGCAGACGTGAACGTGTAACACATTTAAATTGAAACCGTCGTAGAACGAAAACGGCACGTTTCCGGACATGGATTCCTGTGCAACATACAGTACTGGCCATTAAAATTGTCACACCAAGAAGAAATACAGATCATAAACGGGTATTCGTTGGACAAATACTAGAACTGACAAGTGATTACATTTTCACGCAATTTGGGTGTATAGATCCTGAGAAATCAGTACCCAGAACAACCACCTCTGGCCGTAATAACGGCTTTGATACGCCTGGGCATTGAGTCAAACAGAGCTTGGATAGCGTGGTGCCGATACCACAATTCATCAAGAGTAGTGACTGGCGTACTGCGACGAGCCAGTTGCTCGGCCATCATTGACCAAACGTTTTCAATTGGTGAGAGATCTGGAGAATGTGCTGGCCAGGGCAGCGGTCGAACATTCTGTGTATCCAGAAAGGCCCGTACAGGACCTGCAGCATGGGGTCGTGCATTATCCTGCTGAAATGTAGGGTTTCGCAGGGATCGAATGAAGGGTAGAGCCACGGGTCGTAACACATCTGAAATGTAACGTCCACTGTTCAAAGTGCCGTCAATGCGAACAAGAGGTGACCGACACGTGTAACCAGTGGCACCCCATACCATCACGCCGGGTGATACGCCAGTATGGCGATGACGAATACACGCCTCCAATGTGCGTTCACCGCGATGTCGCCAAACACGGATGCGACCATCATGATGCTGTAAACAGAACCTGGATTCATCCGAAAAAATGACGTTTTGCCATTAGTGCACCCAGGTTCGTCGTTGAGTACACCATCGCAGGCGCTCCTGTCTGTGATGCAGCGTCAAGGGTAACCGCAGCCATGGTCTCCTAGCTGATAGTCCATGCTGCTGCAAACGTCGTCGAACTGTTCGTGCAGATGGTTGTCTTCTTGCAAACGTCCCTATCTTTTGACTCAGGGATCGTGATGTGGCTGCACGATCCGTTACAGCCATGCGGGTAAGGTGCCTGTCATCTCGAGTGCTAGTGATACTAGGTCGTTGGGATCCAGCACGGCGTTCTGTATTACCCTCCTGAACCCAGCGTTCCGTATTCTGCTAACAGTCATTGGATCTCGACCAACGCAACCAGGAATGTCGCGATACGGAAAACCGCAATCGCGATAGGCTACAATACGAACTTTATCGACGTCGGAAACGTGTTGGTACGCACTTCTCCTCCTTACACAAGGCATGACAACAACGTTTCACCAGGCAACGCCGGTCAACTGCTGTTTGTGTATTAGAAATCGGTTGGAAACCTTCCCCACGTCAGCACGTTGTCACCACCGGCGCGAACCTTGTTGAATGCTCTGAAAAGCTAATCATTTGCATATCACAGCATCTTCTTTCCGTCGGATAAATTTCACGTCTGTAGCATGTCATCTTCGTGGTGTAGCAATTTTAATGGCCAGTAGTGTATTATGTACTCACTTCCCTATACAAGTCTTAGAAGTTTGCAACGGAAATTACCGAGCCCTCTGTAGTAGTCTTCCCCACGTGCTTGAGATCATGAACAGACGCAACGAAGGAAATGAAAGGTAACGTTAGTTTGTTTTCCTTGCGCGTCTAAGACGCGTTGAAAGAAGCGCCTGTTTTTTTTTCTTTCTCCGATCATCTTTGGTGTAGGCCGTTGGCAGCAACACAGCGAGCAGTCAAAATTTCTGTTCATGCGTGACGTGGCGCCCGGCCAGGCGGCTCTGCGTGCAAGAACGCGCCTTTCCAAAGCGCCCACCACAACCGTGTTCACAGCAGTGATGCAGCGATATGCGAAGGACGCCTGTACTATGTCCTTGTCCCTTACTTACCTTATGTGAACCCTGATAGAGACGTGGTCCGTTTCATGACGACACTTCCGTCTTACATTGACGAAACACAGACTGACGTGAATGTGGATGCGTCGTTAAACAAATAATGTACATGTACTAAAGACTGGCTGGCAATAGCAAGAAAAGCGTTTTTGAAGAAGAAAAAATTAACATCGAATATAAATTTAAGTGTTGAAAATATTTTTATGTGAAACATGGACGATAAACGGGTTAGACAAAAAGTGGTTAGAGCCTTTCGAAATGTGATCCTGCAGAAGAACGCTAGGGTTAGATGGGTATATCGCGTAACTAATGAGGTGTACCCAATAGAACTGGGGGAAGAAATAAATTTGTAAGTAATAGAATGACACAGAATTAATGTGGGGTGTTCTCCAAGGAGGTGCAATAGGCCATCTGCTGCCTCTGCTCAATGCAAACTATGTAGGTGCTGTCATTTACCATCCTGTTCAGTCTTCAGACGATGATTTAAGCAGGATATCTGTATGTTGTGTGTTACGATCAGACGAAACTACTTTCGTCTGGCCATAACTGTGGGTTCTTTGATTGCCCTGTGCGAAGGCTCATCAAACAAGAAGACATGAAATATTAATTCTCTTTATTACATAACTGAACAAAAGATGCATTTAACTTTGACACATTTCTCTTCCACAGGAGCACTAGATAATTTGCAACTGTCGTTGACTAGCAAAACATCAGTTGATGCACTTACAAACTAACTTCTCTTAAGGTACAATGTTCAAAATTTACTAAAGTAAAAGCTCATCGGAGAGTTTAACTCGTTGGCCGTACACTGTGATGTTGACTTCTTCAGATGAGGTCACGAATGCTCCACACTATATTGAGCTCAGCGTGAGGGCGCTGCTATTTGAGAGGGAGGCCTGGTCTGCAGGAGTGACTGCCTCCCATTGGTTGTTACGGATTGGAGCGAACTCTCCCTAATATCAGTGTTATCAATTCCCGTTGCCGACTTTGGTGTGGCACCGCGATCTCTGGACGATACCACAGTGCGAAAAGTGGCAATTGACTTTAAGTAATCAAAAATATGAAGTCGTCCACATGATTAATAAAGGAATCCTGTAAATCTCGGTTACGCGATAAATCACACAGATCTAGAGACTGTAAATCAATTAAATACTTAGGCATTACAATTACGAATTACTTCAATTGGAAAGATCAAGCATATAATGTTCTGGGGAAAGCAAACCAAAGCGATTTACTGGCACAACCCTTAGAAAATGCAACAGGTCTATTAAAGAGGCGTTCTCGTCAGATCACAGATGTTAAGCGCTGTCGGGCTGGGTAGCACTTGGATGGGTGACCCTCCGGTCTGCGAAGCGCTGTTGGCAAGTAGGGTGCACTCAGCCCTTGTGAGGCAAACTGAGGAGCTACTTGATTGAGAAGTAGCGGCTCCGGTATCGGAAACTGACATACGGTCGGGAGAGCGGTGTGCTGACCACATGCCCCTCTATATCTGCATCCAGTGACGCTTGTGGTTGAGGATGACACGGCGGCCGGTCGGTACCGTTGGGCCTTCATGACCTGTTCGGGAGTTTATTAAAGAGGCTGCTTATAATACGCTTGTTCGCCATCTTACGGAGTATTGCTGCGCGGCGTGGGATCTACATCAGATAGGACTGACGGAGGACATTGGAAAAATTTAAAGAAGCGCAACTCGATTTGTATTATTGCAAAATAGGGGATATAGTGGTACGGATATGATAGACGAATTGGTGTAGCAGTCATTAAAACAAAGGCGTTCTTTATTGCGGCAGGATCTCCTCATTAGGGAGAAATGATGATCATAATCAAATAAACCAGAGTCGCACGGGAAGATTTAAGTGTTCGTCTTTCCCGCGCACTGTTCGAGTGTAGAAGGGTGGGGAAATAGCTTGAACGTGGTTCCATGAACCCTCCGCCAGGCACTTAAATATGAACTGTGGTATAATCATGTATATGGAGACATGTGTTAAGCCATTAGAAAATATCTTCCGTGGTAATAGAGTTGTAGAGGAAGAGAGAGATTGGAATACATAAAAGAAATAAATAATAACGTAGTGTGTGATGACTACTCTGAGATGAAAGACATTAGCGCATGAGAGGAATTCGTGGCGGGCAACATCAAACCGGTCACAAGACTGATGACTCGAACGTTATCACTACGCTCCGCCATTCTGTTGTGACTCCATTAGCAGCGCTCTAAAATAGTGTCGCAGTAATTTTAGCGCATACCAGAACCGCAGACATGTACCTACAAAAAAAAAAAATAAAATAAAATAAAATAAAATCACTGATTTTGGAGGTGACAATTAAAACTTCGACAATCGCCACGTATTTATTAAATTTGTGACACAATCTTGGGATTTTATTGTAATACCTTTTTGTCTTCTTATTGTAGGATACGTTTGCTTCCAAGATCAGTAATTATACGAAGAGCGGAAATTCATTGAGAAGCTCTGTGACATGCTTGTTCCAGTTCAAATTTTCATCAATATGTACACCCAAAAATTTTGAGCATCCTAGCCTATTTACTGACCCCAGCTCTTGTACTACATCAGTTGTTGGTATGACTATTTTTTGTACAGAACTGAATTTAGTGTGTTTTTTTTTTCAAATTTAGAGAACGTTTCCAGAGACACTTAATAATTCTTTGGAAAATACCATGTTGCTTTCTCTATAGTGGGATTTGTTACCACACAATTATCGTCTGCAAAAAGTACCAGTTTTACTTGTTGAATGTGAAGTAGAAGGTCATTCACATACCTGTGTATGATAATCGTAGCGAACCCAAAATTGAACCCTCTGGGACACTCTTTGTGATCTCTATCTCAGTCGCTGAAATTTGTTTTCTGCTTTTATGACATTATGTCCATTATAATTATCCGGGCTGTTATGCCGTGGTCGGTTGATGAATTCTGTGGTGATTCCCAACGTTTCGTCTCCGACTGCGGGAGACATCTTCAAGGGGGTCCGTAGCTTGATGGAAGGTCCAACACACACACTGGCTCGCTACTGACTGCCCCTAAATTCCGTGTCCGCGCGCCCCCGCGCCGCGGCGTGACGTCACGTGTTTTGAAAACGTCAGTGCAATTGGCCGCTGTCCGTCGCTGTCGATCGCCGTTGCCATCACCCAGTAGTGGACGGGTGGTACACATCTTCTTTAACACCAGCATCCACATACCGTTTAATTTGACGCCCTCCTCCTTTCGGTTGAAATTATTTGGGTGTTTAGCGATTTCGATTGCCTCCCTGTAGAACCTTTCGTAGTATCCGCTCGTGGCCGCTAGTACTTGCGTCTCCTCGAAACGAATATTGTGGTTCCCTGGCTGGAAAGCATGCTTCGCAACAGCTGATCGTTCCATTTCTCCTCTTCTACAATTTCCCTTGTGCTCTTCCAAACGTTTAGAAACAGTTCTTTTGGTGGTACCCACATAAACATCACCACAGCTGCATGGGATCCTATACACTCCAGATTTTTCCAATGGTTTGCGAGCGTCCTTGGCAGGCCTAAGGTATTCCTGTATCTTCCTGGTGGGCTTGTAAATTACGGTAATATTCCGCTTCGTCAAGATCCTCCCTATTCTTTCCGTTACATTTTTAACAAACGGCAGGAAAACCTTAGATTTTGCAGTAGCCTGTACGTCACTATGGTTTCTGGGTGGCAGTCTCAACGCACGTCTTATTTCGGCGGACGAATATCCGTTCTTCATTAGTGCATTGTGGAGATGTTCCATCTCAGCGTCGAGCAACTCAGGTTCACAAATATTTCTAGCTCTGTCCGCTAACGTCTTGATAACACCCCGCTTCTGTTGTGGGTGGTGGTTCGAATCCCGGTGCAATGACATTGTCTGACTTAGGTAAAACAACCTTTTGCGTTCTGTTCAAGTACGATTCAAGCTAGATGTGTGAAAAGCCATCAGTTTAATAACACTTGAGATTTTCCTAAGAGAGTATCATAATCTACAGAATTAAACTCCCTGGAAGAATCATACAAACACCAACTAGCGGTATGTTGTTATTTAAGGCTTGTACTATTTGATGAGTGAATGTATACATAGCAATCTCAGTCGAGCCACCTTTCTGGAATCTAAACTGTGATACGCTAAGTAAATTATTTTAACTTCAGTATTCAACTAATCTGTAGTACATTCCTTTTTAGAACATTTTCGAAAATCTCAGTAAACATTGGTCGATGACTAAGTCTGTCTTGACCCCTTTCTTATGAAGTGGTTTAATAACTGCATGTTTTTACCTGTCTTGAAAAATTCCATGTGGTAGTGATGCAGTTCATGTATCTCAAAGAACATTAATTCATTCGGTAGAGAAGTCCAAAAAAGACTAATTTTCGACCTGCCATCACTTCCGATATTCTCTATTTTCGTAGATCGTCTCGTTACTTCTCATTTCTTAGCGATCTGTAGTTCATATTTAATCCATTATTTTTCTGATAATCCTTTTTATTTTTTCGCTTGATTTGTTTATTATTTTTGCATCACACTGAGAATCATAATTTTTTAAATACACGAAGATAGTTTTATGTGAGAGATTTCTACAACATATTGGAGGCAACTAGCGAACAGGTCATGTAAATCGATAGCCTCAATAAATGTTAAAAAGGTTCCTTTGCAGTGGCGGTGAACTACTGGTAAATTCCGTTCTTTGATTGTAGAATTTTTGTCTCTGAGTGACAGCACAATATTCGTTTTGCGGTAGCCCATTGTCTGCATGTCACGCCACGAAGGCCTGAATATAAACTTTTGTTTGAGAAAACATACTAGTGCCTGCTGTACTGGAACTACTGAATTGCGACGTCAGTTCTAGCGCTATGTTTCATGTCAGTAATTGTTGGTAACATGTGGGAAGTTAGGATTTTCTTTTAATCCCTGGTATTCACTGAGAAATGTGGAACTGTTTCTAATTTCTCGCACTTTAAATACCGCCCAAAACAGTTGTCTACATGCAATAGAACAAAGCAGCAGTTGTCCCGCAGACTCGTATGATTAAAGCCAACCGCCCCTACTTGTTCGGTACAGAGTTTTCAGGGGAAAAGGAGGAAAAACTTACTTCTAGGACAGTAAGATTCTTGATAGCCCGTGCGAAGCTGTAAGAGAGATCAACGGATAACGCAAATGGTGATCTCAGGAAGAAGGGCGACGTTCTCTCGAAACCCTGTTGATTAAATTTAGAGAGCCGGTGTTTATGGGAGCCTGTGTGACCATTACGCTGCCACCATTGCACGTCTAAAATTACAGTGCTTAGGGCGCGCGCGTAAAGAGGCATATAGATAGATTTTTACGTTCCTCAGTACGCGGTTACAAGAAAACAGACAACAGACTATATTGGTACGAAGTACCCTCTGCCTCGCACTGTACTGTGGCTTGCGGGGTATATCTGTAGATACAAAAGGTATTGCGAGAGGATCATTTTATATACCTGTGCTATGTGCGTGAAACAATTTAATTAGAAATAGCTTATAGGTAGCTCCCACGTGTTAACTTTAGAACGTATTAGCAAGGAAAGCACTCTTACTTGTCCAGTTGATCATGTAATGACAAACCAGAATGTACATATGTGCCTGTAATCTCACTCGTTACATCCAGTTTCGAAGAAAAAATATCCAGGTTATCTGCAGAACTTGTTACTTTCCGCAACTGTATGTGTTTTTATTATGTTAGTCATTCTCAAGTACTTATCGATTTTTCCTTGAAATTGCTGTGGAGAGTCGTGCCATACATTCTAATGAATCCTGTAATTTCGTTCCTACAACCGATCCTCTTCGTCTCAGCGTATTACGAAGTGTCATCTGCCGCCGCTCAGCGATAACAATGCACGTAGGCCGCCGCGAATTTGATGACTGAGTGTGTGAGAAACTGCGGGGAAGCTGACGTGATGATGACAAATGGAGAGGCAGTTTGCGCCAATCAGCCACGGTTATTATGTAAGCTGCGTAGTCTGTTACTCTCTTAATGCTGTAACGCAAATGTCTCTCTGGAACATGGCGCGTTGTTACACACTTTCTCAGCATGAGAGTCTCCCGACGAAGTCCAAGGGCTCCTCTCTGCAAGTTTCATCCATAAAGTAAGTTTATACTGTGTTCGCGTGTAATAAAACACTTCAGTCAAAGTAATGAAGACTACGATGTTGTCTGTCCATCAGACTCCTCCCCCCCCCCTCCCCCAGGGGCTCGTAAGTCTTTTGTGAGTACGTTCTTGGCTACCACGGGACTCAAGTCTTCACAGCATTACTTCCTTTGCGTGCTGCAAGTTTGTACTTACACAATCCCTTACGCCCTCTACATCTCCGTCGGATGATTTTTCTTGGTGCATAAACTAGCTCCAAGCTTGGATTTGTTTATGGTACTTGACTTTCCACTTCCTGGATTTTCTACAACTTCTCATTAAATAAACACATGGTCCCCATTGTTGGGTTTGACCTGCTACCAATTTTCAAAATTCTCTAAGTGCGGGTCGTGCAGGGAAGGTCGCCCAGTACAGTGTGTGCTCCAGCTTTGTGCCTTTCCATCTTTACACCTTTTCCCTTAATAAGGTAATACACCCAAAACCAGCACAGTTGTCATCCTGTTATTGGAGAAGGTCCTCAAGTACCTGGACTGTGGTAGCCCCCTGACCATACAGGGATCACATTGTTGCTGCCTGAGCTGAAAACTCCCCGTGTATACCAAGGAGTATGTGCCTATCTGACTGGGACATGGGGACTCTGAACGATGGATTAATGCCCAGAGAGACATTGCTAAGGCTGGTTGGCGCACATGGAGAGCCCTCGTTTGGACTGGGTGGCACCGCGGTAGATGAGCTGCAAGTGAAACGAATGAAGTTTCAGTCATACAGCCCCAGCATACTATGCGGAAGGAAAGTCCTTGTTTAATGCAGAGGGACACAACCCTAAAATATTCCCTTCCCTGGCTGTGCCATGGGATGAATGTAGGGCTAAGTGACAAGCAGAGAAATGCTCCCCCCCCCCCACCCCCACCCCCACCCATACTTAGTTTTCACAAGGACAGATGGGGTTCCTTCTTGGCCACAAAGCTCTTATTCGTCATGGAGAATATAGAAGACAAGAACAGGGAAGTGGCGGCCATCTAGAAAATGAAAAGTGGATCAATTTAGATCAATACAGAATCCCCTGCCAGTCATGCGTGCTGCTCACTTCTAACAAGCTGGGTGACATCCCAGTGACTGTCACTCCTCATGGTAGTCTAAAAATGGTTCAGGGCATGATTTGTCACGGAGACATGCTCTTACGATCTGATGATGAGCTACATATCGGCTTGAAATGACGGGCTGGACAATTTGTCTGTCGTGTCCATAAGAGGCCAAAGAACAAAGGGATGGAACTGGTACCTTGATCTTGGCCTTTGGGGGGATTCATTGCCCGAAACGGTCTAGGTGATGGTATACTGATGCAGTGAGAAACCATGTATATCTCTCCTCCCATGTGACACTTCAGGTGTTTGAAATTCTGGCACATGTCTTCATATTGCAATTCTAGCCCCACCAGTAGATATTGTGGATGATCGCTACGTGCAAAGACTCCTTGTGCGCCCCCCCCCCCCCCCCCAAACTGTGGCAACTGTGGAAAGCACCATTCTCTCTGCTCGCCACATTGCACCATTTTACAGAAAGAGAAGAAAATATAAGTCTGTGGACAAACTTATTTACCAAAGGGCCAAGAACTAGTATCAGCAGTTGCACCCAGCGTGTGTAACAGCGTTCTTTGCCGCAATATATCACCCGCTGTGGCGACAGTACTCCCACCCATTACACCTACTGTGGGCCCTTAGGGCTGCTCCACCAAACCTGCCCCTCAGATGGTTGGGGGCTGTCCTCTTGCTGCTCCCCCCTCACCTACTCTGGAATTGTTGACTTCCCACCCTCTCAAAACATTGGTCCCCACATCCCTGCCGGAGACAGATCGCCTTCCTCTGGCTTCCCTCGCCTGGAAGGGGTCCTTCGGGACATATCCTTCCAAGGCTACTGCCAGTCTACAACCAGTTAACGGCCATTGGCTGAAGAGACCACACAGCCTGCTGGTAGCAGGGCTTCATGATCATCATCGTTACCTCTCTAAGGAGACGAAAGCCGAGAAAAAGTCCTCAGAGAAGGGATGGTTCCAGTGGCCCCTGCTCACCATATTCCACTTTTTCCACTGCTGTGGCTAAGGCAGAGATCCTGGCAGCTCCTGAGGCTCCGTGTCACACCACACAACAGACCTTATATGTGTTGATGACTTAGCCTCTCAACCAGTGTTAGCATGTGATCCTAGGGCATAACCCACCTGTGTCCCTTCATGGCCTCACTGTGCACTGACAACATTATTCGCCACTGGAATTGTAGCAATTCTTTCTACTACCTGGTTGAGTTACGACGTCTTTTAAGCACTTCACCTGCCTTCTACATTGCCCTTCAGAAGACTTGGTTTCCAGCAACGTGGACCCTGGCACTTTGTGGATACTAGGGATGTTATAAGAATCGTGCTACCTATGACAGATGGAGTATGCACATATATTCTGGACACTCTGCATGGCGAACTTGTGCCTCTTAATACACCTTTGGAGGCTATGGCGATTTGGGTAAGAGCATTGCAGGATATTACCATCTGCAATGTTTACCTCTCTCAATGGTGAAGTGCCTCAGAACATATTGTTTGCAGTGGTTTCTCAGATTCCTCCACGTTTCCTAATCTCTGGTGATTTCAATGGTCGTAACCCTTTGTGGGCCAGAACCACAATCTCTTGTTGCAGTCGAGACCTCGAAAACTTACTGACACAACTTGACCTTTGCCTGTTGTATACTGGTGCTGCTCACATCTTTCAGTGTGGTGCACACTGCTTTCTCATCTATTGATGTTTCCACATGCAGTCGTTGTCTTCTACCATCAATCCAGTGGAGAGTCGACAGTGAACTGTGTGATAGTGAGCACTTCCCGATCCTTCTGTCTGTCTGTCTCTGTGTCTGTCTGTCAGTGTAACTCCCCTGGATGCCTGCCCAGATGGGCCCTCTTCAGTGTTGACTGGGGCAGCTCTGCTTGTTGCCTTCAGCTCCCTACTGCTTGCATTGTTTCAGCAGCTGATCTAGTGATCCACTGTTCCTCAGCCATGCCCTGACGGAAGACAGCCTTCGGTCCCACAAAAAGGATTTACGGCTGCTTTTAGCGTTGCAGCATCCCCTTTTACTCTGCCTTCAAGAAACAAAATTGCGCCCTCACGACGGCTTTGAGCTTTCACATTTCTTACCGATTTGTTTTGACCTTCCCCCCTGAGGTCTACATTCCGTCTCATGGGGGCGTCATACTACTTACATGGGATGACATTCATAGTCAATCCATCTCCCTGACTACAAATCTTCAAGATGTGGCAGTTCGTCTTTTCCTTCCCCATCTGACTTTTTCCCTCTGTACTAGATACGTCCCTCCATCATTCACTGTCAGCAGAGCATGCAACAGTAAAAGTTGGAGGTGATGGGGTTATGGTGTGGTCCTGTTTTTCATGGAGGGGGCTTCCACCCCTTGTTGTTTAGCGTGGCACTATCGCAGCACGGGTCTACATTGATATTTTAAGCACCTTCTTGCGTCACACTGTTGGAAGAGCAATTCGGGGATTGCAATTGCATCTTTCAACACAATTTATAATGGAGAGTCTGTTGTGGGGTGGTTACACTACAACAACATCCTTGTAATGGAGTGGTCTACGCAGAGTCTTGATCTGAATCCTACAGAACACGTTTGGGATGTTTTGGAATGCCGACTTCTTGCCAAGCCTCACAGATCGACATAGATACCTCTCCTCAGTGTAGCACTCCGTGATGAATGGAATGCCTGTCCCCAAGAAACCTTCCAGCACGGGATTGAATGTATTTATTTTCAGCCAGGTGTACTGATACTTTTGATCATATAGCGTAACTCAAAGAAATGGAATGAGACGAACACAGATGACACTGTTGTTAGAAGACAATAATTACACTGAAGCCAGTGCGATTCATGTCGGCATCCTGGATGATAGAGAAGGTGGTACAAGTGGTTCTTAATGGGGTCTGTGATCATCAAGGACGGCAGTACATGATTTGCAAAGTGCTCCTATGCTAGCTACAAGGTTTTTGTGACATGGCGTTCCATTCCTCCAGAAGCGCGATTGACAGCTTCTGGATGGCCGACGGTGCTTGTGGACGTGCTGCAGTACGTCTACTGAACTAGCCCTACACGTGCTCGATGGCATGATTAGGTCAGACCATTCGCCAAATACACCTCGTTCCCAGAGCTTCTACACCTGCACTGTTTGATGCGCTCCTGCACTGCGCTCCTTAAAGATGAAGTGAGGGGTGTATGCACCCCTTGAGAAGATGAGTCTGGGGAAGGGTAATATTGTCACAATGAGTGTGTTGAAAGCTTTGGAGGTCAGTTGGGGAATGCAGCATTGTGCCTGCACACACCGTCTCACCTGGACACCAAAACGATCATGTTCGACAATTTTCTTGGCTGTGTTACGTGTTACCACCTGTGGCTATACGAGGGTACGTCCAAAATCACTGCTCAGACTGAATTTGCTCTCATCCGAGAAGAGCACGCGACCCAACTCCTCGTTAGTCCAGTCCCTTTGCTCTTGACATCACAGCAAACGGTGCTGCCAAAGTGCAGGTGTGCAAAGAACACGATGTACTGATCGTCGGGCAAGGAGACCACCCCCGTGCGGTTGCCATGCCACTATGGAGCGTGAGAATGCATGCCATGTTCCTGTTACATATGATTCCAATTGGTCCCTCTTTTGCGTGTTGTACTATGTAGCAGTCTTCTGCAGCTGTAGTTGACTGGCCGACCCGTCCTGTCGTTTGGGGAGCAGTTCCTTTTGGTTCAGAATACCCTCCATTCACACAAAATAATGCTGTGCGCAGTTCCAAAGTCTGGGCTACACACACAACACTTCATTCGTATAGTGCCCACTGATCCTTCTCTGTGCAAAGTCATCCAGATATTGTCTGCGAGCCATGTTATGATGAACACGGTCATTGTGCACCGTGATGGTTGGCTGGCTGACTGACTTTGTTTTCCTGTTCGTTCAGCTGCCTCGTGTCGTGGGGCCAGTCCAGTGTGGCATTACACTCACGTTGACCTTACGTCATGTGACATCCGACTTCCTGTGCACGACTGGGAGACCTCTGGCAACATGCTCGTGCACTTCATACATTTTCACTGTGTAGTTAATATATTATGGTACTTTATCCAGCTCCTCATTAAGTTTTGCAGAGGAGTGTGTGTAGATTGTGCTGGCGTAAGCTGTCGCCAGCACACCAGGCGGCAAAGAGGTTGCGAGAAGATCGATAGTGGGCACTGGAGCAAGCGAGGCCAAAGACAGACTCGCAAGAAACTTGCCGACAACGCCCTCTCGGCCGCCAATATTTAGATCACCGCCACAGACCGGAGGGCCCAGTCAGTCATCCATTGAGTCACCGAGTCAAGTCTTTAGTCACAGCACAGTCACTTGCAGTTGCAGGGAATCTGTCTCAGACAGCGCATAGCGACGAAGTAATGTACATAACAGACTTGTACTTCACCATCAGTGAGGCTAAGAGGGCTATTACGGAAGAGCTTGTACCATAAAAACTTGCTTTATAATAAGCAGTTCTGTTTGTTAATAAAGAACCCTGTTAATACATGCGTGCAGTTGTTATAGAAAAAGGATACCGGCCACCAAACATCATCCTCAACTTGCTTCCCATGGTACAAGCCTGCAGTGACAACGAGACGAAGCAGAATAGATGAAAAGAGAAACCGTATTACGAACTCCGCTCGCAAACAATTTCGGAAGACGTAATTCAGTACTACGGCATCTCCCCCTATCTGCGATACAAAAGGAGTTCAAAAGGTGTCGGGTAATGCCGTGTTGACACACAAGGTAAGCGACACCACCAGCAAAGCTGAGATTGTCGGTGTCCGTGGCTAGCTGGGCGTGCCGCGGCAACAGACTGCCGGCCTACGTGAGCCGCCGGCCCCAGCCACGCCTAACAAGGCCGCGGCCGTTCCCAGCTTTACGGCCGCTTGCCCGCGGACGTGTCGCGCCAGCAAAGCAGGCACGGCGCTGCGGAAGGATGCGTCTCGTCGCCGAAACACCGCTCTCCTGTGCCCATCCGCGGTAAAAGTGACTGAGCCCTGTGTTGGACCATGCACTAGCCTCTGTCGCGTCTCTCTAAATAAAAGAACGGAGCCAGCACTTCCCTTAGAATTGTGTGTGGCGTATACAGGGTGGTCCATTGATCGTGACCGGGCCAAATATCTCACGAAATAAGCGTGAAACGAAAAAACTGCAAAGAACGATACTTGTCTAGCTTGAAGGGGGAAACCAGATGGCGCTATGGTTGGCCCGCTAGATGGCGCTGCCATAGGTCAAAAGGATATCAACTGCGTTTTTTAAAAATAGGAACGCCGATTTTTTATTACATATTCGATATTCGTGTAGTACGTAAAGAAAGATGAATGCTTTAGTTGGACCACCTATTTCGCTTTTTGATAGATAGCGCTGTAATAGTCAAACACATGGCTCACAATTTTAGACGAACATTTGGTAACAGGTAGGTTTTTTAAATTAAATACAGAACGTAGGTACGTTTGAACATTTTATTTCGGTTGTTCTAATCTGAGCTTACCATTTGTGAGAACGCATGCTGTTACAGCGTGATTACCTGTAAATATCACATGCTCCAAATGATGTCCGTCAACCTCAATGCATTTGGCAATATGTGTAACGACATTCCTCTCAACAGCGAGTAGTTCGCCTTCCGTTATGTTCGCACATGCATTGACAATGCGCTGACGCATGTTGTCTGGCGTTGTCGGTGGGTCACGATAGCAACTATCCTTCATTTTTCCCCACATAAAAAGAATCTGGGGACGTCAGATCCGGTGGACGTGCGGGCCATGGTATGGTGCTTCGACGACCAACACAGCTGTCATCAAATATGCTATTCAATATCGCTTGAACAGCACGCGAGCTATGTGCTGGCCATTCTGTCAGACAGTTAAACATCTTGTAGTAACATCGGTAGAACATTACATAGGAAATCAGCATACATGGCACCATTTAGATTGCCATCGATAAAATGGGGGCCAATTACCCTTCCTCCCGTAATTCCGCGCCATACATTAACCCTCAAAGGTCGCTGACGTTCCAGTTGTCGCAGCCTTCGTGGATTTTCTGTTGCCCAATAGTGCATATTATGCCGGTTTACGTTACCGCTGTTATCAATAGAACGCGTACAAAAAATCTGTCATCGTCCCGTAATTTCTCTTGTGCCCAGTGGCAGAACTGTACACGACGTTCAAAGTCGTCGCCATGCAATTCCTGCTGCATAGAAAGATGGTACGGGTGCAATCGATGTTGATGTAGTATTCTGAACACCGACGTTTTTGAGATTCCCGATTCTCGCGCAATTTGTCTGCTACTGGTGTGCGGATTTGCCGCAACAGCAGCTAAAACACATACATGGGCATCATCATTTGTTGAAGGTCGTGGTTGAAGTTTCACATGTGGCTGAACACTTCCTGTTTCCTTTAATAATCTAACTACCCGGCGAACGGTCCGCACACTTGCATGGTGTCGTCCAGGATACAGAGCAGCACACGCCCGTTGGGCATTTTGATCACTATAGCCATACATCAACACGATATCGACCTTTTCCGCAATTGGTAAACGGTCCATTTTAACACGGGTAATATATCACGAAGCAAATACCGTCCGCACTGGCGGTGTGTTACGTGATACCACGTACTTACACGTTTGTGACTATTACAGCGCCATCTAACACAGTGAAAAAAGTCGTCCAACTAAAACACTCATATTTCTTTACGTACTACACGAATATGTAATAAAAATGAGGGTGTCTATTTTTAAAAAAACGCAGTTGATATCCTTTTGACCTATGGCAGCGCCATCTAGCGGGCCAACCATAGCGCCATCCGGTTTCCCCCTTCAAGCTAGACGTGTTTCGTTCTTTGTAGTTTTTTCATTTGATGCTTATCTCGTGAGATATTTGGCCCTGTCACAATCAATGGACCACCCTGTAGACACTGCTGCCCTTCAAATAGGCAACACAAATCTGTTTCCGTGCTTCCACAACACAACAATCTGCATGGCAACGTAATGATCAGTTAAATACTTTGTGTTGAAACCGAGATCGCTGCTTGATTGGCATGTCAAATAACCGCCTAATCACTCATTTTCGAAACAGTCGCGATCAAAATATTGCAACAATACTGACGACAATGACGGCTAAGCCCAGTGTCCCACCAAACGGTTTTCAACGTATGATGGTGTATATTTTAATTTTCTTCACTTGTGTAATGTCTAGAAAACTGAGCAGTAGGCCTAAAACAATTATGTACTTTGGGTAATTATGAGGGTAATCCCGAAAGTAAGGTCTCCTATTTTTTAATGAGTACACAGAACTGTTTATTTCAGATGGTTCAAATGGCTCTGAGCACTATGGGACCTAACATCCATGATCATCAATCCCCTAGAACTTAGAACTATTTAAACCTAACTAACCTAAGGACATCACACAACACCCAGTCATCACGAGGCAGAGAAAATCAGTTTACATCAGTTTACAGCTTGAACATTTTGCTATTTTTCGACATAATCACCATTTCTGTCGATGCATTTTTGTAGACGCTGTGGCAGTTTTTGTATACCCGTGTCATACCAGCTCGCCGCCATGCTGTTCAGAAAGTTACGAACCTCTTCGTCGTCGGAGGTGAATCGCTTTCCGGCCAAATGTTTCATCACCCGTGACAATTGAGTCCACAAAGTTGTCCTGTTTGGCTGCAAGGCGGTGAAGAAATGCACGGGAAGCATCAACTCGTTGCCGCATGTGGTCCTCAGAAGCATACGTGGCATCCATCTTGCGCACAACTTTCGGTAGTTCAATGTTCCCCTTAGAATTCTGTGAGCGGTGCTTTGGGAAACCTCAGGAACCAACGTCCAGAGATCATCCAGGGTGATCCGCCGATCTTTACGCATGCTTTGCTCAACCTTCAACACTCTTCGGAAATTGACGGTCTCCCGCCCCTTTGTTCGTCGTGAATTTCGGTCCGACCAGCTGCAAACCCTCTACACCACTTACGAACATTTTTGACATCCATGCACAACTGACCATACACTTCCGTCAATTGGCGATGGATTTCAATCGGCGCAGTGCCCTCTCCGTTCAAAAACCGAATAACTACGCGCAATTCGCACTAGGCGGTAACATCCAACTGGGGCTCCATTCTCAACGGCTGCCAAGCCAAGACTAAACGCCTCAGCGTGGCGTGCACATGTTTACACACAGGGCGTGAAGCACTCTTCATAACAGTGTGACCAACTGCCGCACGAACAGAGTTCTGTACTTATAAGAAAATAGGAGACCTTATTTTTGGAATTGCCCTCGTAACTTGGTTAATTTTGGCTAAATGTTGTTTTCAAATTAAACCTTCATGAATTTTATGTCGGTGGATCTCCAAATGAACTTAACTGCGTGTAGTGGATATGAAGCTTGAAAAGGTTGAGCACCCTTGTCTTAGACGCTTATTTACGGTGAATTACTGGGAAATGTTGTTAGCTACTTTAACTCTGCTGTTGCAGCCGTCTAGTATGTTCATCATCGCGTTGTCGTATTACGGCTACCAAAATTTTGTATTGCATCCCACCTAAAGCTGTATTGAAATACACGGTACAGCCACACTGATTTCACCACCTTTCAGAAGACTGAACAACCTCCTTTTGCAGCGCGGACCGATGTGAAACGTGCAGGAATAGTGTCAGTGAGGTTCTAGAAGGTAATGACAGAGATGTGGAGCCATGCCGACTCCATTGCAGTGGCCAGCTGCGCTAAATTCCTGTATTGATGATCCATGGCGTAAAGAACCCGATCGAGGTGGTCGCACAGATTCTCGATTGGGTTTAAATCCGAGTAGTTGATTGCCAGGGGAGGACGGCAAACTCACCCTGGTGTTCTTGGATCACGCAGGTACACTACAAGCTGTGCGACACGTTGCATTGTCTTGCTGGCAGGTGACATCATGCCGATGAAAAGACAACTGCATGTAGAGGTGGACATGGTCACCAAGGACGATTGTTGCACGGCCGTACACGCCAACCGCCATCTATCTGGTGGAACATTAAACGTCATTCATCTGAAAAACCCAATTGTCACCATTTAGTTGACGTCCAGTTGCGGTATTGGCGTGCAAAATCCGTCCTTCATCGCCGATGAACAGCTATGAGCATGGGTGGATGAACTAGGTGCCTGATGTCAAGGCCCATATGCAGCAAAGTTCGCTGAACGGTCGTTGAGGAGACACTGTTAGTAACCTCTTGCTTCAGTTGCTCAACAATTGCACGTCTGTGCATTTTCAACTTCTCGCAACGTACTGAATAATCCATTAAATTTCGGGCATGCAGCCGCGGAAATAAAACTTCCTCCACTGATATTTCGGCCGCGTATCGTCGGCCATCCTCAGAGTGAGTCACAAGACTGACGACAAAATGCCAAGCACGGCCTTATATGCTCCACCGCTGCGGTACGGCGCATGCGGGTCACAGTTGCTGGTCGGCGGCAGAGACATACGCTTACACATGCGCAGCCTGTGGCGAAGGCGTACAGACGTTCAATTCGCTTATCGATGTATGATCGGCGGCGGTGACACGAAGACGACTTCTCTGCAGTTTAATTACTCCAATAGCCGGATTCCATGCTTTGTCCAAATTAAAACCATACTTCCATTTATTAAATTATTAGCTAATCTAATCTCTATAGCTTCCTGGAAGACAGATTCCCAAAAAGAAGAGATGGATGTTAAAATATTCACATCACTGTAATTCACTGAATGACCTGTATCAATACAATGTTCGGTCACAGCTGACTTGTCTGGTTGTAATAAGCGTGTGTATCTTCGATGCTCCACACACCTATCATGAACAGTGCGTGGTGTTTGACCTATCTACGACTTCTCACAATTTCCACAAGGAATCTGATACACACCCGCTTTACAAAGCTGTAAATCGTCCTTCACAGAGTCGAGTAAAGCTGCAATCTTCGTGGGGGACCGGAAGATCACCTTAACACAGTGTTTCTCAAGAATACGGCCTATCTTCAAAGAAAGAGCACCCACATAGGGCAAAAATGCACTAGATCTGAAGGAATTACTGTATTCTTCCCTATCACATACCTGCTTTTTAGGTTTTGCATCGAATGCTCTACGAATTTGTTGCGGAGAAAATCCATTCGATTTAAAAATGCTGTTGAGGTATGTGAGCTCTTCTTGCAAATGGACTTAATCAGATATACAGTGCGCCCGGTGCACTAAGGTCTTAAGGACACCTATGGTCTGTGAAGGGTGATGGCAGCTACTGGCATGAAGATACAGATTTGTGTGCGTTGGTTTCCGATATACGGCATGTCCTAATGTGCCATCACTTTTACGGCGAACGACAACATCCAAAAAGGGGAGGCAGCCGTCTTTTTCTATTTCCATAGTAAATTTAATGCTAGCATGGATGGAATTCAGATGCTCAAGAAATCGATGAATTCATCCATTCCATGGGGCCATACCACGAATGTGTCGTCCACGTACCTCCAGAAGACCGTAGGTTTAAAACTTGCAGAGTCCAGTGCCTTGTCCTCGAAGTCTTCCATGAATAAATTAGCTACCAGAGCAGAGAGTCGGCTTCCCATGGCAACACCATCAATTTACTCATAAAATTCACCATTAAACTGAAAATAAGATAATAAAAGCACATGTTCAAATAAGGCCGTAATTTTCTTGTCTAATTGTTGGCCGATAAGAGATAGTCCTTTAAAGGTACCTTGGTATATAATGATACCACGTCAAAACTAACAAGAACATCCGTACTATTTAGCCTGACATTGCTAAGTCTCTGAACAAAATCCATAGAATTACAAATGTGGTGACATTTTACTACCAATGGTTTTAATAATGAAGTTAAATATTTGGTAGAAAAATACGTTGGTGAACCAATAGTGCTCGTTATAGTTCTCGTAGACAAATCCTCTAGACGCTCATCCTTACCCATCTTGTGAACTTTAGGAAGACCATAAAATCACGGTGGTACGGCACCTCGTACTTTAAAACTTCTTATGACTTCCTTCGGTCGTGATGAAGCGTTCAGCAGGGCAGCAGTCCTTATTGTCACCTTGTTAGTAGGATCTTTGTTAATCTTCCGGTATGCACCAGAACTAAGTAGACCACATATCTTTTCCTTGTAGACTTCCTGAGGCAAAAGGACGGTCGCGTTACCTTTATCAGCACGCAGGACGACTGTATCTGTATCCTCACGCAGCTTTCGTATTGCACATTTTTCTTCCTTCGAAAGATTGCTTCTTTGTGGACGATGCTTCGTGATTGCTTGACAGGTTAGATTAGATAAAAATTTAAAAATAGAGATAATGGTTTTAATTTGGGCAAAGCATGGAATCCGGCTCTTAGAGTAATTAAACTGCAGAGAAGTCGTCATCGTGTCACCGCCGCCGATCATACATCGATAAGCGAATCGAATGTCTGTACGCCTTCGCCACAGGCTGCGCATGTGTAAGCGTATGTCTCTGTTGCCGACCAGCATCTGTGACCCGCATGCGCAGTACCGCCGCGGTGGAGCATATAAGGCCGAGCTTGGCATTTTGTCGTCAGTCTTGTGACTCACTCTGAGGATGGCCGGACGATACGCGGCCGAAATATCAGTGGAGGAAATTTTATTTGCGCGGCTGCATGCCCGAAATTTAATGGATTAATTGCACGTCTGTTTTCTAGTAGATATCTTGACATTCATCGTTCACCCCGTCCGTATACAGGGTGTTACAAAAAGGTACGGCCAAACTTTCAGGAAACATTCCTCACACACAAAGAAAGGAAATACGTTATGTGGACATGTGTCCGGAAACGCTTACTTTCCATGCTAGAGCTCATTTTATTACTTCTCTTCAAATCACATTAATCGTGGAATGGAAACACACAGCAACAGAACGTACCAGCGTGACTTCAAACACTTTGTTACAGGAAATGTTCAAAATGTCCTCCGTTACCGAGTATACACGCATCCACCCTCCGTCGCACGGAATCCCTGATGAGCTGATGCAGCCCTGGAGAATGGCGTATTGTATCACAGCCGTCCACAATACGAGCACGAAGAGTCTCTACATTTGGTACCGGGGTTGCGTAGACAAGAGCTTTCAAATGCCCCATAATGAAAGTCAAGAGCGTTGAGATCAGGAGAGCGTGGAGGCCACGGAAATGGTCCGCCTCTACCAATCCATCGGTCACCGAATCTGTTGTTGAGAAGCGTACGAACACTTCGACTGAAATGTACAGGAGCTCTATCGTGCGTGAACCACATGTTGTCTTACTCGTAAAGGCACATGTTCTAGCAGCACAGGTAGAGTATCCCGTATGAAATCATGGCGGTGAATCGAGGAAGTACAGTACATACTGACGAAACTAAAATGAGCTATAACATGGAAATTAAGCGTTTCCGGACACATGTCCACTTAACATCTTTTCTTTATTTGTGTGTGAGGAATATTACCTGAAAGTTTGGCCGTACCTTTTTGTAACACCCTGTATAGCGCGTGGTGCAGCACAGTTGCCGCGGCACTGGCTTTCGATGACACAATTCGCCAACCACGGTGTACTTAGCCACGCGAACAGTTTATAAACTTAGCCGTTTCGGAAATGGTTCCACGAGTGGCCTGAAAGCCAGTGATGATGCCGTTTTGGACGTCAGATAAATCGCCCGTTCCGCGTTACGACTGCGCTGATGTGTCTCCGTTACACGCTTCTTATGCCCTCGGCTGGTAGTGCCGTCACCTGTCGTCTGTCAGCGCCTATTGGACGTTGACGTCGCAAATGGGCGGTGGTGACATTAATGTGACTGGACCGAGAATTACCGCGCGCAGTGTGGTACGAGCTCCGCAGTACGACAGGCTACGGTCTTTCGGCATGCCTGAGCGCAGCGCATGCCGCCTACTCGGCATGGGCGCGGGCACGTGTACAGGTGTGTGTGGGGGAGGGGGGCAGGCACGCTTGTTGCGACATAGCTGCCCGCGGTCACTTTCCTTTCCTCTTCGCGCCGCTTGCCGGCTGTGCTGCCCAGTACACTGCCCGCTGCCTCCGCGTAACGCTCCTGCTCCTCCCAGGATTCAGCTTAGGGGTGCGCTCTCCGTTGCGGTTTTTCCTCCTGCAAACGACAACAGTCGCTCATAGAAGGTCCTTAATGAAGGGGAAATCACGGCAAGCTCCAAACTATCTTGGCGCTGGTTTTTCGGCTCATCGGTACATATACAGGGTGGTCCATTGATCTCGACCGGGCCAAATATCTCGAGAAATAAGCGTCAAACGAAGAAACTACAAAGAGCGAAACTCCTGTAGCTCTAAGTGGGAAACCAGATGGCGCTATGGTTGGCCAGCTAGATGGCGCTGCCATAGGTCAAACGGATATAAACTGCGTTTTTTAAATAGGAACCCCCATTTTTTATTACATATTCGTGTAGTACGTAAAGAAATATGAATGTTTTATTTGGACGACTTTTTCGCTTTGTAATTGATGCCGCTGTAATAGTGACAAACGTATGGCTAACAATTTTAGACTAACAGTTGGTAACAGGTAGGTTTTTTTAAATTAAAATGCAGAACGTAGGTACGTTTGAACATTTTATTTCAGTTGTTCCAATGTGATACATGCACCTTTGTAAACTTATCATTTCTGGGAACGCATGCTGTTACAGCGTGATTACCTGTAAATACCACATTAATGCAATAAATGCTCAAAATGATATCCGTCAACGTCAATGCATTTGGCAATACGTGTAACGACATTCCGCTCAACAGCGAGTAGTTCGCCTTCTGTAATGTTCGCACATGCATTGACAATGCACTGACGCATGTTGTCAGGCGTTGTCGGTGGATCACGATAGCAAATACCCTTCAACTTTCCCCACAGAAAGAAATCCGGGGACGTCAGATCCGGTGAAAGTGCGGGCCGTGGTATGATGCTTCGACGACCAATCCACATGTCATGAAATGTGCTATTCAATACCGCTTCAACCGCACGGCCGGCCGGGGTGACCGAGCGGTTCTAGGCGCTACAGTCTCGAACCGCGCGACTACTACGGTCGCAGGTCCGAATCCTGCCTCGGGCATGGATGTGTGTGATGTCCTTAGGTTAGTTAGGTTTAATTAGTGCTAAGTTCTAGGAGACTGATGACCTAAGAAGATAAGTCCCATAGTACTCAGAGCCATTTGAACCATTTTTTTTTTTTTCAACCGCACGCGAGCTATGTGCCGGACATCCATCATGTTGGAAGTACATCGCCATTCTGTCATGCAGTGAAACATCTTCTAGTAACGTCGGTAGTACATTATGTAGGCAATCAGAATACATTGCACCATTTAGACTGCCATCGATAAAATGGGGGCCAATTATCCTTCCTCCCATACTGCCTCAATATACATTAACCCGCCAAGGTCGTTGATGTCCCACTTGTCGCAGCCATCGTGAATTTTCCGTTGGTCAATAGTGCATATTATGCCGGTTTACGTTACCGCTGTTGGTGAATGACGCTTCGTCGCTAAATAGAACGCGTGTAAAAAATTTGTCATCGTCCCGTAATTTCTCTTGTGCCCAGTGGCAGAACTGTACACGACGTTCAAAGTCGTCGCCATGCAGTTCCAGGTGCATAGAAATATGGTACGGGTGCAATCGATGTTGATGTAGCATTCTCAACACTGACGTTTTTGAGATTCCCGATTCTCGCGCATTTTGTCTGCTACCGATGTGCGGATTAGCCGCAACAGCAGCTAAAACACCTACTTGCGCATCATCATTTGTTGCAGGTCGTGGTTGATGTTTCACATGTGGCTGAACACTTCCTGTTTCCTTAAATAACGTAACTATTCGGCGAACGGTCCGGACACTTGGATGATGTCGTCCAGGATACCGTATGAATAAATTATGAAAGCATATTTAAATTTGGTGATCAAACATATCGAAGATTGAAAACTAAAGTTTTGTTGCCCACGGAAGCCATTTTTGGTAGGCAACCTGCAACTGGAATTGGCTGGCAGTTTTAGCCATATAGTAATATAGACTTCTGCTTGTACTAGTTTAGATCACTGTAACGTCCGTTGGTGGTTAAATAGGATTGTCTTAACGTGGATTCGAGTAGCTAATCGGCGCAGTTACAGCAAATAGTGTGATTGGTAGAGGATGATATAGAACACTCCTAAATATTTTTGGACACCCCTCAACTTGGTACTACCACTACGTACAGCCAGCACACTCTGGTAGTAGAGTGTATGCTGCTAACTGAGGATAGTTGCCGTTCTTAAATCTTCAAAACGTAGAGGTACGCCTTGTATAATTTTTACAGGCAGGAAGTGGCAGGCTACACATTCCTCGCTCCCAGTAACGGTTGGGAGGTGTTGCAAACGCTCTTTTCTCTGGCGGGCACCCAAGAGCGCGTCCAGCCGGCCACTCTCACTCTGCGTGCTAAAGGTCAAGCAGTGGCGACCACTTGGCACCGGCGCTGCACACAGGGATGTAAATGCGTGCGGTCGCCGTAATTGCAGCAACGGTGCCTGCAGTCCCATTGTATGCTGCGCGCGCAGCCTCCCGTGTCGGCCCCCCCCCCCCCCCCCCTAATGAGTGTAATTAACAAGTAGCGCGGCGCTCGACAGGTCAGCGAACTCGCCATAGAGGCCCGCTCGGCTCATTCACGTCCGTTGTGCATCACTACTGCTATGATGGCGGTAGGTTCAGGGAATCGAGGGAAGGGGGAGGGGAGCGCTTCAGAGAAATCCGGGAGAGGGGGGGTGTTCGATAGTTTAAAGTAATCTTGAGGAGGGAGGGGGCGGCGGGGTTCGAGAACTTCAGGGAATCGGGGCCCACAAGAGCTTCAAGGAATAGTTGGCAAAGGGCGTGGGGGGGGGGGGGGGGGTTAAAGTATCGAATACACATCTGAGAACCGAAAACTTCTAATACTAGTGGAGGATACGTGCTGGCACATTACTGTTCATCCATCTAGATTTCTGTTCTCGGTTGTGTGTAAATCGTGCCTGCGTCCGTAATGTGGGATTTCCTGCCAAACGCTACGTCTCTAAAAATTTCTTTACGATGCAGTGTCTTGTGAAATTTTAAGGGAACTATACGACAAATAATACATTATGTAGACCCTATGCACACGTTTAGAGATTTGCGTGTCCCCACAAGGCAAGGTCTCTCGCAGACTTAGGTGAGTCTGTGATTTCTTTTTTTTTTTTTTTTTTTTTTTCAGTTAGGTAAATGGGCGCGGCTTTCTCTTAACAACGAACTTCTTGCTGTGGTGGAGACCCACAGGTTTTTGGGGGTGGTTTTCGATGCCCGGTTGACTTGGCTGCCTCATATCCAGCAGCTTAAACAGACGTGTTGGCGGCATCTAAACGCTCTGAGATGCTTGAGCCACACCCGCTGGGGCGCCGACCGATCTACCCTGTTGCGGCTCTACCAGGCGTTAATCCAGTCCCGTCTGGATTATGGGAGCCTGGCTTATGGCTCAGCATCCCCATCTGCGTTGCGGGTGCTGGACCCAATTCTCCACAGCGGGATACGCCTTGCCGCTGGTGCTTTCCGCACCAGCCCTGTGGACAGCGTACTAGTGGAGGCAGGTGTCCCTCCACTGCGGTTACGACGCCAACGTTTGCTGGCCGCTTATGCTGCCCATGTTTTAAGCTTGCCCGGGTATCCAAACTATAGTCCCCTGTTCCCGCGATCGGTCGTCCATCTGCCAGAACGTCGGCCCCGGTCTGGTTGTACAATCATGGTCCGCGTCAAAGAGCTTCTCTCCGGGCTTCGGGTTTTCACTGTTCCACCTCCTTTCCGGGCCACTTTGCATACACCCCCATGGTGTGTTCCTCGCCCTTGCCTTCGGCTCGGCACAGGGCCCGAAGGACTCAGTCCGTCCAGAGGCCTTCCGCCGCCGCTTTTATTCCATCCTGGCCACGTATCAGGGCTCTGGCATTGTTTACACTGACGGTTCGATGGTTGCTGGTCGTGTCGGGTATGCGCTCACTCTAGGGGACCATTCCGAACAACGTTCCTTGCAGGATGGCTGCAGCGTTTACACTGCTGAGCTGGTCGCCATCTTTCGTGTCCTAGAGTATATCCGCTTCTGCTCAGGTGAGTCCTTCATTATCTGTAGCGATTCCCTGAGCGGTTTACGAGCTCTCGACCAGTGTTTCCCTCGTTCTCGTATGGTGATGGCTATCCAAGAGTCCCTGCATACTCTTGCCCGTTGCGGCCGCTCTGTGGTCTTTGTGTGGACCCCCGATCATGTCGGTATCCCGGGCAATGAACATGTTGACCGCCTGGTGAAAGAGGCCACGAGTAAACCATCTCTGGATGTTGGCCTCGCAGAGACTGATTTGCGGGCAGTCCTCCGCCGAAAAGTTTTTGCGCTTTGGGACGCTGAATGGCGCGATCGGATCACGCCCAATAAACTCCGTGCCATTAAGGAGACGACGACTGTGTGGCGGTCATCCATGCGAGCCAACCGCAGGGACTCGGTCATCCTTTGTCGGCTCCGCATCGGCCACTCCCGGCTGACACACAGTTATTTACTGCGCCGGGAGGACCCTCCTCTATGTCGCTGCGGGGCGGCTTTGACAGTGGCCCACATTTTGTTGGCCTGCCCCCTTTTAGCTGTGGTCAGGCAGACATTTGCGCTGCCTGATACGTTCCCCGCCCTTTTATCTGATGACCCTGTTATGGCTGGCTTAGTTTTACGTTTTATTCGGGCAGGGGGTTTTTATCGTTTGCTCTGAGTGTTTGTTCTGTTCTTTTGTGTTGATTCTGGCCATTGGCCTACGATTTTCCGCTGAGTTTTTAATGTGTTCTCGGTGGTTGGCTTTTCCTTTTTATCTCTATGGTCGGCCAACCACCGTCACACTCTGTGTGATTTTAATTTGTTTTGTCTGATCTCTGTAGGAGTATTTCTTGTCCTGTGTCGTCTGACGTCTTTCGTGCTGTTCGTTTTTATTCTCTTTGGGTGGTTTTAATTTTTTGGAGAAAGGGACCGATGACCGTCACAGTCTGGTCCCTTTAATCCCCCAAACCAACCAACCAATATTTCGTAGATCAGTTCAATGAGAAGTAATAAAACCCATAGCTCCAGATCGTGGTTTCGTCTCGAATACCAATATAAGATAGCAGGCATAGTCTTTTGCAGATGATATACTAGAACTAGAATCCTGTGACTAGGCCTGTCTGCCTAGTATGTTACCTCGCAACCTTGAGAAAATCTGAAAGTGGAAATATATTGATTTATTCGTAGCCGCCGCGTAGCTCGTGGGATCTGAAAGTAAGTTTAGCGTCCTAACCGGCGGAACGTCTCAAAGATGAGCTGAAAGAAAATTACTAATTGTTTTCTAGTATGGCGCCTAACAACGGTCAATGTTCCGTTAAGGCCACGACTACTCAGGACAAGCAAGGTTTAGGTTTACAATTAATTGTGTACCGTACACAAGTTTGAAGTCATGAACAACTGTATTTTTGGTTTCGTTTACAACTGACATACACTGTTACAGCAAGATGAGCCTCAGACAATCGTTCTTTCGTCTTCGAGTCCAAGAACAGAAGAAGTCAACCAGAATAGAAAGTTCAGACACATAATCTCGAATGTCCATGGAACATTCATCAAGGCATACATTACAGCATAATGCATTTATTTACTCTTTGGCATACATCGCCAGCTATTCGTACAATAATTACCAGTACATTGTATTTACAACCACAGGAGATACTACATCACGGAAAGTACGAGAATAATCTCAGGGTAGTGCGCCTTGCTGTAAATACCCCCGTCAATTTTGTCTGCGTTGTAAATTCATCGGAAGACATCCTGCTGGAATAGATGTAGGCATACGACTGAATCCACTGGGGGGGGGGGGGGGGGGAATCGATAAGTTACAGATACGCCGATGGCAGTCATCGCAGGAAACATTAAACTGCCGCTAGTGACGTTCATCCTTTAGAAATTGCGCGCTTTGGAGCACCTCACAAGATTACTTCGTGGTTTACGTGTCAACATCTATGAAAAATGGATGTTCGTCGTTAATGCTTGGATTTGCCAAAGTTCATTTCGCATCTGTTTGTCTTGCAGTCGATGCACGCTGTCTTGTAGCAGGCCGAGGTCATCCGTCAAAATTCGCCATGCTGTTTTTGAAATGCCTGCTTGAAAACTGCACCTCCTGTTAGGCCTTGGCAGCTTCAGCAAGACTCCGCAACATTTTTTTGCATCACTCCCGTCTGTTACTGGTTGTGTTGGCGCCTCCTCAGTAGGTCTGGTTATCCACTATCAAATTAGTCTGGAGCAGGAACTTCTATAACGTGCGATAGCTTGTTTCGGTGCTTGGTGGATCGCGTGTAAATCGATCTGTAAAATTTTCGACGGACTACATTTTATGGACTGTAACCTTAAATCACACTTGTACTGACGAAAAGACAATTGTCATTACGACGGTGGGTTCTTTACTTGCTACGAGTGGAGAACGAGTGGAAACTAGGTGTAAAATATTATAGTATGAAAGCTTTCACGACCGGATGACATATCTTCTGGTAAACCTTCCGGGATGTAAGGTCGTGGTCCATGAAACGTTAGGAGCTGAAGAGTTTCATGGACCACGACCTTACATCCCGGAAGGTTTACCAGAAGATATGTAAAATATTAGTTCACTTTATTAGAAGATGCATATGAAAGTTTATTTAACTTTGTATGACCCATTTCCACAAATGTTCTGAATATTTACTACTCTCTAAATATTAAAGTAGCACTGCATACAGACAAATTTACAAAACACTTCACATGAAGTGCGTAGTCTTGATGTTCACTGTTAAAATTCTGCATAAGACATAGTGTACACAGATTCCCTATCTATCATCTTAATCGTCGGTCACGATCTAGGTCAGGATGTTCCTTTGTTCGGCTGTATATCGGCTTCTCGATGCGGAGGCAGCGCGAAGCTGAGAGAGGGCGTGCCACCGCCAGTGCCTTGCATTCGTCATCGCAGTGACCAGCGAGACGTTGTTATCTTCTGTGATATCGACGCGAGGCACGGACTTTGTCACGGTACCGCAATCTTTGGACGAAGCCACAACGCTAACAACTATTACTCCTCTGCGTTCTAGATTCAGGCTGTTGTGTGTGTGTGTGTGTGTGTGTGTGTGTGTGTGTGTGTGTGTGTTACTGATGTCAACCATATTTCGTACACGTACAGTGAGGCAACAATCGCTGTGGGGCAAGAACCACCTAACATAATTCGGAAGATACACCATAAACAATGAGATGCCTGAAAAATGCCGCATCATACATGACTTTTAAATTCATTACTTCTGTGCTACTGACTACTCGCAGCATATTTCGCAGACAAGATCCAGATGTGCCACTGAATGTACCTACACAAATATATCTTTGTATGACGCTTAGTTCAACACATATGGCGTGATAAACATAATTTTTATTACATTTATCCTTTGCTACTGAGACACTCCTTCAGTCGAGACAACTTACCGAAATCCGGGACACTTGACAGCGCTTTTGACACCTTTCAGCTGCAAAGCGAAAACTGCTGCAGGCGAAAACGTAGCAATCTATAGAGAGCGATGTAGAAACGGTGCCAATCGCATTGTATACACGCGAAGCAGCTGCGTTCATCGTACAGAAACTGCGTCACTGTTTTCGGAAACACGTGGAAAGGAAATTTTGTCGATAGTACCCTACAAACACAGTTCATTTTTTGTTTTAGTTCCTAATAGAATGTTGGCAAAATGAATACCTGCGCAATGGTGCAATGCGAGGTTTATCTGCTACTCAGTTTAATAAGTCGTCTTACCAAATACTGACAGGAACTACTTACAGAAGAATGGGAAAACTGTTAGTAGGCGACCCCGGGGAAGGTATGTGTGGATTCCGCTGAAACGTAGGAAAAAGCGAGGCAATACTGACCCTACGTCTTCCATAGAAGATATGTTGAAAAAAAACAAAATCTATATTTCTAACATTTGTAGATCTAGAAAAAGCTCTCTGCAATGTTGAGTGAAATACAGTTTGAAACTCTGAAGACACCAACGACTAAAATACAGGGAGCAGAAGGTTATCTGCAACTTTCACAGAAATCAGACTGCAACTATTAGACTTCGAGGACATGAAAGGACGGTAACTTATCCCTGAAGCTGTTAAATCTGTACTCTGATCAAACACTAAAAGAAACTAAAGAGAAATTTGGAAAGGGAATAAACGTTCAGGGAGAAGAAATAAAAGCTTTGAGATTTGTTGATGACTTTGTTATTCTGCCAGACAGCAAGGGAATAGTTTGAGTATCTGTACGGAATGGATTGTGTCCTGAAAATAGGTTATAAAATGGACATCAGAAAAAGTAAAACAAAGGAAAGGAACTTAGTAAAATCAGGCTATTCTGAGGGGAATCAGAGTAGGAAATAAGAAAAAAGTAGATGAGTTTTGCTGCTTGGGCAGCAGCATAAGTGAAGGAGGCCGCAGTAGAGAAGATACAAAATAGCGAAAACAGCATTTCTGAAAAACAAAAATTTACTTAATTCGAACAGAAATCTAAGTTTTAGGAAGTCTGGTTTGAATATATTTATATGGAGTGAAACATGGACAATAAAGAAGTTCAGGTAAGGAGAATAGCTTTGAAATGTGGTGCTTTAGAAGAGTGCTGAAGGTCAGATGGGTAATTAATGAGCTAATGAGGAGATAAATTGATGACACTATCTGATTTAAAGAAGCGCTCGGTTGACTGGATACATCCTGAGGCGTCAAGGAATATTGTGAATTTGGTAATGGAAAGAAATGCGGGAGATAAAAACTGTAGAGGGAGACCAAGACTCAAACCCGTATAAAAGTTCAAGTGGATATTAGTAGTTGAACAGTGAGCTGTTGGTTTAGATGCGTGAAAGAAATGAGTATTTAGGTTTTTTTTCATCATGACAGGTCTTGGGCTAGACAGTACGTCAGCTTATTAAAGCAATATAGGCCATCTTAATCATAGAACGAAGACAGATAAAGGAAGCTGTAAGACAGTCCAGTAGCCGTCAGTCTGCTAACAGTGGCACGTTGTTTTACAGTTGGACACTTTGTGGAACAATTCCCAGGCGGTTATTGTCTATTATTATTATTATTATTATTATTATTATTATTTGTATTGTATGTTACTGGGGACCTAGAAACGACGGAGAGGCTCCGTCCCCGCCGCAGTCGCAGTGGTCCACAACCCCACGACGACTACCGCAGTCCACTTCACCTCTCCGCCGCCCCACACCGAACCCAGGGTTATTGTGCGGTTCGGTCCCCGGTGGACCCCCCCCCCCCCCCAGGGAACGTCTCACACCAGACGAGTGTAACCCCTATGTTCGCGTGGTAGAGTAATGGTGGTGTACGCGTACGTGGAGAACGTGTTTGCGCAGCAACCGCCGACATAGTGTAACTGAGGCGGAATAAGGGGAACCAGCCCGCATTCGCCGAGGCAGATGGAAAATCGCCTAAGAACCATCCACAGACTGGCCGGTTCACCGGACCTCGACACACATCCGCTGGGCGGATTCGTGCTGGGGACCAGGCGCTCCTTGCCGTCCGGAAAGCCCTGCATTAGACCGCACGGCCAACAGGGCGGGCCCGATTGTTACTTGTTTATCGTATGGCGACAACAGCAAATATTAAGAAATGCTTGTAGTCTACAGTTATAAAGTTAAGGATTGAGGTGCAAAGCTAATATGTTTAAATTCTGGAAATTAGTAGTTCAATAATACTAAAAGGAAAACATTTAAACTATAAGATTAGAACTGTTAATTAATACATACATTTAATCAGTTAAACATCTAAAGAATGACGCCATTTGATAGCAGGGAGAGCAGCATTAATTAAGTCAATGAATGCTCGTGGATACGTTCTCAGAGGGCAGTCTCTGACAATATGCCGAAAGTTTGGTTCTTGGACCCCAAAATAACAGGCTGTAGAGTTTCGGAACCCCCTTTTATGCATCATTTGCACCTGGCGTGAGTGGTTCTTACCGTGTTCGGTCTTGGCCTCTCATCTCTCTTCAGATCAAATCCTGGTATTCTGACAGGTGGATTTTGAACACCTTGACGTTTTATTGTTATAGCTTACCTCTTCAAATGGCTCTGAGCACTATGGCTCTGAGCACTATGGGACTCAACTGCTGAGGTCATCAGTCCCCTAGAACTTAGAACTACTTAAACCTAACTAACCTAAGGACATCACAAACATCCATGCCCGAGGCAGGATTCGAACCGGCGACCGTAGCGGTCTTGCGGTTCCAGACTGCAGCGTCTTTAACCGCACGGCCACTTCGGCCGGCCTTACCTCTTCCACCACTCTTAGTTAATGTAGAACATCTTGCAGTTTCTTCCATTATGCCACAGTGGAGTGCTTGATATCAAGCGCTCTGGAGGAGGGTCATTTAAGACTGTATGAATTGGAACGTCCTGGGATAGTTGGAGTGAAGCAGCTTCCTCCATTTTCGATTGTTTGTTTCTCGGCGTCTCAAGTCAGATGATGGAAAATTACTAATGGTGTGAAGCCAAGGGATCGATGTGGATTTTAATGTAACCGTAATAATTATCATTGATTCTTTCAGATGACTGATTTCCTTGTACGGGCATTGTGTTGCCATTCTGGATCACAATATTCAGCAACTAGGTATTCCGTAAACTGTAGTCCCTAGAGTAAGTGCTTCAGCACCCCAGGTTGTGCCATCCGGTTTCTTTATGATACTTCTGGTCTTCAGCTTTTTGCTAATATTTTCCTGGTATCTTTTATATGTTAAAGACCGATCGAGTGTGACCCAAAGGTATTTAGGCTCGAAACTGTGTTCAATCATCTGTTCACAGTAGTTAACATTGAGCTGTTGGTTTGCAATTGTGCTGTCTAAGTGGAATGCGGTTGGTTAGCATATTCCCCACAAGGGTCATCAGTTTCTTACCTTGGACATGATTCTTTTGTTTCAGCCATACTTAGTTTTTCATTCGTCCCCAATAATGGCGATAGGCTCTCTACTCATAACGTGTGCGCGGTAAGTTACATGATCATTAATAATGCTTCATAAACTTCATGACTGTGTTTAATATTCGGCTCCAGAATAATTCATGCGATATAACCACGAGCTCTACAGTAGCCGTAGCACAGAAAAGGAAGAAAAATTGAATTCAGCATCTAGTCGACACACGTGGTCATGTGCGACATTTGGTGTCGAAGCTAATCTTTTATTAGTGCTAATGGCTTCATCACAACGAAAGTTTCAGGAGGAGGACAGGTAACACAGTATTCCTGGCTCAAGCTGTGTGCAGGCATTTCTCGTTAATTTCAGTGACTTGCGTTTACGACAAGCACGGTGTCGGTAAAGCAAGTATGTTCGAGTGTACTGTGGTTGTTGTTGTTGCTTGGTGATGAGACGGTAATATAGCTGGCGCCGTTCAGCAGCACACTCACGTGAAACAGCACACTCACGTGAAACAGCACCCAGTAATCCGCCAAGCTTAATGTCATCCGACGGACGAGCCACCTGCTCCAGTCAGACGACCTTAGTCCGTAAGACGCAGCAAAATTTTGCTGATTCGTAATCGTAAAGCCTGGGTATGTGGAACTAGGCGCCACCCTTTATGCTGGGTGGGTCAAATAAAAGTGGCCCGGGGAGCAGAGTTCCAGGGTACAAAGAAACACAGCACAGGAAAGGAAATACAGTGCTAGCCTCACTGTAGGTGATTTGGAAAGTGACCACCATTCATCTCTTGGCACTTCTGGGCGCTGGCGGATCGAAGATGGGATGCTGGAATTGCTACAGTCTCATCCGAAATCTTCTGCTGCAGTTCTTGAAGGGTATGACAGTTGTAATAAAACTTACTTAAGGCTCCCCTCACAGAATAATTGAACACTGACAGATCGAGTGACCTGGGTGGCCAGCTAGGTCCACGATCAGACTAACCTCCGCTAACAGCTCTGTCAGGTGTGAATGTGCTTCAAGGTTTGATCTGCTGTGTGGGCATTTGCTCCATACTGGAAGGGGAAGAAAGCCAATATGCATTCCGTGTGCTTACCGGGTGGAGTCATTCCAGACGTGGAAAGGGTTCTTCCAAACGCCATGAAGAGCACAGGATGTAGCCAACTACAGGTGGTGGATCACGTCAGTACCAGTGATGTGTGTCGCTTTGGATCGAAAGAATTCTCTCTGGCTTCAAGCGATTAATAGAAGTGGTTAAGACTGCCAGTTTTGCTTCCGAGGTGAAAGCAGAGTTCACTATTTGCAGAATAGTCGACAGGACCGATTGTAGACTTTTGGTAAAGAGCCGAATGGAGGGCTGAAACAGAGGTTCAGACGGTTCTGCGACCGTATAGGCTGCAGCTTCGTCGACTTGTGCCACTGGGTGGTTGGGTTTCGGGCTCCGCTGAATAGGTCAGTTGTCCACTACACACAGGAGGCGGCTACATGGGTAGCAGGGACTGTGGGCCGTTGGCTGGGCGATTTTTTCGGTAAGGGGGTCCCGAGGACATAGAAAAAGGGCTTGTCTCAAAGGGTGCAGGTCGGACATAGGAAGAACATAGATACATGAACCATTGGTATAACAGTTGTAAATTGTCGTAGCTATATTCGGAAAGTACAAGAGTTCCAAGAGCTAATAGAAAGCACATGTGCTCAAGTAGTTATAGGCACTGAAAGCGTGCTGAAGCCGGAGATTAGCACAACCGAACTTTTTGCGAAGAGCCTAACGGTGTTCCGAAAGGATAGGCTAGACACAGTTGGCGGTGGCGTGTTTGTTTATGTTAGAAATAGTATCTTCTAGCGAAATTGAAGCAGATAGTTTCTGTGAGTATGGGCAGGGGTCACCTTGGCAACCGGAATAAAATAAAAATTGAATCTTTTTACCGACCTCCCAACTCAGATGACACAATTGTATTTTAGATTCAAAGGAAACTTGTGTAAAATTTCAAACATGTACCCGACTCACACAATTATAGTTCGTGGTAACGTATCCTCGATACGTTAGCGAAAATACATATTTAAATCCGGAGGAACGCGTAAAAACATCATCCGAAATTGTGCTGAACGCATTTTTTGAAAATTATTTCGAGCAGTTAGTTCATGAGCCCACGCGAAAAGTAAACGGTTGTGAAAATGCACTTGACCCCTTACCAACAAATAATCCTCAGCTAATAACAAACATTCAAACGGATACAGGGATTAGTGAAGACACGGTTGTCATAGCGAGATTGAATTTTGTAATTCTAAAATCCTCCAAATAAACTAAAAATATACCTGCTAAAAAGCAGATAAAAATTCACTTGACGTCTTGCTGAGACAAAATCTACACTCCCTCCAAGTTAACAATGTATAGTAAGTGTAGACTAGATGTGACGTGAAGGCAAAGCAATAGTATCGACAGCATTTATACCAAACAAATTAATAAACGACGGAGCTGATCCCCTTTGGTACACATAGCGGGTCAGAACACTGTTGCAGAAACAACGAAGAAAACAAGCCAAATTTAAACGAAGGCAAAATCCCCAAAATTGGCGATCTTTCACAGAAGCTCGCAATTTAGCGCGGACATCAATGCGAGATGCTTATAATAGTTTCTTCAACGAAACTTGATCTCGAAACCTGGCAGAAAATCCAAAGAGATTCTGGTCGTCTGTAAAGTATGCTGGCGGCAAGACAGTCAATGCCTTCTCTGCGCGATAGCAGTGGAAACACTATCGGCGATATTGCTGCGAAAGCAGAGTTACTAAACACAGCTTTGCGACATTCCTTCACCAAAGACGACGAAATAAATATTCCAGAATTCGTATCAAGAACAACTGCCAACATTATTGACATAGAAGTACGTAGATATCCTCGGAGTAGTGAAGCAACTTAAATCACTTCATAAAAGCAGGTCTTCTGGTTCAGACTTTATACCAATTTGATTCCTTTCAGAGTATGCTGACGCAGTAGCTCCATACTTAACAATCGTACACAACCGCTCGCTCGAAGAAAGATCCGTACCCAAAGAAAGGAAAGTTGCACAGCTCACACCAATATTCAGGAAATGTAGTAGGAGTAATCCACTAAAATACAGCTCCAGATCTTTAAGGTCCATATACAGCAGGATTTTGGAACATATATGGTTTCGAACGTTATGAATTACCTAGAAGGGAACGGTCTGTTGATACACAGCCAACACGGATATAGAAAAAATCGTTCTTTTGAAATGCAACTAGCTCTTTACATACACGAAGTGTTGAGTGCTATTGACAAGGTATTTCAAATTGATTCCGTACGCCTAGATTTCCAAAAGGCTTCTGACGCTGTACTACACAAGAGGCTTGTAGTGAAATTGCATGCTTATGGAATATCGTCTCAGTTACGTAACTGGGTTCGTGATTTCCTGTCAGACTTCACAGTTCGTAGTAATTGACGGAAGGTCATCGAGAAAAAAGGAATTGATTTCTGGCGTGCCCCAAGGTAGTGTCATAGGCTTTTTGCTATTTCTCTATTATACAAACAATTTAGGAGACGATCTGGGCAGCCCGCTTAGGTTGTTTGCAGATGATCTGTCGTTTATCGACTAGTCAAGTTATCAGAAGATGAAAACAAATTGCAAAAAGATTTAGAAAAGATACCTGAATGGTGCGAAAATTGGCAACTGACGCTAAAGAAAGCGAAAAGTGTGACCTCATCAACATTAGTGCTAAAAGGAATCCCTTAAACTTCGGTTACACGATGAATGAGTTTAATCTAAAGTCATAAATTCAACTAAATACGTAGGAATTACAGTTACGGATGATTTAAATTGGAAAGAACACACAGAAAAAGTTGTGGGGGTGGCAAACCAAAGAAGTGCATTTTATTGGAAGAACGGTGAGAAAATGTAAGAGATCTACTAAAGAAGATACCTACACTACGCTTGTCCGTCCTCTTCTGGGCTACTACTGCTTGGTCTGGGACCCTTACCAGATAGGATCGACGGAGTACATCGAGAAAGTTGAACGAAGAGCAGCACGGTTTGTATTATCGTGAGATACGGGAGACAGTGTCACGGACATGTTACAGGATTTGAGATGGACACCATTAAAACAAGTTTTTCATTGCGGCGGAATCTTCTCACGAAATTCCAATCACCAACCATCTCCTCCGAATGCGAAAATGTTTCGTTGAAGCCGACCTACACAGAGAAAACCCGTTATTATAATAAAATAACGGAAATCAGAGCACGCACGGAAATATACAGGTGTCAGTTTTTTGCGCGCGTTGTTAGAGTGGAATAGTAGAGAATTATTGTGACGGTGGTTAGATGAACCTGTACCAGGCACTTAAGTGTGATTTGCAAAGTATCCATGTCGATGTAGACGTAGACTGAAGTAACTGTAGGTTTTTTCCTCCTCCGTTAATGCTGCCGCAAATGGTTTCGAAGTTGGCAATGTAACGCGCTGAAGTCACCGTATGATGAAAGAAGATGGGACCAATATTGCGACTTGCAGACACTGCATACCAAACCTCAATCTTTTCACGATGCAATGGTGTTTCGTGGAAGTTATGCGGACTGTCCGCTGTCCAGAACCTGTGATTCCGTGAGTTGATATAACCGCTCAGGTGAAACCAGGCTTCAGCAGACGTAAAGAAACAGATCCATGTCCAAGCCATACATTGTTATCTCATTGAACAGCCACTCAAAAACTGGAGACGCTGAGGAACATCTGCTGGTTTTAATGCATGAACCACAGACACTCAGTAGGCATGCATGTGCAAGTTGAGGTGGAGTTTTCGTCCGCATGATCGACGTGATATCCCGCTCTCTTGCGATAGGTGTCGGGTTGATTTGGTAGGAATCTGAAGCATTTTCTGGTGAACTGCAGTCACATTTTCTGATGTACGGGCACGTTTCGAAATGTGTTTCGACTTGTTCAAAACATATCCTATCTGAAGCCATTTTCGGACATACTGTTGTATGGCACTCTTTGCTAGCACTCTGATGACGTTAAACTTCGCCGCAAACAACTGACCACACCGTTTCCGCGTGGTTCTAGGCGCTTAAGTCTGGCACCGCGTGACCTCTACGGTCGCAGGTTCGAATCCTGCCTCGGGCATGGATGTGTGTGATGTCCTTAGGTTTAATTAATTCCAAGTTCTAGGGGACTGATGACCTCAGAAGTTAAGTCGCATAGTGCTCAGAGCCATTTTGAACACCGTTTCCGCGATTTTGTCGTCACGTAATTTTCTACGACGACACCCGCCGCCCAAATGTGAGCACCATAGCCTCCTTTGCACTGCTCTACTCGCGCTGACGCAGCCCGCACTACGTTCTGAATCGGCGGGTAACACGTAACAGGCGTACACGTGGTGCGCTTGTCACGGGTTGTGGTTATATGCATACATTCACGTCCAATCGAATTCACTCGTCGGGGCCACTTCTATTGGCCCCACGCGGTACTTTCATAGGGGATGAAAACTTTTCATATCTCCAGGACTAAAAACCGCCACTTCAGGAGCTGAGCGCCACCTCACAAACGCGTGTTTGGGTCCTTGATTTTGGAAGCGAGCTGGAATAGGAAATTAGGAGATGAGCTCTAAATTTTTATGAGAAAAGTTAAAGGGTACTATGATACCGTTGATCAGACTGATGTTAACCAACTGCCGACGCATTTTATAACACTGCGAGATAGCTCGAACAAGATGTGCTACACCAAAATTTGATTGTCGTCAAACACATAAAGGAATACAGGAACTGGTGCTTAGGAAAGAAGCATCCCAGCTTGTACCGCTAAGAGAAATTCGGTTCTACTCCACGGCAGGGTCATTTATCTGTAAAAACTGTACTTCTGTGTTCAGAAGTGGTACAATGGACAATTATGACCAGCTGGTCATATATACATAAACGCATGCGGTACTTAGTCACATTTCCCAGTATTGCACTTACTTGTTTGTACAGTCTTCGGTAATTCGTCAACGAATGTCCAATTTCATTGCAGTAATTAAAACCCAGCAGAATGGAAGAAAATCCACATTTAACCAGCGCAACATGTCGCCGTTTTGAATCTCCGGTATACCCACATTGCGGTAGTCTATAGTATCAAAAGTAAAAGACGTCGCTTTGTTCAAATGGCTCTAAGCACTGTGGGACATAACATCTGAGGTCATCAATCCCCTAGACTTAGAACTACTGAAACCTAACTAACCGAAGGACATCACACACATCCATGCCCGAGGCAGGATTCGAACCTGCGACCGTAGCAGCCGCGCCGTTCCGGACTGAAGCACCTAGAACCGCTCGACCACAACGTCCGGCTTGTCGATTGGTCCACGAGCTGTTCCGTTCCTCTGTGCACCGAAACTCCTTATTTGCACTTCGTTGACGATTGACAGAGAAACTTGCACGCACGCCATCTCCCCTTGGCATCAGTCGTTGCAGTAATATGATAGTGACCTAACAACGTTCTGCTGCTGCTCCAGAGGTATAGTGACAGGATGAGAAATTCCTACTCTGGCAGTGAATAACCGATTTTTTTTTGTCAGAAATTCACTGTTTTAGTAGAAAGCTTTAAGTCATTATTGTTATAATCATTTCTGACAAACAGGGTCCGCAAGAGTTGTGGACTCGTTGGTGGGTGTTTATTCGCCTTGTCTTTAGATTGCATTTCGTTTTTCTGGGACTGTCTACTCATTTCAGGAACGGACCAGTAGTTATTAAAGACGTAGTTGTTGTTGTGGTGGGCATTTTATAAACCTTGAGGGATTGGTACTTTAGGCTTGTCGATTAAGAGTTGCTGCATTTTTTCAGCCTGAGGGTTTTTCCCTTGTGGGCGTTCGCAGTTTTCGGAGAGAGAGAGAGAGAGAGAGAGAGAGAGAGAGAGAGGGGGGGGGGGGAAGCGCAAGGGAGAGGAGTAAATAAGTGCCTGCTTCCGTTGCTACAACCGTGGTCATACGTGTAGACAAACACAAATAAATAAACGTATTTTGTTAGAAGCTGGAACCTGCAAACATGTTTCGTGCACGCATAGTTAAAGAGCTTAAAAATCTAGTATGAGAATTGTTGTACATACACAATTTTAAGGTGGTGTTTTATGACTTGCTTAACAGATGTTTCCTTTTTCTTCTGTTGCAGGTGAGTAGCGGGAGGATCAACCACGGTAGGACTCACACAGAGCACAGTGACCTAAATGCAGCTGATCGTTCTCGTACGCAGATCTTCTCGAGCTGTAACACGGTTTGGCCTTTGGCCTTTGGGAGCGTGGAGCGTTCCCTCTCTAGTCCAATCCTTCGCTTGTAAAGAGCTGCTACGGGGAAAATTGTTTATTGTTATATGTATCCAGCAATCTGTGATTTAACGGTTACACGGTGTCTTAGTCACCAAGCAGAAGTGTTGCGTGTTTGTTTATTTTTCAAATTCCACATTCCGAACTGTCCTGCTTCCTTACCTTCGCCGCTATTGTGTCCTATCAAAATCAGATTTCCTATACTGTCAGAGATATTAAAACTGCCAATCACCATCTGACAGTGGCCGTCTGCGTCTGATATAATTCAGGACAGATCCCCTGCGTATTGGACTTCATTTGAATTCACCTCAGTATCAGATAGTCCGGTATGTTTGAGAGTATTACTGCGTTATTTTCTTTTCAGTTGCATCTAAATTTTAACATAGTTGTTTGTTCGTGATATGTACGTCCAAGGACAGCTTTTCTTGGTTAACCCGAAGTTTTCATGCAAATAATTCAGTCTTAGTAGCAGAGATATCGTCTCGGGGTGCACAATAGGACTCCTCTCGAAGTCTTCCATAAACAAATTTGCGATCACAGGAGACAATCTGCTAGGTCGTAGTCTCACTGTCGATATCTCTGACTTTGGTCATCTTTGGTGGCACTAGCGTTCAGTGTGTGTGTTTCCTGCGTTAGTCAAGGAACCGAGGTTTTACATTTGCCTTTACGTCGCCTGTCCGTTGCAGTTTGCCTTGAAAAGGGCGGGGTGTGCTCCCGCCGAAATATCGGCGGCCGCTGTTAATATTACCTGGATGAATTCCCGTAAGTTGTTTGAAAAAAGAAGGTGCTGTTTAAGGCTTTCCCCGACGTAATGGACATTGTCGGAGCTCTCTGGCCTTGGTTAATATGACGTCGCTGAGACTTTGTAATACAGGTTGATTCAAAAAGAATACCACAACTTTTGGAATTTAAAACTCTGCAACGACAAAAGGCAGAGCTAAGCACTATCTGTCGGCGAATTAAGGGAGCTATAAAGTTTCATTTAGTTGTACATTTGTTCGCTTGAGGCGCTGTTGACCAGGCGTCAGCGTCAGTTGATGCTAAGATGGCGACCGCTCAACAGAAAGCTTTTTGTGTTATTGAGTACGGCAGAAGTGAATCGACGACAGTTGTTCAGCGTGCATTTCGAACGAAGTATGGTGTTAAACCTCCTGATAGGTGGTGTATTAAACGTTGGTATAAACAGTTTACAGAGAATGGGTGTTTGTGCAAAGGGAAAAGTTCTGGACGGCCGAGAACGAGTGATGAAAATGTAGCACGCATCCAGCAAGCATTTGTTCGCAGCCCAGGAAAATCGACTCGCAGAGCTAGCAGAGAGCTGCAAATTCCACAATCAACTGTATGGAGAGTCCTACGAAAAAGGTTAGTTATGAAACCTGAACGTCAACTACCCGAGGCGATGGATCGGCCGCCAGGCAGCCCGTGACAGAGCACTTCATCACCGGCCTTCAAGAAGCCCTGATCTTACCCCCTGCGATTTTTTCTTATGGGGGTATGTTAAGGATATGGTGTTTCGGCCACCTCTCCCAGCCACCATTGATGATTTGAAACGAGAGATAACAGCAGCTATCCAAACTGTTACGCCTGATATGCTACAGAGAGTGTGGAACGAGTTGGAGTATCGGGTTGATATTGCTCGAGTGTCTGGAGGGGGCCATATTGAACATCTCTGAACTTGTTTTCGAGTGAAAAAAAACCTTTTTAAATACTCTTTGTAATGATGTATAACAGAAGGTTATATTATGTTTCTTTCATTAAATACACATTTTTAAAGTTGTGGTATTCTTTTTGAATCACCCTGTATTTTGGACGATGGCTTGGTCGTCTTCTTCGATGCTGTTTGGTCGACACTAAACATTATGGCCTCAGAGTGGCGAACTGGTTGTTGATCAAAATATACAGGTGGACATTAATAAAACCGACAAACTGCAGAACGGTATCCTGACACGAAACGTAAGAAAAATGGTCCTATGAACATGTGTCCGGAAATGCATCGTTGCCACGGTAGATGGTGCTGACGATTGAAAGTTCCTCTGACCACGTGTCGTGCGTTATTTGTGCGTTTCAGGCTGTGTGATTGACGCAGCTTACTTTAAGCAGCAGAATGGTCCGGTATTCACGTCGGGAACAAGCCGAGGTGGTGTTCGTGTACGACCAAGTAGATGGAAACGGCTGAGAGGCAGCACAATTATACCGAAACAAGTGCCCTCACAGACACCAAACACATCGCACAACATTTCACGCCCATTTTGGGTGTTTGTGTGATCGTGCGTCCTTTCAGATACAAGAACGTACAAGGAGGCAGCGAACTATGTTTACGCCAGATTTGGAGGACCGGGTTCTACAGGATATTAAGACGAACCCTAGTACAAGATCCAGGCAAGTGGTCCACCAACATGATGTAAGTCACAGTATGATAATGTGTATCCTGCATGACAACCGCCACTATCCTTATCACTTGCAACGAGTGCAAGAATTATCAGCAGCGGATTTCCTTCTACTGGAAGGAATATGTTGACAGTTTTTGCATCATACTTCTGGGATTTCTATCATCAGACCTCTTTACCGACGAAGCAACCTTTACCAGAACTGATATTATCACACTGCATAATCGTCATCTGTGGCCCAGAAACAGTCGTCAGTGAATGGCTGAGGCGCCTCATCAGCATCGGCTCAGCATCAATTCGTGGACAGGGATTGTTCGCGGTCACATGCGAGGTTCGGTTATTATTCCACAAACCCACGACGGAGGAAGGTACCTGGACTTCCTGCGGAACGCTCTGCCTGGGCTGCTTGAGAATGTGCCGTTGACAATGTGGTTTCTGCATCACAGTTTGCCGACATCTCAACATGATCTTCCACGGACACTGGGTTGGACGCGGAGGCCCTGTAGCATGATCTGCTAGGTCACCAGACTTAAACCTCTGGGGGCATCCGAAAAGAGTTGTCATGTTGAACCAGTTCCTGATTTTCAGATCCTTCAACAGCGAGCTCACGACGCTTTTGACTCTACCCGGAGAGAGGCCGGAACGTGCGAAAGAGTGCGGCAATCCATGATGCAACGTGTGAAAGCGGCACTTCATCCAATGGAGGCCACTTTGAACCTCTGTTGTGACGTGGATCGATGCAGCTCGGTGTGCTCCGCGACTATTTGTTACCGTTTACGCACAACGTCCATTTCCGGACACGTAGTCATAGGACTTTTTTCCCTCCGTTTCGTATCAGGAATCCGTCCCTGCAGTTCGACGGTTTTGTTAATGTTCACCCTATACTGCATTACTGAAGAACGCGACACCGTTTCACTGCCGCTACTATGGGCGTTTATCGTCTGTGAAGACGCCACAGCACAGAAGCGCTGGCGTAGCGCGGAGGACAGACAGGCAGGCGTGTGCGCTGGCATGGCGCCAGTCAGCTGGAGAAGGCATTTACCTCTCATTGTTACCGTCCGCTCGTCGCAGCCTAACTTCCTGGCCCCACGATCCGACTAAATTTGGATCCCAGTCGTTATTTCAGCTGTCGTCGCTACACGCGTGTTGGGCTCAGCTGCTAGAGACAAAGCCCCGATGTATCCCCCTCTCGGCAGGCGAACTCAGTTCCTTCGTCTCAGTTTCGGGGATCGGTTAGGGATATTTTCTGAGTATTTTGGTGCAAGGTTTTCTGGGTATTTTAGTGCAAGGGAGCTGTGGTTCCCGGTAGCTTGTTGCTGAGTGTGAGGGTCCTAGTACACATTTTTTTCTCGCAAAAATAGCGCGGTAGTTGAAAGATTGATGCGAAAGCAATGAGCAGAGGCCTCAGAGGCACGGAGTCCTCAACCCGCTGATCTCTTGCAGAGACAAGAGAATTAAGACGCTGTATTAGCCAGTCAGAGTTTTGTGTACGCTCTTGACTGAACAATATTAATTTGCACCAAACCTATTAGAGTTATATTTGTTTGCTTTTACAAAATGTTAGGTAGTTATTGCAAAGCACACTTATTGTAATATTATTCCAACAGTGTGCAAGGTGTCCCAGGAGGAAAGGTGATTATTCAGGTATATGATACGAACGATTATTCGAAGCTAAAAACTCCAGTAAACATAGGCTCTAAAATGCATGTCTTCACACCTACGAGCGAGCACTTGTTTATCTTCGCCAATGTGAAACACATCTCTTCTACTGAACAAATGCCCATAGCTCGTAAGATACGCATTTTAGAGCTCATGTTTACTTGAGTTTCTGCTTCGAACGATCGTTCCTGTCACATCCCTGAATACTGGCCATCCCTCCTGGGACACTGTTGTATATCCCGTTTTGTTCTTAGCAATCCGTCGCGTCATTTACAAAATGACTGACGTGAAAGGGGACGACTTATATTCAGTTTAGCGCAGTGTGCAACTATTTTTTTATTGCAGCGTGAAGACGAGACAGTTATTTCCTTTTCGACTAATCATTTGTTATTCTTTCGTTGTGTTAGCCTCTCCCGGAGAGGCATAACATTACTGAAGTCAGATAAGTATTCTAGGCTCCCAGTTAAGATTCTTAGACTGATAACTTAAAATTTCCAGGGCGTTTTTATTGGTACAGCAGTGGTTGACAGAGCCAAATTATAACGAAATTACAATGAAATGAATACCCCTAGCTGCATACAGGCGTAGATATAAATCAACGGGAACAGTTGAAAATGTGTGCCCCGACTGGGACTCGAACCCGGAATCTCCTGCTTACATGGCAGACGCTCTATCCATCTGAGCCACCGAGGACACAAAGGATAGTGCGACTGCAGGGACTTACCTCTGGTCCGCCTCACGTGAGACCCACATTCCCAACTTATTGTCACGCACTATATTCATAGTGCCCCTGCCCAATATACTCATTACTCCCGGCTTTTTGCCGATTCCCTTAAGAGTCCGGGCACTGTATGTGCATCCGCACAGAAGATGGTCAAATGGCCGGTGAGTCTTATATATATGAAGATGGTATCTGTTCTTTCGGACATATCTTTTCCAGGTAAAATTTTCTTATTATGTTCAATCTACATTTAATGTTTTCTTATTTCTACCGCCGACGGTTTTTGCTTATTTCGCGATGCATTAGGAGTTTCATGCCGTATGGTATTCGAACTCAGAACGTACGGTCAACTCGTCCTTGAGTAGTGTAGTCGGTAAGAACTTTACTCGTGGAAGACGGCGTTTCACCTTAGAACGCCGTTACTGCACACGCTTTTAAAACTGTCGCCATTTCAAAACAGTCCAATCTCTGCCGTAGAGTAAAAGATCAGTCTCGCAGTTACTTTACTTGGCAAACAGTAACACTCATCAAACTATTTTCACCGTATCATTTCCGAATAACCGAGCGACGTGGCGCAGTGGTTAGCACACTGGACTCGCATTCGGGAGGACGACGGTTTGAAACCGCTTCCGGCCATCCTGATATACGTTTTGCGTGATTTCCCTACGTCGCTTCAGGCAAAAGCCGAGATGGTTTGAAAGGGCACTGCCGATTTCCTTCTCCTTCATTCCCTAATTCGAACTTGTGCTCCGTCTCTAATGACCTCGTTGTCGACAGGACGTTAAACTCTTATCTCCTACTACTCCTCCTTCTCATTTCCAAATAAAATTCCGTACTTACGTACTTCAAATCGCTCGTTTCCCTCTACTGCGATTAAAATGTAGATGCGATTAAAACGTTTCCTTGATTGACGACAGTGAGAGAAGGTGACAAGCATTTCTTGTGTGGAACGCGTGTTGGCAACAAGTCGCTGGTGGTTGCAGTAACGCTGTAGTGCCCGGGCAGCGCGCCAGGCGAGCGCGTATGTTGCCGGGAGCGCCTTAAAGGGCCGCCGCTTAGCCGGCACACACACTCGTATTAGCATGTGGTGTGCCGCAACAGCGACAACACACCTACGTAGTCGGCTCGCTGGAATGCCGTCCGGCGAGAGGCGGTGCTAGTCATCTGTGACTCACCGAGCAAAACTCTACCTTCGTTGCTGCTCTTCAACCAAAGTGCATCGCGTGCAGCCACGGTTTCCACTAATGTCCACAGCCGTCGGAGACTGTTCACCAGTAGGGTAGTGATTCATCTTGGTCGTAGCTTCTCGACGTGAAGCGATAGCAAGTGTTCAAGCTACATACATGTGTTGAGAAATGTAGCTATTCTAAGAAGGTACACATTCTTCAAGACGTAACCGGTTTCAGGCATACATGCCTACCTTCAAACAAAGTAGGAGTAATCCACTAAATCACAGGCCCATATCGATAACGTCGATATGCAGCAGGATTTTGGAACATATATTGTGTTCGAACATTATGAATTACCTCGAAGAGAACGGTCTATTGATACGCAGTCAACATGGGTTTAGAAAACATTGTTCCTGTGAAACACAACTAGCTCTTTATTCGCATGAAGTGTTGAGTGCTATTGACAAGTTTCCGTACTTCTTGATTTCCGGAAAACTTTTGACACTGTACCACACAAGCGGCTCGTAGTGAAATGGCGTGCTTATGGAATATCGTTTGTTATGTGACTGGATTTGTGATTTCCTGTCAGAGGTCATAGTTCGTAGTAATTGACAGAAAGTCATCGAGAAAACAGAAGTGATTTCTGGCGTTCACCAAGGTAGTGTTATAGGCCCTTTGCTATCCCTTACCTATTTGGGAGACAATCTCAGCAGCCGTCTTCGGTTGTTTACAAATGACGCTGTCGATTATCGACTAATAAAGTCATCAGAAGATTAAAAGAAACTTCAAAACGTTTTAGAAGAAATATCGGAATGCTGCGAAAAGTGGCAGTTCACCCTGAATAACGAAAAGTGTGAGGTCATCCACATGAGTTCTAAAAGAAACTCGTTAAACTTCGGTTACACAATAAATCAGTCTAATCTAAAAGCCGCAAATTCAACTAAATACCTAGGTATTACGATTACGAACAACTTAAATTGGAAAGAACACATAGAAAATGTTGTGGGGAAGGCGAACCAAAGACTGCGTTTTATTGGCAGGACACTTAGAAAATGTAACAGATCTACTAAGGAGACTGCCTACACTACGCTTGTCCGTCCTCTTTTCGAATACTGCTGCGCAGTGTGGGATCCTTACCAGATAGGACTGACAGAGTACATCGAAAAAGTTCAGAGAATGGCAGCACGTTTTGTATTATCGCGAAATATGGGAGAGAGCGTTACAGAAATGGTACAGGATTTGGGCTGGACATTATTAAAAGAAAGGCATTTTTCGTTGCGACGGAATCTTCTCACGAAATTCCAATCACCAACGTTCTCATCCGAATGCGAAAACATTTAGTTGACACCGACCTACATAGGGAGGTACAACGATCACCACGATAAAATAAGGGAAATCAGAGCTCGTACGGAAAGATATAGGTGTTCATTCTTTCCGCGCGCTATACGAGATTGGATTAATAGAGAATTGTGAAGGTGGTTCGATGAACCCTCTGCCAGGCACTTAAATGTGATATGCAGAGTATCCATGTAGATGTAGATGATGTAGATGCTGCACTAGATATTTAATACTGTATGAGAAATAATTAAGTCATCATGAAAGCCAAGTTCGTTCAGTTGGAAACAATTTATTTAGTTCCAAACACCAAATATACTCTCCACTTGAAAGAATTAGTGATGGTAGACAGAAGTTAACGCTGAATGATAACTTACAAACATGAGTAAGCATTTTCCTGAATACTGTATTGTAAATCTGTTACACGGTTTCCTCGAATACCTACTGTCTACAATACGGATAACGCCGTAACATTTCTGTTACTGTCCTCTGTTGTAAATATTTGATTAATGTAGAAACATTACTTTTATAGCGCTTGTAAAGCTAATGTTCGACGATTACGCCCCTTAAAACTGGGAGGGAATAATTAAGAAGTGATTTCTTCTGAAAGAAGTCAACATTGTTCATAAAATGAATATTATATCCTATACCACGTTAAAGGACTTTTTTCGTATTAAATGTCATGCAATGAAACGAGGACGTCAAAATCAAAAACCGGAGTGCACGTAAGTAGACATCAAGCGTTAGTCTTTCCAACTAAAGTGATTCCCACATACAGACACTTGCATTCAACTACAGTTGTCCACAACCAGTCTGCAGTCGTCAAAATGCATACATATTTTGAAAATGGATTGTTTATGTATGTACAATGAAGGTGTGTACGTATTCTCCCCATGTTCTCTTAAACCACTTGACCAATTTCAACCAAACATGGTACGTCTATCCCTTATTACTTAAGAATATATGATATAGAGCTATGAAGAGGCGTTGCCGTAGGGACGTCTACAAAATCGCGTTGTAGACATGCGAAGCGGCTGCGCCCGGCGTACAGAAATCGCCCGTCATCAGGTGTCTAAATTTGGATACTGTATTTCTGAACTTGTACATTATGCATATTTACTTGTACGCCTATATCATAATTTCAAAGGTGTTGTCACGAATACATGGAAATGAAATTTTGTTCGATAATAAACTGCAAACACAATTAATTTTTTTGTTTTCGTTTCTAATACACGGGCAATGCCGGGTTTGTCAGCCAGTAGTAAATAGTGAGCCAATGCACAACAGGAAACGACTTGATCCCTTTTTCAGTGCATTCGGCCACAAACAAACCTGGAGCATAAAGTGAGGGGCTGTAACACATGGAAAAGTGGGAGAAAAACTATGCCTTTGTAGATTGAAGGACAGGAACGAGATGCATTCACTCTTGTAAGGCGAATTGAGGAGCTGCTTGAATAAGAAGTATATATATATCTCTCTCTCTCTCTCTCTCTCTCTCTCTCTCTCTCTCTCTCTCTCTCTCTCTCTCTCTCACACACACACACACACACACACACACACACACACACACACACACACACACACACACACTCCCCCCCCCCCCCCCCTCCGCAAGATTCGGAAAACTTAAGTGTCCTGGAGAACGGTGTGCTGGTCTCGCGGCCTTTATGACGCATCCAAATGATACCATCTATCACGACGACCGGTCAGCATTGCGTTTCCTGGGAGCATGATCGTAGAGTTCAATTTTTTGTAGTTCTTATCTAAAGTGCGCTTCCTGATTTGTGATACATTGCCGGTTATGTTCGATAAATCTAGCGCCGACAATGGTTTGTAAATTAAACGCGTAAGCAGTGGCATTGACCTGTTGTGGATGTAGATAACAACTGACGTTATCTAGATATTGTCGTGTTAGTGAGCGTATGTTCTCTTATCTGGAGCGTAAAATACTTTGGAGACACAGTATTTGATAGTGAAATGTCACTTAGGGCGTACTTAACGACTCCGTTTAGGATCGATATGTATAGGCCAGACTTGTAGTTTCGAAGCGTACTTACATCCTTGTTTCTGAAGTTCGTCTTATTTACTGCTTTTTCATAGGCTCTTGGTGAACTAGCTGGGAGATTTTTCGTCTTTTTGTGTTAGGTACACTCAGAGCTGCTCACGGGTGTCAAATACCTACTACCTCAAAAGTACGTTAAACTGATAACCCTGATATTTTCTGTATTCCTCGCAGTATCCGACTGGCACACAAACTTTAATCTATATGAAGCGGGACGTGTTACCTGTTGACTACATTACCCACTTAGAATCTTTAGTTATGTTTTTTGTAGTCTTTCAGATGACAGTTGAGCTGGTCCCAAATACAACTGATGGGCGATTCACCTAAAGGAGCAAAAAGGGACTGAAGAGGCCTTTTGTCTCAAAGTAGGAGTACTTGTCAGGGAACGCAGCCCTAACCGGTGCACAAACCAGAATCTTGTGGTCATTAACGGGCTTAATTTATATTCGGGAGGAGCTTGAATCCAGTATTGCCTGGTCGCCGTACGTTACCGGAGATACGTACGTGGATGTTCCCTTCACAGATCCACGATGCTATTCGCTCTGAGTTGTGACTGTCTCAAACGGCCCCGACCGCACTGAAAACTGTAAACATTCTTCCATTTCACGAGTGGAGTTCAAAATGTGCGACACAAAAGATGCAGTGAATATTGCAGGTAAACATTTCCTGTTGAGCAATAAATTTCAACACTTGCAGGTCAAATTGAAAGGTTCCACAGTTTCATCATAAGAAACTTTAGAGATATATTGCGCAGTATGAGGAATATTGTGTCGACTTTGGGCATTATTACGCAGTATTCTACCCGCTGCCTGAGAGGCTGGATAAATTACAGTGACTGAACTCTGCTGTATAGCATTGCTTTCGTTATTGGTCAGTGTTGTGCAGTGGTAACGCTTAAGGAAAATGCCAGGATGGTTCCTTTTGACAGGGGCACACCGATCTCTTTCCTCATTCTTGTCCAATACCAGCTTGTGTTCCGTCTCTGATGGCCTTAATCTTCCTTTCCTTAGATTTCGCTCTTTGTTTCAGAAGTTAATTTTTCATTTTTGCTATTATTAATGCATTGACTGGAATATGGCTGAGAAAAATCGATGTGGACCCATTACGGAATACACTGAACTGTATACGAGACTTAACTATCTTTGTGAAATATCAAAGTGAAAGAGTATAAAAGCAGACGGAAGGAACATGAGGAAAGTAAAGTTGGAAAAGAATGAAGGACTCTAAGAAATGGCAGTGATGAAATTCCCAGTGGTACATTGAAAGTTAATAACGTAGGCGAAGTTGTGGAAGTAATTTACTTTTTTCAACGTCAGTCCCCTCATAAATCTATCGATCGCGCATTTTTTGCCGCTCCTATGACTTGTCATTCACGTTTTCTCCTCTTGTTAAACAAAGTAGAACAAATGAGTGCAGTATTTAGAGTGCCCAACTTTTCGATCAAGGCTAAGTAACTCTCCAGTGATATTGCTTTGTTTACGAATAACTTCAGTGGCGCTGTTGACCAATGATATTCACCGGTTCAGTAACGTTGACAGTTTACTGGCCGCTCAAGGCCTGTGCTTTGACCTCTGGAATACGAATTATTGCAACTGCTCGCTCAACGAAAGATCCAAACCTAAGACTAGTCCAACTTTCAAGTCAGACCAATAAACAGGGGAAGTAGAAGTAATTCTCTGAACTATAGACTATATCATTGACATAGATTTACAGTAGGATTCTGGAATATACACTGTGTACTAACATAATGAAATACCTCGAAGAAAGCGATCTGTTAGCACATAGCCAGCGCGGATTCATTAAATGTAGTCCTTGTGAAATACGACTGGCTCGTTGGTAACACGAAGTAACGAGCGTTGTCGGTAGGGCCTCACAGATTCGGTATTCATAGATTTCCGGAAGGCTTTTGACAGCATTTCTCTCAAGCGGATTCTAATAAAATTGCCTGTGTATGAGAGACTGTCTCAGTTGTGCGACTGGATTCGTGATTCGCTGTCTGTCAGATCACAGTTCGTAGTAAGTGATCGGAAGTCATAGGTTGAAACAGAAGTGATAGCTTGCGTTCTCAAGGAAGTGATGCTGGTCCTTTAGTGCTTTTAATCCGTGTATAGAGTCTGAGCAGCCCTCTTTCATAGTTTGCAGATAATGTTGTCGCTTTCCCCATAGTAAAATCATTAGAAGATGTAAATGAATTGCAAAATAATTTAAACGTGACTTCTGTATAGTGTGAAAACTGGCAATTAACCTTAAATAATGAAAAAAATGTGAAGTTCTCCACATAAGTAGCAAAGGCGCGGTTAAATTTCGTTTACAGTATGAATGTCATAAATATTTAAGGTTGTCGATTGAATTAAATACCTGCGGATAACAGGCACATAGAACTGCCTTGGGAATGACCAACCAAAGACTGCGTTTTATTGGCAGAAAACTTTGAAGATGGAACAGATGTATTAAAGACATTGTCCACACTAAACTTATGCATCCTCTTCTGAATGAACACTGTGTTTTTTATATACTTACCATATGGCTTATAGAATCATATTTTAAAAGTACCTACAATTAAGTTGATATAAGATGAAACGTTACGCATCACTACAAACAATACACCTGTAGATCAGTATATATGTTTGTTTGTACGTAGGCCTGTCTAGGTAGTAAAGAACGCGGGAGAACCAGCAGTAGAGAAAGGTAGTTGATAGACCCATTTTTCATCATAGTTAGATATCCAAAGACTCCAACCAGTTACTTGCTGCAGATGTTACTCCTGCAAAGTCTTTCCACGTGCCCATGAATTTTCTTTTTGGGCAGTCGTGCTAAACGTGCGCCAGCGTTTGTTCCGATGTTCCGCAGTCGCACTGACCATCATCGGTAATTCCCACTTCTGTCGCGTTGCTTTGTTTACGGCGTGACCAGTTCTGACACGGTTGAGGGAGCCCCTTTTTTTCTTTGTGGGTAGCACCCGTGCTTTTGATGGTCGGATCTATGGTGACTAAGTTCTTGTGACCATGGGAGAACGGTCACCGAGTTCTCCATTCATATCTCAGATTATAGCTTTCTGGGGACGAGGTAGCCAGTTTTTACACAGAATGGTTTGTTTACCCCGACTGGTATTCTAGATTTTAATCGAATGCTTGGTAAGTTGTTCTGTGTTTCCTGAATTGGTAAGTCTGTGGATCTTTAGAGTTTCTTCCATTAATGTATTACTGCTTGTTGTCCTCGGAGATTTGGAGGGACAATATTGATGAGTATTGGCAGTCGTGGTGCTGGTGTGGATTTAAAAGTTCCTGACACGATCCTCATTTTGTCATTTAAATGGATGTTTATTTTGTTGACATGGGTACTTACACGCAAACAGTAGAACAGTACTCAACGACAGGGAACACAAGTACTTGTGCTGTAGTTGCTGAGGTTTTTGCATTAGATGCCCGGCTAGCACCAGCAAGTTTCCTTAATATATTACTTGTCGATTTTAGCTTCAGTCCTATTAGTTCTGGACCGAGCGAGGTGGCGCAGTGGCTAGCACGCTGGACTCGCATTGGGGAGGACGACGGTTCAATCCCGCGTCCGGCCATCCTGATTTAGGTTTTCCGTGATTCCCCTAAATCTCTCCAGGCAAGATGATTCCTTTGAAAGGGCACGGCCTACTTCCTTCCACGTCCTTCCCTATTCCGACCTCTACGCTGTCTGGTCTCCTCCCCCACCTCCCCTATTAGTTCTGGGTCTTTCCTAAATGTCAGAGATATGTCGAGAGTCAAACTCAAATATTTGAGGTATCGACATTGTAATTTTTTTGTTACGGAAGACTATATTCAATTCTCTGTGCGGTATGGGAACTTTACGAGACGGACTTGGAGGAGGGCATTGAAGGAGTTGAAAGTCAGCTCGAAACAGGGGAGTGTGTGTCGTGGATATAATAAGGGAGTTCGTGCGATAATCATTAGAACAAAGGCGTTTTTCGTTGCGGCGAGATCGTCTCGCCAAATTCCAACAGCAACTTTATCGTCCGCATGCAGAAGTATTTTGTTGACGCCCCCGCTTAGGCGAAATGACAATTGTAGTCAAGTAAGAGAAATCGGAGCAGGCACGGAAAGATTTGGGTGTTCATTTTCCGACGTGCTATTCGAGAGTGGAACGGTAGAGAAAAAGTCTGATGGTGGTAAGCTCTCTCTCTCTCTCTCTCTCTCTCTCTCTCTCTCTCTCTCTCTCTCTCTCTCTCAAGCAAGGAAAATGACAGTCTCAAATCCAAGGTAAAAGGCGAAAAGCGGATACCTGTGGCTGGGTCATCACTAGAAGAAAAGAATATGACCCAGCCAGTCTGGAACACAGTGAACTTTGCAGCATAAAAGCTTAGGCCACAGTCCAGACATATGACAAAGTGTTAAAACCTTCACCACACACGTACACACGTATCGTGATCAGATAAAATTTATGGGAGATATCCACGTGAATTTGCTTCTGCTCGTTTGCCAGGAAATAAAATACACTCAGTTCAAATGTGTCGTACAATGACTGAGCAGATAGGAGGGTTCTTTCGCTGGAATAAAAACCCACTTGTGAGGGGAAAATGCCAGTGAGTCAGGGCCGGAGCGACCAGCTCGAGGATCTCCCAGGCCGGACAGTTGGCTTCCCTAACAGCATCTTATTGCTCGTCGCCATCTGCCACTCCTCCTCCCATAACTGCAGACGTCTGTGTGCCACCATCGATATGGCAGTTTGCGCGGGAATGATGCTTTCTGTAACTGTATGTTTCCTGCAGCCGTCTTCGCCGCTTTGTCAGCCTAAGTAGACTACTGGCCATTAAAATTGCTATACCAAGAAGAAATGCAGATGATAGACGGGTATTCATTGGACAAATATATTATGCTAGAACTGACATGTGATTACATTTTCACGCAATTTGGGTGCATAGATCCTGAGAAATCAGTACCCAGAACAACCACCTCTGGCCGTAATGGCGGCCTTGATACGCCAGAGCGTTGAGTCAAACAGAACGTGGATGGCGCGCACAGGTACAGCTGCCTATGCAGCTTCAGCACGATACCACAGATCATCAAGAGTAGTGACTGGTGTATTGTGACGAGCCAGTTGCTCGGCCACCATTGACCAGGCGTTTTCAATTGGTGAGAGATCTGGAGAATGTGTGCTGGCCAGGGCAGCAGTCGAACATTTTCTGTATCCAGAAGGGCCCGTACAGGACCTGCAACATGCGGTCGTGCATTATCCTGCTGAAATGTAGGGTTTCGCAGGGATCGAATGAAGGGTAGAGTCACGGGTCGTAACAGATCTGAAATGTAACGTCCACTGTTCAAAGTGCCGTCAATGCGAACAAGACGTGACCGAGACGTGTAACCAATGGCACCTCACACCACACACCGGGTGATACGCCAGTATGGCGATGACGAATACACGCTTCCATTGTGCGTTCACCGCGATGTCGCTAAACACGGATGCGACCATCATGATGCTGTAAACATATCCTGGATTGATCCAAAAAAAGTTTTGCCATTCATGCACCCAGGTTCGTTGTTGAGTACATCATCGCTGGCTCTCCTGTCTGTGATGCAACGTCAAGGGTAACCGCAGCCACGGTCTCCGAGCTGATAGTCCATGCAGCTGCAAACGTCGTCGAACTGTTTGTGCAGATGGTTGTTGTCTTGCAAACGTCCCCATCTGTTAACTCAGGGATCGGCTGCACGATCCAAGCCATGCGGATAAGATGCCTGTCTTCTCGACTTCTAGTGATACGAGGCCGTTGGGATCAAGCACGGCGTTCCGTATTACCCTCCTGAACCCACCGATTCCATATTCTGCCAACAGTCATTGGATCTCGACCAACGCGAGCAGCAATAACGCGATACGATAAACCGCAATCGCGATAGGCTACAATCCGACCTTTATCAAAGACTGAAACGTGATGGTACGCATTTCTTCTCCTTACACGAGGCATTACAACAACGTTTCACCAGGCAACGCCGGTCAGCTGCTGTTTCTGTATGAGAAATCGGTTGGAAACTTTCCTCACGTCAGCACGTTGTAGGTGTCGCCACCGGCGCCAACCTTGTATGAATGCTCTGAAAAGCTAATCATTTGCATATCACAGCATCTTCTTTCTGTCGGTTAAATTTCGCGCCTGTAGCACGTCATCTGCGTGGTGCAGCAATTTTAATGGCCAGTAGCGTAGTTCTCTTGGACTCTGTACCGAACATTTATGTCTGAGTTGGAGAGTGGATGTAAACTCGACTACTCGTGACTTGCACATGGCGGCCTGCAGCTGATGGTGTCTCGATCTCCCGGACATTTCCCGGTTGTGGCTCGTCGGCAGGCGATGTCCAGGAAGAGATGAGGTGGTGTGGGAACCTGCGGCGCGGGGCGCGCAGCTGGCGGAGGCCAGCGAGGTCAGTGCAGCTGAGCCGGTCTCGGCTTCCCACGGCTTGCTGGTCGTGACGCAGGCTGGAGGCCGGAGGCTGCGGGCGTGCCCGCTGATTCACCAGCCGGCGCCTCCTGAGGAGCTGGCCTAGCCGAGCCGAGCCCGGCGCGCTTGCGCAACGCCGGCTTTTTCCTGCGTCTTCTCGCTGGCTTCTGCGTCTCGATGCAGGCTCCCACCCTGCGTGCCGACTTCCCGTGTCGTATTCACGCATTACCCTCACTACGTAGCATACCAATTCGTGGCCGCTCATGTGTACTAACCCTGTTAGCTTTCTGTAGTCGTCAGCAGTTTTCCGGCTGCATAGGGAAGGGGTTTTCCTTCTGAGTCTCCTAAATGCGTGATGGTCGAAGCCATCTACATGGATTTTAAGGGCTAATATTTCCCCAGTACGACCATTGTCTCAAAGATTCTTTGCTGAGTAACTTATAAAGAATATTCCAGAAAGCAGAAAATGACCAGTGAAGGCCTAGTTTTTGCACCTGATTTTGATTTCCTCGAATGCCTGTCGGTTAAATAACGTCGCAGCTCAAGAGCCGGCAGGAACCCACTTGCGGTTGAGGTAAAAGTCGTGTGCTCTCCGTGACCGACGTTGACGTCTACATCTACATTTATACTCCGCAAGCCACCCAACGGTGTGTGGCGGAGGGCACTTTACGTGCCACTGTCATTACCTCCCTTTCGTGTTCCAGTCGCGTATGGTTTGCGGGAGGAACATCTGCCGGAAAGCCTCCGTGCGTGCTCGAATCTCTCTAATTTTACATTCGTGATCTCCTCGGGAGGTATAAGTAGGGGGAAGCAGTATACTCGATACCTCATCCAGAAACGCACCCTCTCGAAACCTGGACAGCAAGCTACACCGCGATGCAGAGCGCCTCTCTTGCAGAGTCTGCCACTTGAGTTTGCTAAACATCTCCGTAACGCTATCACGCTTTCCAAATAACCCTGTGACGAAACGGCCCGCTCTTGTTTGGATCTTCTCTACTTCCTCCGTCAACCCGACCTGGTACGGATCCCACACTGATGAGCAATACTCAAGTATAGGTCGAACGAGTGTTATGTAGGTCACCTCCTTTGTTGATGGACTACATTTTCTAAGGACTCGCCCAATGAATCTCAACCTGGCACCCGCCTTACCAACAATTAATTTTATATCATCATTCCACTTCAAATCTTTCCGCACGCATACTCCCATATATTTTACAGAAGTAACTGCTAAGAGTGTTTGTTCCGCTATCATATAATCATACAATAAAGGATCCTTCTTTTTATGTATTCGCAATGCATTACATTTGTCTATGTTAAGGGTCCGTTGCTACTCCCTGCACCAAGTGCCTATCCGCTGCACATCTTCCTGCATTTCGCTGCAGTTTTCTAATGCTGCAACTTCTCTGTATACTACAGCATCATCCGCGAAAAGCCGCATGGAACTTCAGACACTTGAGTTTTTCGGTATGTATTTTTGAAGTTGCGAGTAGGAGATAGTTTGTGGGGAACCATGTGACGGTGCGAATACGTAGTACCTATCCGGCCGCGATATTTTGTTTAGTCGTCTTGTTGTCCCTCTCGGCAGATGTTGTTCAGTAGCGTGGACTTCTTCTGAAGAAAAAAAAACAAAAAAAAGATACCTCGGACAGTACCGAGGAGCCATTTGCTACCTGAAGGTTCTGCTGGATAAACATGACTTGTTTGGCTACGGGCTAGGGTTGACACACTGATTTGACAACATTCATGCGATGCCTCTTAATATCGCGCCGCACCTCCTTTTGCACGGCTTAGTCAAGCAACCAGACGTGCTATGGAAGTCTCCTGCAGAAACATTGAGCCATACTGCCTCTAGAACCGTTCATAATCGCGAATGTGTTGCCGGTGCACCAACTGACCTCTCGATTGTATCCCATAAATGATGGGATCCAGATCGGGCGATCTGGGTGGCCAAATCATTCGCTCGAATCGTCCAGAATGTTATTCAAAGCAATCGTGAATAATTGTGATCTGGTGACGTAGAGCACTGGCATCCATAAAAATGGATGGGAACATGTAGTCCATGAATGGCTTCAAATGGACTACAAGTAGCCGTACATAATAATTTCCAATCGGCCATCGGTTCAGTTAGAGGAGAGGGCCTAGTCCATTACATGCAAACGCATCACATACCATCATGGAGCCACCGCCAGGTTGCACAGTGCCTTGTTGACATTTTGGGTCACCCGCGCGGAGTGGCCGCGTGCTTTAGGGCACCATGGCACGGATTGCGCGGCCGCTTCCGCCGGAGGTTAGAGTCGTCTCTCGGGCTTCGGGCTTGGGGGTGTGTGTTGTTCTTAGCATAAGTTAGTTTAAGTCGTGCGTAAGTCTAGGGACCGATGACCTCAGCAGTTTGGGCCCACAGGAGTTCACAGACAGTTAAACATTTGAACACTTTGGGTCCGTATCTTCGTGGGATCTACGCCACAGTCGAACTCTACCATCAGCTCTTACCAACTGAAATCTAGACGTATCTGATCAGGCCACGGTATTCCAGTCGTGTTGGACCCATTCTATATGGTCACGAGCCCAAGAGAGGCGCTGCAGGCGGTGTCGTGCTGCTAGCAAAGGCACTCGTGTCGGTCGTCTGCTGCCACAGACCACTGACGCCACGTTCGTAGTTTGCCCCACAATGATTTCTGCTGTTATTGTACGTAGCGTTGCTACTACAGCTGACAATTCTACACAAACGCCGCTGCTCTCGGTCGTTTGGTGAAGGCCGTGGTGAGATGTAAACCCTGAAATTTGGCTTTCTCGTCACACCCTTGACACTATGGATCTAAGAATACTGAATTCCCAAACTATTTCCGAAACTGAATATCCCACGAGTCTAGCTCTACGATTCGGCGTTCAAGACCTGTTGATTCCCGTCGCGCGACTGTAATCATGTCGGAAATCTTTTCACCGTCACCTGTAAATGAACATATCGCTATCCCACGACTTTTGGTATCTCAGTGTAGATACCAACAAGTTTCGTGTGTTTCTATGCAAATTTTAACGTGATGTGCTTGAGTGACCTTCCCACCAGCGACTTTGAACTCTGTTCCTGTTTTGTTGTTTTGGTGATTATCGGCCATTAATCAGTTCGAGTAGATGCTATGAACCTACAAATGTTCCCGATGAAGTCCGTGTAGCAGTACCTCGCGTGATTTGTCTCGCGCGGCGCTGCGGAAGCTTAAAGGACTGACGAAAGGAGCGTTTCATCTTGTACCCGTGGATGACTGCGGCAGTGTTCACATGTCACATTGTTCACTTCTTATAATCGTATCAGACAGTAGCGGCTCTTGAGTAACATTCTGGGTGTTCACAAAGTTTTAGATTCAGATAAATTTGAGAGAGTGAAATTAATAGCAGCTGCTTTATAACTTACGCTTATAACAGGTTTATACAACTACAGCTTCTACCAGGAATAAATATAATAATAATAATAATAATAATAATAATAATAATAATAATAATAATAATAATAATAATAACCCCGTGGAGGACCTGGAAAAGAATAGGCCTCCGGTATGTTGTGCCAGTCGTAAAAGGCGACGAAAAGAACAAACCGCTAATAGGGCCAACCCCCCTTTTAGTGTGATTAGTTGGTTCAGGACAGAACTAAAGAAGCCTCGGACAAGCGCCGTCATGGTCGGGGACGACGTTTGAACCCTATGGCCGCCCACAATGGTAACGACACTGCTAGTCAACTGGAAAATGATTTAAATCCAAATAGAGGTGTTTTGCAGGATATGCTTCCTGTAACCACCCTAGAAGGAAAACAAAGACAGAGGATGAGATGGTCAGATGAAGTTAATCGACACCTCATTTTCTGTTATTACCAAGCAACAAACCTAGGAACCAACACAACTGGATACAGATCACAAGTATACACAACATTTATTATCAGATACTCAGAATTAAAATTTTTAGCAGAACGACTAGCTGATCAGATCCGTGTAATAATCAAAAATAACAGGATACCCCAGTCAGAATTAGAAAACATCAAACAACAAGTACAACAAATACTGGAACAAAATAATGTGCAATCAGAAGAAGAAGAAGAAGAAGAAGAAGAAGAAGAAGAAGAGGAAAATACAGTAATGGACTCAAACATCCCAGAGCAAACAAACGAAGAACAACACGCATCAATTAAACAATCAGAGGAAAAGGAAATCTTAACACAGCCACCAGAACAAGCATAAATAGAACTCGAAGTAACACACATGTTAGACATAGAAGAAAAATTTCAGCTGACATATATAGAATACAAAGACACAAATACAGCTATTAGACCATTCTTGCATAGACCGCCAAATAACCCACAAGTCGAAACAACAATAAAAACTATCAACACAATCATACACAACAAAATAAATGAACACACAACTATGGAAGAGTTAAAACTACTGGTTTATATAGGAGCACTCACTACAATAAATATACACACTAGAGATCAGAACCAACCAACACACAGAAGAAACCCACAAAAACCAGCATGGCAACACAGGCTACAGATCAGAATAGAAAAACTGAGAAAAGACATCGGACAGCTAACACAATTTATAAGAAATGAAATGTCAGAAAAAAAACGATAAAGGTTAGGTAAAATTTCACAACAAAAGCGATAGAGCAATTAGATGAAAAGAAGCAGAAATTACAAGCATTGGCCAAACGACTTGGAAGATACAAAAAAAAGTGAAAATAGAAGGAAACAAAACGAAACATTCAACACAAACCAAAAGAAATTTTATCAGACAATAGATAACACACACACACATTAAAATAGACAATCCACCCAATATAACAGACATGGAACACTTCTGGAGCAACATATGGTCAAACCCAGTACAACATAACGGGCATGCATCGTGGATAGAAACAGAAACACACATACAAGATGATACCACAAATGCCTGAAGTGATAATTTTGCAACATGAAGTCACCGAGCAATTAATTCTACGCACAATTGGAAAGCCCCTGGAAAAGATAAAATAGCAAATTTCTGGCTAAAGAAGTTCACCTCAACACATTCACATCTAAATAAATTATTTAACAGTTACATTGCAGACCCATACACATTCCCTGATACACTCACACGTGGAATAACTTATCTGAAACCTAAAGATCAAGCAGACACAGCAAACCCAGCAAAACTTCGCCCCATAACATGCCTACCAACAATATACAAAATATTAACTTCAGTCATTACACATAAATTAATGACACATACAACACAGAACAAAATTATAAATGAAGAACAAAAAGGCTGTTGCAAAGGAGCACGAGGATGTAAAGAGCAACTGATAATAGATGCAGAGGTGACATATCAAGCTAAAACTAAACAAAGGTCGCTACACTACGCATACATTGATTACCGAAAAGCTTAATATTGGAAATATACAAAGTAGATCCTAAATTGATACAGTTCCTAAACATAGTAATGAAAAATTGGAAAAACCACACTTAATATCCAAACAAATTAAAATATCACGTCACAGCCAATGCAGATTAAGCGTGGAATATACCAAGGAGACTCATTAAGTCCTTTCTGGTTCTGCCTTGCTCTGAACCCACTATCCAACATGCTAAATAATACAAATTATGGATACAATATTACTGGAACATACCAACACAAAATCACACATCTGCTATACATGGATGATCTAAAACTACTGGCAGCAACAAATCAACAACTCAACCAATTACTAAAGATAACAGAAGTATTCAGCAATGATATAAATATGGCTTTTGGAACAGACAAATGTAAGAAAAATAGCATAGTCAAGGGAAAACACACTAAACAAGAAGATTACATATTGGATAACCACAGTGACTGCATAGAAGCAATGGAAAAAACAGATGCCTATAAATATCTAGGATACAGACAAAAAATAGGAATAGATAATACAAATATTAAAGAAGAACTAAAAGAAAAATATAGACAAAGACTTACAAAAATACGGAAAACAGAATTGACAGCAAGAAACAAAACAAAAGCTGTAAATACCTATGCTATACCAATATTGACCTACTCATTTGGAGTAGTGGAATGGAGTAACACAGACCTAGAAGCACTCAATACACTTACACGATCACAGTGCCACAAATATAGAATACATCACATACATTCAGCAACAGAAAGATTCACATTAAGCAGAAAGGAAGGAGGAAGGGGATTTATCGACATAAAAAACCTACATTATGGACAGGTAGACAATTTAAGAAAATTCTTTCTAGAACCAGCAGAAACTAGCAAAATACACAAAGCAATCACTCATATAAATACATCGGCTACACCACTGCAATTTCATAACCACTTCTACAACCCTTTAGATCACATAACATCAACAGATACGAAGAAAGTAAATTGGAAAAAGAAAACACTACATGGCAAGCCCCCGTATCATCTAACACAGCCACACATCGATCAAGACGCATCCAACACATGGCTAAGAAAAGGCAATATATACAGTGAGACGGAAGGATTCATGATTGCAATACAGGATCAAACAATAAACACCAGATATTACAGCAAGCATATTATTAAAGATCCCAATACCACAACGGATAAATGCAGACTTTGTAAACAACAAATAGAAACAGTAGATCACATCACAAGCGGATGTACAATACTAGCAAATACAGAATACCCCAGAAGACATGATAATGTACCAAAAATAATACATCAACAACTTGCGATACAACATAAACTAATAAAACAACACGTTCCCACATAAAAGTATGCACCACAAAATGTACTGGAGAACGATGAATACAAATTATACTGGAACAGAACCATTATAACAGACAAAACAACACCACATAACAAACCTGACATCATACTAACCAATAAAAAGAAGAAATTAACACAACTAATCGAAATATCCATACCCAATACAATAAATATACAAAAGAAAATAGGAGAAAAAATTGAAAAGTACATCCAACTGGCTGAGGAAGTCAGACATGTGGTATCAGGATAAAGTTGACATCATACCAATTATACTATCAACTACAGGAGTCATACCACACAATATCCACCAGTACATCAACGCAATACAGCTACATCCAAACGTATATATACAACTACAGAAATCGGTAATTATTGATACATGTTCAATTACCCGAAAGTTCCTAAATGCAGTGTGACATATACCGTACAGTTAAAAGGAAATCACGCTTGATCACGGTCCGCGTCACTTTTTCAATTTTTAACCAGACATACCGTCTGAGACAAGAAAGAATAAGAATAATAATAATAATAATAATAATAATAATAATAATAATAATAATATGCATAATTTACCTGACAAAAGAAATAACTTCTATGGAATTTTGTTGTGTCTGCATAAGTTTACTGCAATAACGAAATAATGTGTAAGCTTTCGCAACTCTCCATTTCGCATTTTTTGTAAGTGGGAGGTTCGTGCTTTTCCAGTATTTGATTTCCTCACTTTCTTAATCAAAGAATCTGTTCTGAGGCCCTAGTTCCTTTGTGGGTATCTTTTGCTGGTAATTTCTGTTCCCAGAATGAGACTTTCGCTCTGCAGGAGTGTGTGCACCGAATACGAAACATCGTGGCAGATTAATACTGTGTGCGGATCGAGACTCTAACTCGGGATCTTTGCCTTTCGCAGGCAATTACTCTACCGACTGAGCTATGCAAGTACGTCTCACAATACGTTCTTACACCTTTACTTTTCTGTTACCGTTTAAAATAGATTAAACATAGTTGATGTTTACACCGCACACGAAGGCCGATTTCATGCACAGTAAACAACCAACTCAAAACACGAAGTGTCGTACGTGGAAATGGTTAATCTAAAGTAGTTATGTCTACCAAAATGGTCACTTGACTCCATACAAATGAGGCGCTGAGATCCATGATGGCGTAAGCACACCGGCGTCCATCGCATATTCAAGTGATTATCAGAGAAACCAGTGATAGAGCTTTTCGTGAATTTTCGTGTATACAGTGTGGGCCTACAGCACAGACAGTCCTGATACAGCATAAGATTACCAGATTTCAGAAGCACGAATAAATGCTACAGTCTCACAATCGACGGTGATGTGCTTTAGGCCCTTATGATTTTCAGCACCTCAAACGGATTACTGTATGATAAAATTCACAACTTAATATACTATAACTCATTCAGAAACTCACAAAATAGGCTCACTGCTGGAACGGCTTTAACATATACTGACACCCGATCTAATTTTACTACAGTATACAGTGAGTGAATTAGCATATCTGGGAAGTGTGCTATCATAGAGCAGGATTTATGACGATCGAACGAGGATAAAAAACTGCCACAGTGTGCTGCCTCCTCGTGGCACTGACGTAAACTTGTAGTTCAGTGTCAAGGACTAGCTGTACACATTGTTTATCAAATCCGTAGGTATTTGCCCCTTAAGGCAGTTACGTCACGCGAGTTGTGGATGCGCAAAAGCTCCTTAAAACGTGCACAACTGAAGGTGTGCTTGCGACCTTGATTTTCACGGAGTCTAGAACAGCAGTAGCACGGTAGATTTAAGTGCGGAATCTTTCATATTGCAGCGTCTATGTTATGTTCAACAGCATTCAGAGAAAAGTAGCCAATAAATCCCCTAGATGTCGAAACTTCGGTGTTCGCGTGCTCTTAAGCTCTTACACAACAGCTGCCACTGGTATTAGAGACCGTTGTCCCACCTTTCTGCAGTGTGTGACAGAGCAGGTGTTTTACCTGTCACGTACATGACAGTAATGAGTGCTTCAGTGTTCTTCTAGCGAAATTTCGGGTCGATAGCGCTCCACAACCATTGTATTACCAGACAAAGCGAAGTGAACGCCTGCTTAGAGTGGCAGCACCGTCGTGCTGATGTCAGGGAAATGGAAAGGACGATAGTTCTAGCATACACTCTAGTGTTCCTGAAAGTTCTGTATCGCAACACGATTGACGTCTCTGCACAACTGCCCTTGACCGCCAGTTTTGTTTGGCAATAGGCCTACTCTTCAAACGCTATAACTACCACAATACATAGTGTTTATAAATTAGTTGTATGCAAATAACCTGTAAAAAGGTAAATAATGTACAGAAATGTTTGTTACAGCACTGAATGCAGTAGATCTCAAAGATACAGAAGTTCGTTACCAGTTTCCTGCTAAATCCTATGAAGCAAATTTTGAAATATGGTGGCAACCGCTTGTATTAAGAGTTGTCGCAGCTCGTCGACGTTTCCTGCAAGCGGAGGAATAAATACTGTCTTTAATATAACCCCCATACACGGAAGTCCATGGGGGTTAAATCAGATGATCGTGGTGGCCAGGAGAACGTTTCAACCCATCCAGTCCAAGTCGGCACATTCCTACGGAGAAACGAGACAGCTTCACGATGATACTGTGATGGCGCACCGTATTGCTGGAAAGTAAATTCTGTGCCCCATATCCAGTTCTAATTGAGGCATTAGATAATGTTCAAGCATGTCTAGGTACGATATGCCAGCTAAAGTTGACTCTGCAAAAAAAAAAATACCATCTTTTTGTTACACCTTACAGTGCAAGAAACCTTTACGTTCGGCGAATTCCGAACATGATCGATTACCTGACATGATTTCTGCTCACACCGCATTACCGTAGGTATGGAAGGTGGCGTCGTCACTGAACACAATTTTATTACGAAAATCATCTTCAGTCTGCATGTAGTTAAACATTGCTACACAAAATTCAGCTTGTTTTTCTTTGCCCCTTTTTTTTTTTTTTTTTTTTTTTAAGGCTTACAACAGTTGCAGTTTGTAGGGTTTTAATGACAGAAGTTTCCATAATATCTTCCACACATTAACACTAGGCATATTCAGTCCTAAATTGGCACGTCTCTTTGATTTACCCGAACTCCGAATATAAGACTGCCGAACCTGTTCAATCGCCGAGTCAGACTCTTCTGGCCGACCAGACGTGGCGTCCTGTGTAATACACGGCCAGTTGTACCAATTAACAACAGTTTGTCTATGAGGCGGATTTGGATTTATGAAACCATAAACATCTCTGCCCACGATCTGCATCTTTATACGACTATGACGATTAATGGATTAACTCATTCGCGCATACCACCTAGCGGGATTGTCGGGAACTAACAATGTTGGGCAGGAATAAAACTTGAAGAGATACTGCAGTCAGAGATGTGTCAAACATTTCTGTAAGTCATTTATCCTGTTCACAGTTAAAGATTATTGTATAACTGATTTATAAACACCCTGTATTTATTGGCAGTACAATGCGTGTGAGGCGATATCTCGCCTGAATAAACAAGTGGTTGCTACAATTCTGTTGCTTCATTTTTTCATAAAAATCTAACTTTTTTGAAAAGATCGTGTGGCGTCGATCGCACATGACGACTTGTTTCTTATGGCACATTTTACAACCAAATCACTTAGACAGAATTTTTCTTCGTGTCGTTACTTGCCTTGGAATTAAGTACCATTCGTAAAACCCTTGAAGCTTTTGCACAGTTGACAAATCTTAGTACTGTTCGTAATACCTGAGGAACTTCGTCCATCGTATATTTATGTCTTCACCGTCGTAAGTTGCATGCCTTCGACCAACAGTCTCCGATCCCGTCAGCGCTACACTCAGTTCTGCTTCCACCGTCAATAAAATTGATTACGTTAACACCAAGCAGTCGCGGCTGCCCGAAAGACACTTTTCGTCAGCACTTTGTGTGCGTGCAATGCGGCTTAACAAAGCTCTCTAATTCGAATTGGAACTTGGCTCTATCTACTCGTATGGCCAAGTTAATTTTTGCTACTGCTGTGTGTAAGTTCGGCTATGTCGAGTAATGCTCGATTAAGCAAATAAAGAAAAGCCTTTAAGCTGCATGCCAATTGCTTACTATTGGGCCGCTGTTCGGGTCTCGCTCGTCTTCAGGAATGCGATAAAGGATGTAATACAAAAATTAAATTATATCTGGTGTCGTGTCCGATAAAAAAAGATAATAAAAGCACACACCACTTAGACTGCCCACATCCAGGCTCACGTGAACTGCCTTCAAATAAAGTAGTTAAGCATCTTACGTGGGTCAACAAGAAATAAAATTCCCTTGAAAAATATAAGCATTTAATTACATTGCAACTTGTTAAACTCAAGAGGTAAAATCAACAGCTCATGCTAGCTTCAGTAGATACCACTTGCAACAGGTGTTCATAATTAAAGTACAGCTACTCACAACGGCTGTAATTATCATATGGCAGCAAACTTAGTAGATATAGTAATACGTTAATGCGGAAACGATTTACGTCGAAAAAAATAGTTCCAGTTGTGGCCACGAGGTGCAAATTCGAGCTGGAACATACCGAAAGCTGACTGGGGACTTTACTCCTCCCTGGCGACCTTTCCGGACCACGATTTTCTCAGTTGTGACAGTTACCTCACAGCTGTTATCATCAATGCTGCCGAACGTTCCATTCCTCGTACTACCTCTTCTTCACGTCGCGTTTCCGTCCCCTGGTGGAACGAGGCTTGTAGAGTAGCTATCCGTGCTCGACGACGTGCTTTGCGCACCTTTCACCGCCATCCTACGTTGGCGAATTGTATTGGATACAAACGACTCCGAGCGCAATGCCGTAGAGTCATCAAAGACAGCAAAAAAGCTTGTTGGGCCTCTTTCACCAGCTCCTTTAACAGTTTTACTCCCTCTTCTGTCGTATGGGGTGGCCTGCGCCGGCTGTCGGGCATTAAGGCCCACTCCTCGGTACCTGGCCTGACCTCGGGAAATGAGGTCCTCGTTGATCCTGTGGCTGTCTCCAACGCCTTCGGCCGGTTTTTCGCGGCGGTTTCAAACTCCGCCCATTACCACCCTGCCTTCCCAGGAAAGAGGCAGAAGAGGCTCGGCGACCTTCCTTCCACTCGCTGAATCTGGAAACTTATAATGCCCCCTTTACTATGCGGGAACTCGAACGTGCGCTTGCACTGTCCCGATCCTCTGCTCCGGGGCCAGATGCCATTCACGTTCAGATGCTGGCACACCTTTCTCCGGCGGGCAAAAGCTTCCTTCTTCGTACCTACAATCGCGTCTGGACCGAAGGTCAGGTCCCCATGCGTTGGCGTGACCCCGACCCAAACCCGGGAAGGATAGACACCTTCCTTCTAGTTACCGCCCCATTTCTCTTACAAGCTGTGTCTGTAAGGTGATGGAGCGCATGGTTAATGCTCGGTTAGTCTGGATTCTTGAGTCTCGACGGCTACTTACCAATGTCCAATGCGGCTTTCGTCGCCGCCGCTCCGCTGTTGACCACCTTGTGACCTTGTCGACATTCATCATGAACAACTTTTTGCGAAGGCGCCAAACGGTAGCCGTGTTCTTCGATTTGGAGAAGGCTTACGATACCTGTTGGAGAGTAGGTATCCTCCGCACTATGCACAGGTGGGGCCCACGCGGTCGCCTGCCCCTTTTTATTGATTCCTTTTTAACGGATCGAAAGTTTAGGGTACATGTGGGTTCCGTATTGTCCGACGTCTTCCTCCAGGAGAACGGAGTGCCTCAGGGCTCCGTCTTGAGCGTAGCCCTTTTTGCCATCGCGATCAATCCAATTGTTGTTGCTGTTGTGGTCTTCAGTCCTGAGACTGGTTTGATGCAGCTCTCCATGCTGCTCTATCCTGTGCAAGCTTTTTCATCTCCCAGTACCTACTGCAACCTACATCCTTCTGAATCTGCTTAGTGTATTCATCTCTTGGTCTCCCCCTACGATTTTTACCCTCCGCGCTGCCCTCCAATACTAAATTGGTGATCCCTTGATGCCTCAGAACATGTCCTACCAACCGATCCCTTCTTCTGGTCAAGTTGTGCCACAAACTTCTCTTCTCCCCAATTCTATTCAATACTTCCTCATTAGTTATGTGATCTACCCATCTAATCTTCAGCATCCAATTATGGATTGCATTCCACCTAATGTCTCAGGCTCTCTCTTTGTCGATGACTTCGCGATCTACTGCAGTGCCCATAGAACATGCCTCCTGGAGCGCTGCCTTCAGCGTTGTCTAGACAGCCTATACTCATGGAGCGTGGCAAATGGCTTCCGGTTCTCTGAAGAGAAGACGGTTTGTATCAACTTTTGGCGATATAAAGCGTTCCTTCCGCCATCCTTACATCTCGGTCCCGTTGTTCTCCCATTCGTGGAAACAACTAAGTTTCTAGGGCTCACGTTGGACAGGAAACTGTGTTGGTCTCCGCATGTCTCTTATTTGGCGGCCCGTTGTACACGTTCCCTTAATGTCCTCAGAGTTCTTAGTGGTTCATCTTGGGGAGCGGATCGCACTGTCCTGCTTCCCTTGTATCGGTCCATAGTCCGATCGAAGCTGGATTATGGGAGCTTCGTCTACTCGTCTGCTCGGCCATCCCTCTTACGCCGTCTCAACTCCATCCACCATCGGGGGTTACGTCTTGCGACCGGAGCCTTCTACACTAGTCCTGTCGAGAGTCTTTATGCTAAAGCTGCCGAATTACCATTGACCTACCGGCGCGACGTACTGTTGTGTCGGTATGCCTGCCGGCTGTTGTCTATGCCCGACCACTCCTCTTACCAGTCCTTCTTCGCCGATTCTCTCGACCGTCAGTACGGGTTGTATGTGTCTGCCCTGCTGCCCCCCCCGGAGTCCGCTTCCGTCGCCTGCTTCGACAATTGGATTTTGCCCTCCCTACCACCTTCAGAAAGGGTGAGAGCCCGACACCACCTTGGCTCCAGGCTCTGGTTCACATTTATCTCGACCTCAGCTCACTCCGGCTGCAGTGTATTGCTCACGGTTTGTCGAACTTCGTGCTCGACTTGCCGGTCACACCTTTATTTACACCGATGGCTCCAAAACTGACGATGGTGTCGGCTGTGCCTTTGTCGTCGGGGCCGCCACCTTTAAATACCGGCTCCTCGACCAATGTTCCAGCTTTACGGCCGAGCTTTTTGCTCTCCATCAGGCCGTTCAGTATGCCCGCCGCCACCGCCATTCATCGTATGTACTCTGCTCTGACTCACTCAGTGCTCTTTAGAGCCTTGGAGCTCCCTATCCGGTCCATCCCTTGGTTCAACGGATACAGCAGTCCCTCCATTCTTTCGCTGATAATGGCTCTCCTGTCAGCTTTCTGTGGGTTCCCGGACATGTAGGAGTGCCTGGGAATGAGGCTGCGGATGCTGCAGCCAAGGCTGCAGTCCTCCTGCCTCGGCCAGCCTCCCATTGTGTCCCGTCATCTGACGTTCGTGGGGATGTTTGTAAGAGGCTTGTGTCGTTGTGGTGGGATGCTTGGTCATCCCTCCAAGGAAACAAGCTCCGGGCAGTAAAACCGCTCCCAACTGCTTGGACAACCTCCGCCCGACCATCTCGGCGAGAGGAGGTCCTTCTGACCAGGTTGCGGATTGGACATTGCCGGTTTAGCCACCGCTACCTGCTCTCCGGTGACCCAGCCCCGCAGTGCCCTTGTGGTCAGGCATTAACAGTGCGCCATGTTTTATTGTCGTGTCCCCGCTTTAGTCAATCTCGTGTTGCCCTGTCCCTGCCATCTACTTTACCGGATATTTTAGCTGATGACGCTCGAGCAGCTGCTCGTGTTCTGCGTTTTATAACTTTGACTGGCTTGTCCGAAGACATCTAACTTTTTTACTTATTTTATCTGCATCTTTGTCAAGCCTTTCTGGTGTCCCCCCGACCCTTGAGTTTCACTAGATTCCATGTGCTCTAATAACTGTGACTGGGCGCTAATGACCTCAGTAGTTGAGCGCCCTTAAACCCCACAAAAAAGAGGTGCAAATCAGGCGCTGTACACGCTACGACATCCACGCTGTCATTTGACTAGCCCTTAATGTTAATGCACAGTATGGCTATCGAAAAAGAGACGTGCACTGTTAGTGAAACTGTTTTGTGTGAACGGCAGCAATTACAGTGTTGGAATGAGAGTGTATCTCCGACTGAAAGTTTGAGAAGCTGCCAGATGTCATTTAATGGTTAACAGAAAATTATAATGAAATTCGAAAACATGGTTGAACTTGATGTGCCGCCTGGAAGAGGAAGACGTGCTCTCCCGGTGGAAGTTTGTTGCTTTAACTGACACTGCAGCATGTGTATCGGGCAGTGCTAGTATTCGTGCAGCGTCACGAAAAGTATTCATCCCACCGTCAACATATGGAAAGTTTCGCGGTCTGTTTTACACAGGTACCCGTTCAAAGTCCAGACGGCGCAGCAACTGAAACCTCATGACTCGCAGCAATGTTTTGGTTATGCCCTTCGGCTTCTGACACGGATCGAAGTTGATGACATTTGACCGGACGGTAATCTGCGGAATGACGAGGCTCATTTTACAGTACAGGGCGCAGTGAATACACAGAACTGCCGAATTCGAGGTACTGTGAAACTGCGTCTAGTGCACGAAGCACCGTTGCCCTCGCCGTACGTGACTGTGTGGTGTGGATTCATAAGCACCTTTATTCTCGGTCCTTTCTTCTGTGAAGAGAGCACATCTAGAGGGCCTGTAAGGTATACCGTGACGCCTGCGCTTCATCGAGACCTCCTCATGCGTTGTGTAATACCTGCTTTGGAAGAAACAGCTGTAATCTTGCAAGATGGGGCAACACTTCACGTCGCTCGCCCAGTGGAAGATACGCTTCCACGAACGTGTTATTTCAAGAGGTTTTCCAGATGCTTGGCCCGCAAGATCATCTGAATCCATGTGACTGCTGGCTCTGGGGATATCTAAAAGAGCGCGTTTGCCAGGGACACGTTCGGTCTCTACCTGATCTGAAGGTCATTATACAGGAACATGTTGCTCACATTCCTCCTGGACTACGAAGTTTTGCTTCCATACGACAGCTACAGCCCATACTGAACATCTGTGAGTAGCTGCACTTATAACCACCCGTTCGGTACATAATCCATGCGTTCTAGTGCTCAGCTGTGTAAATTGGCAGAGCTGGCACGGCCACTGATAAACAGGCTTCTCGGCCACACCGTCGGCATAGGACACTGGAAACCATGGACGGCTGACTAACTTCTTAGTGCAGATGCTGTCTGAAAATGTTTTTTCCACGAGTTGTTTCAATCTTTCATCACAGGGTGATCTGCACACTCGAACACGACTAGAAAGCATATACACTGGGCGAGGTGGCTCGTTGGTTATTCGGGAGGACGAGGGTTCAGTCAAAAAAATGGTTCAAATGGCTTTAAGTATTATGGAACTTAACATCTGAGGTCATCAGTCCCCTAGACCTAGAACTACTTAAACGTAACTAACCTAAGGACATCCATGCGCGGGGCAGGATTCGAATCTGCGACGGCAGCAGCAGCGCGGTTCCGGTCTGAAGCGCCTAGAACCGCTCGGCCAACGGTTCAGCCCCGCGTCCGGCCGACCATAGTTATATTTTTGTGATTTCCCTAAATCGCTCCAGCGAAATGCCGGGATAGTTACTGTGAAAGGGCACGGCTTTTTTCCTTCCCCGTCGTTAACACAATCCGAGTTTGTGCTCCTTCTGTAACGAGCTCGATGTCGATGAGACTTTAAACCTCGTCTTCCTTCTCCAGGAAAGCATACAAGTACGCGTAATAATGTAAGACTGAGGGATCAATCCACATGGAGTCAGAGTTTATAGTACTTTAAACGCTTTCAATTCTGCAAGTTCATCAGAGCTGCGTGAAGCACAGTGGAAACCATGTAAGGAAATACTGTACTCAAGTCACATGCCACGTAAGTTTAGTGTTCATAATACTCTACACAATTAGAAGTGTCTGCCATTTAAACTGAACATTTCGTAAGGACAACAGAAAGAGAGCACGTGAGGGCAAAAATATAGCGTGCTGTGTCAAGGATACTAGTTTTTAAACATACTAGTTTTTAAACATAGGTTTAACAATCTTTTTCTGATGGCTTACAATCATATAAACATATTGGAACTAGCATCGAATAATTAATGTTAATTGCCTACTTTTTACGGTTTTTTGACGGCTGGTCGATAGATAAAGATAATTTTTGAAAATGGTGTAACATCCTTGATTTCTATACAGAACACTACAGTTTTGCGCTACTGTAACTGTCGCTGATGGTATTGCATAAACACGATATGTTCACTGTAAATTGTCCTTCTTTTACGAAATACTCAATTTAAAGTGCCCGACATTATTTTTTGTACAGATCATTTAAATACTTAGCTTATGAAGCTGTGTTGAAGTAGCCTTCAGTCCGAAGGCTGAAAAGTGTCGCTCAACATGCTGGTCTATCCTGTACAAGCCACTCCATCTCTGTATAGACTAATTACTGCATCCTTATTCATTCGAACCTGTTTACTGTGTTCAAGCCTTAGTGTTCAAAAATGCTTCAAATGGCTCTGAGCACTATGCGGCTTAACTTCTGAGGTCATCAGTCGCCTAGAACTTAGAACTAATTAAACGTAACTAACCTAAGGACATCACACACATCCATGCCCGAGGCAGGATTCGAACCTGCGACCGTAGCGGTCGCTCGGTTCCAGACTGAAGCGCCTAGAACAGCTCGACCACACCGGCCGGCCCAGTTTTCTGCTTCTCCTACCAATTGTGTAATAATACTCGTCGAGGTTATAACATAGTAATAAAAACACGTTGCTTTACTTACGCATCAAAATGTAATGAACCTACCTGCAAAGTGACCGTTAGTAGGATATTAGACTCTTAGGGATCTTTGTTTTGTACAATATTTAATCACTTGTCATGTTACTGGATTTCGAAGGAGCATTTGCGTGTAGCGCAATAGCTTACATGATGGGCAGAATGTTTTAAAGCTGTGCGTTTATTTTTATTTTCCTTCCTTTGCCACAAGTTTTTTAATCTCTCGGTAACTCAGAACACCTTTTTGTAAGGCGATGGTTGCAATGTCAGTTCTGGTGTGCCTGTCGTACCTTACTTAGCGGTACTTGTAATTCTGACAAAAAAAGTTTTTTGAAAAATGAAGGTTGTCCCGCGCTTACCATGGGTCGAATTACATGTAAAACTGCCTTGCTCTGCGGAGAGAGAAAGTATTGTGTTAACCTGCACGCACGAAGGTAATTCTATAGTCCCTGGATTAGGATCCTCACTAAGAAATGCAAAGTGATGCGCCTCCGACGGCACTGGTGCGCGAAGGAAACAGCCGTCTTTAAAGATACAGGGGTCTTGTTTTAAGTGTGACCTCGTGTCGCCTTGTCTACACGCGACTCTGCTGCGGAAAGGCGCTTACCGAGAATAATGGGGCCTTGTAGCGCGAGTTGTTTCGAAAGGCCCTCTTGGCTGTCGTGAAATTCGCTACAAGCAAGTGATACTCCCGCTCTTTACATGCAGTTCTTTCAGCTGCTCTCTCCAGCAGAAATCGAAGATTTTCTTCCCGGGCTATAACGACGCCCAGCTACATTTCAAGAGCTTGAGAAATGATAAATCTGACTGACGAGAGAATTTGGGAGGTGAGACTGTGACAATAACGAGAATTAACTGAAACCTATTGTAGCTATAGTTAGTGTTTTTTAACGTCCCCTCGACAACTAGGTCATTAGATGGGGAAGGAAATCGGCCGTGCCCTTTCAAAGGAACCATCTCGGCATTTGCCTGAAACGATTTAGGGAAATCACGGAAAACCTAATTCAGGATGGCTGGAGACGGGATTGAACCGTCGTCCTCCCGAATGCGAGTCCAGTGTGCTAACCACTGCATCACCTCGCTCGGTATGTAGCTATACATTCTGATTCTGTGATAATGATATAAATTTTCAAGGATGACTGAGAAGGGTGAATATATCAATTTGTGGTAGCAGACCCCTGTTCCGTTTTCGGAGGATGTGTATGGCCAAAACCAAGAAAAACAAGCCCATTAGACTTCGGCTCTGAAGTGCATGTCTTGAGAACTGTGAGCATTCGTTGTTCTTCGCTCTGCGAAACAAATCTCTTGCAGCATGCATTTCAAAGCCCATGTTTATTAGACAATTTTTTCCATACTACCATAGATGATGTCCCCATCAGAAAGTCTTTCGATTATAACTTTTGACACAGGTATTTTCAGGTCAGGGTTCCTCATCTCAAATTGATACTTTTACCCTTCTTCCATCGTCACTGAAAGTTTGTATCATCATCATCATGAAATGATCCTATATACAGGGTGATTGTTACACTACTGGCCATTAAAATTGCTACACCAAGAAGAAATGCAGATTATTAATGGGTATTCATTGGACAAATATGTTATACTAGAACTGACATGTGATTACATTTTCACACACTCTGGGTGCATAGATCCTGAAAAATCAGTACCCAGAACAACCACCTCGGGCCGTAATAACGGCCTTGATACGCCTGGGCATTGAGTCAAACAGAGCTTGGATGGCGTGTACAGGTACAACTGCCCATGCAGCTTCAACACGATACTACAGTTCATCAAGAGTAGTGACTGGCGTATTGTGACGAGCCAGTTGTTCGGCCACCATTGACCAGACGTTTTCAGTTGGTGAGAGATGTGGAGAATGTGCTGGCCAGGGCAGCAGTCGAACATTTTCTGTATCCAGAAAGGCCCGTACAGGACCTGCACCATGCGGTCGTGCATTATCCTGCTGAAATGTAGGGTTTCGCAGGAATCGAATGAAGGGTAGAGCCACGGGTCGTAACACATCTGAAGTGTAACGTCCACTGTTCAAAGTGCCGTCAATGCGAACAAGAGGTGACCGAGAAGTGTTACCAATGGCACCCCATACCATCACGCCGGGTGATACACCAGTATGGCGATGACGAATACATGCTTCCAATGTGCCTTCACCGCGATGTCGCCAAACACGGATGCGACCATCAGGATGCTGTAAACAGAACCTGGATTCATGCGAAAAAATGACATTTTGCCATTCGTGCACATAGGTTCTGAGTACAGCAACGCTGGCGCTCCTGTCTGTGATGCAGCGTCAAGGGTAACCGCCGCCATGGTCTCAGATCTGATAGTCCATGATGCTGCGAACGTCGTCGAACTGTTCGTGCAGATGGTTGTTGTCTTGAAAACGTCCCCATCTGTTGACTCAGGGATCGAGACGGATCCGTTACAGCCATGCGGATAAGATGCCTGTCATCTCGACTGTCAGTGATACGAGGCCGTTGGGATCCAGCACGGTGTTCCGTATTACCGTCCTGAACCCACCGATTCCTATCTTCTGCTAACAGTCATTGGATCTCGACCAACACGAGCAGCAATGTCGCGATACTATAAACTGCAATCGCGATAGGCTGCAATCCGACCTTTATCAAAGTCGGAAACGATGGTACGCATTTCTCCTCCTTACACGAGGCATTACAACAACGTTTCACCAGGCAACGCCGGTCAACTGCTGTTTGTGCATGAGAAATCGGTTGTAAACTTTCCTCCTGTCAGCACGTAGTAGGTGTCGCCACCGGCGCCAGCCTTGTGTGAATGCTCTGAAAAGCTAATCATTTGCATATCACAGCATCTTCTTCCTGTCGGTTAAATTTCGCGCCTGTAGCACGTCATCTTCGTGGCGTAGCAATTTTAATGGCCAGTAGTGTATTAACGTTTAAAAAATCCCGAAGCAATTCGATTACTCTGAGAATAAGGCACATGGGGTAGCAAATGTCGCGAAATACCCGAAAAGTGAAAGTATGGCGACACCAAATGACGTACCTCGCCGTACGTGGAGTGGTTGAGCTTACTCGTTTGTAGCATCTGATCATCCGAACAGTGGCCTAGTATTCCTGTCGATCTGGGTCTGGGTCCGCATATGCGACTGTAGCACGTGTGACTCAGGGCTTGAGTTTTGCGTCTGGCAAGCAGTATTTTTGTCACTGCATTAGACAATTACGTGCTTCCTTTGATTTAAGATTTATTGTTTTATTCACGTGTTCCATGATCTACGCTGGTTTCACTGCGAACCACAGTACAACAAAAACCTACCGCATTGCGTCACACGTAAATTAGTATGAGATTCCAAATTGCATCGGTACCAGTAAATGACCTACGTTTTCTTTACTAAATATTGCTTGTAAACAAAAAAAGGAACAAAAGGAAAGAAACACGAACCAAGGACAGATTTTACATGGTTACAGCGACGACACTAATTTTGTGACTTCTACGTTTACAACAGATCACATTTACAGGAGGTGTTCGAAATTTGCACCGTTTGTTCGAAAACAACATCGCTCACTCATCCCTTCACTCCTAAGCCCAACCGCTACACGTACGTCTAGGTATGTCCTTTGGTGACGTCACATGTTGAGCAATTGTTATAAGTTTTTGGGGGTAGTATTTCCCGACATTTGCAACATCCTGTGACTTAGATCAAATTCCTTGACTCATCATCATCATCATCATCATCTAAGTCACTTCGGGGTTTTAATCGTTACTACGAATCACCTTGTATAAATGTTCTGCGAGTCAGTCTCTGAATAAAAGTGTTTTGTAATTTCGTGTGAGATGAGTTACATGAATAACCTACAACCTTGATTGGAAATACTGTCCGTTAAATTGTTTTTACCTGGGAAATAGACGTTTCGCATACCTACGTAAATGCGATTTTTGTTGCTGTCTTCTCAGTTTTACTTTCCAGTGCGTTAAGGAATTATGTTTTGGATTTCACCGTCGCTCCACCATTTACTGTCCTTAGTTTCCCATCTAATCTCATGGATCACTTATTTTTGAAACAGAATGCACAAATTCAAAATTACATTTTTCAGGTTCGGTTCCAGTGTCTTTCGAAATTTATCGAAAGAAGATATTAGTTACATTGAGGCTGTGTACTTGCTTGACAGTTGGCGATGAAAGAACGGTCGGCCCGATAGGTGACCCGTTGCCGAACTGTGATCAAGGAGCGGGTGCGGCTTTTCGATTACAAAGTTGTTTGGAGCGTTTCAAGCGAGATCTGAAGCACCTTCTTCGTAGAATTGTCACCCTTGATGGGACCTGGATTCACTACTCCCCGAAAACACAGCAACAATCAAAACTACTGGCCCCTAGTGAATGTGTCCCGACAGAGCGAATACTGACATATCGGTCGGAAAACTTACTGCAACGATTTTTTGGGAAATGAAATCTCGTGCGCATGAGGTTAATAGAAAAATGGAATTACTTAGAGCCATTATAGTGAGGTGCTCGATCGATTCCAGAAGAAATTGAAGAGAACGGAGACCCAGTTAACCAAAGAAAGTGGTGTTCACCACTACAACTTGCCAGATTATTCCTCTGGAGTTTCCGCTGCAAAACCGTGATGATTGTGTGTGTCATGAGTTACTGTCGCACTCTCAGTATTTGCCCTACCTGGTTCCCTGCGATTTATTCTTATTCACATACATGAACAAAGTGCTTGGAAAAAAATGTACAAATGAGGTTATTCGAAAGGGTTTTGGAGTGCTTGGCACTTCATATTTTCACAAGTTAAAAAATGACTTCGACCCTTGGAAAAAGTACGAAGTTTGAAAATATTTTAAACAAAAATGCCCTAATTTCTAACATACTTATTGAATTATCGTTTGAAGAAGAGCACAACGCAAAAAAGTAGTTCTTTGTTTTACGAGTCGGTGATTGTATAACTGTACGGAAATTCCAAGTTCAGCTGTCTTCAGATGAGATTTTTTTTTCCGTGTGCGATGGGTATAATACGTACTTAAGCTGGTTCATGTATCAGTGCCAGTCTGCAGCTGCTACGAATTTAGTAAGTTAGGACTCGCCTTAGCTTCCAATACATCGCCGGGCTCTTGGGAGTTATTGCAGAAGTAGATGGCGGTCTTGAAGAGGAAATGACTCCCGTTTTACTCGCTGCCCGGCGCTGAATGCCGCCAGCGGGCTGCAAAGGGTTAGCTCCGCAGTTAGCTTGCCGGCGGCGAGGCGTCCGCCTCATTTCCGAGCGCATTCTCGCGCTCCACTTGCATCGGAAACCATTTCCGGCCTCACCCCCGAGCTTCCAGCTCCTGCTGAGAAAGGTTCTTTGTTTCGGTGGGATCGCCTCCCCAGCCCCCGTTGCCTGGCAACCGTAATCAGCGACGGGGAGCCGCTGGCCTCTCGCAGCTGTCAGGTCCAGCGCAGATGGTCCTTCCACTTCTCGAGACGATTGTCTTCTTCTACGCTCCGCCTAGAGTCAGTGTTCTGACCAAATTCTCTGTTCCCAGTGTTGACGAGCAAATAAATTTCGTCTTCAACAGAGTTTCTTAATCATCCATCTAAGTAGAACCCTAGTTAATATTCACTTTTGTTGTCGAATCCCTGGTTTGTTTCTATAGTATGTTGTTAATATGACCTTCACCAAAAGAGTTAATTTGTAACGAAATTACGATGTTTGTCAATATTAAAATTTATAGATACACGATGTCCCTCCATCGACTCATCTAGACGAATTTTATCTGGTGTTCCGGCACGTATTTACAATTTCACTTTTTCAATGTGTAGCTGGAGTCAGCCCAAATAAATAAAGCTCATTTTGTCTTTCATGTGACGCTCAGTGTCGACGGAAAGCGTCAGTTTTTCCCGTTTAAACAAAATTATCTGTATATTGAGCAAGCAATAAAGGAAGCAAAAGAAAAGTTCGGAGTAGGTATTAAAATCCATGGAGAAGTAATAAAAACTTTGAGGTTCGCCGACGACATTGTAATTCTGTCAGAGACAGCAAAGGGCTTGGAAGAGCAGTTGAACGGAATGGACAGAGTCTTGAAAGGAGGGTATAAGATGAACATCAACAAAAGCAAAACGAGGGTAATGGAATGTAGTCAATTAAATCGGGTGATGCTGAGGGTATTAGATTAGGAAATGAGACACTTAAAGTAGTAAGAGTTTTGCTATTTGGGGAGCAAAATATCTGATGATGGTCGAAGTAGAGATGATATAAAATGTAGATGGCAATGGCAAGAAAAGCGTTTCTGAAGAAGAAAAATTTGTTAACATCGAGCATAGCTTTAAATGTCAGTAAGTCGTTTCTGAAAGTATTTGTATGGAGTGTAGCCATGTATGGAAGTGAAATGTGGACGATAAAAGTTTAGACAAGAAGAGAATAGAGGCTTTTTAAATGTGGTGCTACAGAAGAATGCTGAAGATTAGATGGGTAGATCGCATAGCTAATGAGGAGGTATTGAATAGAATTGTGGAGAAGAGGAGTTTGTGGCACAACTTGACTAGAAGAAGGGCCGGTTGGTAGGACATGTTCTGAGGCATCAAGGGATCACCAATTTAGTACTGGAGGGCAGCGTGGAGGGTTAAAATCGTAGAGGGAGACCAAGAGATGAATACACTAAGCAGATTCAGAAGGGACAGTAAAACATGCAAAATAACCAGTACTCGAGCAGCGACCGAGCAGCGCTGCTGTATGCGGTAGCAGTAACCGCAAGCCAGAACGGTACCGTCGCTGTTGGAACGCTGGCTGTTCTTCGTGTTTTAGTGTTCCTGTTAATTCGTATCGATAAAAAAATATTACACTAGACTATTTGGGGCTGCTCTCGAATGGGCAGGTACAAATTCCCCCCCCCCCCCCCCCCCCCCCAAAAAAAAAAATCTTTATTGTAACGGGAAAAACCGACGGTTTCCGACGACACTGTGCGTTGCAGGGAAGACGTGATGAGCAGTATTTGTGTTGCATCCAGCTACACACTGAACAAACTAAATTGCGAATGTCTGTCGGAACAGCATAGAAAATGTGCCTGTCGACTCTTGGGAGAGATACCCTCTATGCAGGGTGTTTTAAAAGTTTCTGGATCAAACATCTAGGGGCGGTAGATAATGGCCCCAGGAACAACTTTTGCTAGAGACAAAATGTTTACTGACACTTTCCGGTGAAACTGGGTGTCCTTTTGTCCTGATTATGCCCCTTAGAGGCCACAGGGTCTAGGCACTTAGCCTGAGACTGCCTGGCAGTGACAACACAGACAAAAGTTGTTTGTATCAGTAAAAATTGATACGAAACACACGCGTCAGTATTCTCGTGTGTTAACAGAAGAGTGTGTTTATCCTGTAGTTTCGAATTATGCACGTTTTCGTTACTCAAATCTAATGAACTGTTGAAAGAACATAAATCTAAATGGTTCAAATGGCTCTGAGCACTGTGAGACTTAACGTCTGAGGTCATCAGTCCCCTAGAACTTAGAACTACTTAAACCTAACTAACCTAAGGACATCACACACATCCATGCCCGAGGCAAGAATCGAACGTGCGATCGTAGCGGTGGCGCGGTTCCATTCTATGGCGCCTAGAACCGCTCGGACACCCCGGCCGGCACATTCGTCTAGACCAGGCTTTCCTAAACTCTGTTCCTTGCACCATTAGTGTTCTGCGGGAAGTAAGTGCTCCGAGAAAAACTATTAACAACACTGGGTTTTATCCCGACATTTGACCGATACTATCTGTTTTTAAAAAAATTATTATTATTTCTGGTCTATTGTTATATACGTTTCTATATTGAAGTAATCACTGAATAAAATATTTTTATGATTTTTAAAATTTCTATTAACCTTCAATATAGACAAGGTGTTCCATCGAAGTACAAGAATTCTTAGAATATTTCGTCAGAGGAAAAGTTTGGGAACTCCTGGTCTAGACATTTTTGCTGCTTAAGTCATATTATCGATGCTTAAAATGTATTCGTGCAGGTTATAATGCAAATTGAGTAAAGCGCTATTTTCGTTTCTAGATTTTAAACATGGCTGAAACAGCAACTGTTGAAATTCTTCACGGTAAAGACATCCAAAACAGTTGCAAGATAAAGATTTATTAAAGTTCTTGACCACGGTTTCGGTATATTTAAATATACATTCATCAGAAGTAAAATACCTAAAATCACATCCTGCAATGGAGATTCATAAAACAAATGTGCCAAAGGCGTCGTCAGTAGTTAAAACATCATCTCCATTTATACAACATATTATGGACAGAGGGTCGATGCTAACACAGCTTAGCATCAGTACTTCGCCTATTAATGGCGCAATTGTTTTATGGATCTCCATTGCAGGATGTGATTTTAGGTATTTTACTACTGATGAAGGTATATTTAGATATACCGAAACCGTGGTCAAGAATTTTAATAAATCTTTATCTTGCAACTGTTTTGGCTGTCATCATTCACCGTGAAGCTATTTTCGTTATTAATATCCCATATGGTGCTATGGAAGGAAGCTGAAAATTAGGTGTCCTGGTAAGATATGGGAAGGTATTCCGCAGAATCGATGAGAAAAGGACCTTGTGGTACAGAGTGATAAGAAGTGTGCCGATACATCAGAAGTAACATAAGGGGGACGAAGGTGCCAGAAACAGTGTAGAAAGGCAGAGGCTCAGATATATACAACAACTAATTAAGAGTTTGGCACAGGAGAGGAATCAGTGGCTAGCCGCATCAAGTAATCAGAAGACTGATGGAAAAAAAATAGAATAAGATTTGAGTTTCCGAGGTAGGAAGAGTTAAACAGACAGCGACAATCCATTGCCATGAGCAAGTTCGTAAAGCACTGCTGTTTCACACTTGGTAACGACACAGCGGGTGGTGGCGAGGCGAGAGCAGGTGTAGAGCAGAGGGCTGGCCCCTCTGCTTTCAGCAGGATCGCCGTCTCGAGTGGGCGTTAAAAGCACTCGCAGCACGGGCTGCCCACGGCCGCTCAATAGCAATCCCCTTTCCCTCGCCGCCGGTCTTAATTCTGGCGCTCCCCTACTTCCGGCCCGGTCCTGCGTGCCTGAGGGGACGCATTTGTGGTTCCTCTTCCGCCCTCAGGCTGCGTTCTATATTTAACGCCTAGTAGACGCGTACATATCCTCCCCAAACTCGTCGCTCAGTCGGATGCTGGGCTTAACGCAACAGGCGTCACGAAATACGATAACTCACACCCTGCAATGTTCCTTTTCCCGAAAAGTATGAAAAACCGCTGCAGCTCATGACCTTCTGGGAGTAATAATCTTCAGGGATATCAAACAGAATGTTCACATAGGCCCATTCGTTGGAAGATCGGATGGCGCCAATCGGTTTATTGGCAGAATACTAGAAAATATGTTTACAAAAAGGATTGCTTAAAAACCTCGTGCGACCCATGCTGAATTATAACTGAAGTGTGTGTGAGACCCGTACTAACTGGGAGTGACTAGGAATTTTGAACTTAAAGAAGGGCAGGATGAAAGGTCACAGGCTTGTTTGATGCTTGTAAGAGAGACGCCAGATACTGGGAAGCTGAATTAATGAATGAATGGTCGAAATAGACGAAAACTATCCCCATGAAAAGTTGACTCCAGAAGTTTCAAGGACCAGCTGTAAGCGAAGAACCAGGCACATTCTACAACCCCACGTATCACTCCCGTAGGGATGGCTAAGACAAGATAAGACCAGTGTAACCTCCCAACAGAAAATTCTGTAACCTACCAATAATACAATGTGACTAATATCTCAATAAAATTGTGGTTCACTAATAACCTTTCAGTATTGACTGTGAATTTAAATTGGTAAATTTTGGACATCAGCAGTGCTGCGTCATGGCCCTGCAAGATCATTCCAAATAAATTGAAAATTTTTACCTCAATTAAGTGGCCGGATAACGCGTATATATCTGCTCTCATAAGAAATTTTTCTGGCACAGCCCAGTGCAATACTGGCCGATACATTTGTCATGTATAAAAGAGACAACTGATTTTTCTTTACAATGATCGGGATGACCATGGATTGGAGAAATTAGTAAATTCTTTAAACTGAGATGAATAATTGTCAAAAGTTAATTTTTTATGAGAAAGATTATTATTAAGAGATTTTAAAACATTTTACATAACAATAGTACATATGCGCGACGCTGGTTTTACCTTACATTACAACGCTCAGGCACCGCCATCGCTCCCCACGACCGGTCTCGCGAACTCCATTCACCAGGCTGCTAGCTACTGCTTTGCATTGCATTGCTTGGGGAGAAGAGACCAAACAGCGAGGTCATCGGTCTCATCGGATTAGGGAAGGACGGGCAAGGAAGTCGGCCGTGCCCTTTCAAAGGAACCATCCCAGCATTTGCCTGGAGCGATTTAGGGAAATCACGGAAAACCTAAATCCGGATGGCCGGACGCGGGATTGAACTGTCGTCCTCCCGAATGCGAGTCCAGTATGCCAACCACTGCGCCACCTCGCTCGGTGCTAGCTACTACTTACTCCTACTGCCACTCAGTTCCTACTGCTGACAACACTGCTCTCTGGTCTGAGATTCTCTTATAGCTTACATATTGCAGGCAGCGCGTGAGCAATCCATCGGAATTACATCTGCTAGAGTGCGCTAGCAACAAATTCTTTAATCATGGATCTCAGTGCGCGTAGAGCAGCAGGAAGGAGCCCTAATAATTGGTACAATGGTTAAGTACCCTCTGAAATGCACTTCAGTGGTTTGCAGAGCATAGCTGTGGCTGCAGATATGGTCAGGGCGAAGTGCAAAGCTTGCAATCCAATTGGATGATTTAATGGTACCACACGCGAAGTGATCTCTCTACCAACGCACCCTCATAAAGCTTCGACACTGCTGTTGTTGATGGTTGTTAAGCTCGAAGATCTCTCCACACTAGTTGTCTTATTCAACTCTCGTCACTGCTGCATTCGTGCTGCATCGTAGACACATTTCTACATCTACATCGATGCTCCGCGAGCCACCGCACGGTGCATAGCGGAGACTACCCTATACTACTACTAATTTCCTTTCCTATTGCACTCGCAAACACAGCAAGGGAAAAGCGACTATCTATATGCCTCCGTGTGAGCCCTAACGTCTCGTATCTTATCACCGTGATCCTTACGCGCATTGTATGTTGGCGGCAGTAGAACCGTTCGGCAGTCAGCTTCAAATGCCGGTTCTCTAAATTTTCTCAACAATGTTTCTCGAAAAGAACGTCGCCTTCCGTCCGAGGATTCCCTTTTGAGTTTCCGAAGCATCTCCGTAATACTTCCGTGTTGTCTGAACCTACCGCTAACAACTCTAGCTTTCCGACTTTGAATTGCTTCGACACTTTCCTTCAGTCCGACATGATACGGATCCCAATCACTCGAGCGTACTCAAGAATAAGTCGCAACAGCGTCCTATAAGCGGTGTCCTTAATGGGAGACCCACTCTTTCCTAAAATTCTCCCAAAAAAACCGAAGGCGACCATTCGGCTTACATATCGATGTTTTCACACGCTCGTTCCATCTCACATCACTTTGCGACGTTACGCCCAGATATTTAATCAAGCAGGACACTAGTAACGCTGTAACCGAACGTTACAGGTTTGTTCTCCCGATTAATCCGCTTTAATGTAAATTTTTCCTCTTTTAGGGCTAGCTGCCATGTATCACACCAAAGTGGAAATTTTGTGTACGTCGTCTTGTACCTTCCTACAGTCACTCAACTTATCTTACACCACGGCATAAACAGCAAACAACCGCAAATTACTGCCCAAAGTATCCGCCAAATCATTTGTCATTTACGTATATAGAGAACAGCACCAGTCCTATCACACTTCCATGTGGCACTTCCGACGATACCCTTTCCTTTCGTGAACGCTCGCTGTCGAGTATAACATACTGGGTTCTATTATTTAAGAAGTCTTCGAGCCACTCATAAATAATATTTGTGAACTTATTCCATACGCTCGTACCTTACTTAACAGCCTGAAGTGGGGCCGAAAATTTAGAAAAATGGAACCTGCATGTTGCCCTTCATCCGTAGTTCGCAATATATCATATCCTATTGTAACATGCATTCGACACGTGTTCTCTCTCTTATTCCCCGATGCCTCAGATTTCCCCTACCAACGTGTCTTTTTTAGTCAGTTGTGCGACAAAGCTCATTCCTCCCAGCTTCACTTAAGTACCTTTTTATTAGTCCACTCAACCGAGCGAGGTGGCGTAATCCTTGGCACACAGGACTCGCTTTTAGGAGGACCATCATTCGAATCCACGTATGGCCATGGAGATTTAGATTTTCCATGCGGCCGTAGGCAGCACGGACCTATTATCTTCTGAAAGACATATTTTCTGAAACAGACCCGGCTGTGATCTTTAGGGCAGGCCAGGCGTTGATTTCACAATGATTCCATCAATCAGGATTCTCACTCGAGAGCCGCTTCCATGACGTCGCTGCCTTTCACGTCTAACACCGCTACCCAGGAGCAGCCAGCTGTAGACGTTCGTGGTCATGGCTTTGTATATTTATTCCTGTTGACTTCCAAACGGATAAACGCTGGACTTAGACGGTTTTGCTCCCTTCGAAATTTAAGCTTTGTGCCTTCAGTTTGTATCTCAATGCTGAACGTCCTTCGGGACTTTTTATAAAAAGTCAGTGATTTTTTAATGGACTTAACTCAGTGACAGTCGCATGAAGTACTGATGCTCTATTTAAAGGTCTTATATTGAGTGTTGTTTCAATCCACGTCTGAGTGGATGTGCTATTAATCTTTGATAAACAAACTTGTCCAGTCAATGTTATCGGATATTTCTTGCGCCGCCGTCGTCGGACATATCATTTATGTTCGATGTGTTGTTAGTTCTATATTTCAGGAAAGAATTTCTTGCTATTACGAACCTACATTTTGTATTCTCTTTCCTTCTACGCAATCAGTTATTCTTCTGGAATAATAGAAAATCTCTAAGATTTATAGCATCTGATTTGCTAATCATATTCCCACATCATCGAGTGATTTGACTACATTCAATTACTCTCGTTTTACTTTAACTGATGTTCATCAGTTAACGTTTTTATCAAGACACTATCTTTTCCGTTCAACTGGCCTTCCAAGCCCTTTGCCATCTGTGACAGTTTCTTTTACTACTTGATGAGTTTACAGGTTGAACAACTATAAGAGTCACGTACTGATAAAGTCGCCAGTCGCACTGTGATTTGAAAGACAAGGTTACCGGCAAAACTTTTGTGATCACTGGTTTGAATTACGTCATTTTGTGACTGCTTAGAACACTGGACGGTAATGGATGAAGGTTGGAAGGAGGATTATGGTTAAAGGCCCCGTCGACAAGGGAGCTGTTACAGACGAATCAAGTGCCATGATTGTTGATCATAGACGTGGAACATGCAAAGATCGGATGCCGGAAGTGATTAGCACCCCATAGCTCCAGAATTCGAGTCCACTGCCTTAACGGTAGCTAGACGGAGAAATTAAGCAGTTGTCTCGTACCTTCACAGCCTGTTAATTGCTACCGTCCTATTTCACAAGACGTATCGAAACGGAATGTTTACCACACCACCAGTAACAAGTTGCGGTTGCGGCCACTCGTTCATTACCCAGTGTGCGAGCCGATATGGCATCCACAGTTCAAAGACACTGGTCTAACGAAAGCACAGGGGCAAACAGTTGAACATAAACAATCTTCGAGCCCCACAGGAAGCCTACGAGCCCTGCACACTCTGCTTCGCTAGGGTCCGCATCCGATCCTTTCGACGTAGCAGCCAGTCAGCAATTTAGTTCATAATTGACTGGATTTTGCCGCAGTAACGAGGATTCTCATTCGTTCTGTCAGGTGATCTGCTAATAGCACACATCTGCTCAATTTTGTCCACTTGGATTGTATCTCTTATTACCAACATTTACAAGTCAAAATTGAGGAAAGTTTCTACTGACACCATGGAAAATGGCGTAAAAGTCAGACAGGTCCAGAAAGCTCTTGCAAGGTAATTCAGTGAAATCCTCCTCAAGAGCCAGACAACACACAGTTTACAGAAATCTACCCATTTGCTATTGATAAGTCAAGAAACGAGTTGTCCATTGCCAGTGAGCGAAGCGGAATATAGGGTCTATATCCAACAAATCCGAAGCGGGAAGTGCACTACTACGACAGCGACCACCTACAGGCTAGAAACCATTTATACCGATCAGTTAACAACGCCAACCTAGCCAGGCTTCAGTATTACAGCTTCAGATTACAGCAGCTCGACGTAATGAAGTTAATGGCAAAACAGTGTAGCGGTAGTAAAGTTGGCTGATAGAGCGACATTAGCATTGCGCGCACGAAATGACCCAGACGTTAATGCTGTATTTGGAGGGTAACTTCAGTTTTCCTAATTCATCGTGATTTTATGGACAGCATGGACGGCATCGTGATATCCATGAAATTTATAGTATACCAAAATAATAATTGGCTCCTTCTGCCAACCTCTCGACTCAGACGATATAATAGCTGAAAATACATGTTCAAAGCCGGTGGTCGACAGAAAACATCTTCCGAAATAGTACTAAATGCTTTCCCTGAGAATTACTTTGAACAATTACTTTATGAGCCCACACGAATTGTAGATGGTTGCGGAAACACACTTGACCTCTTAGCCACATATAATTCTGATTTAATAGAGAGCGTCATGACGGAGACAGCGATTAGTGACCACAAGGTCATTCTAGCGAGGCTCAAAACCACTCAAAATGAACGCAAAATATATTTATTTAAAACAGCAGATAAAAATTCGCTTGATGCCTTCCTAAGAGTCACCGTTCCTTCCGATCTAACTCTGTAAGTGTAGAGCAATTCACCTGCCATACTCAGCCATGCAGTAGTCCTACATTACTGTGTTGCATTAGGTGCTAGTTGGTCGAAGCTAATTGTGTATCTGTACCTCAAGAATAATAGTGCTGCAGTGAATATTGAAGAATAGGGACAGATAATCAAACCCAGTATCGACACCTGTCCTACGCCTGTGGAATTATTATACCAAGGGGCCGTCTGGCCTGACATTTCGATCTGATGCGGATAACCATCAAGCAACAGAATAACACCGCTTCAAGATACAATGATACTGCGGGAACATTTGGATTCAAGTACAAGGCCGAGCGAGGTGGCCCTTTTGTAAGACACTGAACTCACATTCAGTGAGACAGCACTTCAAATACCGTTCGGCTATCCAGATTCAGGTTTTCTGTGGTCGCTCCAAATCACTAAAGGGAAATGTAGGAAATCCTCATTTGAAAAGTACACAGTCAGTTTCTTTCCGCAATCCGAGCTCTGATTTGCTTAGAATGACCTCGTTGTCGCTAGAACGTTGTCCCTAATCTTCTTCAAAAAAATTGTTCAAATGGCTCTGAGCACTATGGGACTTACCATCTGAGGTCATCAGTCCCCTAGGACTTAGAACTACTTAAACCTAACTAACCTAAGGACATCACACACATCCATGCCCGAGGCAGGATTCGAACCTGCGACCGTAGCGGTCGCGCGGTTCCAGACTGTAGCGTCTAGAACCGCTCGGTCACGCCGGCCGGCTAATCTTCTTCCTCCTTCATTTACTGCAATGATGGGCTAAGGGTACGTGTTTGGACAAACAATTTAATGAAACATTTAAATGTATTCTTTCAATTTTCTAATGTTCTTTGTTCGGAAAGAATGATCTTTTTGCTACTTATTTTGTTTTCCTAGCGTCTACTTCTCTCGAAACGTCCTGAGTTTAGTACCTGATTCGAAGGAAGCCATTTTGACAGTGAAATATTACACCAGCGCAAGTTCTGATGGGCGAAACAACCAGTTCTTGGATAAATGAACATTTGACACTTCATTTACATAGCTGTCAGCAGCTGCTAGTGAAATACTTTAATTTTTCCTCAAATCGCGAAGTTTTTCTTAATTACCCTGATTGCTTTCAACCATTTTTTTTAGCTAGATCTCACGCTAGTCACTTTGATACCCCACTTGTTCACTGCGTTCTGCTATGAAAATTCGGACGAAAACCCATTGCGTATTTATGGGAGACTTGTTTTTTTCGCGCCACTCAAGAGTTTTGATCAAAAATATCATCGGCAAACCTCGTTGTTTATACCACGTTTTTATTACGCCACCATCATGTCAATCTCTCTCTCTGTTCTTCACAAATTGTTCAGATAATTTTAAATTATCCTACCGATGAGCTCCAGTTCTGTAGAGTAATTTCTGAATATACTATGCATACATCAGTCTCTCCCCCCCCCCCCCCACCCCTCGCAAATGAAAAGCAATATGGTAACTTGTTCAGTATCCGCCTGAAATAAGAAAAAAAAGGCGGTGAAAATGTTGGGAGAATTATTCAGACTATTGTTTCTCTGCTCCCATATAATGAATACTTTCTTCAGCCACGTTGCCTAACACGGGTTGTCTATAAGTTTTGCACCTTCATTTGTGGTTGCTCACCTTCCGATTGACCTTAATACTTTGCATGCGAGGTATTCTAATGTCGTTTTAAATTGAATTTTTGCATTATGTTTAAGTTTTGAGCACACTCAGCATATCTAGATACCGGTAAAACCGTAAACGCACAGTCGTCCTCGACTGAAGTGGTATAAATTATGTCGGTGTGTCTGATCTAAGCTTTACAGTCACTAACCTGGCTATTATGGTAGTTTTCATCGATTTAAAAAGGGCTGCTGCCACTTGTCCACCGGGCGGCGAACGACAGCCAGTCGTTTCGTTGACCGAGATTTGCTTAGTGTGTGCGGGCGGCAAATCTGAGCCATGGAAGCGGTCGGTCTTGATTGCGTTTCGATTTGCTGGAGGTAATATCAAAGCGGTAGCAGTCGGTTGGTGTTGGAGCCCTTGGGTGTGGACGCCGCGTTCAATGTATGTTGGTTCAGTAGCAATTTGTTGTTCTTCTAGACCGTGTATGTATTTAAGCTTTCCAGGACAGCCACAAGTCTATGTTTTATTGTCCGGTTGTGCTCTTTAATTTAATAAGAGCATCATCAAAAGTCTGGCTTCTACAGTTTAATTTAACACCCTATTACCACTTTAAAGAGCGAAAGCAGTCAGTGAAACATACCGAATGCGGCTTGTGGGTGTCCTGAAAAACTTAAGCCGCCCTTTACCCTGCAGGCAGTGCTTGCTCTAGTGAAGGGCGGTATTGATTGTGTTAATTTACTGGAGTATAGAGTGACATATGTAGAGAGCGTTAAAGCAGATAGTTTTATCGCGAACGGAAATGTTTATGAACCCTGAGGACTGCGATCATAAAACAGACTGAAATGACTAAACGCTTTGAGGGTAATAAGTCAGTTACTAGAGAGTGATATACAGGATGTGGGTGTGAAGCTTGTTTTTATTGACATCTTTACGCATTGAACGACAAATAGAAACAAATAAAACTGGGATTGACTACTAACTTTCTACTGCTGGTGCAGCTGTCCTGAAAGAGGTGTTATCTTAGGAAATTTTAGGGCCTACACAGTTCAATAGCAATTCTAAATCTGTTTCTTACATTCCAAAGAAATTACCAATGGACATTAATTTTGTCCAGTCACCCAGTCCCTACTTTTTAAAAGAGAGGTCGGCCACCAGCGTCGTTTATTCTTATTTTTCTGATCATCACCTTGTTGCATTTAAATAAATGCTGCACATGCGACAGCTGAACAGCACGTTACATACCAAATATGCTCAATAATTTTCATGTCTGGGGAGTTAGCTGGCCAGCGGAAGTGCTTAAACTCAGAAGAGTGTTCCTGAAGCCACTCTTCAGCAATTATGGACGTGTGGGGTGTCGCATTGTCCTGATAGGTTGCCCAAGTCCGTCTGAATGGCCAACGCACAATGGACATCAATGGATGCCGGTGATCGTACAGGGTGCTTATATACGTGTCACCTATCAGAGACTTACCTAGACGTATCAGGGGTCCCATATCACTCCAACTGCGTACGCCCCACCATTACAGAGCATCCACCAGCTTTGAGAGTACCCTGTTGGCATGCAGGGCCCATGGATTGAGGTGGTCTCCATAGCAGTACACGTCCATCCGCTCGATACAATTCGAAACGAAGCTCATCCGACCAGTCTTCATCAGTACAGTGTCGGTGTTGATGTACCCAGGGTAGGCCTAAAAGTTCGTGTCGTGCAGTCATCGCTGGTACACGAGTGGGCCTTCGGCTCCGAGAGCCCATATAGATGATGTGTCGTTGAATGGTTCGCAAGCTGACACTTGTTCATGGCCCAGCATTGAAATCTGCATCAGTTTGCGGAAGGGTTGCGCTTCTGTCACGCTCAACAATTCTCTTCAGTCGTTGTTGGTCTCGTTCTTGGAGGATCTTTTTCCGGCCGCAGCGATATCTGAGATTTGATGTTTGCTGGATTCCTGATATTTACGGCACACTCGTGAAATGGTTGTACGAAAAAAAAACCCACTTTCTCGCTACCTCGGAGATGGTGTGTCCCATCGCTCCTGCGCCGACAATTAACTCAAGTAAATCTTGATAACCTGAAATTGAAGCAGCAGTAGCCGACCAGACAACTGCGCCAGACATTTGTCTCATATAGGCTTTGCCGACCTCAGCGCAGTATTCTGCCTGTTCACGTATCTTTGTATTTGAATACGCATGCCTATACGAGTTTCTTTGGCGCTTCACTGTCAATGCGCCGGTAAACCTGGTGTCGCATTATTATCGCTCAGACCATGTGCAGGTAACGCACAGCATAAAACGTATCCGTATTGTCGTAGTTGATTGTACTAGAGACAGATTGGTTTCCGCTCATCGTGAAACGAAATTCATTGAGATGCCAGCAAACGGCGGATGAATACATGGTTAATGTTTACATCAGGTTTATACTTGCGATGAAAATAGTGTAGAGGTAGTAGTAGCAAGCAGCACAGCAATAGCAAAGCTTGGGGTCTCCGATTTGTATTAGACTCTTCCGCATTCACCAGTCCTTCAGCAAAAGGATACCGTATTTACTCGAATCTAAGCCGCACCTGAAAAATGAGACTCGAAATTCAAGGGGAGAGAAAAGGTTTAGGCCGCACCTCCAAATCGAAATAAAGTTGGCCCATTGTAATATGAGACACAATTTAGGTCGAATGAATGACGATACAGCTACAGTAGTTTGGTTCGAGTCGTAAGCTTAGCAGTTAAGCTTTACCAGGTAGCCATTGCTATGCGTCAGGCGCTCCGTCCGTATTTATACGGGTACTCTTCGTTTTTCACGTGCTTCGTCTGGTTTGAATTGATTTCTTTGATCTGATAAGTGCCGTTCTCTTTGTTATAGGTGTTTACGTCACTCTAAGCTGAAACTGCATTATTGTACTGTGTCATGCGTTGTTTGCCACATTCTGCTAATGAGTGTTTACGACCTGTCGCCGATCGCGACCGAGGAATTGTCTCATTAGCGAAACAATGGCAAGAGACTGCTATTTGTTGTTACTTACACTGCTGCTGCTTTCTTTGATGTTCTGAACGAGAGTTTAGCGAAAATTTTTCTCCGTTCGAAAATCTTTGCAGACGCGTCTTGGAGTACATTACATTCTGCGCAGAAATTAGTCATCTTAGATTTAAAAATCTAGTCAATTGCCGTGCTTCATTTCTGACTGTATCACTATTAGGCACAAGAATAATACGAATATAAACATGACATGATATGTATATTCTATCGCGTTTGCTGTTGTCTCACTCTAGTGAGGACAGGATTTCAATGAGATAGCAGCAAACACGAAAGTATAACATGGCAAAATGTTTATATTCGTATTATTCTTATGGTGAAGAGAATATTGCAAGTGATTCACAATTCATAAAAGTTCCTATTAGCAACCATCTCTTCTCACAGGTAGGAAAAAAATTCAGAACGTAGAGTTGGCCATATTGACAAACATCCCAAACAGTCTTGCCAGCCGGATTTTCGTAGTACATTGAAATACTGCTACATTCGAAGATGAACAATACGGAATTTGTATTTACTTCGTTGGATAATGAGTGAAAATGCAGTGGTCGAAACTCAGGGCGGAGAAAAAAGCTCATCTTCCACCTTTTTTTTAAATTTATTTACTGACGCAGAGGTTTTAGCGCCAGTATTTATCTTTGTGCCTGCAAAACATGCCTGTGTAGCGCTACATATATTCGACGGCAGAACTTAGTTGTGGCGGCACCTACCAACATTTCCTAGAACTTCCGCATACTTTGCACTCGATTCTAAGCCGCAGCGGTTTTTTTGGATTAGAAAAACCGGAAAAAAGTGCGGCTTAGATTCGAATGTAAATACGGATTTTAGGAACTAGTGTTTGCATTCCATTGAGGAAGCTCCCGTAGGTCTGTTGATAAATGTTACTGGAGGATTAGCGCCGTTCGCGTGTGCGCAAGAGCTCCGGAAAAGTTCCGGGGGCTGTTGGCTTACAACATTAGCGGTGGCGCCCGCTCGTTAGCGAGTCTGAATGGAGAGCAGCAGCGTCTGTATGACAATGGTTGCCGACGGCGGTTCGCACGCGAGCAGTGTAGCCCGAAGCCGAGTAATTCGGTGGGCGGCCACCTGGCTGCACAGCTGGCGCGTGAATGGGGGCCGAGGGCGACAGGTGTCGGCCATTCATCACGGCCGCGCCCGAGGCTGGCCGAGCCCGCCCCACGCGATCGATAGCAGACGGCCGCCGCCCACCGCTGCCGCCGCCGCCACGCACCCGGCAGCCGCTCTGCTCTGGGGAAGGTCATCTCAAGGCCGTCTGCCCGAGTGGCGCTTCGGCACACGCAGGCTACGGGCTGACAGATGCCTCTGCGGTCAGGGTATCGTGATCATTCACGATGGTGCGCCAGCCATTCTAGCCGATCGAGTAAAGCAGCATCTCGCTTATCTTCAGGTTGTTGTTCTTGTTGAGGTCTTCAGTCCTGATACTGGTTTGATGCAGCTCTCCATGCTACTCTATACTGTGCAAGCTTCTTCATCTCCCAGTACTTACTGCAACCTACATTCTTCTGAATCTGCTTAGTGTATTAATCTCTTGGTCTCCCTCTACGATTTTTACCCTCCACGCTGCCCTCCAAAGCTAAATTTGTGATCCCTTGATGCCTCAGAACATGTCCCACCAACCGGTCCCTTCTTCTTGTCAAGTTGTGCCACAAACTCCTCTTCTCCCCAATTCTATTTAATACCTCCTCATTAGTTATGTGATCTACCCATTTAATTTTCAGCATTCTTCTGTAGCACCACATTTCGAAAGCTTCTATTCTCTTCTTGTCCAAACTATTTATCGTCCATGTTTCACTTCCATACATGGCTACACTCGATACAAATACTTTCAGAAACGCCTTGCTGACACTTAAATCTATACTCGATGTTAACAAATTTCCCTTCTTCAGAAATGCTCTCCTTGCAATTGCCAGTCTACATTTTGATATGCTCTCTACTTTGCTCCCCAAATAGCAAATCCTTTTACTTGTTTAAGTGTCTCATTTCCTCATCTAATTCCCTCAGCATCACCCGACTTAATTCGACTACGTTCCATTATTCTCGTTTTGCTTTTGTTGATGTTCATCTTATACCCTCCTTTCAAGACACTGTCCATTCCGTTCAACTGCTCTTCCAAGTCCTGTGCTGTCTCTGACCGAATTACAATGTCATCGGCGAACCTTAAAGTTTTTATTTCTTCTCCATGGATTTTAATACCTACTACGAAATTTTCTTTTGTTTCCTTTACTGCTTGCTCAATATACAGATTGAATAACATCGGGGATAGGCTACAACCCTGTCTCACTCCTTTTCCAACCACTGCTTCCCTTTCATGCCCCTCGACTCTTATAACTGCCATCTGGTTTCTGTGCAAATTGTAAATAGCCTTTCGCTCCCTGTATTTTACCACTGCCTCCTTCAGAATTTGAAAGAGTATTCCAGTCAACATTGTCAAAAGCTTTCTCCAAGTCTACAGATGCTAGAAACGTAGGTTTGCCTTTCCTTAATCTTTCTTCTAAGATAAGTCTTAGGGTCAGTATTGCCTCACGTGTTCCATCCAACATTTCTACAGAATCCAAACTGATCTTCCCCGAGGTCGGCTTCTACCAGTTTTTCCATTCGTCTGTGAAGAATTCGCGTTAGTAGTTTGCAGCCGTGACTTATTGAAGTGATAGTTCGGTAATTTTCACATCTGTCAACACCTGCTTTCTTTGGGATTGGAATTATTATATTCTTCTTGAAGCCTGTGTCATACATCTTGCTCACCTGATGGTAGAGTTTTGTCTGGCTCTCCCAAGGCCGTCAGTAGTTCTAATGGAATGTCGTCTACTCCCGGGGCCTTGTTTCGACTCAGGTCTTCCAGTGCTCTGTCAGACTCTTCACGCAGTATCATATCTCCCATTTCATCTTTATCTACTTCATGTGGTACTTTCATTGAAATCAAGTAAGCTACCCCCCCCCCCCCTCCCCCACTGCGATACCCAATACCGCCTGGTGGCGTTTTAGAGACGTGACACAGCGAGGAAAGCGAATGAGCGAATGGGAAATCATTCTAGCGGCGACACTGGCCGCAAAAAGGGAAAACCATTGACATTAACGAATTTGACAAAGGTGACAGTTGTGGCCCTCCGCCTGGGTACGAGTTTCGCGGGAACGGCGAAACTAATGTGCTCGTCGCGTGTTGTTTACGTCGGCATCTCTGGAAAGTTGTTGAAACACGGTAAAATTACAAGCAGGAGATAGTGCTGGACGTTCATGCCCTTCGCGGAACGTGGAAGTTGGAGGCTTTCACGCCCTGTAAAGCATATGGGCGGCGATCTGTCGCGGATCTGACGACCAGGCTATAAGCGTTTCGGAGCACAGCGTTCAACGCGCCTTGTGGAACGTGTGACTTCCGTAGTATTTCTGGCCTAGTCAGCCATCATATTAGGTGTGGTATCGATAGCAACGCATAGTTTCAAAGGTTGGCACTACCATGAGAGACAGACGACAGCGCCCTCTAGCCGGTGCTGTCGAGTTCTACGAGCTCCGCGGCTGCTTCGCCCCTTTTCATCAGGTGCAGCCAGCCAGGAAACTTCGCCTCAGTTTGCTCTCCATACGACGGGTCAAAGACTTCCCATCTGTACTAAGTTACGTATTCTTTCTTGCACCAGTAAACCATTTTTACTCACTGCAGTACCGATGTATTTTTCCTGCCCCTTCTCCTATCCACGCGCCGCCTTGCAGGTGGGATACAAAATTAGGCTCCAAGAAGCTGTTCCCAGGGCAGTGGAGATGCAAGATGTATATAGATGACGAAATGTGGTGTGAGGTACATGTGACAGATGTTAGATTCGGTACCATTCCCGTGAGAAAGACTACCTGCATAATGCTACTGCTCTGTGATTGGCTGCTGTGTTTGGAGCAAGGGCGCCAAAACGTTAAAGTATAGTTACTATTATTTGTTAAACTACTCATTGGAATGACTTCACTTTTTGATATAAATGTCTCTCAACAGCTGACTATCAGTCAGTCATTTTTGAATTATTAAAAACAATTTAAATCAAAAACAAAAGACTGACGAAATTGCAGACGAAGCACTTCGGAAGCGTTCGGGTCACGCCTTTTCTGGTCAGGCGCACGAAGTGTTTCGGGCTGTTCGTCGCTCTGGATTAGGCAGTCGAGAAGAAAAGACATGTTGTCTGTCGTAGGATGTGTTTCCAATTTTTATTTGAGTTCCTGTTCGTCACTCTGGATTAGGCAGTCGAGATGTACAGTCCTGTTGTCTGTCTTAAGATTTGTTTCCAATGTTTATTAAAGTTCCTGTTCGTCATTCTAGATTAGGCAGTAGCGATGTACAGTCATGTTGTCTGTGGCACGATGTGTTTGCCAGTATTCAATATTAAAAGATTCATTGCGGTAGTCATGAGGCACAGACACGTGCCACAAATAGTGTAAAGATACATTTTCGTAAACATTCTGTTTGATCATGTACTTTGCTATATCAGAAGGTGCTGTATTAAGATCATGTAGTCTTCTCGTGTCGCTCTATTAAAATATGCGAGTGGCATCCCAAAGAAGTGATACATTATCTCAGAACAGAACCTCGCTAAAAATCAGTTTCCTCCTCAAGATACAGAACCTACGACCTGCTGTTTTCTGCACTGGGGACGTGAACTTGAAGACAACAGGTTTGTGAACTATAACAGAACCTTCGTATTCCACACAGTGCAGTGGAAACAACGGGCGCCTCACTTGTATTGCATGCACAGAACAAATGTGCTCAGCGACACGTCATCAGCAGTAATGCAGAGGAGGTGAAGGAAGATGATCGTTATTAACACCAACAATCGATTCATTCTTCCTTTCTTGCCGTACTTCGCTGCCCCTGTTCCTATGCTGACCGAGCAGCATCGTCAGTTAACATTGTACTGAGCCCGGAATTACAGACATTTGACCGTGGGTCAGTGGAAAAGTGTCGCTTGGTCGGATGAATCATGTTTCTTCTTGCGCCACGTTGATGGTAGTCTCCAGATATCTCTACATGTTCATTCTACCCCGCAAGACACCTAACGATGTGTGGCAGAGGGTACTTCTGGTACTGCTAACGGATTCCACCTTGCCTGTTCCACTTACAACGGCGCGTGGGAAGAATGATTGTCGGTAAACATCTGTATTAGCTCCAGTATCTTGAATTTTCTCGACGTAATCATTTCGCGACATATACACTCCTGGAAATGGAAAAAAGAACACATTGACACCGGTGTTTCAGACCCACCATACTTGCTCCGGACACTGTGAGAGGGCTGTACAAGCAATGATCACACGCACGGCACAGCGGACACACCAGGAACCGCGGTGTTGGCCGTCGAATGGCGCTAGCTGCGCAGCATTTGTGCACCGCCGCCGTCAGTGTCAGCCAGTTTGCCGTGGCATACGGAGCTCCATCGCAGTCTTTAACACTGGTAGCATGCCGCGACGGCTTGGACGTGAACCGTATGTGCAGTCGACGGACTTTGAGCGAGGGCGTATAGTGGGCATGCGGGAGGCCGGGTGGACGTACCGCCGAATTGCTCAACACGTGGGGCGTGAGGTCTCCACAGTACATCGATGTTGTCGCCAGTGGTCGGCGGAAGGTGCACGTGCCCGTCGACCTGGGACCGGACCGTAGCGACGCACGGATGCACGCCAAGACCGTAGGATCGTACGCAGTGCCGTAGGGGACCGCACCGCCACTTCCCAGCAAATTAGGGACACTGTTGCTCCTGGGGTATCGGCGAGGACCATTCGCAACCGTCTCCATGAAGCTGGGCTACGGTCCCGCACACCGTTAGGCCGTCTTCCGCTCACGCCCCAACATCGTGCAGCCCGCCTCCAGTGGTGTCGCGACAGGAGTGAATGGAGGGACGAATGGAGACGTGTCGTCTTCAGCGATGAGAGTCGCTTCTGCCTTGGTGCCAATGATGGTCGTATGCGTGTTTGGCGCCGTGCAGGTGAGCGCCACAATCAGGACTGCATACGACCGAGGCACACAGGGCCAACACCCGGCATCATGGTGTGGGGAGCGATCTCCTACACTGGCCGTACACCACTGGTGATCGTCGAGGGGACACTGAATAGTGCACGGTACATCCAAACCGTCATCGAACCCATCGTTCTACCATTCCTAGACCGGCAAGGGAACTTGCTGTTCCAACAGGACAATGCACGTCCGCATGTATCCCGTGCCACCCAACGTGCTCTAGAAGGTGTAAGTCAACTACCCTGGCCAGCAAGATCTCCGGATCTGTCCCCCATTGAGCATGTTTGGGACTGGATGAAGCGTCGTCTCACGCGATCTGCACGTCCAGCACGAACGCTGGTCCAACTGAGGCGCCAGGTGGAAATGGCATGGCAAGCCGTTCCACAGGACTACATCCAGCATCTCTACGATCGTCTCCATGGGAGAATAGCAGCCTGCATTACTGCGAAAGGTGGATATACACTGTACTAGTGCCGACATTGTGCACGCTCTGTTGCCTGTGTCTATGTGCCTGTGGTTCTGTCAGTGTGATCATGTGATGTATCTGACCCCAGGAATGTGTCAATAAAGTTTCCCCTTCCTGGGACAATGAAATCACGGTGTTCTTATTTCAATTTCCAGGAGTGTATTTAGGAGGAAGTATTGTCAGACTCCTCCCGGAAAGTGCTCTCTCGAAATTTCAGTAGTACACCTCTCCCTGGTGCACAACGCCTCTCTTGTAACATCTGCCACTGGAGTTTGTTGAGGATGTCTGTAACGCCCTGACGCGAACTAAACGATCTTGTGACAAAAATCGCCGCTCTTCGCTTGCTCTTTCTCTCTTCTATCGCTCCTCCTGGTAAGAACTCCCTATGGTGCTGCCTCGAGGCGAACGGCTGCACGAAACAGGAACCTCGCCACAGGGACAGGCCGAAGGGGAAGTATTATGCTTCGGGGGGGGGGGGGGGGGGGGGGGGGGGGGGGGGGGGGGGGGGGGGGGGGGGGGGGGGGGGTCAGTACCGCCATTAGACTGTTGTTGATTTGCAGTGTTACGTTTACACTCACACGATCATGATTTCGGCTTCAAAATGCCATTATCAAATGTTTTAAATGTTATACAGTACATAAGATGGCATACTCTCGTATTAAAAATACACTATTAGACACATTCTCTAATAGTGTGTGAGGATGGGTCGTGAGTCGTGCTTGGGTAGCTCAGATGGTAGAGCACGTGCCCGCGAAAGGCAAAGATTCCGAGGTCGAGTCTTGGTCCGGCACACAGTTTTAAACTGTCAGGAAGTTTCATAGAACTTGTTTACTTTTCGCTTTGCGTCATATTTTTTTCTGAAGTTGCATTGTTTCGTATTAAAGTCTCCTCCATAATATGACGTAATTGGCAATGTTATGGAGTGTGTTTCCTATCTTATTTGCATTCGTAAACTTGCTACATAAACCCTTTCACAGGCGTTGTTTTTTGTTTTTGTTTTTTCTTTCCATGCACCGAAAAACAAGATGCTCCAAATCAAATGCCTCCCGAAAAGTATTACTACAAACTATGCTGTGGTGGCAAAAGAAGTTTCGTAGGTCCATTTAGTATGCGACGGACGTGATCGAAAACTTGCGAAACTCCTTCAAAGCTTCCCTACGGGATCTGTTTTCAATTATACGGCAACGGACGGCCACAGTGCCATGAGCAGACTGCAGAGACATTCATCAGTTCGCGCTTAACGGCAAAGCTGTCTTTATTGCGAAGTCATGAACGTTAGCCAACCAGCACTACATGTACAAGAAACAGCACGTGTGTTCCTAAGAGGAGGTGTGTACCTGACTCACACGGAGCTTCACTAAAAGTGCATTTGTGGACGCCATCTCACCGATTGTGGATAACTCACGGACTAAGGTATCCACTAAACCTGAATCAGTTCATCGCGGGAGGCCGATCTTGGCGATCTCGATACAGGTTGCCGGGATGTTCTACAGGTCCCTCACTTTTGGGGGACACATCGCACTGCTTGTATTTTATTTATTTTTTTGAGGAAAAATTAACCGTTAGCAGTGTTGAATTGAAAATCATAGCATCCTTCGTGATTATGTACGCATAATTGTGCAATATATTTAAGAATGTAAATAATATATGACGTGACATCGTATTTTCGAAGATTTGAAGTGTACATTCGATCTAATTCTATAATACTAAATCACATTTTAAATGGATTTTGTCTACTAGGTCTACTGTGCGTTATTATAAACCTGCACCACTGATATGTCGACAATTTATTTACTTTACATTGCCGATAAAGTTCGCCAGACTAGGGTTTTTGATATTTTCTCCAATCAAACAACACTGGTAGCTCAGCAAAACAGTCGTACAACGAAAATACGAAAGTCTGGCAAGCATTCTTTTGATTTAAGGTTAGTGATGATTTATCTTACTCCTGTTATTGCGGTCACATTTTACATTCTTACTACTAATTTTGAATTGAAGTAAGGTTGGATAGTGTACTTCCATTACTTCCGTGTACCACGTTTCAAAGCATATCTGTTAAGTTTTCGCGCATGCTTTAATGTTTAACCCACTCAAATACCCATTCTCTCTCCCTCCCCCCCCCCCCCCCCCCTCTCTCTCTCTCTCTCTCTCTCTCTCTCTCTCTCTCTCTCTCTCTCTCCCCCTCCCCCTCTCCCCCCTCCCTCTCGAATGTCGCAGTCTGAGGTTACCGACCTTGACGAGTAAATACAACGTAGATCAGAATCTTGCATAGAACGATGGAATGTTACAGAATGTCGTTCGCTCCAGAGGTTCAAACTAAATGGATTTTACTTCTTAATGTCGGTACTAATAATTTGTAACCAATTTTGAAACAGTCTGCTAAGTCAACGCCTGCAACGGTGTGCGACTATTTTTTCTGCTTACTCGATAATTTGAACTGTGGTAAAAATCTGTAACAGTCGTTAGCCTACTCTTTGTACTTCGTGAAGACGAGAGTAAGATCGTCCTGATCATTTGGTCAGGTTCAGCGTGTACGTAGTCTCAATATGCAGTTTTCCAAATGTTTTATTTTAGTCATTTGATTAAGAAACCTATTATTCGTAATAAGGATAAGTTGTGACGATTAGTTTTACTGTTGTTGAATAATGTTAATTAAATTGTTCAGTTAATGGTTCAAAAATCATGGTGCTTTGCATCTATTAGTGTTTAAATTAAAAAATTTTTGGACAACACCTCGGAATATTACAAGGGGGTGAAATAAAACGTTTAAAATAATCCATGCATACATAAGGCTGTAGCTGAACAGAGCCACCGCGGTTCAAATATGGCAGTGCTATAGGTCCCAGGCGGCTGTGAATCTATCCAGTTTCGCGCGGAAGAAAAACTCAAAAAAAGTCGATGGTGTGTCAAGAAGTGAATTCGTGATTGTGTATCAGGTCCATATACATCGGTTGACGTGGAACTCTCGGCAATAGGTACCCTGATGATTTAGAAGACATGCTAAGTGTATATGAAGACCACTTGGATTGCCGTGTGGAATGTGTTTCACTTCTAACTTCCAAATGATATGTCTTCAGTGAACCTCACAGTCAGTTACAGGGGACCTACTGTTTAATGTAGACTCTGAATCCTGTTGTGACTCGCCATTTTTCACGTTAACAAACAATACAAAAGGTGAAAGAAGCAGTGAATCGTAAAAATCGTACATCTGACCGGCATACCTACCGAATGGAAAAAAAACGTAGGTCATTCCCGTTTTTCAAGAAGGATTGTAGGACAGATACACACAATTGTAGGCCTGTATCGTTGACGTCAATCTCTTGAAGAATTACGTTTTTAGACAACCAAAATCTCTCTTAAAAAAAGAGTCCAGAAAAAGAGATGTTGCGAAAGTCAGTTCCTTCTGTTCTTCTATCAGATCCATGGCGCTGTAGACAACGGAGCTGAGATTCATGCCATATTCTTTGTCTTCAGTATGGCATTTGACACCGTCCCTCATTGCCATTTACCGAAAGAAAATACGAGCTTACCGAGTATTGGATTAGGTTTGCGACTGTATTAAAGAGTTGCTTACAGATAGAGCTCAACACGTCGCTCTTGCCTCTTAACGGAACAAAATTCTCGGATGTAAAGGTATGTTTCGGAGTACCCAAGGAAGTGTGACAGGATTTCCGCTGTGTACAAATTATATAAATAATCTAATAGAAAATTTCGGAAGCTGTTTCGAATGGTTCAAATGGCTCTGAGCACTATGGGACTTAACATACGAGGTCATCAGTTCCCTAGAACTTAGAATTACTTAAACCAAACTAACCTAAGGACATCACACACATGCCTTCTTACAGACAACCGCATTATATACGAAATGCCTTAAACAGCTTCCGGGGGCCGGCCGGAGTGGCAGAGCTGTTCTAGGCGCTACAGTGTGGAACCGCGGGACCGATTCGGTCGCAGGTTCGAATCCTGCCTCGGGCATGGGTGTGTATGTTTGTCCTTAAGATAATTTAGGTTAAGTAGTGTGTAAGCTTAGGGACTGATGACCTTAGCACTTAAGTCCCATAAGAGTTCACACACATTTGAATATTTTTTGATTAAGGTATTGTTCTTAAACCCCCTGAAGATCCAGGAACCCCGTTTATTTCCCCAACAACAACAACAACTACTACTACTACTACTACTACTACAGCGATAATCGAAAAATGAATTTTTTTTACCGTTATTGACTTTCAGAACATTCTGTGTTAACGATATAGTTCCACATGTCCTGCAATTTATCTTAATCCACTCTATGTATCGTTTCTCCCCACAAAATTGTGACTGTTCTTTTATTATGTCATTTATTCAACAATATTTCGTTTATAGGCAGGGCAAGGCAGCTGTAGAAACTACAGTTCAATGTAGGCTCCAAACTGTAGTGTTGGCAGAAGAGCCAACACTGTTTTTCTAGAGGAGGCCGAAATGCACGCGTTTAATTACACGCTGACTGGCGTGAGGTCTGGGACAGGACAATATCTTGAGAATTGCAAATAAAGTACGTAGATGATGTAATACTTAACTTTGTTCCACAATTGTAGAACATCTCTCTTGATGATACATGCTTCACATAATAAATATCAATTGAATACGGCTAGTTGTCAGTGAACCTTTGCTATGAACGTTGGCTGTACAACTGGGGCGAGTGCCAGGACGTCTTTCAAGACCTGCCGTGTGGTGGCGCTCGGTCTGCAATCCTGACAGTGGCGACACGCGGGTCCGACGTATACTAACGGACCGCGGCCGATTTAAAGGCTACCACCTAGCAAGTGTGGTGTCTGGCGGTGACACCACACAAACCACATTCCGATTCCAAGGCTTTCTGTTTATTTTTCCATCGATCTATGTGGAGTATTTCGCGATACCAGATAACTAGGCCCGTCATTTCTACTCTGCCAGCTTGACATTGTTACGCGCCAGGTGCATTGCCCCTATCATTTTAGTGAACACTCGAAAATCGCTATTGTTGGCAACAGCGAGGAAAGGGCAGTAGTAAGCGTTTTCTGGTGCTGAGAGAATAGCGTGTGACGTTGTCTCAAGATTTGTCCGCGGGAGGAAGTGACGCTTACGACTGGTTCTCGGAACAGCGAAACGACGCGACGCGCCCTCCGTGCCGGCAGCGCACTTGGCGGAGATAAACATTACCCGGAGGGAGGAGGAGTGGCGAGTGCGTGACGGCGGCGCGGCGGGCTGAGTCAGCGGCCGTGAAGGGGACGGCCAGGCAAGCAGACGGGAGCGCAGAGAGCGTGCCGGGCCGGTCCGGGCAGAGCTGCGCGCCGCGGCAGGAAACCCCCACTTGGCACACGTTAACTGGCGCGCTTCGGTTTTCGGCAGCGGAAACCCAGCCTCTGCCCTCCATTTCCACGCCTACTGGCTCCTCGTCCTGCACGTAGTCTACAGCCATTTCTGTGCGTCCACACGATACCTAAAGTTCCCAACATCGGAGCTACGCATGCGCGTTTGTGCATGCGTTAGTTCCTGGAAATGGATGCTGTGCGTAAAGCGCATTGCTTCCCGCCTTCGGTGGGAATATTTCCGCTCTTTAGCAGACGGTAGGCAGCTGGAGCCGTAATGTGTTCAGGCTAGCTGTGGAACGTTTTATGTGCAGTAATGACTGTTGACTTCCGAAGGAAGCACGTTTAAATTTATAGACGGTTACAGAGAAAGAAAAGTCGTATGGAATACCGCCTTTAAGGGGCTCCGGAAAGGCTCAAAATCATGAAAAGTTCAATTTTTACTTTTTTGCGTTTTCTGAATCTGCAGACTATTACCTTTTAATAGATATATAATTTATTCAATTCCCAAGACTACAACTATTTTTAAATTTTTTTGAAATGTGTTCTACATGGGCGTGACCCACTGTGGCGCTGTTAAACTGCTGTCAAATGGTGTTATTATTAACGTCCGTGTTCATCAGGTACATTTTAGTGATGTGAGATAAAGTATGTGTTGTGGCTAACCTGCAGACAGGGCTGTAAAGAGTCTAGAAATACAAGCAAGAGTAAACAGGAGGAGGAACAAGAGGAAGCTGGAGGAGGAGTTTGCAGAGGATGAAGATAATCCATTCTATGGACCTGGAATGCACTAAAAAGTGAATCCAATCTTTGTCGCTCGATTCCCAAAACTATTATTTTCTCATACTAATTACATGTTTTCTAAGGATCTTCCAAACATATTTGTTTCAAACTTTTAGTAAATGTTACACAGTACCTTCTGCATAATTTAACACAGCCTTTTTCCAAAAAAATGTATATTTTTGTATATATAAATATAAAATTGCAAAAAACTGTTGTGAATTTTCATTACAATTGAAAAAAATCATCTTTAATAACTGAACTAAAATTTTGTAAAATCCGTGTGTTAAGTTGTAGCCCATATTCCAATAAATAATCTGTAAAAAGTTCAACTTCCTACCTCAAATACTTTGTGAGGAAAGATGTAATTTATAAGCGTTATTTTAACATTGCAAGTATAGGGCGTTCCAGAGCTCCTTAAAGATTATTTGAGCAAAAATTTGAGATGTGAGGCCTACAGCTTCAGGTATTAATCACGTGTCATATTGCTGTAAAGATACCGTAAACTTCGAAGTAGGAGACTAGAGAAGAGTAAGTCTTGAATACAAACAACAAGTTTACTGTTACTAGTCACTGTTTATCTTTCTCCACGATGCGTTTCAAAGTTTTAAATCTCCTTCAGGTGAATTCGAAATGGTTCAAATGGCTCTGAGCACTATGGGACTTAACATCTGAGGTCGTCAGTCCCCTAGAACTGAGAACTACGTAAACCTAACTAACCTAAGGACATCACACACATCCATGCCCGAGGCAGGAGTCGAACCTGCGACCGTAGCGGTCCCGCGGTTCCATACTTAAGCGCCTAGAACCGCTCGGTCACCACTGCCGGCTTTCAGGAGAATTCACATTTGTTAATATGACATGTGTGTTTGTGTTGTGTTACGATTTTTTGGAGGAGCTTGTGGCACTGTCTAATGGGAGAAACAAAAGACTATTTCACAACATGTTTTTGGTTTTCTTTTGACAAAAAACTAAACGCATATTTAACGGTAAGAATATCTCCAGTGGTCACAAGTTCCATCTGTGACTACTGGAGGTACTCTGCCTTACTTATTTTACTTTTCCCGTTAAATATACTTTTGGTTTTTTGTCAAAAGAAACCCAAAACCATGTTCTGAAATAGTCCTTTGTTTCTCCCAAAAAAGACAGTGCCTCAAGTTCCAACAAAAAAAAGAGATCGTAACACAACACACACACACGTCGTACTAACAAATGTAAATCCACCTCATGATGGAGGTTTAAATCTTAGAAACGCGTCGTGGAGATAAACAAACCGTGACTGGTAACAGTAAACTTTTTGTCTCATTCAATGTCAATAACAGTCACGGTAAAGTCTAACCTAAAATATTAGAATAAGCCAGTAATTTGTAAAAGAAGTGTATGAAAATTGTGGACGAATATTTATGCTGTGGTGGCTTAATAGCACGACTACTACGTCTGAAAAAAAAGAAATGATGGTGTATGTCTAGCTCCTCGACAAACTACACGTCTGGCTCCTCGACAACTATACAAATCGAAGGGAAGGACATTGATGATGCAACAAAATCCAATATCGCAAAAGACGATATCCGTTCTAGTGTATTATGGTAGCTATGAAATTCCCAATTTTATCAAGTCCGAGCTTCTTAATCTACATATTATCTTTTATGATTAAAGTCGCATAAACAAATAAAATACATATAGTGCGTTGCAAGTTAATTAACCCTCACATAACTATTGTGAACCTCCTTCACGAATTCTCTGTTTCAGGAATGATCACTGAAATTATTTGTTTCGAAATGCCGAATAAATAGCTGAGATTGATATTGAAGCCTCGCTTAGTATCTAACGAAATGTTATTGCCATCCCTATCGCTGCAGTTTCCGGAGCAGAAATCCAAAATCTCGCTGTGTTCTCCTACAGAAATTTTCAGACAAAACGTGTCGTCACTTTTTATTTTTCGTACCCCCGTTATTTAAATACTTTTTTACATACAGTCACGTTTGTATTTACTTTTGCTGTCGCCTTTTCGTCACAATGGTTCGAATGGCTGTAAGCACTGTGGGACTTAACATCTGAGGTCATCAGTCCCCTAGACTTGGAACTACGTAAACCTAACTAACCTAAGGACATCGCACATACCCATGCCCGAAGCAGGATTCGAACCTGCGACCGTAGCAGCCGTGCAGTCCGATAGATGGCGAAGAAGTTTTGAACATTGCGTGCCACGTGTGGTCGCTCATTATCCACATTGCAATGTGGCCGTCGACACGCTTCGAAGACGTAGGACAACAGACTCCAAAACTTAGAGATGTTAACTTTGGCTGGTTAGTCTACCGGCAGTGCGTACTTCGGGGCTGCGGAAGCGGAATCGAATACCACCCCAAAACATAATACCGGGTGCAGAACCAGTATGCCGATGCATAAGACAACAGTTCAACAGTCTCTCATTACGGTGTCTCCAGACTCGAATCTGACCATCGTGGTGCAGACCACGTCGGTAAAAACAATGTCGTTCTATTCGGTTGTCCCTGTCCGTCATTCATTGCGACATTGCCGGCGCAAAAGCTTTGGGTTCGACTCAGTTGTAAATGCAGCAATGGACACCTTGAGAAAAGTCCACTCTGCTGCAAAGGACGTCGAATGGTACGCGTGGGCACTGCAGGTTGCGCAACAGATCGAATTTGTTGTGATACAGCTTTTCACACGGCAGAGCGATCCATCACTGCCAGGCGCAAGATATGCGTGTCAGCACGTGTAGTGGTGCAACTAGGTGGGTGAAATTGGCCCCTTCGTTCCTTCTTGCTTCCAGCTATTGCATATCCGCGTCACAGTTGCTTCTTTCCGACCCACACGATCACCGATTTCTCAGAAGTAAATTCCACAAACCCTATAGGCAACTATTCTTCCGCGGTGAACTCCGAAACATGCTTGGAAGACGCCCGCTGTCCTCTACGATGCGTACTTCAGCTGCTTACGCAAAACAACCACACGAAATAACAATTCCAGTACGTCCATACGGCCATCTGTTCCCCCTTTACACAGCGATTGCAGGTGGCCCTACTGGCGCCCATGATGTGCGCATGCGCTGAAATGCTAATCACGTGCATCTGTCGTCGCTGCAAACGCTTGCTGCAAATTTCACCTCATTTGGATGCTTCCTTCAAGGTGACGCATGTTGGATGGCCGTCAGTGTACTTCAATGAAAATATCTTTACAATATTGTTGTGCAGCATTACGAACCTGAGCAAGCCTGGAATAGGTTTTGACCTCAAACAATGCTGTGTTATTGTATTACAAACCGTGTAACCAACGGTAAGGAATTGATGAAGGCTAGAGTCAAATTCTTATCACATAAGAGAACTCTGCCACTCGACAAGGTATGAATTCACTTAGTTGAAACCAAAGCCCATTGTTTTGTCATTACGCTAATTATTCATGTATAGAAAGTAAACAGTAAAGATCTGTGCTCTCGAATGAACGGAAACAGAATGAGAGCAGATCCGTCCAACACTTACATTCTGAATGTTCGAAATTCCGCCATATAAGACAAAAAATTCCCTAAAATGATATCATTTCAGCAACTTTTCCCCGAATATCTTAAACTTACCATATTCTTTTAACTATCATTTGTTATGAGTGTTGGGAACTTGAAGATGAACAATTATGTTTTCAGGGCCGTAAAATTACCGTACATATCAAAAAATTCGGCGGGGTCAGGGATTTTTCCTGCCTCGAGATGACTGGATGTTGTATCATCATCATAATCATCATCATTTATCCCCATTACGGTCGGAGGAAGGCAATGGCAAACGACCTCCACTAGGACCTTGCCTAGTACAGTGGTGTGGGTCTCTCGCATCATCCCGTACGCTCCTAGGAGTCTGAGACATCATTAAAAAATTATAGTTCATTCACTAAAATTTTTAATTTGTAAACAAAATACAGCGTGGCTGGTAAAATGAAAAGAAACTGCTGTAGGGGCGCCACGCTTTCTTTCTTTACGCATTTTGGTTGTTCTGTTGATTTACCATTAGCGCACCACCTATACCTCATTTGGCAACTCGACAGCTGCTATTGTGAACTCTCCTAGTTACACCTCCTGAAGGCATTTAAATGCCTATCTGTCGTTACCTTACCTTCAGTTAGAAGTTATCGTAGCAATACGGGCAAGGTTTCGAGAGAACCTCAGTATTTGAAACATCACATGTTAATAGGACATGCGTTATAATATAAAACCCGGGCATTAGTAAACCATAGTGACGTCACGGAGAGGCTTCTTCACAGTGAACCTTACGTCTCCCACAGAATAAAAGGTGATAGACTTAAAGAGATGGTGACCTCTAGTGGATATCTAGAAAACTAAGTCCGAATTGTTTGAACTAAAATATCAGAGGTGGCATTAGCAGTAAGGCTAGGAAGATAAAAATACTTCTCCAGTATGTCTGGTGCCGAAAGTTTCTTCCACAAAAGTTACCCAAAAAGATACTTTCCCCAAAAACGCGAAAGAAAACCCGAATCTGGAGTCGCAGGATTAGTGTAGCGGCAGCTGCTGAAGCTCTTAGACGGTGATGGGGTAAGTAAGTGCACATGGCCACTGAGTTAAACGATTTTACTGACTGTCCGGTCAGCTGGTATTAGTCAGCGAGTCGGGTGTTCCACAGGCCGATTGACGGTCCGGTGCAGGTTTTTAATTTTTTTAGGGGGGGGGGAGGGGTAGATGCATTTGCAACGTTGCGTTGGTTGCTTGTCAGAACTGGACCTAAGTGGATCCAATCGCGGGAAATCTTTGTTAACGAGAAACACGCCAAACGTGTATGGATGCTGTGTCTCGCGGCGATAACATTGAATAAAATGTTTTCAGAACACCTGGAGTCTACGAAATACCTTGTGAGTGTGAAGTACATTGGACAACCAGTGCGGACTGTGGAACAAAGCAGGAAAAAACATGAGAGGTATTATCGCCTACGCTATCCAGAGAAATCTGCGTTAGCTGAGCATGCGTTAGAAAACGGGCACCACATAAAATTTGACGATACCTCTGTCGTGGCTCGCACTAACGGCTTCTGGGACAGTTTGATAAAGGAAGCTGTTCAAATAAAAGATACCGCAAACCCCCTGAATAGAGACAGTGGCTTGCAGCTCAGCGCTGCGTGGGATCCAGCGATCGCGCGGTTGAAGAGGGCACATCGAACGCAGACTCAAAACATGCCCATATATGGCAATGTCACGGGCACGAGTGACGTCACAGCTGGCAGCTAGCGTATATAAGGGCGCACCAACAGCCCACTGGCAGTCACGCCACTTGACAATGGCCAAGGAGTGCTTGGCCGAAAGCTCGTGTAGTTTTAAGCAATTGACGCGGTTGGAAACCCGAGAACATTTTATTCAACGCCAAACGTGATTTTTCAGCCTAGTTAGTTCACGTTAGGACCCTGGGATGCACGGCAGGTCGGCTGGCAGAGACGCCAGAGAGAAGCACGGGATGCAGTGGAGCCCACCTGCACCTGGCATCTACCCGCGAGCTTCTGCCGGAGTGTCGGCGCTGTCAGTGGGGGGCACGGCGGCTTACGGCCGCTGCCGCACCAGACGCCGGCAGACCCGCAAAGCGCTACCTGCCGCTCACTTCTACCTACGAATTTTCCCATGAGCTCTGTGGGTAGTTTTCACTCTGAATCTTTTGTCTGCGAGATTCAGATGAGATCAGCAACAACGGACGCTCCATCTCAGGTCTACTCGAAACGTGAACTGGAAAAAAATTTGTCGGGAATTACGAGCGTCCTAAATGAAGCAAAGTTCATACAATAAACCTATTCACCTTATAATCACGTTCAAACTACTTACAATAATCTTTTCCACTCTTGCTGGCTAAAACCGTGGAAATTACAGATTTCCTCACAGCCCGTTCCAGATGCTCCAAACACAAGAACTTTACACACAGACGTAGCACATTTTACTATCCGGGCTATGGAAGTTTTTCTCAAAACCTTCTTCCATAGCGACATAGCACAGCTACATCCCCTGCTGCAGAAAGTCATGCTAATGCGTCGGATACGTCAGACACGCTAGAATTATTTTAAAAAACAAGATACGTAACCAAATGAGGCAGGTTTCCTTCTTTCTGTCCTAAGCATTTGTAAAGTGAATTTTAGTCTATAATAACGTACTTTTCAAATAAAAACTGAAAAATCACTTTTATGAATACTTTACAGTTACAACTAAAGCGGTAAATATCAGTGCAGACAGCAAATAATTACCTACCGTTTAGACAGGTCACGAAAATCTTTTCCTTTGGTGAGATTACTTTCGTTAAAACAGTGTCCTTTTTCATCAGTTGATTTCGGAAGATCTTCACTAATCCGTCAAACGAACGTGCTGATAATCTCACGAAACTGGAGAACTTAGCACTGTACTTTCTTAAATCATACGTATTACATACACGGGTTATTGTATACAGCGTGTCAAATAACCGTTATGTCACTACCAACAATGTGGGGATGTACTCATAACGTCTTTTCCTGCATTCCATTTTTATTTCGAACTTGCACACAGAGCTATTAGCTCTTCTACTGAGCGCAGACTGAAAGAATTCTTCAGCGCCTCGTACTATCAGACATGAGCGCTGCCGGCAGACCTTCCGCGTCGTCGCAGTGCGGTAGGGCCCTAAGTAACGAGTTGGATCTCCCTCTCTTGACTGGAGCGCTGTGGCACGACGTTGCGTAAAACAGAAGAGAGCCTTCATCACTTCTACAATCTGCCCATGGAAACTGCACGTTGGGTATGGATCTGAATTGAAGAAGACATCACTGAGACTAGAATTACTAGTCTGAGTCCTGACCCCTACTCAGGGGAACATCTCGAAGACAAGTTGCAGCTACTTCTAAATGGAAATAGGGTGTTCCAAAACACATACCAGATTGATGACCATTTTGCTCAAGGAACGTAATTAATCGTGTAGCAAAACGTCCGTGGTACAGCGGATACCTCGAGTACTTCGAAGGGTGGACCTACGTCATACTAGCGCCGTAACAGCTTCATATACCAGTTTATTATGGTTATCTAGCTATTAAGAGCAGCACAATGATGATCTTACTTGCCAGACACTTCTAACATTCCCAGCGAGATGTGACATTAACCCTCATTTCTTTTGCTACCCCAACCCTATTTTTGTACTCTCCTACGCATTGGGCCGTCAGTATCAGTTTTGCTCGATATGGTTCATGTTAACGTCAATAGCACTTTGTTCCGTTAGTTCCCCGAACACCGATAGCCGTAAAAACATAATGTCTTAAAAATGCCTAAATGCCACAACTTCTGCGAACATTTTTCACAATGGAACTGCACCTGTCAATAACCCTGACTCGAATAATTAATCCAAGCTCGAACATAGCTGTAACAATAATATATGCATATTATCAACTTTCCCGTCCCTCGCAAATGTAACCAACTGACACTAATCTTAAGCCCGCGAACAAAAACGATAAACCATGAAACAGTGAGCAAACGAAAAATTTTTTACCACCGGGGACAACGTAAGCAGCTGTTCCTGCATGTCTGTCGATACATGACGATACATACCGCTACAGATGAGAATTAACATTATAAACGTGACAAATATAATAAAAATCTATGACGTGTGGGCAATCTAATTTCCTCGCTGACTCTTAAAGAAATATCACCGTCTGATCGAGACTTCAGCTTCTGCGTTAACTATCGCGACGGGCACCTGACTGCTTATCTATGAATGAGCTTCAAATGAAGCGGTGTCTTGTGCTGAATTACCCTTGTGTCGAAAGCGTTGCGGTCTGCGAGGTCAGCACGTGTAATTACACTTCATTGTCTCCTGTCGCCAACGTGCCGTGCCTGGCTGGCGTGCGGAAAGCGTGTTGCACTTATTTAGAAGGGGGTATTCAATAAATAAGGCAACCAGGTTTTCTTCTCCGACAGTTTCGTTTGAAAAAATGCAGAATCTGTTGTGGGATATCGTGGAATATTCTCACTTCAGCCCCCATAGTTTTACGAAGTTCCGATAGATGGCGGTGCTATACGTTGCCTTCAAAATGTCGTCTTAATCAGAGGTGAGTTCCAAACAGAGAACCGTCATTGAGTTTCTTTTGGCGGAAAACCAGAGCTTCGCAGATATTCATAGCCACTTGCAGAATGCATACAGAGACCTGGCAGTCACAACGCAACGTCTTTCACAAGTCCGCGCACCAGAAAGGAGCTCACAAAACTTCGTTGAACTGTTCTTCCTCATCCACCCTACAGCCCAGATCTCTCACCTTCCGACTTCCATCCCTTTGGCCCAGTGAAGGATGCACTCCGCAGGATGCAGTATATGGATGACGGGGAGGTTAGTGATGCAACAGGACGTTGGCCCCGACATCAACCATAGAGTGGTGCCGTCCGGACATACAGCCCCTCGCTGCAAGGTGGCGTAAGGCAGTCGCATTGAACGGAAGTTATGTTGAAAATAGGGTTTTGTAGCGAGAAGAGCGGGGAATAATATGGTGTATTGGAATCCTGAATAAAACCTACCTAACCGAGCGTGGTGGCGCAGTGGTTAGCATACTGGACTCGCATTCGGGAGGACAGTGGCTCAATCCCGCGTCCGGTCATCCTGATTTAGGTTTCCCGTGATTTCCCTAAACCGCTCTAGGCAAATGCCGGGATGGTTCCTTTGAAAGGGTACGGCAGACTTCCTTCCCCGTCCTTCCATAATCCGATGAGACCGATGACCTCACTGTTTGCTCTCTTTCCCCAAACAACCTCCCCCCCCCCCCCCCACTCTTCCCAAAACCTTTCTACTTTGAGAAATACAATGTGTTGCATTACTTATTGAACGTCCCTCGTACATTGGGTTTCGGCAAGCCACTCTGAGATGTGTCGTGGTTGCAACTCTACCTTGTCATATATATATATACTTTCGGATTTTTATCTCGTTACAAAATTTGCAATTTTCCGAATAAAAGTCGTTTCTGAAAGTATTTGTATGGACTGTAGCCATGTATGGAAGTGAAACGTGGACGATAAATAGTTTAGACAAGAAGAGAATAGAAGCTTTCGAAATGTGGTGCTACAGAAAAATGCTGAGGATTAGATGGGTAGACCACATAACTAATGAGGAGGTATTGAATAGAGTTGGAGAGAAGAGAAATTTTTGGCACAACTTCCCTAGAAGAAGGGATCGGTTGGTAGGGCATATTCTGAGGCATCAAGGTATCACCAATTTAGTATTGGAGGGCAGTGTGGAGGGTAAAAATCGTAGAGGGAGACCAGGAGATGAATACACTAAGCAGATTCAGAAGGATGTAGGTTGCATTAGGTACTGGGAGATGAAGAAGCTTGCACAGTGTAGAGTAGCATGGAGAGCTGCATCAAACCAATCTGTGGACTGAAGACCACCACCACAACAACAACACTAACGACAACAACATATCACTTATAAACTCACATGAGAAGTATTTTATTTTATTTTTTAAGTATAATCTGCACCAGTCGAAAATGTTAAAAATTTTGCGTGTCTTACTTCAAGATCTAATGAATGGGTAATTCTTTATATAGAAGGCTGTGGATGTTATGAAGATCATGTCCAGAAGAGGATGGGCACCAGGTTGAGGGGAATGAAAGTAAGTTTGAGAGACAAGAAACTTTCTGAATCTTCCTGGCAGATTAAAACTGTGTGCCGGACCGAGACTCGAACTCGAGTCTCGGTCCGGCACACAGTTTTAATCTGCCAGGAAGTTTCGTATCAGCGCACACTCCGCTGCAGAGTGAAAATCTCATTCTGGAAGAAACTTTCTGATGGTAAAACCATAAGAGGCAGGCTCACAGACAAAATGATTGATTGAACTACAGCAGTATTATGGGGTGGTCATTAGAAATAATACCGAGGATTTGTTGAAAATGAAGCAGGCAGTATGGGCTACATTCTTCCACAGACTGTCAACTGATAAAAACCCAGTACACCTCCTTTGCCCTCCTGGACCTGATCCACGGTGCAGTAACCACAATGCCCAGTACTCAAACAGTTCATACAGCCATAAACATTACATCCCAGCAGCAGTCATGGATATCATAAAAGCTATTCACAGAGAGCTGGCAAATCCTGAATTACTGAAGAAGTGTCTGCATGGTCAGACTCAAAATCCCAATGAGTCGTTCAGTAACCTTATATGGACTCGCTTACCAAGAAATGTTTTTGTTGGAATGAAGACACTGAAGTGGGGGTCAGTGATGCTGTTATTGCTTTCTGCCTACTTTCAGAAATACAATGTGTTGCATTACTTATTGAACGTCCCTCATACATTAGTTTTCGACAAGCCACTGTGAGATGTGCGGTGTCAACATTGGTAGGGTGAAAGTGCTACAGCATATGGGAATTAATCCTGGAGCAAACTGCATCGGAGAACTTGAACGGATGGACAACGTTCGCATTCATAAAGCAGATTATGCAGCACAGTTGTCCACTAAGGAGTCCAGAAAGAAGAAAAAACTTGGGAAAATATCAAGAGGATGATATACAGGATGTTGCAGGGTGCTTGTGAGTGACTAAAATAAAAAAAAAATTAGCACATATTTAGTTAGTCTTTTGAAACGTTAGAAGCCGTTACTGAAAATGTACCTTTTCTGTTGCATTTTCCCTAAATCACAGAAGCCACTTCCACTAGAGTATTCAAATTTTGATGGAGTAATAACATACATATCCTGAGTCTACTGAACTAAAAGAACATAATAAAGTGGTTCAAATGGCTCTGAGCACTATGCGACTTAACTTCTGAGGCCATCAGTCGCCTAGAACTTACAACTAATTAAACCCAAGTAACCTAAGGACATCACACACATCCATTCCCGAGGCAGGATTCGAACCTGCGGCCGCTCGGCTCCAGACTTCAGCGCCTAGAACCGCACGGCCACTCCTGCCTCCAGAACTAAAATTATTTAGGACAACGTACAAAAAGTACATAAAATTTTAACCGTGTAATTAAAAAATTATATTTCCGAAAGCAGTGGCTGAAATGCAACTATTGTAATTCAGTAGACTCAGAACATACAGTTTAACACCCTGTAAAATTTTGGTACAGTGGCTCCTGAAATACAGGGAAGCCAAGTCACTAAATTTAAACATTGTCGGGATAGGACGTTCCAACGCCCCTTAAGCCCTAATTTCTGTTTCGCCGCCACGATCAGTACGTGAAATGCCTGTGTAAGTAATATTAGATGACTCACCTTCACTCTTTCCTGTGTTTTGTTCCACCTGTATGTTTTGTGCAGTGACGCGTACGTGTTGACCAAGTAAAATCATGCAGCTATACCTTGCAAAGCATAGAGTACATTCTGCGTGGAGAATGTGAGTCCCATTTTCTGGGAAGATGTTAATCAATATATGTATGCTTTCTCCGTATGTCTTGGGTGATGTCTTGCATAGTCGATTAGCAACTGCCTTTGTGGTTTCACTTTGGAGACGGGACGCTACCGTGACCTTGAGGCCACCTGCACGGTCGAGGCCGCGGCGTGATCCGGACGTAGCCGGTTCGAACCCTGTAGCTGGAACAAATTTGTTGGCGACTGGAGACAATGTGGCAACTCCTGATCACCAAGCTGTTTACCATTTTGCTAGATTATTTAACTCTCTCCTAGGTCTTAGCAATCTAAGGTGTGTGTACTGTTGGTGAAACGTCCGTCGGATGGAGACGTTAAGCGTGGTGTTTCATTTGTAGCAACTCTGTATTGTAATCTCACCATTTCCCCGTCAGCCGTTCATTATTAACAACATACATGCGCAAGCGAGTCTTCAATGAGGTGTTAATTTTCAGAAATAACACTTGTCATTTGCGTGTGAATAAGTCTTTCCAGTTAGAAGGCTGAACCACTGTTCTAGGCTCCCCTAGTCATCAATAACATGTGACCTTTCCTTTCGCTGACGTTATTCGTTGTTATTGACAGCCAAAAACGTTTCGAACTGAAGGCGTTAATTTATTTTTATTGTCAAGTTAAACAGTACAGACACGATTTATATCAGAACAAAACAGAACGGAGCGTAATAGAGAGGAAAACTGCGCAACAGCGTTTACACGAAGATTTTTTTCTGACCACTCTGGCTTTTCGTGGAAGAGCTACAAGAGAATCTTAAGTGAACAGAACGAGCCCGCCGTGATGTGCGTGATAGTGAGTGACGTAGCTGTGAGGAGAGATAGGGGAGGGAGTGGGGTGGGAAGCTGCACCGACGTCATCAACTAGACTTACAGCGGTCAAGCCTAAACTTGGATCGCGTGGACTACACGAAAAGCAAATTGGTCTAATCTGTGTCGATCACAATGCATCTTAAAGCCTGCTGTAGAACTTGGATAATAAATTTCGTTTGTCAATGGTTTACATCATATCACATTGGATAGTGTTACTGTGGTGTCACCGCCAGACACCACACTTGCTAGGTGGTAGCCTTTAAATCGGCCACGGTCCGTTAGTATACGCCGGACCCGCGTGTCGCCACTGTCAGTGATTGCAGACCGAGCGCCACCACACGGCAGGTCTAGAGAGACGTACTAGCACTCGCCCCAGTTGTACAGCCGACTTCGCTAGCGAAGCTACACTGACCAATACGCTCTCATTTGCCGAGACGATAGTTAGCTTAGCCTTCAGCTTAGCCTTCAGCTACGTCATTTGCTACGACCTAGCAAGGCGCCATAGCATTTGATAATTAATATTGTGAAGCTTGTACAGTAACGAGAGATGTTCACCAATTGTGGATTAAAGTTAAGTATTCCAACAGCTACGTACTTCATTTGCTAGACTCAAATCCTTTAACTGTTCCAGACCTCACGCCAATCTGCGTGAGCTTAAAAGCGTGCATTTCGGCCTCCTCTAGCAACACGGTGTTGGCTCTTCTGCCAACACTACAGTTACTGCATGGACGAACACATTCTTCAAATTGTTTTGTAAGTGCTCGTGAGTCGATGTACACACTCTCGATGCAAATATTTTAGAAGAGGTGTAGAAAATAATAATCCGTTTTTTGAGATGTGACATAATGGAGCAAACCAAACAAAAAGTCCACTGAGCATGGCCTCCAAAACTTATACCTTAAGAGCTATGAGCACTTCTTCATCTTTGCTTCTGTGAAACACGTCTCTTAAAGCATATTTTTAGAGGCCATGTTTAATAGACATTTTTCTTGTTCGTACTACCACCTCCAAAAATATGGGATACTTTTTTTAACACTATGTATATAATTACACTTAGGCAGAATTTTTAGCTTACCTTGTGGTTGCGCACTAGAGTAGGTGAGCTCCGTACCATTATTAGTGATGCCTGAATGTATTGCAAGAATACTAAAAACTTTATTTCAAAGACAAAGGTGCAGTGGACAACACTTACAAAATGAAGATAGACAAATGTTTTGGTGAAATAATTTATCTGTGAGTAAACGCTGTTGAAATGAAATTATATCCAACAATTATAGTAGTTCAGGTATCGTGGAAATGGGCTTAGGTAGTAGAAGTGGTTTAACGGCGTAAGTACACTCCTGGAAATGGAAAAAAGAACACATTGACACCGGTGTGTCAGACCCACCATACTTGCTCCGGACACTGCGAGAGGGCTGTACAAGCAATGATCACACGCACGGCACAGCGGACACACCAGGAACCGCGGTGTTGGCCGTCGAATGGCGCTAGCTGCGCAGCATTTGTGCACCGCCACCGTCAGTCAGCCAGTTTGCCGTGGCATACGGAGCTCCATCGCAGTCTTTAACACTGGTAGCATGCCGCGACAGCGTGGACGTGAACCGTATGTGCAGTCGACGGACTTTGAGCGAGGGCGTATAGTGGGCATGCGGGAGGCCGGGTGGACGTACCGCCGAATTGCTCAACTCGTGGGGCGTGAGGTCTCCACAGTACATCGATGTTGTCGCCAGTGGTCGGCGGAAGGTGCACGTGCCCGTCGACCTGGGACCGGACCGCAGCGACGCACGGATGCACGCCAAGACCGTAGGATCGTACGCAGTGCCGTAGGGGACCGCACCGCCACTTCCCAGCAAATTAGGGACACTGTTGCTCCTGGGGTATCGGCGAGGACCATTCGCAACCGTCTCCATGAAGCTGGGCTACGGTCCCGCACACCGTTAGGCCATCTTCCGCTCACGCCCCAACATCGTGCAGCCCGCCTCCAGTGGTGTCGCGACAGGCGTGAATGGAGGGACGAATGGAGACGTGTCGTCTTCAGCGATGAGAGTCGCTTCTGCCTTGGTGCCAATGATGGTCGTATGCGTGTTTGGCGCCGTGCAGGTGAGCGCCACAATCAGGACTGCATACGACCGAGGCACACAGGGCCAACACCCGGCATCATGGTGTGGGGAGCGATCTCCTACACTGGCCGTACACCACTGGTGATCGTCGAGGGGACACTGAATAGTGCACGGTACATCCAAACCGTCATCGAACCCATCGTTCTACCATTCCTAGACCGGCAAGGGAACTTGCTGTTCCAACAGGACAATGCACGTCCGCATGTATCCCGTGCCACCCAACGTGCTCTAGAAGGTGTAAGTCAACTACCCTGGCCAGCAAGATCTCCGGATCTGTCCCCCATTGAGCATGTTTGGGACTGGATGAAGCGTCGTCTCACGCGGTCTGCACGTCCAGCACGAATGCTGGTCCAACTGAGGCGCCAGGTGGAAATGGCATGGCAAGCCGTTCCACAGGACTACATCCAGCATCTCTACGATCGTCTCCATGGGAGAATAGCAGCCTGCATTGCTGCGAAAGGTGGATATACACTGTACTAGTGCCGACATTGTGCATGCTCTGTTGCCTGTGTCTATGTGCCTGTGGTTCTGTCAGTGTGATCATGTGATGTATCCGACCCCAGGAATGTGTCAATAAAGTTTCCCCTTCCTGGGACAATGAATTCACGGTGTTCTTATTTCAATTTCCAGGAGTGTATATAGTTGTTTTTTTTCCACTACTACGCATCTAGTTGTGGTTTCTTCTCGTGCAAAGTACAGGGTGCACAGAAAGTCGGGGAACACTTTCAATTATTAATTGCACAAGAACCAAACATTGTAAGGTGTCATACCTATGCCATTTTGAAGAGAAACTCTGAAAGTTTTTTTTTCTGTATACCGCTACAGCGTAGTTTGGTGATTTGCCGATAGTAACCGCCAGTCGCAAACGTGGCGAGTTCAGGTGCGGAGCGAGCTTTCGCTGTGTTGGAGTTCGACAAAAACAAGTATGCTACAGCTGTTCAATGGATGTTTAGAACCAAGAACGGTAAGAAGCCATCAAAAAGGAAGGCTATTTACCACTGGCACAACAAATTCGTTTCGACGGGTTGCGTGTGCCCGAATTTGAGCGCGACTCCCCAAAGGTAAATGTTTTTTGTGCCTTTTCATGTCCAAAACTGTACGGGCCATTCTTCTTCGCCTAGAGCACTGTCACTGGACATTCCTACTTGGACATTTTGCAGCATTGGCTGATGCCTCAAATGCAATCGGTCTCTCCATTCATGTTTCAGCGGGATAGGGCTCCACCCCATTTTCATCGTGAAGTTCGTGGGTACCTGAACACGGAGCAGTCCCTACGATGGATCGGCCGTGCTGCAGAAGGGGACAGCTGTTTCATGATATGGCCTCCCCGATCGCCAGATCTCACTCCGTGTGACTTTTTTCTGTGGGGACACATTGAAGATCTGGTGTATGAACCGCCTCTACCACGTCATGTAGCAGAGCACCGGGGGGGAGTATGGGAAGGTACTGCCACAGTCGACGATGCCATGATGGGACGGTTATGGCAAGAAATCGATTATGGTACTGACGTCTGCCGGGCCACTGATGGTTCGCATATCGAATGTTGGTAAAAAAAACCTTTCAGAGTTTCTCTTCAAAATGCAATATGTATGATTTCTGTACAATGGTTAGTTCTTGTGCAATAAAAAATGAAAGTGTTCCCGGACGTTAAGTACACCATGTACTTTGAAACTGAAACAAATGCACGGCCTGTAGCCAAGTGTGTGTTAAAGAAACTCTCTTCGTTTACATGGTACTCCAGTATTTTTTTTTCCTTTTTTAGTTGCAGAGAATGTCATATTTTTGTATGAATACCAAGAAAATTGGAAGCACATTGTGCTTTTATTCAGTACTTAATTTCTTTGTTTATATTTGATCTGAGCAACGCTAGTTCCTCGTTCGGTTTCATAGCGTGGGAGTCCATATCCATTTTTATTCAGTCATCCAGCTCTCTACAAGTTGTTTATCTCACTGCTTTTCCATTAACTAAATGATATGATGGGGATTAATTTGAGTATAGGATTACTTAGGTTTGCGTATAAATTAAATGTCTGTAAAATTAAACGTTTTCTTAATTCAGAGTGATTAAAGTCCGTTCCTGTGCAGTGACGCATTCCTTCACGGTGGTATTATATTGTCTCTTGGCAGGAAATATTTTGTGTGTGTGTGTGTGTGTGTGTGTGTGTGTGTGTGTGTGTGTGTGTGTGTGTGTGAGAGAGAGGGGGGGGGGGTAGGTCTGCTTCACTCTATGCAAACGTTGGTACATTTCCGCAAAAGATACTTCAAAATTTGCACGCAGTGTTGTAATAGCTTGAAAACAAGCTTCGGTTTTCTTGTACAGTCGAGAGAGCGAAGCGAGAATTAACTGTGCGACGCCTTTCAGCTCTGCGATGTGCTAATGGAATGTGGAGAGCCAGCGCTTCATCTGCGCTTGGCAAACCGGCCGCTACTGCTGCTGCCCTTGTGCTAAATTGTTGCGGTTTTGTGTTTCCCTCAAGGTGAGTGCAGCTATTTTCAGCTGCGAAAGCTGCAGTTTGAGTTAGTATGCTAGCGTGACAATTTCATGCACGTCAGATCTAGGGTTCTCCTATCGCCAGAGCTAACGGACGTCTTCCGCTTTGAAAATGCATGGCACGCCATTCTGCGTGCTCAAATGATTATTTACGGAGCTATTGTATATATTCATCGCCTTATTCATGAGCATTAGCGTAAGAGCGAGACTAACTGCAGGGGCAACATAGCCCAGTAGCATAGCTTACGTCACATGTTAACAAGGTACTTCTCTTGTTATGGCAGCGGGGAAAAGTTGGTTGTCTTAGCAGCAAACTGAAGCACAAAAATACTAGAACAACTACGGCGTCTATGAAGACAGCTTTGATAAAAAGATTCTTATTAATGTGGTTTATAAACAACTCCATACACACATTCTTAATCTGATAAGTTTGAAATTGCTTGTAGTAAAATATTCGGCTAAAGTGACCTGTATGCTTGTATTGACACGGTATGTCCGATAGCAAGTGTGTTACTAATGTAAATGCATATCAGTGCCATTTCAGTCGTACAATGCTGAACTTTGTGACAGATAGGATTTTTTCGCACAGTTCGGTTGTTAATTGCACTTACTCCCATACAAAAATCGTAAGCGTCCATTAAATACATACTAAAGTTCAGTAACCATAGATATAAACCTCTTATGGTCTTCTTGATGTGCCCAGTCGTCGGTAATTAAACTGACAAATTGCGGTACCTCACTGTATTCAAAACTTACATTATAAATTTTCTCTCTCATGGCAAGACATTCCTTAGCCGTAATCCAAAACCTTTACCTGTTGCTCGTCACTGTCGCCAGTGGGGTTATTTTTCCTAATTTTTTCAGGTAAACTATATTCAATCCTATTCCGTCAAAAGTACATAACATATCAAGTGAAGAGCCGCTGCAGCTCGGTAGTTAAAACCGTTTTCAGCCCGACGGCTGCTTTTACGACAGCAGTGCAAGATCAGGATTCGTCCGTTTGGGACTGGTTGCTCTTATGTTCCGCAGAACCAGTCTAACCTGACAGTATCACCATATACACGGTTCAGCGTGCAAGCCAGATCCGGAACGACGCTTCAGTTTTTGAAGTGTACAAAGAACTGCCAGGCATGGAAATAGCATGAACCTCAGAGGAAGAGGCACTCAAAAACGAGAACGATGGAAGAAAAGTAAGTAAACAGTTCATTATCCCCAAAGTAATCACCGTATCTGTTAATACATTTATCCCACTGTGAGAGAAGACGGCCAGTGCCTCCAGGAAAAATACACTACTGGCCATTAAAATAGCTACACCAAGAAGAAATGCAGATGATAAACGGGTATTCATTGAACAAATATATTATACTAGAACTGACATTTGATTACATTTTCACGCATTTTGGGTGCATAGATCCTCAGAAATCAGTACCCAGTACAACCACCTCTGGCCGTAATAACGGCCTTCATACGCCTGGGCATTGAGTCAAACAGAGCTTGGATGACGTGTACAGGTACAGCTGCCGATCCAGCTTCAACACGATACCACAGTTCATCAAGAGTAGTGACTGGCGTATTGTGACGAGCCAGTTGCTCGGCCACCATTGACCAGACGTTTTCACTTTATGAGAGATCTGGAGACTGTGCTGGCCATGGCAGCAGTCAAACATTTTCTGTATCCAGAAAGGCCCGTACAGGACCTGCAACATGCGGTCGTGCATTATCCTGCTGAAATGTAGGGTTTCGTAGGGATCGAATGAAGGGTAGAGCCACGGGTCGTAACACATCTGAAATGTTACGTCCACTGTTCAAAGTGCCGTCAATGCGAACAAGAGGTGACAGAGACGTGTAACCAATGGCACCCCATACCATCACGCCGGGTGATACGCCAGTATGGCGATGACGAATACACGCTTCCAATGTGCGTTCACCGCGATGTCGCCAAACACGGATGCGACCATCAGGAAGCTGTAAACAGAACCTGGATTCATCCGAAAAATGACGTTTTGCCATTCGTGCACTCAGGTTCGTCTGTGATGCAATGTCAAGGGTAACTGCAGCCATGGTCTCAGAGCCGATAGTCCATGCTGCTGCAAACGTCGTCGAACTGTTCGTGCAAATGGTTGTTGTCTTGCAAACGTCCCCATCTGCTGACTCGGGGATCGAGACGTGACTGCACGATCCGTTACAGCCATGCGGATAAGATGCCTGTTATCTCGACTGTTAGTGATAACTACCTTTATCAAAGTCGGAAACGTGATGGTACGCATTTCTCCTCCTTACACGAGGCATCACAACAACGTTTCACCAGGCAACGCCGGTCAACTGCTGTTTGTGTATGAGAAATCGGTTGGAAACTTTCCTCATGTCAGCACGTTGTAGGTGTCGCCACCGGCGCCAACCTTGTGTGAATGCTCTGAAAAGCTAGTCAATTGCATATCACAGCATCTTCTTCCTGTCGGTTAATTTCCGCGTGTGTAGCACGTCATCTTCGTTGTGTAGCAATTTTAATGACCAGTAGTGTATTTATGCTTGCCTAAGGAACCATGACTGTTCCCAGGCATGCCCCTCTTGGAAGCAACGGTCACGAATGTCTGTGTTCAGTGGTCCAAAAGTATGGAAACCGCTTGGGGAGAGATCGGGACTGTATGGAGGATGTATAATGGTTTCCCAGCGAAGCTTCTGTAGCGTAGGCGAAACTACAGGCACGCCAGCTCCTTGAATTTCATGATATTTTCATTGATCGAAAGATCCCGCTGCTATTCTTGTCTTTCTGGAACTCGGCCCAACAATTAACGCACAATGGTACGTTTGCAAGAATTCAAGCGTGCTATCAAATGCAAACGCTCAGGAATGCTGACAGTCGGCAACACTGTTGCAGGGTAATGGCCGCCGACGCGTGACAGCGGGGTAAATGGATTAATATTTATGGCAATTACTTTTGAAATGATGAACAGTTTACTTTGTTTCCATGTATCTTGTTTCCATTTGACTGACCCTTAGATATCCAACCTGCAATGGAGCATCAGACTTTCATATTGCTAATTTAACACGTGATTTACTCAACCACTGCTACCAAAAGTAATTTGTCATAACTGAAGACAAAAGCAGACTCGGCAGACAGTGATAAGCTTTTTTCTCACGCCCACTGATACCACAGCATCAGAATTCGCTTTTTAATGTTTTTGTGCCGGCCACCATTCCTAACATTTTCCTGGCAACTTCCTGATTTTTTTTCCCCGTTTCCGTAAAGTTTCTCCTATCCTGGTCTCATCATGTCAAGTACGTAATTATTGTAGGACAGAATAAATCTACACGTGTCATCCCGTTTGCCTGTCTAAAAAATATACTTCGCTGAATTATTTTTTTGCCTTAGCCGAAAGTGAGCTGCGTCCGCTAATTTAACCTAATTCTGCCGTGCGGTAGGCTCTTATTATTCGCCTCTTAGGTCTATAATTAGCTGGCGGTAATTCATTCATCGCTATATATAGAATGCGAGCGCCCTTAAATTACCGACATTATACGCCACTTTGAGTCGCCGAAAATGTAGAAGACCGACAAAGCTATTCAAAGTGTTGGATCTCGGGGCGTTAGAGAGTTAGCTAAAGGATTAATTTGACGAAGGTTAACATGAAAGGTCGAGAATGTCAAGCACTGGGATTATACGTTCGTAATGTCATTTATGTGCTAGCGTCATCGTCTTGGAAAAGACTGTTGTTCATAAAGCAATTATTTTATCGTACATACTTGGTGTTCGTCTCACAGCGACGTCACTGAAACTAAAGTAAGGAAGTTAATGGAGAGAGGCGACCGCGGTGGTGAATGTACACTTGCACACCGCTAACAATGACGACGTGCGTGTTTGTAGGGCCGTTGCTGAAACTGGGGATTGTCTTGTGCTTCCCGCTACTTTCAGTTCAGGAAGCAACGTGAGAAGAAAGTGTTGCCTGTGCACTTTCATGCGGGCTACATTCTCTCAACATTAACGTCCCTGCGCGAAGGTACAGAAACAGCGACGAAGTTAATGTATAGCTATACGAGACTGCTAGTACGTTATGTTCCCCGTAGTGGTCTCTCACGATATATCTTAATGACGTGGAAGCACTGAATTTGCCGGCATTTAATTTAATTTGTATTTAAATACGATACCTGTTATTCACAGATGAGTTCACTTTTTAAAAAAATCACAGAAATACGTACGCAAAACTTTGATATCAAATAGGTTAAAGTTCCTACTGTATAACGTTACATAACGCACAAAAAATTATTTAGGAACTTTCTTAAGTTACTATCAAATTTATATTTGCTTTTTTCTTGGGAGAATGAGCGAAGAGTTTGGTACCACTGCTTTTCTCCCGTTTCTGAGCCTGTTTTAAGGAAGAGTGAAGGTAATTTTTTATTTAATATTGTAATTATGGAAGTCGTAATTCCATTTGAACTTCGCGGATTATCTGCAGATATGTGATGCCATGCTATAAAAACTCTTAAGCCTTGTAAGACTGTTTAGGATGAGCACCATGTTACTCCTGTAGCACGGTTTTGTGCAATTAAAACTTTTCCGAAAGTTGAACCATCTTCAATATAATACCGTGTATTGGATGACAATGAGCAAAGTCTTTCTCACAGAGACTGTCAAGAGACAACGTACGTAACGGCTGAAATGAGTTGTTCAGAAACCTCTAAAATTTGTGGTTTCCTTCTCAGATTAATTTCTATGAAAGCCAAAAATTTAGAAGTTTCTGCATTGATAACGCGTGTCCGTGGTTTGTCATGGCTGTTTGACCCGTAGATTTCTTAAACCGTGTGTGCTGAGATTTTTTTTTAATTGAAGAGAAAACATTTGTAGGAAACGAATCAGTAATATTGTTTCCTGCAGTCATATGAAGGGAAAGCAAAGTAAATAAGCAAGCAAGTAAGTAAGTAAGTAGATTGGAGCAGCAGGGCCGGCCGCGGCGCTCAGTCCGGTCGCAGGTTCGAATCCTGCCTCGGGCATGGATGTGTGCGATGTCCTTAGGTCAGTTAGGTTTAAGTGGTTCTAAGTTCTAGGGGACTGATGGCCTCAGATGTTAAGTCCCGTAGTTATCAGTCATTTTTTGGAGCAGCAGGATTCCAATATGAACAAATAGTACTGTTACTGTTTCGCCTGTGGTACGCACTCCATCGAAATGCAGTGAGAGTTTTTACTACTGGCTTGCGTGGAGAACAGTTTGAGAAACAGAGAGCTCATAGTCGTATTGCCGTTTCACTCTTTCGATCGACTTCATTTCTTTTCGACTTCCATTTACTCATTTTTTTCCCTCTCGTTACGTGTTATTTTTTTGACTTCACGCAGTGTTACATTGTTTTCGAGGCGCTGTATGTATGAGCCACACCGTGCCGAGCAGCAGTGGAATTCGGAACCGCTAATTTATAACTAATTATGACAAATATGTTCTAATGTTGCGTGTGTTGCAGGTGTTGACATACTCGGTTCTAAAGAATGTGTAAACCTAGACACTGAACTTGTGGTTGTGCCAATGAAAGGTGGTGGTGGTGGTCCTATTGCGAAGTTTCGCGCTGTTGGTGTGTTGACTTTCTCTTAGGTTGCTTCCCACATGTTCTACAGAGGAGTAGTGCTCGCTGGAAAGTGGTGTCTAACGACGTGTGACGAACAAGTGCTGAGCGGGGAGGTCTCGTGTTGCAACCGTTAGCTTCCACACGCTAAAGACGAACTCCAGCTTCGTTCGCCGCTTTCTTGCGCTGGTATTCGTTTCGCGAACCTGCGTTCCTGATTAACATTCTACCGGGTTTTCACGATTTATTACTTCCCCCTTTTTGTCGAACCGTTGCATGGGCTAGATTTCCGTATCTCCACTGTCATCTAAAATTTGATCACTACATAGTCATTAATAATAAAATCATAAACGAGGTATGTACGCTGTCTGACCATAAGTATGTGGACACTGTCTTAGTGGTCATTAATACGGGCTGTGTATATCCTTAACCTTCAGGACGGCTTGAGTGATGTGTCTGAATGTCTTTGGCGGAATGGCAGTCCATTCTTCTCCACGATCTGAAAACAGTGAAGAATGCTGGGGTCTGGAGCGAAGTCAACGTTCTGGCTTGTCCTAAAGGTGTTCCAGGTGGTTTCTGGTCGGGACTCTGCGCAGGCCAGTTCATTTCAGTGCTGTTACTGCCACAGCTACCGTCTTATGACTGGGTGCTGATACAACCATTCGTCGTCGCCGAAATTTTCGGAACTCTGCACGTAATGCGTTAAAATCCTTTCACATTTAGCGCTTTTCTAAGATCAATAATGAGACAATACAATAACCACGAAAAACAGTCCCATACCATAACAGTACTACCTCCTCTACATCACTGGTGGCACCACACATGGGAGCAGGTAACGTTCTCCAGGGCACTGCCCAAACTCTCCCCTTCCACCAGATTGCGACAGCGTATAGTGACTCGTCACTCCGAATCATTCGTTTCCAATCACGTAGCGTCGCTCTTTACACGATCTCAAGCGTAATCTAGTATTGATTGGTACTGATTGCGGGAATGTGTGGCACATACGACGCTGCTTAAGCATTGTACGCCATTATTTTTAACTCCTTACACACACTCATTGTGCTAGCTGGACTGCTGGCAACACACTGGAAATCATGAGTGATTCCTTCCACTCATTTCATGCGTTTTTTTTATAGCCATCGCCTCCCCCCCCCCCCACCCCACCCCACACACAATGCTCGACGGTCCCTGTATATTAATCAGTCTGCCTCAGAAGGGCTGATATTTTGCTTGATGGATTTGCTACTCATGTGACATTCAATTACTACTCCACATGCGAAGTCACCGTACTCTCCTGTCCAACCCATTCTGGTGTCACTGCTTCTCTGCTGATAACAGAATCCTCGTAATATACTGGCGGGTCCTTTGCTCGTGACGCCTAGTGGCGAGTTTGGCATTATAAAGGACTAAGGAGCTTCCAGATACCTGTGATTAGATAGTGTATTTGACAGTACTTAGCATTAGCTTGTGTATCTTAAAATACGAACTTCACTAAAGTCAAGTGATTCAGTTTATAACTTTAACTTTAAGCTTGCCGCATGGTTTATCACCAAAAAGAAGCTGGATAAAAAAATTGCTGCTGTTCCGTTAAAAAATTGGAAAACTGTTAGAATGCTGCCAATTATAGTTCCGTAAGTAAATAAGAACGCTTTCATTTGTTCAAAAGTGGCTATGAGCTTTGTGCAATTGAACGCTATAATTATTATTATTATTATTATTATTATTATTAAATTTCTGGCAGTTATAATTACAACACAAGGAAGGATAGCAGGATACGACGGAATTTTGCTTCTGCTTATACGGTATGGTATGGACGTAAGAGGGCAACGAGGCCCCTGTAGTACTAAACATTTCCTCAGAATTACAGAGATTCTTGGTAGAGCCACCCATGACAGAGTTATTCCATCTGCAGAATATATATGAAAGGCGAAATACGCTCAGCCTGCAAGAAGAATGTCTCAATTCCACTTGCAAAGAAATCAGGTCCTGAACGTGTGAATATTACCGAACTGTCGGTATAATAAGACACTTACAAAATATTGACACGAATTCTGCTGCCTTCACTACCTCACCTCTTACATCTCCTTAATTTCCTATATTTTTTGCAGTTCCATCAGTTTTGATCTACAATTCATAACCAATAAATTATGGACTGAGCCCACATCTGGCCCCTGGAAATGTCTTACAATTTAAAATCTGGTTCCGAAATCTCGGCCTTACCATTACGCAATCAATCTGAAATCTTCCGGTTTCTTCAGGTCTCTTCCATTGACTACTTACGACACAAAATTCTTTCTGCGGTAAATCTTTAGTTGTGGAATTTATGGCTTCTCCAAAAACTAAGTATTTTCTTTTAATTTCTCGTAGTAACCAAGTCAATAAAAATACTGCGCCACGTGTAATATAATTTCACGCTTTTATTCATGCTGTCTCAAAATATAAAAAAAGGACAAACTGTTTGAATAACACAACTTCAACGCGAATTCTCAAAAGAAGTGTTAAAAGAACTGCGCTTCGTATTTGGTGTTTAGGTTTTAAATAATTGAGGTAATGGCGCAACCAATATCAGTCTCAAACGGTACAAAACAATCACTGACTCAAATCATCTTTAAAACAGCAATGGGCGCTCTTTCCTGATTGTGCGATTGTTGGGCCTTCTTCACTGTCCAGGTACTGCATTCCTCGGCGAGTTTTAATTACTGCGTTGCGACTCGTTTCTCAAACAGATTAGTACAAGGATGAACACTCGCTTGTAGCTTCAGTTCTATAGCTCAGCAAATGTTCTTCCATATCGTCCTAACAAGCTACTTTGCACGAGGAAATGAAGGAAATCATATGTACCGGTGACGTAGGAGAATAACTGACGATGGACGAAGTAAAAAGGAATAAAATATATTTTTGTACTTTCAACATTGCAGCCCAGTCAGCAATCGTGATAATCTAATATATAAGAAACTAGCAACCTCTATTGTGGTAATGAAACCGACCTTTACCTAGGTTTCAGCCCAAATAATTGAGCCTTCTTCAGAAGATATACCTGAATCTATAATTTGTCTAAGAGGGCATGATCTTGAAATAAAACTAAAACAGCCTGAATAGGCGTAACCGCATTTTAAAAATGTGACTACGCCTATTCAGGCTGTTTTAGTTTTATTTCTAGACCATGCCCTCTTAGACAAATAATAGATTCAGGTATATCTTCTGAAGAAGGCTCAATTATTTGGGCTGAAATCTAGATAAAGGTTGGTTTCATTACCGCAATCGAAGCTGATAGTTTCTTATATATTTGAATAAAATATAGACCAGCAATACCAAGAGACGCATATCTGAAAGAGGAGGAATTTAATATTAATAAGTCGGGTCTGAAGGTAGTCTCAAATGAGTGTAGCATTGTATAGAAGTGAAATCTGCATTTATAACGTCGTCATACATCGCAAGCCACCTAAAGTGTGTGGCGGAGGGTACTTCTGGTATCACTAGCTGTTCCCCCACCCCACCCCTCCATTACCCCCACCACCCCCACCCTACCCTGTCCCACTTGCGAATGACTCGTAGGAAGAATGATGGTCGCTAAGCATCTGTATTGGCTCGAATTTTCTCGTCGCGGTCATTTCGCGAGATGTATTTGGGATGAAGTACCATGTTGTACGTCTCTTCCCGGAAAGTGCTTTCCCGAAGTTTCAATAGTAAGCTTCTCCGTAGTGCACAACGTCTCTATTCTAACGTCTGCCAGAGGAGGTTGTAGAGCATCTCTGTAACGCTCTCGCGCCGACTAAACAATTCCGTGATGAAAAGCGCCGCTCTTAATTGAATCTCTCTCTCTCTCTCTCTCTCTCTCTCTCTCTCTCTCTCTCTCTCTTACTCGAGAATCGCTCGAAACTTAAGGTCGCTCTGGATAGTTAACTTCTAAATATTTTTACGGTACGTATTGTTTCCAGCAGTCTCTCTTTCAATAGTGTGCTTGTGCACTACTGGATGTCTTTTGCTGCGTAATATGTTACATTTATTTATGTTCAGTGTCAACTGCCAGAACCACCATTTATCAATCTTCTGCAGTTCATTTTGTAAATCGATACTCCCTTCTAGCGCTGCTACTTTCTTATGGATAACCGCATCACTTGGGAGCAGTTTTAAAGAGCTTCAGACGCTTTCTACTATGTCATTTACATACGTTGTAAACAATAACACTCTTCACACACTTCCATGGGGTAGTGGGAAATTACCTTTACATCCGCCGATTTTGTTCCTTTGAGAACGACGTGTTGAGTTCATTCTGCAAGGAAGTCTTGAATCAAGTTGCAAATCTGGTCCGATACTCGGTCAGCACTTCGCATCTCGTGCAAGAACAGAGCCAGCTGAGTTTCGTAAGGCTTACGTTTGCGGAATCGATGCCGATTTTTTAAGAGATGACTGTCGTTCTCCAAAAACGTCATAATTCTTGAGCATAAAATATGTTCCATAATGCGAATTGACGTCAGTGGTGTAGGCCTATAATTATTAGCATCTGTCCTAGGACCTTTCTTGAAAGCGTGAATGCCGGCCGGAGTGGCCGAGCGGTTAAAGGCGCTACAGTCTGGAACCGCACGACCGCTACGGTCGCAGGTTCGAATCCTGCCTCGGGCATGGATGTGTGTGATGTCCTTAGGTTAGTTAGGTTTAAGTGGTTCTAAGTTCTAGGGGACTTATGACCACAGCAGTTGAGTCCCATAGTGCTCAGAGCCATTGGAACCATTTTTGAAAGCGTGAATGAGCAGTGCTTATTTCCAGTCGCTAGATACTCTTTTTTTGCTTCAGTAAAATGTAGACAAGAAGCAGTTAAGACAAGAAGGAAACCGCTTTTGAAATGTTCTGCTGTATAAAAATGGTGAATATTAGGTGGGCAGATCGATCAACCGATAGAGGTACTGCAAGAAATTCGAGAAAAAAATTCTTAACTTAAAGAAAAGGTATGTTGATAGGACATGTCCGGATTCATCGATAAATCGTTGGTTTGGTGCAAGAAGGAAGTGTTGGGCTCCTGGTTGTTAAGGGAGACCAAGGCTTGTATACAAAACGCAGTTTCAAATGGATGAAGGTTGCAACACCTAATCCAAGATGAAGAGGTTCGCACAAGTAGCACAGGACGTCGAAATGCACCGAACAAGTCTTCGGACTGAAACAACAACAGTAGCAGAAAGAATACTAGTTAAATTTGCAGATGACTTGCAGCTAGGCGGGATGCGAGCTGCAATATTGTGGAAGCGTAAACCGCAGTCTCTTTAGGCCATGATCCTGCCACTGTTGAATTCAAAAACGTGCTGATAGGCGTTTGGTTGGTTTACGCTTAGGCCAGGTTAGATCATCTTGCTTTATGTTCAGAGGAGTGGTCGGGTGCATTGATATCTGGGGTAAGTAAGTGTCCGTTGTGCGTTACGTCCTTTGGAAGGAGGCCCACATATTCATTCAGTTAATGGCCTTCCAAAGAAAATTATCCAACGTTCCACACCACTGTGACGTTATCTTCTTCAATCCTATTCATTATAAGATGAACGTTGCTGGCCTTCCCTGCCGAGTGGCTGCTTATACGTAACTGGGTCAGATGTGATCATAATTTCGATCCGTCCAAGCGGCATGGCGAAATGGACCTCTTGCTTAAAGGTCACCGTCTATGGTAAATACTGGCGTATTCAGAGGTGTGAAAGAAATTCATTCCGCAAATGCACACGTTAACTCGAACGGTTCATCTCTTCAGTGACGTCGGCGGAAGGGGGCGGCAGGTGACATGCAGAAGTGAGACCTCTTTTTAATATAAGTTATTCTTAGTGCAGGTTTATTTAAGGCGAAGAAATGTGAAAAACGCAGCACTATAAGTAAACAGCTACTGATTTTGATGTTCCAAGACAAATGAGGAGCCAATTCATTGCAGAAAAGTGCCTGTTACATCTGCAGCATTGTCTAATTTTTCTGGCATCGCACAGTTGGTAAGTTATTTTTGAAATATTTTAGTGTGGGAGTACGACAACCACAGTGATCGCCTTTTGCTATATCTTTCAGATGCTAAAAATCAGATACGACGATAAAAGCAACAAGATCCCACTCTACTGCTGGGATGAAAAATGTGACGGCAGAATTGCAGCACAGTGGGCCTGGGAGTGGAATCGCACTCTAAATTGGAAGAGTTCATCTCCTTGTGAAATATAGTGATTATTATTATTATTATTATTTTTTTTTTTTTGTACTGGTTTCCCGTAGTCGCTTCGCTCGAAAGGCAGGGTAGCGCTTTCGACGAGGCGTAGCCGATACCTTGCTCATCCCGTAGCTTTGATGAGCTAATGCTCGCTCTCTAATGATGTAAATGTTGGTCTGAATTTTCGACCAGTATTTTTATATACATTGCGCAACTTCGTATGCGAGGCATAAATTACGTAATCTTGGAGAGGAAGGTAAACAGTTTCCTCCGCTATCGACTTTGTGTATTCAATAATATCAGTTTAGTCCTTACGTAAATGTGTTATCGAAGATGAACGTTTCTACTCATACTTGCACTGCCGACATGATTACTGACAAGGGAAACTCCCCATTGCACCTCACTCAGATTTAGTCTTAAGATAGACCAGTGTATAGCCCGTCAAAAACTCAACACAGATCAAGCATGGAAACAGGAAGATATACGGAACTGTGAAAAAAGAAGCAAAGTAGAAATAGTGAACGGTCCAAGCCCAAGTTATGCAACATCCATCATAATAGCGTAGCTACGGCGTCGTGCTTATGTGTTGGACTGCGAAGGAGATGGTGATGAAGTCCCATACGCCTTGACAGCCCGTAGGGGAACGATGCGGGAGACCCGCAACGCCGTACTGGGCAAGGTCCTAGTGGATCCATGTTAAAATCTCGCTCGTGCCGGTTTTTTTTTTTTCCACGAGATTGTGGTCTGCCCGGTTACTGACGTGTTTGTTCGCCGTATTCAGATTTGAGTCTGTGTCATTGTGTAACGTCCGTTTGCAACTGCGAGGTGTAAGACAGGGGCCTCCAGACGTACGTCCCTCCTATTTCCTCTACACAAGTTATAACTCCTGCATTTTGTTTTGGAAGTTTCGACTTTCGAATTCCATTGTTGTAACGTTGTTCGCACCCGCTTATTTGTTGTCTGCATTTCTGTGAAAGGTCGAGGCGGCATCTCGCGTGCTGTCACTATACATCACATTTATTTGCGACCGTAGTATATTCTTACCACATGACTCATATTCTGTTACCAATGTATGGTATGGCAATTGCCATCACTACAGAAGGAGAACACACACATGAATGGCCGGACGGAAACTTCATAATTGGGTGGAAAAAAATGGGGCACAAGGGAGATTTGAATACGGATCTATCGCTGTGCTGCCCTATACCGTGACCACACAACCACGGCGCCGTGATTCAAGCATTTCGCTCGATATTGCAGATCTTGAGCTGGGACCGTTCACTGTTAGTATTTTTGCTTTCTTTTGCACTGTTCGGTACACTTCCTTCCTGTTTTCATGCTTGATCTGTGTTGAGTTTTTGACGAGCTATCCACTGGGCCATCTTACGACTAAATCTGAGGGGGTTGCGATGGGTAGTTTTCCCCGTGAGGACACTCCGTTATGGACGATCATTGTTTTATGTACTCGTTATTAAACATTTCAGCTGTTGTGTCTGTAAACCGTATTTTTGTCTGATTTATTTGACATTATTTTTTCTTTCTTTGCAGGTGAGTACCTGAATGATGATGATGCAGCGTAGCAGGGAAGACGCTGTCCGTGGCAGTCACGGTAGGGGTTTCCGCAGAGTGCACTAGCATAAACATTCTGTACCAGCTTGCTGCTCCGTCGTCTCCAACCGCATATTTTCACTTGTAACGTTAATGTTGAACGGGTTCTGTAGGCGAACGTGAAGCAGTATGGCTTTCTCGCTACCACAGCTCGACGCTGACCGACCTACTGACAAGGGAACCACCCCATCGCACTCCCCTCAGATTTAGTTGTAAGTTGGCACAGTGGATAGGTCTTGATCAACTTCGCTCTCCAAAATCCAGGACATGTTCAGATTTGCTTGGACATATGCAGGATTTGACGGTCTGCACAAGGAAAAATTTGCAAACGTTAAAAACATGTTTTCACAGAGCCCAGGGAAAACTATGCGACTGTGAAACTGTTGCATTCATTTGTTGCAGTTTATGTGACACTCTTACGTTTTCATCACTTTTTTGGGAGTGATTATCACATCCACAAGGAAACCTAAATCGGGCAAGGTAGAAGAATCTTTTTACCCATTCGCCAAGTGTACAAGTTAGGTGGGTCGACAACATGTTCCTGTCATGTGACGCACATGCCGTCACCAGTGTCGTATAGAATATATCAGACGTGTTTTCCTGTGGAGGAATCGGTTGACCTATGACCTTGCGATCAAATGTTTTCGGTTCTCATTGGAGAGGCACGTCCTTTCGTCCACTAATCGCGCTGTTTTGCGGTGCGGTCGCAAAACACAGACACTAAACTTATTACAGTGAACAGAGACGTCAATGAACGAACGGACAGATCATAACTTTGCGAAAATAAAGAAAGTAAACTTTTCACTCGAGGGAAGACTTGAACCAAGGACCTCTCGTTCCGCAGCTGCTCACGCTAACCACGGGACCACAGCGCTCCTGAGCTCACAGTACCCTCGATGATGTCTACCTTGCGCATGGACTACTCAGTTTGTATATTTTCCTTATTTTCCTTATTTTTTTCATAGTTCCACACAACTTCTTCCTGTTTTCTCGATTGATCTGTGTTCAGTTTTTAAAGGCCTATCCACTGTGCCAACTTACAACTAAATCTGAGGGGGGGGGGGGGTGCGATGGGGAGGTTCCTTTGTAACTCACTAACTCACTCCGTTTAAATGGGGCGCCCAAAACCATATTACGTAAACCGATTTCCCAATACCGCCACTAGGTTGTCTTGTAAACACTTCAAAATAAGAGTCTGGAAATCTGCTTCTATTTGCCCGTTTTCCAAATCGGCAATGGACTTCCGCTCCCATGTAAACGCAACCGGTTTTGCAATGTTCTTGGATTGTCAAGTCACATATCGTTTTCAGAATATTTGGTTAATACGAACTTATTGTGCAGTGAAGGGAAAATAGAGATATTAGGTTGAGAATGAAGCTGTCTAAGTGTAATATTTAAATGAAGAGAAATAACGATTGTTTTAACTGACTCAGAAACTGTATCAGCTATTTTCCAGACGCCGTATCTAACTGGGTTAGTCAATCAGCTTCAGACTTTAACATGTAATTACGACATCTAAAAAACGGTTTCCAAAATTCGGTTTTGCGTCTTTCGGAAGATGTATGTAAATGTAATGACAGTAGCAACTGTTCCTTTCTTCCCGTTATTTCCTACGCTACCTCAAAACGGAAGTTACTTTCCAGATAGCCCTCGTACGCCTTCTATTGCTCGTCTCTGTCTTCAACTAACCCTACCAAAACTTTCATTAGGCTGTGCCCCAACGTTGCAGTTACGGAATATGGTTGTGCCACTGTCAGCTACTATGAAGATATTTGCTATTGGTTTCGATTATTACTAACTACCATCAGTCACAATGAGTTGTACAATGACAGTATCTGTGTTGATACATACCTAACGTTCGGCCCAATCTAATTAACTTCAAAAATACCAACTGCACAACGAAACTGAAATTTAGAAAGGTCCTCATCACGTAGTTCCTTATTAAGGTTTATACGTTGCAAAAATTCACAATCAGACAGAAGCTGTCGAATAAAATGTACGAGGAAATTAACGATGCCAAATATGTACATAATAACGTAAGTATCTATCTCACTAATCCGTATAAAGAAATTTCAATTAATATCGTACCTACATTTACATCAAACTTTAGTAAAAAGCTCACGAACGTGAGCGCATAGACTGACTATAAGACAGATATCGTCTCATATAGGCATATTGACAGTGTCGTCTCTGTTCGAAGAGAACCACTGCCAAACTGAATGTGGCGATAAGAAGTAATCGAAGGCCGCTATGCGGCGCTAGCAGTAATCATAGAAATGAATCCAAAGAGTAAGAGCTTGTTTTTCTTAGATACACACATCAGAAAAGTTTTGCAACACCTCGGTTCCGAGAGTTCCTGAACCTGTACAGAAAATTGGGAGAGAGATCAACATAAACATCATTTCCGCCCTTTTTATGCTCATGAAAACAACACATTGCATGTTGTACAGCCATACAGCGAGACCTTCAGAGGTGGTGGTCCAGATTTCTGTACAAACCGGTACCTCTAATACCCAGTAGCACGTCCTCTTGCATTGATGCATGCCTTTATTCACCAAGGCACTGTGCGGTTCTAGGCGCTGCAGTCTGGAGCCGCGAGACCGCTACGGTCGCAGGTTCGAATCCTGCCTCGGGCATGGATGTGTGTGATGTCCTTAGGTTAGTTAGGTTTAACTAGTTCTAAGTTCTAGGGGACTAATGACCTCAGAATATGAGTCCCATAGTGCTTAGAGCCATTTGAACCATTTTGAACCAAGGCACTGTTGGTCCAGATTGTTCCACTCCTCAACGGCGATTCGGCGTAGATCTCTGAATGGTTGGTGGGTCACATCGTCCATAAACAGTCCTTTTCGATCTATCCCAGGCATTTCTGATAGGGTTCATGTCTGGAGAACATGCTGGACACTCTAGTTGAGCGATATTGTTTTTCTGAAGGAAGTCATTCACAAGATGTGCACGATGGGGCGCGAATTTTCCTCCATGAAGACGAATGCTTCGCCAGTATGCTGGCGATATGATTGCACTATCTGTCGGAGGATGGCATTTACGTATCGCACAGCCGTTACGACGCCTTCCGCGACCACCAGTGACGTACGTTGGCCCCACGTAACGCCATCCCAAAACAATAGGGAACCTCCACCTTCCTGCACTCGCTGGACAGTGTCTAAGGCGTTCAGCCTGACCGGGTTGCCTCCAAACACGTCTCCGACGATTGTATGGTTGAAGGCATATGTGAGACTCTTCGGTGAAGAGAACGTGATGCCAGTCCTGAGCGGTCCATTCGGCATGTTGTTGGGCCCATCTGTACCGCGCTGCATGGTGTCGTGGTTGGAAAGATGGACCTCGGCATGGACGTCGGGAGTGAAGTTGCGCGTGATGCAGCCTGTTGCGCATAGTTTGAGTCGTAACACGCCGTCTTGTGGCTGTACGGAAAGCATTATTCAACTTGGTGGTGTTGCTGTCAGGGTTCCTCCGAGCCATAATCCGCAGGTAGCGGTCATCCATTGTAGTAATAGCGCTTGGGCTCGCCAGAGCGTGGTATGTCATCGACAATTCCTGTCTCTCTGTATCTCCTCCGTGTCCGAACAACATCGCTTTGGTTCACTCCGAGACGCCTGGACACTTGTTGAGAGCCTTTCCTGGCACAAAGTAACAATGCGGACGCGATCGAACCGCGGTATTGACGATCTAGGCATGGTTTAACTACAGACAACACGAGCCGTTTACATCCTTCCTAGTGGAATGACTGGAACTGACTGGTTGTCGGACCCCTCCGTCTAATAGGCGCTGCTCATGCATGGTTGTTCACATCTTTGGGCGGGTTTAGTGACATCTGTGAACACTCAAAGGGACTGTGTCTGTGGTACAATATCCACAGTCAACATCTATCTTCAGGAGTTCTGGGAACCAGGATAATGCAAAACTTTTTTTGATGTGTGTAGTTCTACATTTCCATACTATTATAGACGTTGGCATTACATTCAGAATAACTCCATGTCCAAACGGAATCCATTATTTCCGAAATAGTATGTGATCACTATTCAGCATTACGATTGTGTAGGCATCTGTTTTTGTTAACTTATGATCTTAACTCCACATCCCCAACCACAATATGCTAAGATAGGTTTTGGTTATTCTCACACATCTACTTCAAGCTGAGCTGTTATACATTCTAATATTATACCTTCAAGCTTTTTAAAATAAAATAAAGATTTATTTCAAAATGTTGCCATTTATCTAAGATTACCTAAATAGTTCTATTTTGTATCATCCATTATATGTTCGACTATTGTAATGTGACTACAGTTGGTCGTTTTCTTGTAACATTTCGTTTTGTGATGGCTGCAAACTGATGACAGCTGGGTTGCTGTGACCTTACAGTATATCCTTAAGTTTTTAAAAAAATTAAAAAGTCCTTTTTTATTACGATAATTAGCTTCGTTTCCATTTCAAGTTGTCACTAATCTATGCTCACCTAAATGATCCCCTTGTGTGTCATTTATTATATCTTCGACTATCGTAATATGACTGCATTTGGTAATGTTATGTAACGTTTTATTTAGTGATGGTTGTAAACTTATCCTTTCACAACTTATACTTTTGATTTATGTAAGTTTTACGTTTATAGTGTACCGCGCCAGTTAATGGTTGAAAGTATGTTTTCTGTCTTGAGTATAGAATGACTGACCCCGTAACACTTTTTACTAAGGTTTGATTTAAATGTAAATATGATATTAATTGTAATTTCTGTACATGGATTACTAAGATGCATACTTACGTCTTTATTTACGTATTTGCTATGGTTAATTTCTTCCGTGTGATGAAATTTTGAAACGCGTAACGCATAATAAAGAATTGTGCGATCAAGACCTTTATATATTTCAAAGTTGTGCCAAATCTGAATGGTCGCGTTCCTCTACCGTGGGCGTATTTCGTCATCAAGTATTGAGATAAAAGAACTCAATACATACCGTACAATGAACAGTGTTTAAATCTTAACTATTCAGTCGTAGTGGGATGAACGCCTTGTACCTACCCACACACTGGCTGTATCTTCCCTATTCTTATTAGTGATTAGCCTAACAAATGTACCACGGAATAATGTTTAGCGCCTTTGCCTCCTAGTTTCCGGGTTATTTAGTATTTTATGTCATGACTATATTTTTTGAACCGTAAGAAAGTCATCAATAAGCAGATGGACACACACACACGCCCCCGTGTGATTTTATGTTATCCATTCTAATGTAGTGATCAGTGTTCAGGGGTCTGTTATCCATACAGGACGCTCTTTAAATTATCTCATTGTGTGTGCAGGGAGCATTGTCGCAAGAGGTTATAATTAATATTCTGCAAGGGTGCTGGTCACGGAAGTCGTTGAGCGCTGTAGTACTGAACGACCAATCTGGAGCACGGACTCAATCTAACAGCTTCCAGGGGCCAACAAATATTTTATCTTCAAAATTTTTGCAGCTGCTGTCGGAATTTAGAAACTTGAAATGCTGTCATTTTCTATTCAAATGCTTTAACACAAATCAGTTACCACAGTTAGAAACTGTGTGTGTTTCTTGTGGTAGCTTAATTCGTGGTGCGCGAATTCATGCAGTATTTGAGAATGAGAGATCTTAGTGGCTTGCAACGAACTTCGCACGCAATTTCAGGAAACATGTTGATCGCTTTCCACATTTTCGCTGTTAATGCAATAAAGCTGCAGCATCAGGCAATCAGGCATGACGTTCCAGTTTATTGTTGGGTTAGTGCACAAGTTCGTAGCGTTTTTACATAAGTTGAATAAACAAAACGCACATAAGAGACTTTAGTCATATCCTCCTTCACCATTTACAACAGTTGCCAACGCTGGGGTAATTTTTCGATCCCGCGACTGTAGAAATTAGGTGGTTCTGACCCATGTTTGGAGCGCACTTTCATCCGGAAAGGAAGTTCCTTCAAGGTGCATCGGTAGAGAGCGGAAAAGGTGAAAATCTGAGGGTGCAAGATCAGGTGAATAAGGTGGGTGCTTAATGACTTCCCAACCCCGACTTCTTTTCAGTGTTTTTCGTCAGTCTAGCAGAATGCAGGCAGGCGTTGTCGTGGGGTAGCATCACATCACGCGGTCTTCCCGGTTGTTGTTCTTGGATTACATCTGCAGGCGTTTCACTTGTTGACAGTAAAAGTCAGCAGTGATCGCTGCACATCAGGAAAGCAATTTATAGTACATCACACCGTCGCAGTTCCACCCGATGGATGACATTATCTTATTTGGATGCGTGAAGGTTTTTGTACGGGGAGTTGTTGCTTTGTTTGGGCTCAACAGTTCCTTTCTTTTCCTTATTTTACCATAAAGAGACAAATTCCTGTCACCAGTAAGGGCACAGGATAGGAATGGTCGGTGTTCTTAAAGAGTTAGTTGACGACGAACAAGCAGACAGGCACGTATGGCCACCCACAGAATTTTTGTGATTTTGGCTTAGGGCACGCGGTGCACATACACCCCATTTTTGAACCTTCCCCATTACACGCGGATGTCTCACTGCGGTGGAATGATCACAGTTTGTCGCATTGGCAGTTCTCGCGTATACTGCCGTGGACCATTGTGGATTAATTGGTTTAAACGATCTTCTCCATACCCCGAAGGTCTTCTTGATCGTGGAAAGTAATAAAAAAAAAGGTTCAAATGGCTCTGAGCACTATGGGACTCAACTGCTGAGGTCATAAGACTCATAGAACTTAGAACTAATTAAACCTAACTAACCTAAGGACATCATACACAACCATGCCCGAGGCAAGATTCGAACCGCTCGGCCACTCCGGCCGGCCGTGGAAAGTCATCAACGTCAAAACAGTCCTCGTTAAAACGAGAAAGCAGTTTTGTTGCCGTGCTCCACCCAATGGCATTACCCCCATACATTGCGGAAATCTTTCTGGCTGTCTCCTCTGCTGTCACAGCCCTATTAAACTCAAAACTATTTATCGACAGCACCACTCACTATCGCCAATTGACAAAATGACTACATGTAAACTTGAACACAACCGTGAACTACAAATAAAAAATGACAATCATTATATGAACCTAAGCAACCGGAACAGCAACATGCAAAACGAAAACACTACGAACTTCCGCACAAACCTAATACTTCTTCACCATTGTGTCTATCAGAAACACATTTGCCGCGCGGGATTAGCCGCGCGGTCTCTGGCGCTGAAGTCATGGACTGTGCGGCTGGTCCCGGTGGAGGTTCGGGTCCTTCCTCGGGCATGTGTGTGTGTGTGTGTGTGTGTGTGTGTGTGTGTGTGTGTATGTGTGTGTGTGTGTGTGTGTGTGTGTGTGTGTGTGTGTGTCCTTAGGAGAATTTAGATTAAGTAGTGTGTAAGCTTAGGGACTGATGACCTTAGCAGTTAAGTCCCATAAGATTTCACACACATTTTTTTGAGAAACACATTTCGGAAACAGTCTGCACGGTCGGCACTGAATACACCTGATTTATACCATTGTACAAGACATAGTTTGGTGGATATGATGTATTATACATGACTGTTTGATTCTTTAACGAAACTCTGGGGTGGGTGTTACTCTTTATCACAATGTATCTACATACACTGAAGAGCCAAAGAAACTGGTATACCGGCCTAATATTGCGAACGGCCGCCGCGAGCACGTAGGAGTGACGCAACACAACGTGGTACGGACTCGACCAGTGCCTGAAGTAGTGCTGGAGGGGACTGACACCATGAATCCTGCATGGCTCTCCATAAATCCGTAAGAGTACGAGGGGGTGGAGATCTCTTCTGAACAGCATGTTGCCAGGCATCCCAGATACGCTCAATAATGCTCATGTCTGGGGAGTTTGGTGGCCACCGGAAGTCTTTAAGCTCAGAAAAAAGTCTCTGGAGACACTCTGTTGCAATTCTGGACGTGTGAGGTGTCACATTGTCCTGCTGGAATTGCCCAAGTCCGTCGGAATGAACAATGGACATGAACGGATGCAGGTGATCAGACAGGATGCTTCTTACGTACGTGTCACCAGTCAGAGTTGTATTGAGTCGTATCAGGGGTTCCATATCACTCCATCTGCACACGCCCCACACCATTACAGAGCCTCTACCAGCTTGAACAGTCCACTGTTCACATGCAGGATCTATGGATTCGTGAGTTTGTCTCTATATCCGTACACGTCCATCCGCTCGAAACAATTTGAAACGAGACTCGTCCGACCAGGCAACTTTTTTTCCTGTCATCAACAGTCCAATGTCGGTATTGACGGCACACTTAACGCGGATGTTCCGCGCTCCGCGTTCCGCACGCGGTTGGCGGACCCGCGTCGTGGTTCACACAGTCGGGCGGATGCGCGCGGTTCTGTGCAGTCGAGTGAGCGCGGTCTTCCCTGCACTGTGCTGGATCTCATCTGCGGTGTAACACATCGTTCTGTTTGATCGGATGTATAGAGATGAGCTCGCTGCAAGTGAGTCATTTCAGCCTATATGATATACAAAAAGAGAGATTCCACGCGCGAGAGACGGTTTTGGGTGCATCCTATGGTGGAGCAAAGATGTAGAAAGGACCGTTCGTCATTGTATTTTGTGTAGAACTACAATAAAAACACAAGGAAAATATGCGTCTTCTTACCACACTTTTTCTGATCTGCCTCGTTTAGACCTTCAAAGCCGAGTATTATACAGGGTGATTCAAAAAGAATACCACAACTTTAAAAACGTGTATTTAATGAAAGAAACATAATATAACCTTCTGTTATACATCATTACAAAGGGTATTTAAAAAGGTTTTTTTCACTCAAAAACAAGATCAGAGATGTTCAATATGGCCCCCTCCAGACACTCGAGCAATATCAACCCGATACTCCAACTCGTTCCACACTCTGTGTAGCATATCAGGCGTAACAGTTTGGATAGCTGCTGTTATTTCTCGTTTCAAATCATCAATGGTTGCTGGGAAAGGTGGCCGAAACATCATATCCTTAACATACCCCCATAAGAAAAAATCGCAGGGGGTAAGATCAGGGCTTCTTGGAGGCCACTGATGAAGTGCTCTGTCACGGGCTGCCTGGCGGCCGATCCATCGCCTCGGGTAGTTGACGTTCGGGTTTCATAACTAACATTTTTCGTAGGACTCTCCATACAGTTGATTGTGGAATTTGCAGCTCTCTGCTAGCTCTGCGAGTCGATTTTCCTGGGCTGCGAACAAATGCTTGCTGGATGCGTGCTACATTTTCATCACTCGTTCTCGGCCGTCCAAAACTTTTCCCTTTGCACAAACACCCATTCTCTGTAAACTGTTTATACCAACGTTTAATGCACCACCTATCAGGAGGTTTAACACCATACTTCGTTCGAAATGCACGCTGAACAACTGTCGTCGATTCACTTCTGCCGTACTCAATAACACAAAAAGCTTTCTGTTGAGCGGTCACCAACTTAGCATCAACTGACGCTGACGCCTAGTCAACAGCGCCTCAAGCGAACAAATGTACAACTAAATGAAACTTTATAGCTCCCTTAATTCGCCGACAGATAGTGCTTAGCTCTGCCTTTTGTCGATGCAGAGTTTTAAATTCCTAAAGTTTGAATCACCCTGTTTTCTAGGTACACTTGGGAAATGGTCGTGCGGGGAAATTCCACACTTCATTGCTATCTCGGAGATGCTGTGTCCCATCGCTCGTGCGCCGGCTGTAACACCACGTTGAAACTCATTTAATTCTTGATAAGCTACCATTATAGCAGCATTAACCTATCTAACAAATGCGCCGGGCGGTTGTCTTATATAGGCGTTGCTGACCGCAGCGCCGTATTCTGCCTGTTTACATCTCTCTGTACTTGAATACGCATACCTACAGCAGTTTCTTCAGCGCTTCAGTGCAGATACTGTAAATGAAAATCCTCTTACGTCTGATATTTGCAGCAATCAAAACTGGTAGAAATTAATAATGTTTTTAAAGCAGTGGACGGTGGTACGACTTAGTATGAATGTTAACAAATATTCAGTGTGTGAATTTAGTTGATGAATATGCATATGAAAAATATGAAGTAAACTATTTACGAGAACTCGTCGTAGACGGTGGCACAATTTTTAGTGCCGCTGATGGATTGTGACCAGCACAAATTTTCGCGAAATTGGGGAAACTCCCAGCCTTGTCCACTGCGGCCACGCTTGCTTTCCTAATTAATAGAGCGCCATTAGCTGATTAACCTGAGCTGCGGGACGGGACTGTTGTCGCAGAAATAAACACTGCCATCAGATGTCAGGCACGGGAAACATGCACGACAGCCTGTGTGTGTGTGTGTGTGTGTGTGTGTGTGTGTGTGTGTGTGTGTGTGCACTGCAGAAGCTCATCCGCGAAAGTGCCGCGTAGTCCGACGTCGCGGAAATAGAATATCTTCCGCTTGGCCGAAAGCCCAACGAAATATCAAGGGATTTAGTCTGCCCGCCGGCATCGCAGCATTTTGAAAAATTAATAAGCCATAGTCGACACAGACAAATTGCTGCGATACATTTTGAAATGGTATCAGAGTGCTACGTACATATTAAGGAAGAAAGAAAGGAAGGAAGGATTATTTTACCGCCTGTTGCTGCACGCTCGGTCAGTTTTGTTGTTGTACGCGGTTCCTCTTCGGTGACTTAACGCGTACAAACATTTGCCGGTGATTACACAGGATTTACCTGCACAGTTGCATACATTTTTTAAAAAGTGTGAAAATCTACATCTACCTCTACATCTACATGGATACTCTGCAAATCACATTTAAGTGCCTGGCAGAGAGTTCATACAAGCACCTTCACAATTCTGTTATACCAATCTTGTATAGCGCGCGGAAAGAACAAACACCTGTATCTTACCGTACGAGCTCTGATTTCCCTTATTTTATCGTGGTGATCGTTCCTCCCTATGTAGGTCGGTGTCAATAAAATATTTTCACATTCGGAGGAGAAAGTTGGTGATTGTAATTTCGTGAGAAGATTCCGTCGCAACGAAAAACGCCTTTCTTTTAATGATTTGCAGCCCAAATCCTGTATCATTTCTGTGACTCTCTCTCTCATATTTTGCGATAATATAAAACGTGCTGCCTTTCATTGAACTTTTTCGATGTACTCCGTCAGTCCTACCTGGTAAGGATCCCACACCGCGCAGCAGTATTGTGAAAGAGGACGGACAATCGTAGTGTAGGCAGTCTCCTTTGTAGATCTGTTACATTTGCTAAGTGTCTTGCCAATAAAACGCAGGCATTGGTTAGCTTTCTCCACAACATTTTCTGTGTGTTTCTTCCAATTTAAGTTGTTCGTAATTGTAATACCTAGGTATTTAGTTGAAGTAGGGCTTTTAGATTAGATTGATTTATTGTGTAACCGAAGTTTAACGAATTCCTTTTAGCACTCATGTGGGTGACCTCACACTTGTCGTTATTCAGGGTCAACTGACAATTTTCGCATCATTCAGATATTTTTTCTAAAGTGTTTTGCAGTTTGTTTTGATCTTCTGATGACTTTATTAGTCGATAAACGACAGCTTGCTCTGCAAACAACTGACGACGGCTGCTCAGATTGTCTCCCACATCGTTTATATAGATAAGGAACAGCAAAGGACCTATAACACTACCTTGGGGAACGCGTGAAATCACTTCTTTTACTTCATGACTTTCCGTCAATTACTACGAACTGTGACCTCTCTGACAGGAAATCACAAATCTGGACACATAACTGAGACAATATTCCATAAGCACGCAATTTTACTACGAGCCGCTTGTGTGGTACAGTGTCAAAAGCCTTCCGGAAATCCAGGAATACGGAATCTGTCTGAAATCCCTTGTCAATAGCACTTCATGTGAATAAAGAGCGAATTGTTTTTCACAGGAACGATGTTTTCTAAAGCCATGTTGACTGTGTGTCAATAAACAGTTTTCTACGAGGTAATTCATAATGTTAGAACACAATATGAGTTCGGATTTTAGTTCTTTAACTTCATTGTGACTTATAAATTGAGCCAGGTGTCGAAATGCTTTTGTTTTAAAAACTTATTTAATAACATTCTATCATTGATGCCCCAAAAATCTTAAAATTTATCCAAAACTGTTTTAAATACCTAGAAGAATGGATAACGAGCAATGCAAAAAGGAAACATATTAATAGAGAGTAGAGTGCATAAATTGAAAAAGGGCATTCGGTATGTCAAAAACATGTAACAAAAAAATTCTTGGCATGGAGCACAAAACAAAGACACAAGTCCCGAAACACGGTACGCAATAGGAACATTAAACTAACAAGGACAATACTGCAGTGCTTGTGTTCCTTCGGGCATTCATCCATGTCCGGAGGCATTGTACTTAGTAACAACATAGGCACGGCAATATCGTATTTATCCGGCAACCCTGGGAAAGCTACTTTCAGTTGAAATGTCTCCCCTGTGTGGGTATAATTACGCGTAATGAATGTACGTGTGCAGGTTGTAGACACATGGTTGACGACATGCGCAAGTTCCGTTCTGGCCGTGAACCGTGCTCGGATAGTGACCGCTCGCGATAAGCGGGAAATTTGGGTTCGAGTCCCGTCCAGCACAGATTTACATTGTCGTCATTCCATTATACAGCTTATGGTTGTCTATATTCGCAACTTACATTTCATGTAAACTAACATGATTTGGAGGTCCTGAAATACTGGAAAAAGTTGAAAGAAGAATTTTAAGGAAAATATTGGGACCTAAATTAATAGTGATACTGAATACAAATAAAGTTCAAAGAAAGAGCTCTATTTGAAAACGATAAAGTTGACTTAGGCAACGAGGAAAAGACTAAAATTATATGGATATATATACTGAATGGATAATAAGACCAACGCAGCACATCTTCGACTTACTAAACAGCTACAAATCCAAATGGTTCATTAAAATTATCAGATATATATATGACAAGCACTGGCTTCAGTATCTAGACAATAAATAACAAAATACTTTATATAGAAGCAGGATTTCAAGAAAGAGGTCTGCAAAATAAGTGACCCCAGGAAGAACACGAACGACACTTTCGAAGGATGAAGTAACTAAAATTAAACCCAAAGTCGATTTATTGTACCCTCCAAATGGGTTACTCGAATAAAAAATAAATAAATAAAACTCTTCTTGTACCTCATTAATTGGTTGGTCGAGCGTTCTTTGTGTGTTTCTTTTCGTTTCGTATGGGAGGACGTAAATTACTCTTCAAAGTAGCATAAAGTTTCACAAGTAAGACATTTTAAGCTATGTCAAATAACTGCGTCTAAGTTTGCCAATGAATGACAGCAGCCTGTTCCAAAAGTTAAGATGCTCTATATGCTGAAAATACTGATCGTTGTATCTTTTCAAGTCTGTTTCTGACCAAACAATACTGTAGAATAACATAGGTACTCTGTAAGACAAAAAAAAGGCGCTCTACGAAATAATTATCCGTATGGGACGGAAACTGGTGGATCTGATGTACACATACACACAAATGATTACAATTCCAGAAAAAGTAGGTGATTTATTCAGGAGAATGAGCCTCACAAATTGAGCATGTCAGTAACGTGTTGGTTAACCTCTGGGCCTTACGCAAACAGTTATTCTGCTTGGCATATATTGACAGAGTTGTTGCGTGTCCTACTGAGGTATATCGTGCTAAATTCCGCCCAGTTGGAACGTTAGCCTTCAAAATCCGAGCTGGTTGGAGGGCCTTCTCCATAATCCTCCAAGCGTTCTCAATCGGGGAGACGTCTGGTGACCTAGCTCTCCGTGGTAGGGTTTGGCAAGCAGTAGAAACGTCGCTGGGAGGAAATTATTTTGCTGAAGTGTAAAGCCAGGATGGCTCGCCGTGAGGGCAACAAATCAGAATGTTGAATATCGCCGACTTACAGCTGTGTTGTAGGTGTGCCGCCGATGACAGCCAAAAGGGTCTTGCTGTGAAATGAAATGAAATGAAATGGCGCCCTACACCATCACTCCTGCTTGTCGGGCCTAATGGCGGGCGACAGTGAGGTTGGTATCCCACCGCTGCCCGGGACTTCTCCAGACAGTTTCATCTGTTTATCGAGGCTCAGTTCGCAGCAGGTCTCATCACTGAAGACAATTCTGCTCAAGTCAATGAGATTCCAGACCGATTGTGCCGACATGGGCTTGCCGGCATACGTAGATCAATGGTAATCGGCGCAAGAGGCGTCGTGAGCTCAACCTCCTTCCTGTGAGCCACCTAGTAGTGATCCTTGCGGTCACAGAAGCACCAGTTGCACGTCGGTTCGATGATACTGGTGAATCCGGGGCTCTTTGAGTGCACCTCTGACGATTTTTGGGCCCTCTCGTTATGTCGTTTCTCTCGGGCGACCGCTTCCTTCCTGACCCTGTGTTCGGCCATGGTTCACCCATTTCTGCCAATATTGTCGAATAGCGGCGTCATTCCTATTCAGATGTCGAGCTTTTCCTCAACTGCTCCAGCCGGCTTCTTTGAGCTCAGTTAAAAGTCCTCTCTCAAAGCTGCACGCCACTGTCTCCGGGGCATACTTACAGTCCAACAGACTACACGGAATGAAATTCGCAAAGACTTTAGCCCTGGTATCAACATGTCCCCTGCTCTAGCTGCGTGGTGAAATTGCGCTGCAGCGTCACACATTCACTCATCTGCCGCCAAAGTTTACAATTGTGCTTGTGTATACCTGTATGAATATCAATTTATGACCAGTTTGCATAACTCCTGCTTGATGAGTCGATTTTTTTCTTCTCAGCGTGTATAATTGTGAGATGTGTGTACTCAGAATTCTTTGCAAAATGATTCCTTGCAGATAAGGAGACGTGACACCTCTTTCTCTCAAGTACGTCACTTTACGGTCATGCAGGACCCAACTTTCGACTGCTTGATTGCTTAAAGTTTGGTTCCGACAGAGCTCTTAATAAATGACGAGTGATGTGCTGACAGTTAGCAGTAAACATCCTAAGAAAGATTAAAAACTTAAGAGGTTATTCGTAGGTGTGAGCTAATTATGTTTCTAATGAAACTGGAAGTTCTTTGTAATATGGCAAGCAGTATGATAAAATGAACTTCTAGGCATGGGACGCTAGTTCGTTTGTAGAACTGTATGCTATAAGGCAAGGGAAGACCCCAGAGTGTTTATGTAATAGTGGCACGGCTGCTTTTGTTTATTTTTTACGGCAGTCGTTTGCACTTCACGGGTGAAAGCTCACGTAATACAGCTAGCTGTCTGTGTTGTTCCTTCACCGTACAGAGTATGGAGATACTCCCGAAGCCGTAACAGGTACTAGAAATAAACTGAGAAGTATTCATTAGTGGACAGCATTCGCCCAGTAAACGACGGTCTGTGCTAGTAACGTTGATCTCATCGTGTCCGTAAAGTGTCCTTCTGTAGACGCAAAAATGACGGAGCTCAGCGGTAAAACACAGAACATTGATTCGGTTGTAACTCCCAGCTTTCCCTAAATCTTTTACGAGATGTAACAGAGTGGTTCATTTGAAAAGAATACGGCTCATTTCCTCTTCTAGTCAGAGCTTGTACTCCGTTTCCAATGACGTAGTCCTTTGCAGGACAATAAACCCCTCATATTTTTGTTCCTTTTGCAACAGTATGAGGAATTGTCAATCTCCTGATAGTAAAACATTCGATAACATAAAAATGGGCCTGATGCTAACATTTCTGAGATACATGAGCTGAAAAAATGGCGAAAAATCAGTGGAAGCTGTAACAACCGGAAAATACCCAGAAATAATAGTCGAAAACAATTTGAACTGCAATGATCACATAAAACTAATTGTAAGAATAGCAGATTCCAGGCTGAGAGTCATCTGAAGAATCTGTGATAGGTAATTAACCCATGAAAGAAGTGGCTTATAAAATACTTGAGTTTTGTCATCACAAGCCGACCTCGGGGAAGATCAGTTTGGATTCCGTAGAAATGTTGGAACACGTGAGGCAATACTGACCTCACGACTTACCTTAGAAGAAAGATTAAGGAAAGGCAAACCTACATTTCTAGCATTTGTAGACTTAGGGAAAGCTTTTGACAATGTTTACTGGAATACTCTCTTTCAAATTCTAAAGGTGGCAGGGGTAAAACACAGGTAGCGAAAGGCTATTTACAATTTGTACCGAAACCAGATGGCAGTTGTAAGAGTCGAGGGCCATGAAAGGGAAGCAGTGGTTGGGAAGGGAGTGAGACAGGGTTGTAGCCTCTCCCCGATGTTATTCAATCTGTATATTGAGCAAGCAGTAAAGGAAATAAAAGAAAATTTCGGAGTAGGTATTAAAAATCCATAGAGAAGAAATAAAAACTTTAAGGTTCACCGATGACATTGTAATTCTGTCAGAGACAGCAAAGGACTTGGAAGAGCAGTTGAACGGAATGGACAGTGTCTTGAAAGGAGGGTATAAGATGAACATCAACAGAAGCAAAACGAGGATAATGGAATGTAGTCGAATTAAGTCGGGTGATGCTGAGGGAATTAGATTAGGAAATGAGACACTTAAAAGTAGTAAAGGAGTTTTGCTTTTTGGGGAGCAAAATATCTGACGATGGTCGAAGTAGAGAGGATATAAAATGTAGACTGGCAATGGCAAGGAAAGCGTTTCTGAAGAAGAAAAATTTGTTAACATCGAGTATAGATTTAAATGTCAGGAAGTCGTTTCTGAAAGTATTTGTATGGAGTGTAGCCATGTATGGAAGTGAAATGTGGACGGTAAATAGTTCAGACAAGAAGAGAATAGAAGCTTTCGAAATGTGGTGCTACAGAAGAATGCTGAAGATTAGATGGGAGATCACATAACTAATGAGGAGGTATTGAATAGAGTTGGAGAGAAGAGAAATTTGTGGCACAAGTTGATTAGAAGAAGGCATCGGTTGGTAGGGCATATTCTGAGGCATCAAAGTATCACCAATTTAGTATTGTAGGGCAGCGTGGAGGGTAAAAATCGTAGAGGTAGACCAAGAGGTGAATACACTAAGCAGATTCAGAAGGATGTAGGATGCAGTAGGTACTGGGAGATGAAGAAGCTTGCACGGGATAGAGTAGCATGGAGAGCTGCATCAAACCAGTCTCAGGACTGAAGACCACAACAACAACACTGGGAACCTTACCAGGCTGGGTTGATAGGAGTAGAGAAGACCAACAAAGAGCCGCACGAATCGTCACGCTGTCGTTTAGTAACACGAATGCGTCACAAGAGGTGACTGAAGAAATTACTGTGGTAGAAGCTACACTGTGGATAAAATAAGTAGGCTGCAAAATGCCATGCACCTTAAGATACGTCCTCTGTCTCGAGTGATGAAGATGTAGGTTGGGTTGCCTATCTTAAGGTACGCGAAATATTTCCCGGGTCAATTTTATTTTACCCACTTTGTACAAGGGAGATGTTGTGTGTCGAAGAGAGCTTAAAATTGAAATAGTGGATTTTCGAAGAGATGTCTTCTGAAATGACCACGACGATCGTTCTTCACACGGACCATTTGCGAATGGAGTTGTGTAGGGGGGAAAGAAAAGTCTGACCTGAAGCACCTTCCGCGACATCATGTACGATGGTGTACAGAGTGTAAACGTTGATGTATTTCATATCACAGGCGTAAACACGACCGTCGCCGGATGGGACTGGTAACATATGAAGGTCTCACATAAAGGCTCATCATAAAGGCATACAATAAATGTCAGCCGGACTCAGTATGAGTGAAGAACTGATGATATAGAAGATTATGGTACTCCCCGCTGTCGTAAACGCTTCTGGAGTATGGAGCATTGCGGCTGACACCCACCTTAAGAGAATACACATCTTGCAAAACCGAGCGCGACTTACCGTTTCCAGTGTACCTCTGTTCATATAAAACTAAGTCGTATGTCAACAGTATTAGCTCTCATTAGGCCAAAAGGTTCATAGTTTTGACTACAAACGCCCCCAATCCCAGTATTTCAAGAACAATTATTTTCTAATTGCTCAGCTTCCTCATTCATTGACACACAACTTCGCCCGACATCATAACCAGCCGTTTATTACCAGAATAACGCAGATAAGAAGACAGAGATATAGTGCACGCGCCCTTCAACTAGATTTCACAGAGTACCGTGAAAGCGCTGTAGTGGCGTTCAGCGGAGGCTCGACTGTGTTGGGGTGGACGGTGTCGTCTCGTCCGCGGCGGAAGTGATGGTCAACGGAGCTGCCGAGGCGCACCTGCGCTCCGCTCCTGCTGACGCTGCGGAAGCCCGACGCTGACATCCGCTTGAGCAACCTGAGTTGTTGCCACCGAGCTTCTTCCTTCCGCTCACAGCGGAAGGTCACTGTGAGATGCGACTCTCCTCGGTGTGAATCTATGGCGCAGTTGCGAGGGGTAGTTATAAACGTGTAGTTTTCACCTCTCAAAAATCAAGCTGCGCTAATGACACGTGGTCACGTTGTCTGTCCTTCCCTACCTGTTCGCCTTCCCAACGACGGATGCCTTCACGGAGACCGTGGTTGTAGAAGTCTTCACTATGTGTTGTTGAGGAAACAACCCTCTCAAAAAAATCACCTCTCCGTCATTCTGGAAGTGCCAGCCAAGCAATTATTTCTTAACTCTAGGAAAGAGGAAGAATACACAGGGCGGCATGCGGTGAGAATACGCGGAGCAGGACAAAATTAGATATAATAATGGACGATAAATAGTTTGGACAAGAAGAGGATAGAAGCTTTCGAAATGTGGTGCTACAGAAGAAAGCTGAAGATTAGATGGGTAGATCACATAACTAATGAGGAGGTATTAAATAGGATTGCGGAGAAGAGAAGTTTGTGGCACAACTTGAATAGAATAAGGGATCGATTGGTAGGACATGTTCTGAGGCATCAAGGGATCACCAATTTAGCATTGGAGGGCAGCGTGGAGGGCAAAAATCGTAGAGGGAGATCAAGAGGTGAATACACTAAGGAGATTCAGAAGGATGTAGGCTGCAGTAGGTGCTGGGAGGTGAAGTAGCTTGCACGGGATAGAGTAGCATGGAGAGCTGCATCAAACCAGTCTCAGGATTGAAGACCACAACAACAACAATGCAGCATGTGTGATTGTTGTGTGCTGTGAGAGCTAAAGCTTTGTCGTGGAACAACCCCCCCCCCCTCCCCCCCTTGGACTGCTTCCCGTGTTGCTTCGTCTTAATATCCGTAATTACTCATAGAGGTTTTGGTTTATGCTCCTGTTACAGCTTGGCCTTTACTACATCTACACCTACACACACACACACACACACACACACACACACACACACACACACACACACAGTCCGCAAACCACCGTACCGTGCGTACCGATGCGCATCCTGTACCGCCACTAATCATTTCCCTTCCTTTCCCATTGGCATGTAGAGACTGTCTATATGCCTCCGTAAGTCCCCTAATTTCTCTTATGCTGCTGATCCTTACGCGAAATGTTGATTAGCGGCAGTGGAATCGTAATGCAGTGAGCTTCAGACACCGATCGCCTAATTTTCTCAGCAGTGTTCCTCGAGAAGAACGTTGCCTTCCCTCCAGGGATTTCCATTCGAGTACCAGAATCATTGCCGTAACACTTGGGCGTTGTTCGAGTGTACCGGTAATAAAGTGACCAGCCCAACCATGTACTGTCTCTGTCTTCTTGACACCCAATCCAGCCTGGTGTGGATCCCAGATATACAGGTACGAGCAGAGGGTAAATGTAGATGGGACTAACATTCTCTTTGCGGTCTCCTTTACATATGAACTACACTTTCCTAAATTTTTCCCGATAAAACCTAGGTCGACCATCCGCCTGCCGTCGTAAAATTCTTACAGGCTCGTTCCACTTCATATCGGTTTGCAACGTTACGCCTAGATATTTAATAGATGTGGCTGTCAAGCAGCACATTCCTAATGCTACATTCGAACGTTACGGGATTGTTTTTCCTACTCACCCGCATTAACTTACATTTTTCTACGTTTAGAGCCAACTGCCATTCATCACATCAACTACAAATTGTGTCTAAGTCATCTCGTATCCTTCTCCAACAGTCAGTCAGCGACGACACGTTCACGTACACTAAAGCATCATCAGCAGACGGCCGCAGATTGCTGTCTCTCCGTTAGGTACTTTATGCATACAAAAATAACAGCGGTCCTATTACATCTCCTGGGCACTCCTGTCAGCGCTACACCATGACAATCCCAGAAACCACTCGCCATCTCACCTTCAAATGGTGGATGGGTTCTGACGATGTTCGGCGGCGGTGATTCCACTGTGTGCTTTGCTCGGGGTCATAGTGATAGTACGCAGCACTCCTTCTTGGTTATTAGGCGTCTAAAGACGTCATCTGGATCGGTCTGACACAGCTGTAACATCTCCGCTGCTAACACGGTTGGACGGGCATTGAGAATGGGTGTGAGCAGTCGCGCAACCCAGCTGAGGGCGACCTTTTGTACTGTTCAGATTGTCGCGAGGAACTTTCAGTACTGATCCGCAGCTGCTTTTCACTACTTCTACTGTCGCCACAATTGTGATTCGCCGGTCTTCGAGTACCAGTCCTCAACTTCTCTTCAGATTTCCGGTTATTCGATGAGAGGTGATCTGCCGTTTCGTTCGTCGTTCAGACTTGTTTGATTTCAGTGCAAACATCTGTCCCACTTCACCCCCGTATTGTATGATAGTGCGTCGTTGCCGCACTCTTCCGCCAAACCAGTTGGACTGCTGCCAGCGTTATTCCCATTCAGACGCACAAAAATGTTTTCGTGCCCATACAACCATCTCAACAGTGGAAAGACGATACGACAGTGTTTGCTTTGACAATGCAGAAAGTACACAACTGATCATTAAAATCGCTACACCAAGAAGAAATGCAGATGATAAACGGGTATTCATTGCACAATTGTGTTGTACTAGAACTCTCATGTAATTACATTTTGACGCAGTTTGGGTGCATAGATCCTGAGAAATCAGTACCCAGAACAACCACCCCTGGCCGTAATAACGGCCTTGATACGCCTGGGCATTGAGTCAAACAGAGTTTGGATGGCGTGTGCAGGTACAGCTGCCCATCCAGCTTCAACACGATACCACAGTTCATCAAGAGTAGTGACTGGCGTATTGTGATGAGCCAGTTGCTCGGCCACCATCGACCAGATTTTTTCAATTGGTGAGAGATCTGGAGAATGTGCTGGCCAGGGCAGGAGTCCAACATTTTCTGTATCCAGAAAGGCCCGTACAGGACCTGCAACATGCCGTCGTGCATTATTCTGCTGAAATGTAGGATTTCACAGGGATCGAATGAAGGGTAGAGCCACGGGTCTTAACACATCTGAAATGTAACGTTCACAGTTCAAAGTGCCGTCAATGCGAGCAAGAGGTGACCGAGACGTGTAACCAATGGCACCCCATACCATCACGCTGGGTGATACACCAGTATGGCGATGACGAATACATGCTTCCAATGTGCGTTCACAGCGATGTCGCCACACACGGATGCGACCATCATGATGCTGTAAACAGAACCCGGATTCATCCGAAAAAATGACGTTTTGCCATTCGTGCACCCAGGTTCGTCGTTGAGTACACCATCGCAGGCGCCCCTGTCTGTGATGCAGCGTCGAGGGTAGCCGCAGCCATGGTCTCCGAGTTGATAGTCCATGCTGCTGCAAACGTCATCGAACTGTTCGTGCAGATGGTTGTTGTCTTGCAAACGTCCCCATCTGTTGACTCAGGGATCGAGACGTGGCTGCACGATCCATTACAGCCATGCGGATAAGATGCCTGTCATCTCGACTGCTAGTGATACGAGGCCGTTGGGATCCAGCAAGGCGTTCCGTGTTACCCTCCTGAACCCACCGATTCCATATTCTGCTAACAGTCATTGGATCTCGACCAACGCGAGCAGCAATGTCGCGATACGATAAACCGCAATCGCGATAGGGTACAATCCGACCTTTATCAAAGTCGGAAACGTGATGGTACGCATTTCTCCTCCTTACATGAGCCATCACAACTACGTTTCACCAGGCAACGCCGGTCAACTGCTGTTTGTGTATGAGAAATCGGTTGGAAACTTTCCTAATGTCAGCACGTTGTAGGTGTCGCCACCGGCGCCAACCTTGCGTGAATGCTCTGAAAAGTTAATCATTTGCATATCACAGCATCTTTTTCCTTTCGGTTAAATTTCGCGTCTGTAGCACGTCATTTTCGTGGTGTAGCAATTTTAATGGCCAGTAGTGTAGTTTGAAGTCGTATCCTGGTACGAAGTCACATACGCTGTAGACATGACATGCGATGCCAGTTAAGCGAATTTTTCGTGTCAGTAAAGACGATACGAAGGTAATAACTGCCGAATACTCAGTTCCCGTGAGGAAAAACTCCGACTCGGCCGGGAATTAAAACCGCCGTCTTCGGTTAGCTATCTGCCGCGCTGACCCTGCAGCTACCGAGGCGGACTAGAAAAAGTCAACGCACGATACTCCTCTCTATCAGTCAGCTGCACCGTTTTGTTTTGGCTCCTCTAGCGGCGGGCGACGGGATTACGAAACGAGGATTTCAGTGTGTACAAAGTTTGCATGCATGTAGATGGAAAGGGAAAAAAAACGAATCACGTGACTTCGAAGCAATAATTAAAACTTCAAAACTGCCCGTTATATATATGATGGACAGGGATGAGCGTGAATAAATCGCGTCTGATGAAGTCTCTGCCATACCCTGTTATTCACGAAGTCACTATGAGCATCAGGTCCTCAGAGTGCCCCGCCAGGCGTGACTCGAACTCAGTTGCATTGATTCAAAGCATGATTCCCTAGCGCTACAACCACAGGTTATCCAATGGGTAATGTGGAAAGAGCACAGACATATTTATACTGAGGTGACAGGCCATTGGATAGGGATACACACGTATACAGACTGCGGTAGTATAGCGCGCACGGGGTATAACAGGACAGTACATTGGCGGAGCTGTCATCTGTATCAGGTGATTGATGTGGAAAGGTTTCCGACGTGATTATTGCCGCTCGACGAGCATTAGCAGACTCCGAACACGGAATTGTAGTTGGAGCTAGACGCTGGGACATTCCATTTCGGGAATCGTTAGGGAATTCAGTGTTGTAAGATCCGCAGTGGCAAAAGTATGCTGAGAATACCAAATTAAAGGCAGTATTTCTCCCCACGGACAGCGCAGTGGCCGATGGTCCCCCTTTAATGACAGAGCAGCAGCATTTGCCTAGCGTTGTCACTGCTAACGGAGAAGCAACACTGCGTGAAATTACCGCCGAAATCAATGTGGAACGTACGACGAACGTATCCCTTAGAATTGTTGTTGTGGTCTTCAGTCCTGAGACTGGTTTGAGGCAGCTCTTCATGCTACTCTATCCTGTGCAAGCTTCTTCATCTCCCAGTACCTACTGCAACCTACAACCTTCTGAATCTGTTTAGTGTATTCATCTCTTGGTCTACCTCTACGATTTTTACCCTCCACGCTGCCCTCCAATACCAAATTGGTGATCCCTCGATGTCTCAGAGCATGTCCTACCAACCGATCCCTTCTTCTAGTCAAGTTGTGCCACAAACTTCTCTTCTCCCCAATTCTATTCAATACAACCTCATTAGCTATGTGATCAACCCATCTAATCTTCAGCATTCTTCTGTAGCACCACATTTCGAAAGCTTCTATTCTCTTCTTGTCTAAGCTATTTATCGTCCACGTTTCGCTTCCATACATGGCTACACTCCATACAAATACTTCCAGAAACGACTTCCTGACACTTAAATCAATACTCGATGTTAACAAATTTCTCTTCTTAAGAAACGCTTTCCTTGCCATTGCCAGTCTACATTTTATATCCTCTCTACTTCGACCATCAGTTATTTTGCTCCCCAAATAGCAAAACTCCTTTACTACTTTAAGTGTCTCATTTCCTAATCTAATTCCCTCAGCATCACCCGACTTAATTCGACTACATTCCATTATCCTCGTTTTACTTTTGTTCATGTTCATCTTATACCCTCCTTTCAAGACACTGTCCATTCCGTTCAACTGCTCTTCTAAATCCTTTGCTGTCTCTGACAGAATTACAATGTCATCGGCGAACCTCATAGTTTTTATTTCTTCTCTATGGATTTTTAATACCTACTCCAAATTTTTCTTTTGTTTCCTTTATTGCGTGCTCAATATACAGATCGAATAACATCGGGGATAGGCTACAACCCTGTCTCACTCCCTTCCCAACCACTGCTTCCCTTTCATGCCTCTCATCTCTTATAACTGCCATCTGCTTTCTGTACAAATTGTAAATAGCCTTTCGCTCCCTGTGTTTTACCCCTGCCACCTTCAGAATTTGAAAGAGAGTATTCCAGTCAACATTATCAAAAGCTTTCTCCAAGTCTACAAATGCTAGAAACATAGGTTTGTCTTTTCTTAATCTAGCTTCTAAGATAAGTCGTAGGGTCAGTATTGCCTCACGTGTTCCTATATTTCTACGGAATCCTAACTGATCTTCCCCGAGGTTGGCTTCTATCAGTTTTTCCATTCGTCTGTAAAGAATTCGTGTTAGTATTTTGCAGCTGTGACTTATTAGACTGATAGTTCGGTAATTTTCACATCTGTCAACACTTGCTTTCTTTGGGATTGGGATTATTATATTCTTCTTGAAGTCTGAGGGTATTTCCCCTGTCTCATACATCTTGCTCACCAGATGGTAGAGTTTTGTCAGGACTGGCTCTCCCAAGGTTGTCAGTAGTTCTAATGGAATGTTGTTACTCCAGGGGCCTTGTTTCGACTCAGGTCTTTCAGTGCTCTGTCAAATGTAGTATCGTATCTCTCATTTCATCTTCATCTAAATCCTCTTCCATTTCCATAATACTGTCCTCAAGTACATCGCCCTTGTATAGGCCCTCTATATACTCCTTCCACCTTTCTGCTTTCCCTTCTTTGCTTAGAACTGGGTTTCCATCTGAGCTCTTGATATCCATACAAGTGGCTCTCTCTTCTCCAAAGGTCTCTTTAATTTTCCTGTAGGCTGTATCTATCTTACCCCTAGTGAGATAAGCCTCTACATCCTTACATTTGTCATCTAGCCATCCCTGTTAGCCATTTGGCACTTCCTGTCGATATCATTTTTGAGACGTTTGTATTCCTTTTTGCCTGCTTCATTTACTGCATTTTTATATTTTCTTCTTTCATCAATTAAATTCAATATTTCTTCTGTTCCCAAGGGTTTCTACTAGCCCTCGTCTTTTTACCTATTTGATCCTCTGCTGCCTTCACTATTTCATCCCTCAAAGCTACCCATTCTTCTTCTACTGTATTTCTTTCCCCCATTCCTGTCAATTGTTCCCTTATGCTCTCCCTGTAACTCTGTACAACCTCTAGTTTAGTCCGTTTATCCAGGTCCCATCTTCTTAAATTCCCGCCTTTTTGCAGTTCCTTCAGTTTTAATCTACAGTTCATAACCAATAGATTGTCGTCAGAGTCCACATCTGCCCCTGTAAATGTCCTACAATTTAAAACCTGGTTCCTAAATCTCTGTCTTACCATTATATAATCTATCTGATACCTTCTAGTATCTCCAGGGTTCTTCCATGTATACAACCTTCTTTTATGATCCTTGAACCAAGTGTTAGCTATGATTAAGTTATGCTCTGTGCATAATTCTACAAGACGGCTTCCTCTCTCATTCCTTCCCCCCAATCCATATTCACCTACGATGTTACCTTCTCTCCCTTTTCCAACTGACAAATTCCAGTCACCTATGACTATTAAATTTTCGTCTCCCTTCACTACCTGAATAATTTCTTTTATCTCGTCATACATTTCATCTATTTCTTCATCATCTGCAGAGCTAGTTGGCATATAAACTTGTACTACTGTAGTAGGCATGGGCTTTGTGTCTATCTTGGCCACAATAATGCGTTCACTATGCTGTTTGTAGTAGCTTACCCGTACACCTATTTCTTTATTCATTATTAAACCTACTCCTGCATTACCCCTATTTGATTTTGTATTTATAACCCTGTATTCACCTGACCAGAATTCTTGTTCCTCCTGCCACCGAACTTCACTAATTCCCACTATATCTAACTTTAACCTATCCATTTCCGTTTTTAAAATTTCTAACCTACCTGCCCGATTAAGGGATCTGACATTCCACGCTCCGATCCGTAGAACACCAGTTTTCTTTCTCCTGATAATGTCCTCTTGAGATGTCCCCGCCCGGAGATCCGAATGGGGGACTATTTTACCTCCGGAATATTTTACCCAAGAGGACGCCATCATCATTTAATCATGCAATAAAGCTGCATGCCCTCGGGAAAAATTACGGCTGTAGTTTCCTCTTGTTTTTAGCCGATCCGTTAGAACAGTGCAGCGAAATTTGACGTTGATGATGTGTGCCAGTAGACGACCGACGCGAGTGCCTAATAGCACGTTGTCGCCTGCAGCGCATCTCGTGGACTCTTGACAATATCGGATGTGTTCTAGACGACTGGAAAACCATGACCTGGTCAGTTGTGTCTCGATTTCAGTTGGTAAGAGCTGATGGTAGGGTTAGTGCGTGACGCAGATCCCACGACGCCATGGACCCAGGCTGTCAACAAGGCACTGTGCAAACTGGTGGCGACTCCATAATGATGTGGGCGGTGTTTAGGTGGAACGGTCTGGGTCCTCCGGTCCAACTGACCCGATCATTGCCTGGAAATGATTATGTTCGGCTACTTGGAGACAATTTGCAGCCATTCATGGACATCATGTTCCTAAGCAACGATGGAATTTTTGTGGATGACAGTGCGCCATGAGATTGTTTTGAAGAACGTTATGAGGCATTCGAGTGAATGATACGGCCACCCAGATCGTCCTACATAAATCCCAGGGAACATTTATGGGACGTAATCGTGAGTTTGGTTCGTGTACAAAGTCCTCCACCGGAAACGTCGTTGCAATTATGGACCGCTACAGAGGCAATCTGGCTCAATATTTCCACATGAGACTTCCAACGATTTGTTTAATCCACGCCACGTCGAGTTGCTGCACTACTCCGGGCAGGTGGAGATCCGACACGATATTAAGTGGTATCCAATGACTTTTGTCACCTCAGTGCATTACATTACGGTTTCGATGTTTCTCATCCCACCGCAAAAGTATCATTTCATGTCGTGCACCTTCATTGACTTCATTCCCTTCATAAATTCATTTCAGTTAATGTTAATTCAATTGAAAGCTGAGTATGTTTGCTCTGTGTCGAAATCTCTTAGTTATCGTTGAAGTGCCACTAGGGTAGCACACTTGCCAGTAGCTCACTGCGTCATCTGTTGCTAAATGGCTAACCCGGGGCACGGTGCACGGTCCAAGATCCCACTTGCCAGTAGCTCACTGCGTCATCTGTTGCTAAATGGCTATCCCGGGGCACGGGGCACGGTCCAAGATGCATGTTGCCTATCTAAGGGCTTTCATGGGGCAACAAAAATTTGATCTTTAATATTTCATATTATTATTCACCGAATTTACAAATTTTAAACGCTGTCAGTGTACTCATTAAGAGGCATAATCTTATGCTAAAGGTTTAACACAGAAAGACAAGTATTACGGTTAGAAATTGTATATATGCTTTGAGACACCCTAATTCACAGTGCGCAAATCACCCGAAATTTATTCATCCAGTATTTGAGAATGAGAGCGATTTGCGATTTCCAACAAACTATAGAAAACGGTTGAAAATTATGTTAAATTTTCCTTACATGTTAAACGTCAGATATTTTACATATCAAATCGTTTGTAACGTAATCAGATGTATGAAGCTGTTTTATATATGGGAGGTCTATTCGTTATGGAATCGAGAGTGGGAGTAGTTGATTGCGTTTTGCGAATACCGGATACAGTACTTCATAGACGCGAGGAAATATGAGTAAATTATTAGCGGAACTGCAGATTAGATGGATAGCCGCGATAAACGTAGCAATTTTCACAGGGCATAACAGCCATGTAGGGGTAATTATTGAAAATGGAGACGTTTACTTGTCATTTTTCCATAAGAGGACGTCGGTATGGCAGGTTACTGAACGTTTGTGGAATGAGATGAAGTCGCATTTTGCATAAAATTCGCAGTTATCTACTGTAAATTAATGAATAAGGTGCATAACCTCGAACTTATGGCAGAAATAAACAAGCAGTTATTCCTAGAACAGGAAAAGAAGAGTTTTTAACCCGTCTTCAGTCAGCATGTACATAATCTTACATCATCGGACTACTTACGAAGTAGGCGTTGTTGCACCATACCGGGGCGAGGTAGGACAGTGTTAACTTAATGTGTATTGAAGCTTTAGCTCTGAGACAGGTTGCACTATAACATAAAAATACATATATTGTGTATGTAACGAAAGAACACTAAATATGTCTGACTTCACGGTCGTAACATGTTTTAGATGAAAGGAGAGGCAGTTTGTTGCGGGCGGACGGAATAACTTTTGTCTTCTCAAGCACTATAAAATAAAATAAAATGTTCAAATGTGTGTGAATTCCGAAGGGACCAAATTGCTGAGGTCACCTGTTCCTAGACAGACACACTACGTAAACTAACTTACGCTAAGAACAATACACACCGCTGCCCGAGGGGGAACTCGAACCTCTGGCGGGAGGGGCCACGTAATCCGTGACATGGCACTTCTAACCGCACGGCTATAAAATCCAGACAGATGCCATGTAAAGTGAAATTTATACTAGCCCACAATCTCGGCTTTATTCTGGTAAACTTTTTCCCAGTTTCCTATTAGAAACGAAATCTTAAATGTACTCCTGCAGTAGAGATGGTGTGAGCTGATCCCGGACAGTTTCCCCATGCTGGGCGCAGCTGCTTTGTGTGTCTACAACGCGATTTTGTAAACGTCCCTGTGGTAACACGTCTTCATAGCTCTATAGAAGGCTATTGTTTCCGCCTACGGCCGCTTGCGCTTCGCAGTTGAAAGCTGTCGAAAGTGATGGTGTCAGGGATTTCCTTCAGTTGACTCGACTGTAGGAGTGTGTTAGTAGTAGAAAATAAATGCGCATTTGCGGCATTTTTTCGATGCATCTCAGTGCTTATGACGTCGTATCTCTCCATCTATCTGTTGTGCAATGGCATAGTCGCGTAATTGCCTTTAGCGGCATGTGTGGATACTGCCTGCGAAATTTATAGCGAATTAAGTTAGTAGCACAGACGTAATGAATGGTTTATGACGTGTCTTATGGGCTATGACGGGTAGGTCCGTTTTTACCTGCCAGCGATTGTTGCCTGACAGTAAGGAATGTGTGTACAAAGTTTGGCTGAAACGGGTCCAGCGATGTAGATGATGTGGAAAACACACACACACACACACACACACACACACACACACACTCTTTTTATAATGCAGGGTGAGTCAAAAATGACTTTACAACTTTGGAACGATGTAGAAATTTATTGAGGTGACTTAGAGATCGGTAAATGGGTCATTTTGTAGCAAACAACCTCAAGTTTCACCGGTACTGAATTTCATCCACACTTGCGCAACGGCAGGGCACTTCAATTTTTCAGGTCGGCTAAATTGTTTGATAGGGGAGAAACACACATACGGTCTTTAATTAAACCCCCGAGAAAGAAATCTTGGGGTTTAAAGTTTGGGGAGCGAGGTGGCCTTGACACCACGCTCCGCACCAGTGAAAGTAGCCATTCTAATTGCACACTATACTGGCGTTCCTGATGCTCTTCGTGGATCAAACTTGAGATTGTTTGCTACAAAATGACACATCTACCGATTCTATGAGTTACCTGCATAAATTTCTATATCATTCCAAAGTTGTAAAGTCCTTTTTCAAATGGTTCAAATGGCTCTGAGCACTATGGGACTCAACTGCTGTGGTCATTAGTCCCCTAGAACTTAGAACTACTTAAACCTAACTAACCTAAGGACATCACAAACATCCATGCCCGAGGCAGGATTCGAACCTGCGACCGTAGCAGTCGCACAGTTCCGGACTGCGCGCCTAGAACCGCGAGACCACCGCGGCCGGCTAAAGTCCTTTTTGACTCACTCTGTACGCATGGGTTAGTCACCAACAACCTTCATGTAGACATTGCAAGATCCTCTTAGGACGTTCCTAGTAGACAGAATCTACATCTTCATGGATACTCTGCAAATCACATTTAAGTGCCTGGCAGAGAGTTCATCGAACCACCTTCACAATTCTCTAATATGCCAATCTCGTATAGCGCGCGGAAAGAATGAACACCTATATATTTCCGCACAAACTCAGATTTCCCATATTTTGTCTTGGTGATCGTTCCTCCCTATGTAGGCCGGTGTCAACAAAATATTTTCGCATTCGGAGGAGAAAGTTGGTGATTGGAATTTCGTGAGAAGATTCCGTCGCAACGAAAAACGCCTTTCTTTTAACGATTTCCAGCCCAAATTCTGTATCATTTCTGTGACACTCTCTCCCATACTTCACGACAATACAAAACGTGCTGCCATTCTACGAACTTTTTCGATGTACTCTGTCAGTAAGGATCCCATACCGCGCAGCAGTATTCTAAAAGAGGACGGACAAGGGTAGTGTAGGGAGTCTCCTTAGTAGGCCTGTTATGTTTTCTAAGTGTCCTGCCAATAAAACGCGGTCTTTGGTTAGCCTTCACCACGACGTTTTCCGTGTGTTCCTTCCAATTTAAGTTGTTCGTAATTGTAATACCTAGGTATTTAGTTGAATTTCCGGCTTTTAGATTAGACTGATTTATCGTGTAACCGAAGTTTAACGAATTCCTTTTTGCACTCATGTGGATGACCTCACACTTTTCGTTCTTTAGGGTCAACTGCCACTTTTCGCACTATTCCGATATTTCTTCTAAATCGTTTTGCAGTTTGTTTTGATCTTCTGATGACTTTATTAGTCGATAAATGACAGCGTCATCTGCAAACAACCGAAGACGGATGCTCAGATTGTCTCCCAAATCGTTTATATAGTTAAGGAACAGGAAAGGGCCTATAACACTACCTTGAACCGAGCGAGGTGGCGCAGTGGTTAGCACACTGGACTCGCATTCGGGAGGACGACGGTTCAATCCCGTCTCCGGCATCCTGATTTAGGTTTTCCGTGATTTCCCTAAATCGTTTCAGGCAAATGCCGGGATGGTTCCTTTGAAAGGGCACGGCCGATTTCCTTCCCAATCCTTCCCTAACCCGAGCTTGCGCTCCGTCTCTAATGACCTCGTTGTCGACGGGACGTTAAACACTAACCACCACCACCACCACCACTACCTTGGGGGCGCCAGAAATCACTTCTGTTTTACTCGATGCCTTTCCGTCAATTACTACGAACTGTGACCTCTCTGACAGGAAAGCACAAATCCAGTCCCATAACTGAGACGATATTCGATAAGCACTACGAGCCGCTTGTGTGGTACAGTGTCAAAAGCCTTCCGGAAATCAATAAATGCGGAATCAATCTGAAATCTCTTGTCAATAGCATTCAACGCTTGAGTGAATAAAGAGCTGGTTGTGTTTCACAGGAACGATGTTTTCTAAACCCATGTTGACTGTGTGTCAATAGTTTTCTTCGAGGTAATTCATAAAGTTCGAACACACTATATGTTCTAAAATCCTGCTGCATATCGACGTTAACGATATGGGCCTGTAATTTAGTGGAGTACTTCTATTACCTTTCTTGAATATTGGTGTGACCTGTGCAACTTTCCAGTCCTTGGGTACGGATCTTTCGTCGAACAAACGGTTCCTTCAGAAGTTTCTAATACATTGTCGCTCGTGTATAAAATTCAACACATTTGTTGTTTTAGGCAGGAGTTACTGCTGGGAGTTGCGGAATTGCAGTCGCTGCAGTGATGATGGTTCCCTGTTATGAAAGCGTCAAATAGGTTATAGGGTAGACCGGACGCAGTGCTGGCTCGTCTTTACTAACAGCAAGTCGGGGCGGAAGGAGGGTCGGCCTGTTGTGGCGCAGATAGCGTTGGGGATGTCTTGTGTCACGCAATATCCTTGGTGTCTGCCGCCTGCCGTCTTCTCGCCCACTCGTCCTCAGACACGAACGACGGGCAACACTACAGCAGCTGTTTCTGCCTCTGCCTGCTAACCACAGGGCGACATGAAGGGAAGCAGTCATTGAAAAGGGGGCGAGGCAGGTTTCTCGGTGACTTAGTTCCGTCAGAGACGACAACCGACTTGGAGAAACAATTGAACGGAAGGGCTTGTATCCGTAATGGTATTATTTATGAGCATTAGGCTGTAGTATTTCGCATGTTTTGTGCCAAAGTTCCGTCTCCTAATACTGGAGATCTCATCTGCAATTAGTTCCAAACCTAAATCAGCTCAGGTTGCATATAGCATTAGCAGACAAAACGATAGGCACAGGCACATGTAACGGAACAGGGCGTGAGGTTCATATAACAAAAAAACATTAATGATGCAAATTCCGGCTGTGAAAGCTTACATCGGAAATGATCATGTCTCGAAATGAGGTTAAAAAATCAACATAAATAAATGTTAAATAAGGGTAATGGAGTGTAGTCGAATAAACCACGTGTTGCGACGGAATCATGATGAAAGGTAAAAATAGTACACAATTTTTGTTGTTTCTGGAACAAAGAGCCGACGATCACGGAATTAGTGATCTAAAACGTAAATTGGCAACAGCAAAAAAGGATTTTCTGAAATAGAGATACAAATATACAGCTAGCATATGTTTGTGATTGCAAAACTCGAAAAGTAGTCCGTCGATTAACTTGAATTTTTGACACAACGTTGCCTTCGAATACGCGCTTGTTTTTATATACCAGTTTTTCAATGTGTATAATATATAAATAAAAATGTAATATATAAAGGCAAAACAGTCACCAAAAATCCGTAAAAACTCCTGACCGATTAACTTCTAATTTTAAGCGACTCCATTAAGCATTTACGCTGAGACATATCGTAACCGCGGAGCAAGAAAGAAAATGCGCTGCTGCCCTATGCTGTAAAAATGTGCTGTTTTATTTCCTTTGTCGCAGGTAGTTTTAACTACTATACCGGGGCATCTAAACCATTAGACATACGCATGAAGTGTGTGCGCAGTCGCGAATGTGGACAACCATCAGATGTAGAATGGAATGACGACAATGTAAATTTGTGGCGGACTAGGATTGCAACCCGGATTTCCTGGTTACCCCGAGCGGTTCCCGGACCATTTGCCTATCCGAACACGACTTACGGCCAGATCCAACTTCCATGTGCGTCAATAATGTGTCTACAACGTACACTCGCATATCCATTACATGTATTCCCGTACAGTGGACACATCTTAATACAAAGACGCTCTGCCAGTGTCGGGTGATAAATATGATGTTGTAGAGCCTGTGTTGTTCAGAAGTACGATTCATCTTCGAAGGAACATTGCAGCGTAAGTGGAAATAACACAGGTACAAAATGTTCAAATGTGTGTGAATTCCTAAGGGACCAAACTGCCGAGGTCATCGGTCCCTAGACTTGCACGCTGCTGTAACTTATGCTAAGAACAAAAAACACACACACACACACACACACACACACACACACACACACACACACACACACACAGAGAGAGAGAGAGAGAGAGAGAGAGAGAGAGAGAGAGAGGGGGGGGGGGGGAGAAAGAAGATGAAGAAGAAGAAGAAGAAGAAGAAGAAGAAGAGGAGAAAGAGACGGACAGGGACAAGGGAGGGATGGAGATCGGGACATAAATCCAGTTCCCACACACATTAGAAACGTGACTTTTCGGTTTTTTTTCGTTTAACCAGAGTGAGCTGCAGCAGCGCATGGCTTGGTAAAGCTGGTCTACACATATTGTAATTTAAAGCACCCAGTACGTTTTTCTGTTTGTACTGAAGGCTAATGTCAGAAGCTACTTTAAGGATTTTGATAAGCTTTTCGATAACAAACTGGGTGACTAGGAAGGTGTGTGTATTTAATTACGTATTATGAAGTCGTACGGTCGTAGATACGTAGTTTTGCCCGTGGAAAGCCTTTACGAAGTCTCTTTCTGAAAGTACTTGTTTGAAGTGTAGCCTTAAACGAAAGTGAAACGTCACAGTAATGGTAACAGACAAGAAGAGAGTATCGGTTATTGAAATGAGCTCCTGAAGATTATTTGGGTAGGTTGGAGAACTAATTGAGAGTTGCTGAATCGAAATGGGCCGAAAAGGAGATAATGCGAAGTCTGGACTGCAAAGGGTTCGTTGATACTAGACATGCTGTCATCATGGGAGAATTAATTTGGAAATGGAGGGAAGTGTGATCTGTAAAAATGGTAAAGAGAGGTCGCGTGTCGACTGTAGTAAGCAGGTGAAAATAAATGTAGGATGCAGTCGTTAGGCACAGGTGAACAGACTTGTACAGCATAGACTACCGTGGAGAGTTGCATCGGAACAGTCTAGTGCTGATGACTACAAAAACAACAATGGCACCCCCTGATCCAAAACTGTCAAGCGAGAAACGGGGCACTTCGTTAATCTTCAAACACCAGATTTATCCACACTTTACTTCGGCTACGAAAAACTTCAAACATTCATGAATTCATCGTTAACAAAGGAACTGCGCAGCGCAAAACCAGTACAGCCATGAAAACATGATCACCACCACAAAAAATAAGACGACAATATTTTATTATGCCAGCTGAACTACAGAAGACAGAAATGTGAGCAGTAGAATGTGTCTTAAAGTAGAATGAGGGGAAACCCCCTGATGATAGTTTAACATTGGCGAAATATGTATAGGTTAAGATAGAAAAACAATAAATTGGTTTTGCTCGAGTAGTAGTCCCCAGAATACATGTATTGTTCAAACAAACAAGGACGCAAATAGGAAGCTTTCTAGAAGAAATTCGTACAACTTGAGTAAGAGGTCATGGTACTCCACAGTTCTCCTAATAACTGCAAGTTCATTCGTGGCAGTGGTTCCACAGAATATCGCATTACCAATGCAAAAGCGCGCGTAACACAGTATCGCTCTTCCCAATTCAGCCTCGAAACGCTGCGTGTCCGCGCTACTCGCGTGCGCGCCGATAAGTTAAAGTAGGTTATCTGCTGTTTGCCGGACAGAAGTAAGTTTTCGCATGTGAGCGGCGGTGTCCAGCTTTCTTGCCTGCGCCAGACTCCTGTGTTCTCAAGAATCGGAAATAACTGCCAGGTATAGCTGCGGTTACGCAAGCCGCCACCGCTGCCATTGCAGCCTTGACGCAGTGGAGGTATCTTTCGCTGTGCTGTTTATCGTCGCAGTATTCGTAACCCTCCTTTTTTCTTAAATATTCCTCCAAAAAATGGAATCACGGCATTATGAAACGAAAAGTAGGGATTTCGTCAGTGGCGTGACAGAACACATGTCTATGCTTGGTAAACTAATCCTCTTCATGTTTCTCAACATCATTTAGAAATGCCATTGCATATACCTGTGATACTGTGGAAGGTACGAAGACGTGTCGGGACAGATTTGCGATACTTTTTTTTCCAAACCTGCATTGAATGAAAGTATGGGGCAGCGAACTAGAAACTGAATTAGTACACTGAAGCGCCAAAGAAACTGGTATAGGCATGCGTATTCAAATACAGAGAGGGGGGGGGGAGGGAGAGAATGATCAAAAGTGTCCAGAGAGCCATATTTAATTCGTGATTGACCACTAGTTGCCACGACAGGGGACCCTCCACTCGCCAGTGCGAAGGAGACAGTAACAACAGAAAGGGTTGACCAAGAGAGCTCAGTGATCTTGAACGTCATTGGAAGCTACCTCAGTAACGAATCCATCATGGACGTATCGGCCATTCTAAAGCTGCCGAAAAAGACTACTCGTGATGTAATCGAAATTTGGATACTTGAAGGAACAACCACAACTAATCAAAGACCACACAGACCTCATGTACTGACGATGAGGAACCATTGAGCATTGCGGAGGGTGGCTCTAAAAAATCGCGTCAAATCAGCAGAACGAAACGCTCGTGAGTTCTAAAATGCTACCAGTAGTCAGGCAGCAAATGATAATGCGTAGGGAGTTGAAATGAACGGAGTGCGATGGTCGAGCAGCTCCTCATAAGCCACACATTACTGTACTCATTGCTAATTGATGCTTTCGGTGGTGTGAAGAGCAACGCTACTGGACTTCGAATGACTGGAAGCAAGTGATTCGGAGTGACGACTGTGGCTATGGGTTGTGGTTTGGCGAAAGCCTGGAGAACACCACCTGCAATCTTGTGTAGTGCCGACTGTGAAGTGTGGAGGGCGTGGTATTACGGTATGTTGGTGTTCGCAGTCATTAGGGTGTCGTCCATTTGTTGCGTTTAGGAAAGCGGTAAATGCCGAAGGGTATGAACAAATTTTACAGTGTTGTGTATTGGATGCAGTAGAGGAACAGTTCGGAGACGATGGTTGTATCGGAATGACAGTGCATCCTGTCGTAAAACAGCATCTGTGAGGCTGTGGTTTGTGTACAACAACATTTTAAATACTCCCTGTTCCACGACGAGACTCTAGCGGAAGCACGTCTGCAAGCAATTGCAATAAGATACTGAAATTAGCTGCGACTGGTAGACATAAACTTTTGCAAAGTAAACGCCTCAGCAACGCCTTTCAGAAGTTACTCGTGGAACTTACGTGGCAGTTGACACACGCTTTTACTTGAAGACATAACGTTCGCTCGCTACTGTGTTTTCGACTGTCGAAATAGCGTCGATCTCGGTATCCACACGCTAGATGTTTCACGGCAGTGACCTGACGAGTTTGTGTCAAGCTACGACGTAAGAATCTAAATCGTTTCCGTAACTAATGAATGTAGCACCAAGTCGAAGACCTGTAGAGCTGTAGAACCCATTAAGGAGACACAAGAGGTTGTCTGTATACCTGCCTACAAATCTAGCATGGCTCCTCTTCTACTCTGGAAGAGACAACGCCAGGGCAAGACCAGGCTGTTGATTTGCTTGGCGGATAGCGCGGCGCACGAGGCGCCGTGCTTACATCATTTGTGTTGCTACAGCACATGATGTAGCGTGCTGCTTCGCTGGAGGGAACATAAATGTCCACATTAATTATCCCGGGTTGCCAACGCGGACGCTTTTTCTTCCCCTGTGGAATGTAAGCACTGTCGCTGCGCGTACACACACACACACACACACACACACACACACACACACACACACATTTTTTTCGTCACGCCGCAAGGAACACGCGGTCTTCTGTACATGCTATGCACAGATTAAATGACAAGGGTCTGGAGCGAAACGTCATTAACTTCCTACATCATGGACTTAAAGTGCACAGGAGGATGCACTTGGCGGCGTTGGCGGTGATGATACGACCTATGGCTACAGCGATAATTTTGAAGCATTCCTAAAAAGCAGTGGAGCTCACACAGTAATTCACTCATAAAGCTGGTTAAAACCGGAAATCGACAGCAGTGGTATTTTTTGATTGCATCTAAATGTATATCGAAAGGCTGAAGAAGGTACATGCGAGACTGACTGCCTAAGACTGTCGGTTCCGAGTAATGTCGTAACCATACAATTGGATCCTTGAATCGACACCAGACTCAGGTCAGATGTGACCGAAAGCTTCAGCGAGAATATTAGCTCGGTAGTACATACGTTTCTCAATCAGACTGTAATCATTAGGTTGCGATAGTTGCAGCTTTTTTAGTATTGGTCGTGACAAGATATCATGGAAAACATCTTTAAATGGTTTCTTTGGAAATAATTAGAGCAGATAGATCGGAAGCCCACTCACCGCGAACGTGTATTAGATCCGAAGGCAGCAAACATATCTGACGTCTCTGAGGGCGTCAGCATTGTAAGCTACCTGTGATCATGAGGTAGTCACAGTCGTAAAGATTTCAATAAACTAAAACGAGTAGTAAAGTAGGTAAAAACGCTCTAGAGGTAATCCAAACCATCAGTTCTCAGCAGGATCACGTAGAGGTTGAAGTTGAGAGCTAAAGTTAAACAAGCACTGAATACACATGTCAACCTAAAATTTTTCCCAAATATGAATGACTTGGCTGCGATCTTCGTTGTAGAAATATGCTTTTTGACACCTCAGGAAACGTTATACGTAAAAATCACGTTATTCTGACAATGTATGCCCCACGCAATTACTGACTTCCTCATTCGAGGAAAGAGGAAAAAGCCAATGTGTGCCATCTCAGGAGAAACTGGTGTTTGGGGGGGGACACAAATTGGATGGCGAAAGTAGCAGCATGTGTAAATGTGTCGTGCGTAGAATGATCAGGGGCGTTTAGTGAAGCAAAGCCACCACCCTAGACCGCTGGTCGCTGCTCTTCCTCTCAGCAGATTTCCTTAACTACGCCAGCAGATTTCGGTAATATTCTGCTGTGACGGTCACTTCTCACGAACACAATCTGTTAGTAACAGGAACATGACAGTAAACCTTTTCGGCAGAGTTTTAACCACATGTTTCCATTGCTTGATTTGCTCCTTCTCGGGGTCACAGTGACACACACGGCACTCATCTGTGGTGATTAAACGGCTTTGGAAATCACCTGCATTAGCCTGATACAGCTACTCCTGCCTCGGTTAGCCAGGCTTTTCGAATGGGCGCGATCATTCGCGTAACTCATAGAGCAGAACATGTCATCTTCGAAACGTCGTGCAAGATGTTTAAAGCCGATCCATGAATGATTTACAGTTGTTCCACTATCGGCTGGTCTTTGATTACCAGGGCTCCCATTTCGATTCTCATTTCGTCACAGAGAGATTGCCTGTCACATTTTTCAAAATGCCATTCCGTCTGCTCCCGTAAACGCTGGTGCATTGTTGCGGCACGCACCTGTCAGGCAGTGTTGCTGCAGCATTGTTCGCCATCAGATTTATTGCACTATCAGATTTTCTGTACTATACTCCACTTTTATGAGCGGGTTGGGCCAGGATCGTCTTCAGGCCCAAGGGGCATAAAGTGGCCAGTTAGCTCGCAGGCTTACAGGAGCGCCAGACACACCCAAGTGCGAAATTTATATTCAGGGTGTGCCGTAATTAGTAGCGAAGACTGAAACGGGTCAATGTGTTCTATATTATAAGACAAAATGTTCCGCAAAAGAGCCTTCTTGAACTATACTGACGTACTAGTTTAGCGCCAGCTGCTTCGCTCGTATTTGCGTAGTAATTACGTCAAAAATAATTTTATAAACAAATATTATTCTACTGAAAAATTAATGTACCAATGACCCGTTTCTTTTCCTATGCAATTCTGACACACACAATTTGTCGTGATGCCTGTTAAATAACTGATTTAGTTCACCAATTGCAACACCCTTTAATCTTTTTATGCTAATTAAGGCTTCTAATGCATGGTCTTTTCCGCATGTACTTCTGACCAAAAAAGGATTCTGGTAGCTGGAGTCAAAGGTTCCTGTTAATCATGCCTTTTGCGTTCTTGTGGTGAATATCTAACCGAGAGGTGAAAGATCAATTTTCATGGAGTTAGCCTTTTTTAATATAACGAAATATTTTCTTAATTTTCATCCCCCATTTCACCCCTTGGGGTTAAATTTGCAAAAACAATGGTATACGTATTTTTATTTATAAAAGAGAAGTCAAATATCAGTTTTAATAAATGCAGCTTCAAAAATACTTCATTAGTTCTTTAATCGTGATTTATTTTCAGAAAAACTTTCACCGCCATTGGGGCTAAATTTCCAAAAATGCTGAAACTTGTATTTCTTTATTTCTGACCGAGAAACCAAATACTAATTTTCGTATTTCTAGCTTCAGCGACGGATTTTCAGAAAAACTTTTCATCCCCTACTTCACTCCCGGATGGGTTTAATTTCAAAAATCCCTTCTTAAACGAAGCCTACAGCATAAGATAAACACCCTATGCAGACTTCAAGTTTCTGTCCTTAGTGGTTTCTGCTGGGCGATGACGACTCATTGAGTCGGGACAGAGCCTTTTATACATATAAAATTAGATATCCGTCTTATATCAGCCGCAAAGTGTCTCATTGTCCCATTATCTTGTACCACTTATCGATCATTGTGTAAAGCGAACATCCGCAAGCAATCCTGGAAGATCCCCCCCATCAATCCGAAAGTAGCCTCCTTCAGAAAGTTTTCTTGGAAGAGAGAGTGGCCCAATGAGATGTATACGTACTTCCCCTAACCAGACATCCAATGAAAAACGCTGCTGCTGGTGATTCATAGTGTTCGTGCGATTACATCAGATTTGAGCTCATTTATCTCGCAAATAGCTTGTTTGTGTTCTCATGTTTTTACTTTTGTTATTGTATATTTTAATTTACATATAGTTTTCGCTATTAACTGTGACCCATTCTGTGTACAGCTCGAAGGAAAAATGCCACTCTTGGGATCGGCACGCGATTCCTCATCCCAGTTCACAAGTGTATCTGGCAGAACCTAGTCCAGTCACTTCGTTTAACAGAAATGTGATTTAAAAAACGAGGCTGTAGCAACGCTGTAACCGCGTACAGCGTGCCCAAGAACAGGTAGCAGGAACTGCCCGCTCTATCGGAGCTGTCCCAGTAGCTCAGTGAGACGAGACGGCGTCGCGAGGAACGGATATGCGGACTCGCCGATATCTGAGTGGCGTTCGCGGCAAGCATTTCTTTTCAGTTAAGGCATCAAATTGTATCCAACTGCCTCCTCTAAAATGCTATACCTTGTGTATTTCTTTTTGTTGCTGTTACTTTTATGTAAACATTAAGACATAACATGAAGTTCGTACAGACGTAAACAACCACTTTGTTTCGTCCATAACACAAATAAAGCCGACAGAAAATAATTAGGATACAGTAACATCGTCTGTATCCATCGAGGCTCAAGGCCATAGATAGGCTACATTACATTGCAAATTATGCTAGGCACAGTAATTCCATTCTATATGTAAGACGTCAAAGTCACAGAGCGACCGCCTCCCACTTGTAAACACTTCCCCACTTGCTGGGTCAGGTTTTATGGGCCCTACGCAACACACCTGCATCCGCCATTGCCGAAGCGGCATGCATGCGAGGTCGTGAATTTACGTGGGTGGAGTACTACAAACTTGTTTCTTTAAGTATCCCAACAAATAGAAATCTAGTGGATTACGGTCCAGGGAACGTGGAGGTCAGAACAGTGGGCCTCAACAACTTGCCTAGAAACATTTCATTTAAATAGTTACGCACATTGATTCCAAGTTGAGGCAGTACACCATCATGCTGAAAATGTAGCTCTCGCCGTACACCAAAATACGTTTTCTAATGCATCACGCAAAGTATTGGAGAAAAACGCACACCACAGAGTCGCATTCAGCTTACCGCGATAGGTAAGGGCTCAGAAACACTCATCACGCGATTCCAGCCCACAGGTTTGTGCGAAAGCGTGCCTGAAAGCCATGTTCGCGGGTGACATGTGGGTTGTGTTACCGCAGAGCCGGCCGCTGTGGCCGAGCGGTTCTACGCGCTTCAGTCCGGAACCGCGCTGCTGCTACGGTCGCAGGTTCGAATCCTGCCTCGGGCATGGATGTGTGTGATGTCCTTAGGTTCGTTAGGTTTAAGTAGTTCTTAGTTCTAGGGGACCGATGACCTGAGATGTTAACTCCCATAGTGCTCCGAGCCATTTGAACCATTTTTTGTTACCGCCGAAAATGGCTGTTGTGGAGATTGAAAATACCTTTACGAGTGAAACTAAATCCGTCAGTCCACATCACGTTGTTTGTAAAATGTTCGTTGTCTTCCAATTGGTGCAAAAACCACTCGCGAAACTGTATTCGTCGAATGCGGTCTTCTAGCTCTGGTGTTGAGTAAACGTGTAATGATATGGACTCAGTTCTCCATCGTGCGATACTTCAATAACAAGTCTTTTCGATGTCTGGAACTGCCTTGCAGTATCAAGAATACTTCGCCGAGGTAACTGGAGAACGGTTTCAAGAATCGCGTCCTCTGTACGTGGAGCACGTCTAATCCTTGGACGACCTCTGTCCATTACTTTTGGACGAAGATTACCGGCTTCCCGATGGCGTTGCTCCAGGCGATGAAAAACAGTCTTACCGGGATGGCACCGTTGAGGGTGCCGCGCAGCATACGGACAAGTAGCAGGAACCTGGTTATGACATGCACCCAGCACCAAAACCATATGGACGTATCTATTATATCGGGAAGCCGCCCTACGTGAACTTGACGGGACTGCTATAGTTGTGCACTGCGCTCTCGATAGACACATGCATGCAGTTTAACGGATCGCACTGTCTTGTGATAGGCAATTGTCATGTGATAGAATGATGTCCTGCGGTCGATGTGGGTTTTATTTCCCACCAGTCCACTCAGAGAGCTACCACGTCTGGTACGGTAGTGCGGGCTGATTCACGTTCCTCTGCGCGTTTCGACGTGTCGCTTGATGTGACACTGTTGCCAGCTCCTCGTTTTCATACCTGTGTTTTCACAATGGGTCCCGTCTGACTTTGCTAGGTAAACTATTGTCTTGAATCTGGATGGGGAATCACATGCCGACCTCGAAGTGCGACATTTTTCCTTCGCTTTGTGTACGTCGACTAAACTTTATTGTAATGTTAGCAAATAAATAAATAATACATGTCGTCAGGCTCACAGCTTGGTGCAAATATTTTCATGTAAAGCCGTTTTAATAATGGTCATAGCCTTTTAAATTGATACTGTCACTAATAAATCCATTCGAGCAGGTGGAATGTGTGAACGCTGCCGTTCAGGTGCAGTGGGGATTGGTATAAAACACCAAGGAACGACAACTAATGTCAGAGAGAGAGAGAGAGAGAGAGAGAGAGAGAGAGAGAGAGAGAGAGAGAGGGGGGGGGGGGTGCAAATGAAATACGAGGGTTGCAACTTCAATAGTGGCAACTATTTATTTACAGCTCGTACAAAATATACTGACCTTCAAAGTAGTCACCAGCATTGTGTATAACCCGTTGCCAGCGATGTGCAAGTCGTAGGATACTCTTAGCAGTGCCAGTTGTGTTGACAGTTCGAGTGGCGCGGTCTATTGCCCGACGAATTTGTAGCAGTTCTGAAGCGAATGCCGTGTAGTGTTTCCTTCAGTTTAGAAATCGAGTCGAACTTACGAGGGCTTAAGTTGGGGGATTGCAGTAGGTGGTATAGCACTTAGCAGCGCCTCAGTCAAACAAATTAGTAACAGCTTGCACTGTACGTGCTTGAGTATTGTCCTGCAAAATGATGGTCGGATCCTGTAGAAAGTGTCATTACTTCTGTCTCTAAGCTGGTCGTAGGTTGTGTTCAAAAAATGAACAGCATAAAGCTGTGATGACACTTTCTGCAGGACCTGACCATCATTTTGCAGGACAGTGCTCAAGGTGTTATTGATTTGTTTGACTGAGGGGCTGCTAAGTGCTGTACCACCTACTGCACTCCCCCGACTGAAGCCCTCGTGAGTTCAACTAGATTTCTAAACTGAAGGAAACACTTCACGACATTCGCTTAGCACTGCTACAAATTCGTCGGGCAATAGACCGCGCCGCTCGAACTGTAAACACAACTGGCCCTGCTGAGAGTATCCTACGACTTCCACATCGCTGGCAACGGGCTATACACAATGCCGGTGACTACTTTGGAGGTCAGTAGAACTTTTAAACTCGTATCTATTTTGTACGAGCTGTAAATAAATAGTTGCCACTATTAAAGTTTCAATCCTCGTAATTACGTGGCTCTATGTATTGGAGCTGATAATTAAAACTTTCCCTGCCCTCGTACAGTCTCGATGAGAAACAGAGACCAGTGCAGCTAGATTGTTGGCAGGAGGCGGTACCAGCTGTTGCGGGGTGGAACACGGGTTGCCTTGTGATGGGATGGGAAAGGATAGCCGGCAGGTGCATCGCGCGGGGTTTGGGGAGTCCGGGAGAGCAGGCAGCCCGCAGCACAACACGAGGGACAATGGCGGGCGCGCAGCCAACACCCGACTTGGGGGAGGTCAGTTCTGGGCGCCGCTGCCGCTGTTCCGCGTGGCTCCCTCCACTCAACCTCGGTCAGGTGCCGGCCCAGGGTTACGGTTTGTTGCTGCACTTTCTCACCACCACCACCACATCCTCCTCCCCTCCACACATCACATCTAAGATTATTTCACATGCACCAACTACTTTAATACACACTGAAGCACCAAAGAAACTGGTTTAGGCATGCATATTAAAACACAGAGATATGTAAATGGGCAGTATACGGCGCTGCGGTCAGCAACGCCTATATGACAAGTGTCTGCCGCAGTTTTTACATCGGTTACTGCTGATGCAATGTCAGGTTATCAAAATTTAAGTGAATTTGAACGTCGTGTTATAGTCGGCGCACGAACGATGGGACATAGCATCTCCGAGGTAGCGATGAAGTGAAGATCCCCTACGACCATTTCACGAGTGAACCGTGAATATCAGGAATCCGGTAAAACATCAGCGAGCGAGGTGGCGCAGTGGTTAGCACACTGGACTCTCATTCGGAAGGACGACGGTTCACACCCGCGTCCGGCTATCTTGATTTAGATTTTCCCTGATTTCCCTAGATCACTTCAGGCAAATGCCGGGATGGTTCCTGCGTAAGGGCACGGCCGACTTCCTTCACCATTCTTCCCTAAACCAATGAGACAGATAACCTCCCCGTTGGTTCCCTCAACCAACCAACAATTAACCAACCAACCAATCCTCCAGCACTACTTCAGACATAAGTCGAGGTCATGCCACGTCGTGTTACGGCGCTTCTGCGTGCTCGCAGGGCCCTACACGATATTAGGCAGGCGTGCTGGTTTCTTTGACTTTTCAGTGTATAACAAGTAAAGCTAGATTACTCCTCTAATCTCCTACGTCGACAAATTGTTGATCAACGACTTGTTAACTTGGCCGGAGATTACAGTAATAATATAGGGCTGAATATCAACACCAAAAGATGCATTTTATGATTGTCCCATGACAGCCCGACTCCTTAATATGAAGAGTAGACACGTTAGAATACCTTGGAATGTGCCTTTATGAACATTGCATGTGAGACATGCAGATAAAATGGCGCATAGAGAACGCCCGTAATGCTGTCATAAAATTCAAGAGCATTCTGGAAAGTACAGGCATAGACCTCTACTGTAAGAGTTCGATTTGTAACATGCTGCATCTGATTTGTAATTCTATATCGTTGTAAAGGGCAGGCACTAAATAAAACAAATAAAACAGCAGCAAAGGAGATGAAGCGCTTTGAATTGCGGATTTACCACAGAATGCTTAAAGTACCGTCGACTACCAGAATAATACCTAGTTGTGACCAACACACAGTTAGCGAGAAGTATTAACGTTTACAAGAAAGAAAAAGTACATACCTGGGACATACCTCATGGCTCACCAAATACTTCTGTTGGTTAGCCCGATCAGATGCCCTTTTTCCGAGCGACAGTTTCTTTACAAGAATGTGTAGATTTTGTCATTACGATGAAGCATGATTTTTAAGAAAAGAGTTTACGGTTTCCTAATAGATGCAAGTCAAGTCAACTAGTAGAGGGGAGAGAGAGAGAGAGAGAGAGAGAGAGAGAGAGAGAGAGATTCTACAAGAACAGACATTTGAAGATCTTACCCTCGGGAATGTGTTGGTGCGAAACTGTTTAATTACTCACTCACGCCACGCGCATCGTGGGGAAGTTCAGGACGAACAGAGGGACTTTCCTGTTTCTCCGCACAGAACTGTCGGCTCTGTAGCCGCCAGTCAGTGACAGTGTACGAGAATCTTTATCTCTTTGTGTATATGTCAGTTTACATTTCAGTTGGCCGTACAGAAAATAGGGTTGTTATCAAGCTGTTCGATTTCGCTACCACAGAAAATATAACCGCATTTGTACGGGGTGATTGACAAACTGCAGGAAACGATTCCTGATAAGCAGCAAAAAAAGTCAGACACACTTATGGCAAGAAATGCGTTCCCAAGGGTAGTACAACAAGCAGAAGGTCTTTGATAGTGACATCTACATCTATACCCTGCAAACCACCGAGAGGTGCAAGGCAGAGGGCACGTCCCATTGTACCAGTTATTAGGGTTTCTTCCCGTTCCGTTCACGTATAGAGCACGGGAAGAATGATTGACTACCTCTGGGCGTGCAGTAATCATTCTAATCTCATCCTCGTGATCCTCACATGAGTGATAAGTAGGGGGGTCGGGGTGTGTATATTCGTTGGGTTATCATTTAACGCCGATTCTTGAAACCTTGTTAATAGACTTTCTTGGGATAGTTTACGTCTGTCTTTGTCAGGCTGCCATTTCAGTTCCTTCAGTATCTCTGTAACGCTTCTCCGCGGGTGAAACAAATCTGTAACCATTCGTGCTGCCCTTCCCTGTATACGTTCAATATCTCCTGTTAGTCCTGTCTGAGACTCCGGTATTTGTACCAGGCAGGTGGCCCGCCAGCTTCAAGTAAGCCAAACGACCGAGTGGAGCATTCTCCGTATCACTTAACACGTAACCATGTGCTATTACCTGCGAACTTGCCTCCACGGTGACGGTTTTGTCGTTGATTCGTTGCACAGGCCACCACGGTGCTCGCATTTTTGTCGCCCATCCTAATCACAGATGAGCCTACGTTGACGAGATATCGTCAACCTCAACAACACCTACCCACCCACGGAGAATCCCCACAGTATGGTGGCAACGAACCAGCAGCACCAGTCGAGCCTCAGTGTATGGGTGGGGGTTATTGGCAACCACCTCGTGGGATCAGTCGTTTTTCCACAGAGGCTCACAAGCGAGGCATATCTGTTCTTGCGGACGACTGTGCTTCCTCTGCTGGAAGACGTGCCTGGTGTGGAAAGGAGGGTTATGTGGCTCCTACATGATGGTGATCCAGCTCATTGGGCTCTTGTATGTGGGCCTAAAACAGCAGCACAGAAGGAACAACGTCTCTTGCCTGATGTCCTCATGTGTACTTTCAATCACTGAAACATAAAATACTGTCAAAGATCTTCTCCCTCCTCATTCGAGTAAGTGTACCTCTCTTGGAAAGCATTTCCGGCCATATGTCCATACGAAATGTTTTGCAATTTATCCTTTCGGGGATCGTTTCCTAAAATTTATTCGTGTTTACAGCAGGTTAGCAAAATTACCCTGTATACATCTTTCCAACTAATAATTAGAGGTTCTGCTTCCTTTCGTTTCCAGTATTAACTTTCCTTAGCTTCAAGCCAAATCACTTCCTTCACATTGAGTAGTAAACTGACCGCCCATGCTCGACTCAAATGCTTCGTAGCGTTTACGTGGAGCAACTACCGATTATGAGAGCTGAAATCAAACACCCAAGCCCACATTTCAAAATCGATAGTAGAGTGTTTACTTGGCTGATTGGGAGCGGTATTAAGAAAATGATTTCCGCAAAATTGTATGTCGACGCCCATGTGACGGTAGTTTCTCTACTGCTTCGAAGATAACACCGGAAGCTGTCTCTTTCTGACATGGGAAGTTAGTGCACTGCTGTCATCGGAAAAGAGAACGCAAGCAGTCCTTGAGAGAGCCCTCAGCAGCGTGACATGTTTACTTTTTTAATGGCGTATCTCGAAAGTGCCTTGCTTCTGCCCGAGCTAAGGAGCAGGTCGTGAGCTAATAAGCTTAATTGGCGTAACTTGAGGTTGCACAATAACCGGGAGAAACCAGCGCAACTTGCTGCTCTGGCCGGCGAGTCCATGGGCCGTACGGAGAGGCACTCTGCAGACACAAGTGTCCTTTGTGTGCGGGGTGTGTCAAATGTGGCAAGAAGAGAACCCCCTACCACCAAGAGGAGTTGTTGTCACGAGGCAGCTTGCTAGCGTATCTAACTATACAGCTTTGTAACAGGGGCAGGTTTTTAGGCAATAGCTATGGAAACAATAGATGACAACACAGATAAGCTACAATTTATAATATTTTATTGGGAAAGGCTTTGTATGAGAATGTAAAATATGATGATGCTGCCTGGCAAATAGGTCACTGTTCACTTACAGTGATCTGTCTTTAAACTTGGGCATCGTCCTAGATCCAGTGGCCGATCCGCTATAACTCTGTGGTGGCGACTGTGCATGAATTCTGATACTCTGCCCTCAGGTATTATCTAGAGGTATGCCCTGCTGTACGTACCAACTGCTGATGGAGCCGGGCGTCTGAGTATTTGCATGTTTGGCGGACGGATGTCTACATAGAAACTGTTTGCGTGATGGTAGGCGGAATATGGTTCTTGCCCTGGGCGCCCGCTCTCAGACCTCGGAGTCTCAATGTAACTATGTTGCGTCCGTGTCGTAGGCAGCAAAAATCAATAAATAAATGTGTGTGTGTGTGCAGTCCGTGACATGGCACCTCAAACAAGGCAGTACGTTGCTCTTCTATGTAGGCTGTGTATGCTGTATGTTCTGGGCTTTAGGAGGACACAGCATACTCTTACCAACACTTATAGCAGGTATCGTATTGGATGACCATAGTAATTATTGTTCACGTTTTCATTATTTTCCCAAAATTATGCTCACATGACTGGAGTTCAAAGACTTTAAACTGTTGAATCCACGAGCACCAGCAGACCAACAGTAGAACGAGCAGCGTGTGTGCCAGGGGCAGAGTGAATGTATGCATAAATCTGTGAGGCTTCGCCAATGTTCGCAACTTTTCACTTTTCGTTCACAACGTTTCGTTTCGTTCGCAACGTTTCGTTTCGTTCCGTTCGCAGCTGGGGTCCCTTTGTTTTCACGATTCGATCTGTTAATTTTTCTGTTGTGTAAAATAGTTGAAGTGCAAGAAATACTGCTCAGCAGACTGATTGACACCTACCAAAAGTGAAACTTCGCAGTACTTTGGTAAACTAGATAATAAAGAAGTACAAAATCAGTTTGAAAAATTTGGAGTCTCTGGTATGTCAGAAGTGGAAAAGCACTTGAAAAAACACACCAGAATAACAGTAAGATAAAATTCTTTGACAAAATAAGAGATCGAATAGAATGTTATATAGTTACTGGTATGAATATATGGCGACATGGCTCGAAGGAGGGCATCAATAAGGAAGTTTTGAGATAATAGAGTTTCAAAAATTACTGTATTAAGAAGCTGTCATAGGAAATCATACCTTAACGATGCAATCTACCATAATAATCTTGATTAGCTGGAAGAGTGCACTTCAAAAACGTTTATAAATATGGCATCTTTGGTTTTTTTTCGGCTTGAACTAGTCCCTTGTATCATAAACAGAAATTCATTTTAATAAAATCTCAGCTCTGCAATTTCTGTTTCTTAATTTTCAAACATAAGTTTGACACCTCAAGGTATCCTTTCCGCCCGATACCTTGTCCTTGGGTGTTAGTTGGCAATCTGGTAAAGTCTATTAGTCAGTGGTTCGATTAATGTTTACATAAAAATAAAATATAAGATCTGTTACTTTGTTGTGTCCGCTCGAAGAAACTATTTTTTGAAGAACATCTTTCTCTAACACGATTTACCATTCGGAAAATTTTCTCGGATAGACAAATAATACGGTATTAGTTGCATGAACTGTAAGAGTTTTTGCGCGTGAGTGGGAAAGTTTAAATGTGGCTGCAAAAGCGTAAACTACGATCATTGCTTCGGGGGTCATGTAGCAGTGACGACCTCGGCGTTGGAAGCTTGTATTGACTCAGTAATTCAAGAAGACCGACAACTTGTATTCAAGATTACTATAGCTCTTTCCATCACAAAAAACAAACCGAATTATATTGTGTACGGAGGTTGGACTGAGGGAGAGCTTACCAACCATCGCAAAGAACAGTGTGTTCGCACTTACACCGCGGTCAAAAATCGCTTCAACAGCGAAGGTGATGTATTTTTGGACAGGATTTTAAATGTCATAAAATTGGGATACATACTGTTGAGCTGAAGTCAGTGTCAAGCATGCATTGAAAACACAGTGAATCACCTGTGTGTACGTAAATAGGAAGGCAACCATTGGCTGGTAAAGTTATGTCAACTTCCCTTTGGACTGCCCACTGTCCGATTTCCTGTTTGGTTTTTTGTTGCTAGAAACTATAGACGAAGTGGATTGGGAGCCCCTTCATCTTCCGCACAGCTGTGACTTTGCCCCTTCGGATTTTACTTTCTATGATCCAGTGAAAGGATCTTTGCGTGGCATCAAGTTTAATGACAACGAAGATGTAGAGAAAACCGAGGTTTTGGTCTTCAGTTTAATTATTTTAATTGCAGTTGACCCTGTTTTGTAACCCACATAAAAATCATCGCCGTCCATCAAGAAAACTCAGTAACATATACTCTGTCTGCTTTTATCCAAGCTCTCTTTTAAACCAGTTGCAGCTGGTGACCAGCAGCTCGGCACAGCTAGCATCTCCGTAAACATCACGTATTCTCCCGGTACGTGAAAGAGAGAGAGAGAGAGAGAGAGAGAGAACACAATTTTTGTGTTGTTACAAAAGGAACACATGACAACTTTAAAACATAAGAAGTCTTGTCATAACGCATACTGCATACATTTGGTCGGCTGCTGAAGAAGAAGGGTGCCACAAACAACTTTGTGAAACTATAAGATCAATGCAAAGAAAACTCGTGAAGAGTGAGTCAATTTTTGCCGTACGTCTATTAGTTTGTTTACTCGTTCGAGGTTTCTACAAGCAGCCAGTAGATTGCGCTGCTGAGATCTGATATTGCTGTTATCTTCAAGTTTGTCAGTGTTCCGAAAAAATTGAAGTTTGAAGTGAAATTTCTCGTTCGATGATTGTGACACAGATCTAACTAGAATCACTTCGCACTTCGTTCATCTTTGGTTGTCAGTCATCTACAGAAAAGACTATTTACAATCGGTTCGTAGAATTACGTCGTCGACGAGTTTTCGACAGCGATTTGTTTCATGATGGTGTACCAAAATCGGTTATTCCAAGAAACATTTATGTTGTACATAGTAATTTTGAAGATGACTGGCACGTGACTTAGCGTGAGACACTGACGTGCTTATAAGTATCGGAGACTTGTGCATATTGGAAACGCGCTATTTTTGCATCAACGTTTAGCCATGGATAAAAGATGTGTTGCATCGGCTGCCGGCGGATTGAGCACCGTTTTAGCGAGCCTCAAAAACAGTTTCCCGTTAATTTGATAATGGGAAACACCAAAAAAAAACTCGATCGAGGAAATACAAAATCTACTTCTATCATCGTAACAGGAGATGAAACTAGAATATATTCGTACGAGCCGGAAATAAGCAGTAGTCAGCTACTAGCATTTATAAATGACATGAAAGCAACAAAAGTGAAACACTTCCAGGAAAAGTATTGCTCATTAGTTTGATTACACTGGATATATTGCGACCGTTGTTTTAGAGCGTAGAACTGTATTGTTGGCAGAAGAGCCAACACTGTTTTTCTTGAGGAGGCCGAAATGCACGCGTTTAATTACACGCTGACTGGCGTGAGGTCTGGAACAGGACAATATCTTGAGAATTGCAAATAAAGTCCGTAGATGATGTAATACTTAACTTTAATCCACAATTGTAGAACATCTCTCTTGATGATACATGCTTCATATAATAAATATCAATTGAATACGTCGCCTTGCTAGGTCGTAGCAAATGTAGCTGAAGGCTATGCTAACTATCGTCTCGGCAAATGAGAGCGTAGTTGTCAGTGAACCTTTCCTTGCAAAGTCGGCTGTACAACTGGGGCGAGTGCTAGTAAGTCTCTCTAGACCTGCCGTGTGGTGGCGCTCGGTCTGCTATCACTGACAGTGGCGACACGCGGGTCCGACGTATACTAATGGACCGCGGCCGATTTAAAGGCTACCACCTAGCAAGTGTGGTGTCTGGCGGTGACACCACAAGAACAACAGTTAGTACAGAATTATACACGATGGCTTGTTCGCTACAAGCCATCAGAGAAAATAGGAAGAACAACTGAAAAAGCTTATCTCAGTAGTGACAATATCAGCTGTCCCACAGCATGTCAAACAACTGATAATTTGACAGAGGAAAACATTCTCTTATTTCTCGTATTCACATGATTTATCGCCTGACGTCTTGTTATTCTGCCCTTGTGTCAAACAAAATACGGGCGGACAGCTGTATGTCACCTCGTGAAGCAGTTGGATCCTCCCGAAAGAATGTTTTTGAGGTGCCAATATGAGCTGAAAAAAATCACAACTGGATCGAACATATTCAGATGTAAGTTAATTTCAAACACGAATATTGTGAGAAACAGTAAAACACTGTATACCAAACATGTTTTCTCTTTTTTGTAAAAACTTTAATGACGACCCCCTAGCAACCACTCAGCATCTGTTCTAAATGACAAACCGGGACGACTTAGATGTCTTATACAATAATCCACTGACAGAGGTGAACGCTGGGTTCAGTTCACCACACACGTTTGCGATAAAAGTGTAACGTTACATAATACCTACAATAAGCTTACGTTTCCATAGCGATTGTCTGAAGCAAGGCACCGGCTTTAAGTACATCGGTAGGAGAATAAAAGGATGGTAGATCATGCCAGGGGATTACATCCAGAACTGCACAAGCTAAAACGGCATTGAAGGAGGAGGAGGAGGAGAAGAACGTGAAAAACTAAAAGCTTTTCAGGCATGATAGTGGAGAAGAGTCCTGAAGATTTCATGCACAGAGAGAGTGATCAGTGAAAAATCTAATGTTGTGGACAGCTGTCACAGAACGGAGGGACCGATGGATGTGACACCTGTGTACACAATGCTCCTTCATCATGAACTTAATACAAGGAAAAACCGTGGACTGGAGCATAACACGTCCAATAGGGTCATGCCTAGTAAAGCACAGTGGTTTTCAAACCAGCCTTCCTGTTGGGGACAACAGTGGAACAGGAAGCAACGTTAATGCGGTACGACGAAGAGCGCCTGCTGCCCTGCACGGTTCCCCTCCTGACTTACCAGCTGTAAATTAGTAAAACGAGAGAAAAAAAGACCAGGAAGGGTCGTTTTCTTAATTTGTTCTATGTCAGGTGGGCTTTATCCCCGAATGACCCTTCCCTCTCGGAATGTAAAGGTATAAACATGCAGGCAGCGGAAGTGCCGATGGGAGCGAGCGTGTTGAACTCGGAACCGGCCGGGCAAGAGAGGGCGAGGGCAGATGTGCCGGTGGCCGGTGGGAATCTGAGCACCGCTCGCCTGTAAGGCAGGTGTCTCGTCTCGGCGTGCCGAACAATGGTGGGGGCCGAGCAGCTGCCGAGGACCGACGCGGCGCTCCGGCAAACACACGTCTCCGCTGCGAGGACTTGCTTTCAAAGCGATGAGAACAAAAGACAGCTGCAATAAAAAAAAGGACTTCAATCTCCCTGTGCGTAGCGTTCATTCCTCGTGGTCCAGTGTGAAATGCAGGAACGAAATCGCTTAAAAAATATTCGTTGTTTATGCTTCAGTGCTCCGTTAGTACACATTAACATCAGTTTGGCGTCCAGATCGACGGATCATTAAATTGAAGTGCCGCTTTTTTCGTCAGTGTTCGCATTTCTCGGATTTTCTCATCTCACTCATTTCGTCACATATACACTACTGGCCATTAAAATTGCTACACCAAGAAGAAATGCAGATGATAAACGGGTATTCATTAGAGCAATATATTATACTAGAACTGACATGTGATTACATTTTCACGCAATTTGGGTGCATACATCCCGAGAAATCAGTATCCAGAACAACCACCTCTGGCCGTAATAACGGCCTTGATACGCCTCGGCATTGAGTCAAACAGAGCTTGGATGGCGTATACAGGTACAGCTGCCCATGCAGCTTCAAGACGATACCACAGTTCATCAAGAGTAGTGACTGGGGTATTGTGACGAGCCAGCTGCTCGGCCACCATTGACCAGACGTTTACAGTTGGTGCGAGATCTGGAGAATGTGCTGGCCAGCACAGCAGTCGAACATTTTCTGCATCCAGAAAGTCCCGTACAGGACCTGCAGCATGCGGTCGTGGGTTGTCCTGCTGAAATGTAGGGTTTCGCAGGGATCGAATGAAGGGCAGAGCCGCTGGTCGTAACCCATCTGAAATGTAACGTCCACTGTTCACAGTGCCGTCAATGCGAACAAGAGGTGACCGAGACGTGTAACCAATGGTACACCATACCATCACGCCAGGTGATAACCCATTATGGCGATGACGAATATACGCTTCCAATGTGCGTTCACCGCGATGTCGTCAAACACGGATGCGACCATCATGATGCTGTAAACAGATCCTGGATTCATCGGAAAAAATGTTTTGCCATTCGTGCACCCAGGTTCGTCGTCGAGTACACCATCGCAGGCGCTCCTGTCTGTGATGCAGCGTCAGGAGTAACCGCAGCCGTGGTCTCCGAGCTGTGCTAGTCCATGCTGCTGCAAACGTCGTCGAACTGTTCGTGTAGATGGCTGTTGTCTTGCAAACGGCCCCCTCTATTGACTCAGGGATCGAGACGTTGCTGCACGATCCGTTACAGCCGTGCCGATAACATTCCTGTCATCTCGACTGCTAGTGATACGAGGCCATTGGGATCCAGCACGGCGTTCCGTATTACCCTCCTGAACCCTCCATATTCTGCTAACAGTCATTGGATCTCGACCAACCGCGAACAGCAATGTCGCGATACGATAAACCGCAATCGCGATAGGCTACAATCCGACCTTTATCAAAGTCGGAAACGTGATGGTACGCATTTCTCCTCCTTACACGAGGCATCACAACCACGTTCCACCAGGGAACGCCGGTCAACTGCTGTTCGTGTATGAGAAATCGGTTGGAAACTTTCCTCATGTCAGCACGTTGTAGGTGTCGCCACCGGCGCCAACCTTGTGTGAATGCTCTGGAAAGCTAATCATTTGCATATCACAGCATTTTCTTCCTGTCGGTTAAATTTCGCGTCTGTAGCACGTCATCTTCGTGGTGTAGCAATTTTAATGGCCAGTAGTGTACGGTATAATTCTGTAACGAGCCACCGAAGACTATGTATCCCTTATCACGAAATACTCAGAAAACGTCCCTGAACAACCATTGAAATTAAGTCTGTAGTTTGGATTAACCCTTTAGGGTTTTTTGAATCATTCCAAGGATGCGGAGTTTGGATTAACCCTTTAGGGTTTTTTGAATCATTCCAAGGATGCGGCCGCACGCTAGAGCTGTCGTTGCGACAGCTCCAGAACTGCGCCGAGGCGGCAGCGATGCCGTTACGGCGTGTAGGCCGCGACACGCCTGCCAGCCGCGTTCCTGCGCTGCAAGGACGCCGCCGCCGGCCGCCGCAACACGGAAGCGACGCCGCTCGCTTGCCGATTGCGGCCGCTGCAGCCCGCTGTCGCCCGTGCGAGCGCTCCATGTTAAGCGTACGCGTACGCTGGAAGTGACGTGTGGCTTCCATTAAGGTGCCGCTTTTGCTACCCATCATCATCCTTCAGTAATCGATACCCGCTCGTAAGCCGTCCAGATTGTACGGAGCGAGGTCCAAAGACAGCACGTCGCTCTCCAAGTCATCTTAAAAGTGGCTGGTTAAACTGCTCAGCACCGAGGCTTGGGAAATCAACGACCTTAGCATTGTGCAGTGTCTAGCGTAACGTGCAGATATGCAAACTGTTACATAAGACGGTAGTGTGGCTCCGTGAGTTACTGGGTGTCATATTACCAACCCAAAAGTCCACCTTTCAGTCCTCATTCATTTAAATTTTTTTGTGTCACGTTTCCCGCCCTGTGTACCTTGGAAATAATTAGGATATGTGAAAATTGCAATGTTTCTCAAGTCGGTCCATAGCCCGGAAGAAATCAAGGACATACCACACTGAGTAGGATCATGCCTAGTAAAGCATTGGATTATTCAAACAAACTGTGGGGTTCTAGACTGCTTCACTGTGTAGTCAAAGTCAACATTTTTGCTGGCCTCTTCGACGCCTTCATGGCTAATACGTTTGCCTTTAGATACGGAAAATTTTCCTGCAGTATAACAGCCCACTCAGTCCCCCCTCCCCCTCCCCCTCCCCTGCTCCTATTACACGATCTGATTTTCACTACTGTCAGTCACTCGTGGTCTCGTGGTCGCGTTCTCGCTTCCCGAGCACGGGGTCCCGGGTTCGATTCCCGGCGGGATCAGGGATTTTCACCTGCCTCGAGATGACTGGGTGTTGTCCTCATCATTTCATCATCATTCTTGAAAGTGACGAGATTGGTCTGAGAGAAGGTTGGGAATTTGTACGGGCGCTGATAACCGCACGGTTGAGCGCCCCACGAACCAAAACATCTGATTTTTCACTACTCGACCGAGAGCATAAAGCTGGGAATTCTTCTTCTACCCTTCTTCTTCTTCAGCAGCGCCTTCTCCTGATTGAAGTTGGCGGATCATGTAGCTAGCTCTGGACATAACATCGCAGCGCGGAAGGCAACTTCTGACGTGCAGTGCAGTTGAACCATCTACGAATGCCCTTCAGTCACGAGTTCCTTCGTTTTCACAACAGACCTATTCCGTTGTATTTTACCTTTAATTATGATTTGCACTAACTGGTATCTCTCGCGTCTTATGATGCTTCCTACATATTGAGTTTTTCTATGTTTTATAGTCAGCAATAGTTATTTTTGCCTTTTCATCTGATGCAGGAATTACTCATGCGCGCTGGGAGCGAATATACACGAATCGAGAATCCTAGCGATTTTTGCCTGTTATCAATACTGATACTGGCAAGACATCGGGCCCGGGAATTCACAGACCGCATCAAGATTTCTGCATAGCTCCGCAGACCACCCCGGACATACAAAAAGAAGCGAGCAGAAAACTTCAGTGTGTGTATATATATATATATATATATATATATATAGGGAGAGGATTTAAAGATCTTTTATTTACTTTCTGAGAGATAACTTGCATTTGATGTTTGCATGCAGTAGTGTTCGTCTATTACGCATTTTACGGATGCTGAATGCAGTTCAAATGAGTGAAAGGTTTTTTGGATATAATTCGAGTTTAACAAGTTTCAGATATTTTAATTTACTTGTATTGTGAAACCTTGGTTCTTATTTGATTTCATGATTCTATGTCAACGGAAAGTACCCAGTAGGTTTTAATGAGTGAGTTTGCTAGTATCAAAATATGTGACACAAATTGCCGAATGTTTTAACTGCATTGACTTAGAAGCTTGAAATTTTTACGTCGCCAAGGGGCCATAGAGCTCAATACGTGACCTAAAAGTTGATGAGTATATCCGTCCCTGAGAAAAAGGATTTTTAACAGACTGACTGACAGAGGATGGATGTACAACAAAGCGATCCTGTAAGGGTTCCTTTTCTACAGATTGAGGCACGGAACCCAAAAAATGGAGAATACGTAGCAACTAACATCCGATCTTACATAAACACGTAGGTGTTACAGACAGTTTATCTTCGTGGGTGAATTTTTTTTCGCTTGTTCCGCAGAGTTCAAGCTGTTTAGGTTGTAACAACGTGTGCTTATCTTGTCTTTAAAATGTAGCTATACACGAGATGCATATTAATTCTCACTAAAAAAAAGAAAGTTCCACAGAACTGCTGCTGTGTGTGCTTTCAGTGGTTAGATGTGCCTAGTGTACGTCGTAGTACTCCTCTAAGAAAAGGATTTCGATTTCGTCTTCGATAACAGAAACGCTGACAAAATAAAAGGAGGAGAAGTGTTTTTTGGTGAAAAGTTGTTGAGGCCACTCTTGTCAATTGCAGCATCAATTTTACTCTTGCACAGCGGTTTAATGGCGTTAGTTCCCTTGCCAGCTAGCCGTCGACCACATCTGAACAGAGGGAAAAGGAAGTCAGAAGTAGCGTTATTGGAAGAAGGTATCAGTCACATATGAGTTGTGATCGTCCGAATGTACTAAAGCTGGAAGTGGAGAAAATGCTGGGCTGTTGACCAAACGTGTAGCGACCGAACCAGATTCCTGAAGATGTTGAGAAACAAACTCGTTCGAATGCAACATACAGGTCCTAGGGAGCAGACGTCAATATTGCTGCGGGGACTCGACCTACAAACGCATGTAGGTCGCCAGGTGCACATTCTCGTCCTCTCTCTCTCTCGTTTGCAGTAAGATTTACCTTTCAACGACCTTGCTTAGCTAAGCAAATAGAATAAGTTTCTTACAGTAAGTTGCTACATCTGTAGCTACACTCAGCAAGCAGTATTACGGGGTGTGCCAGAGAGTACTTCTGATATGATGTACCGGGTGATCAAAAAGTCAGTATAAATTTGAAAACTTAATCAACCACGGAATAATGTAGATACAGAGGTAAAAATTGACACACATGCTTGGAATGACATGGGGTTTTATTAGAACAAAAAAAAGAAAAAAGAAAGTATTGCTAGACGCGTGAAAGATCTCTTGCACGCGTCGTTTGGTGGTGATCGTATGCTCAGCCGCCACTTTCGTCATGCTTGGCCTTCCAGGTCCCCAGACCTCAGTCCGTGCGATTATTGGCTTTGGGGTTACCTGAAGTCGCAAGTGTATCGTGATCGACCGACATCTCTAGCGATGCTGAAAGACAACATCCGACGCCAATGCCTCACCATAACTCCGGACATGCTTTACAGTGCTGTTCAAAACGTTATTCCTCGACTACAGCTATTGTTGAGGAATGATGGTGGAAATATTGAGCATTTACTGTGAAGAACACCATCTTTGCTTTGTCTTTCTTTGTTATGCTAATTGTTGCTATTCTGGTCAGATGAAGCGCCATCTGTCGGACATTTTTTGAACTTTGTATTTTTGGTTCTAATAAAACCCCATGTCATTCCAAGCATGTGTGTCTGTTTGCACCTCTTTATTTACATCATTCCGTGATTTATTCAGTTTTCAAATTTATACTGACTTTTTGACCACCCGGTATTATGCCGACACGTTGCTGTGCTCTGGGTTGTGCCTTGTTTCCTTTTCTGATTTTGAAATGAGTGCAGAGACTAACCCTGGGCCGTGTGGCGTGGTTCGTGTCGATCTCTCATACCACCAGAAGGGATGGGCGAGCCATATGACGACGTGTCACAAACACGGAACGCGGGTGTAGTGTGGTTGCCCTGCAAGGACGAGGCAGGCCCCGTTCGCCCGTGCTCTTCCCCTCCCCCTCTGGTGGGTCTAAGTTCTCAGCTGTTTACGCTCGCGGCCGACTGCCACGTTAATGTGGTAGCCACTTTTTATACCACTATCTTTATCCGCCCCGCCACCACTCCATTTCCTGTTCCATTCACGAAAGGTGCGCGGAAGGAGAGAATATACGTAAACTACCGTACGAACACGAATTTTACACTTTCTCGTCGTAGTCATTTTGCGGGACGTATACGAGAAAGAGTTAGATTTTGTCTGACTCCTCTTTGAATTAAGGATCGGAAAAACCGACCGGCGAAAACCGATAGCGGTCTTTTAGTTCGGTATTTGTTTGATCTCACGTGTTTATTTTTTTACTAATAACAGATTGAAAAAACCGAAATACCAATTAGCCATAGCAGCGGTGATAAAATTCTTAATTTACAAACATACATTTTAAAAAAAAAGAGTAACCTTTATTCGTAAAAATTGCGTTGGTGTGAAATATTGTAGAAAAAGGGAAAAAGATAAGTGTTATTTCTCAACAGTGCCGACAGAGACGAGCAACAAACACTTAGCAAAACAACTGCTGAGACAATAATGCCGTGTGTCGCTGCTTAAGGTACGCTTAGCCATTCAGCCATCTAGGGTTTACGCCAAAGCGAGTTAACCGAGTTGAAAGTTTGCCTAAATAGAGTGCAAACCGAGTTAAACAGAACTGGGGCGAAAAAACTAAGACAATATGCAAACGCCGTTCTCTCCTTGGCGTCTGTGCGAATTACGATTCAGTTTAGTTAACCAACCCTTGCTTCGCGGTTTTCCAGTCGGTGACCATATACACTGAAGCGCCAAAGAAACTGATATAGGCATGCGTATTCAAATACGGAGATATGTAAGCAGGCAGAATACGGCTCTGCGGTCGGCAACGCCTATGTAAGATAAGTGTCTGACGCAGTTGTTAAATCGGTTACTGCTGCTACAATGACAGGTTATCAAGATTTAAGTGAGTTTGAACGTAGTGTTATAGTCGGCGCACGAGCGATGGAACACGGCATCTCTGAGATATCGAAGTACGGAATTTCCCGCACGAGCATTTCACGAGTGTACCGTGAATATCAGGAATCCGGTAAAACATCAAATCTTTGACATCGCTGCGGACGGAAAAAGATCCTGCAACAATGTGACCAACGACGACTGAAGAGAATGCTTCAGCGTGACAGAAGAGCAACCCTTCCGCAAATTGCTGCAGGTTTCAGTGCTGGGCAATCAACAAGTGTCAGCGTGCGAACCATTCAACGAAACATCGATATGGGCTTTCGGAGCCGAAGGCCCACTCGTGTACACTTGATGACTGTACGACACAAAGCTTTACGCCTCGCCTGGACCCGTCAACACCGACATTGAACCGTTCATGACTGGAAACATGTTGACTGGTCGGACGAGTCTCGATTTAAATTGTATTGAACAGAAGGACGTGTATGGGTATGGAGACACATCATGAATCCATGGACCCTGCATGTCAGCAGGGGGCTGTTCAAGTGGATGGAGGCTCTGTAATGGTGTGGAGTGTGTGCAGTTGGAGTGATATGGAACGCCTGATACGTCTAGATACGACTCTGACAGGTGCCACGTACGTAAGCATCCTGTCTGTTCACCAGCATTCATTCATGTCCATTGTGCATTCCGACGGACTTGGGAAATTCCAGTAGGACGGTGCGATACCCCATACGCCCAGAATTGCTACAGGGTGGTTCCAGGAACACACTTCTGAGTTTAAACACTTCCGCTGGCTACCAAACTCCCCAGACATGAACATTATTAAGCATAATGGAATGCCTTGCAACATGCTGTTCAGAAAAGATCTTCATCCCCTCGTACTCGTACGGATTTATGGGCAGCCCTGCAGGATTCATGGTGTCAGTTCCCTCCAGCACTTCTTCAGACATTAGTCGAGTGCATGCCACGTCGTGTTGCGGCACTTGGGCGTGGTCGCGGGTGCCCTACACGATATTAGGTAGGTGTACCAGTTTCTTCGACTCTTCTGTGTATATAATAGCGAGCGTGGTGTATACTACATATGGCGCAGTGTTTGATTTTTCGGTTTGAAATTTTGAAGATAGACTTGTGAAAATCTGAAACATGGTGTATAGTTCTTGATGGCTCTTGGACGAGCCTAAAGAAGCCAAATGGCTGTTCAGGATTATGGCTGCATACCGCACTACAGACCACTATATTGGGTCTTTCGGTTTGAAACTTTGAAAATAGCCTTGTGGAACATCCGAAATTCGCAGTATATATTGTCTAACATCCAAATATCTTATGTCAAAGCAGTATGTTCCACTTACTGCTTTTTTTCTTTTTTTTTAAGCTATATACTCATATCATACAGTTATTACAAGCTATATGCTGAGTATTAGTTTACTTTGGGCAGCTTATAATCGGCGTCATAGTAGCAAATGCCTCGCCACGAGCATGAATGGGTACTGCATTGCAGGCATCAATTTCGAGTATTTTGACAGAAATTTTGTTGATGCTGGTGATACACTCTGAATTTGGTGAAATGGTTTGTCGACGATCTCCAGGCAGCCAAATGCCTCATCATGAACATTAGTGGATGCTGGATTACAGGCTAAAGCTTGAAATTACCCTCACAAGAAGCTTTTAATTTGCTGTAAGATTTGGTCGGTGATCGGATTTGCTTGAATGGTCATCGTGCTATGAGCCGCAGTTCTAAAAGACGCTCATGACACACGCGGAATTTGCTAAGGTTGTTAACGATGATCTTATGGTAACAAAAATACATGTATCAGAGCTATCGTGACATCAATGTTTGTATAGACCCACTTATGAAATAACACCACTTCTAGAATTTTGATAGAACACAGTATATCAAAATTTACTGCTGCACTTTTAAACATTACAGTGACTGACGTCCCGTTCTGTAGGCACAGGGTCAGCTCAGTTTAAACCCTGGTTTGTACGTCGCGACAGAGGTAAACTCCAACCTCGTGCGAAACCGTCACCGGTAGATGCCGTAAGACAGTATAACTAGCGTTGACTTGAAATTTCCTCAACCCGAGTTAACCGGGTTTGGTAACTCGATTGGACCCCTCTCTGGCTTGAGCGTTCTGTTTGCAAGAGTTGTCCCCATTTGGTCTTTACGGTAGTTTCTCACTGTCGCCACCAGACATCTGTTGTACTGCAGAACGGCACCAAACCTAGCCTGAAAATATGTTCACGAAGTAACGTAGCAAGAAAGTACAATGCTTCATTTGCTTTAAAAGATAAAGTATTTGTCTGCCATTTCTATGAAATAATAAAACAGGGAGGAAATTATACTAACAGTAGAGGAAACGGTAAAAATATGAAATACCATTTTACTTTTCATTCATAAATTTCTCTGTTTCTCACATTAAGCAAACAAAATATCTATAGCACGTACTTTGGGATGTATTTTAAAGCTTTCTATATTTTCGAATACATACTACGTTAGGAACATACCTAAATTAAGCTTAACACACAGTTTTACATTTTTGGCTCTTCAGATTATGGGGTACAAATATGGAATAGTCCATTCGTTTAAAGTTTGTTCAAGTTAAAAAAATAATGGAACGTGTAATAATTCATATTCAAAGAAAACGGTATAAAACATGAGAACACAACAGAAAAACAAACGGAAATATACCATTTGCATTCGTGATTTCCTGGTCATAAAGGTCACCGTTCGTAGTAGTAGACGGAAAGTCATCGAGTAAAACAGAAATAATATACGGCGTTCGCCAAGGAAGTGTTATAGGCCCTCTATTGTTCGTGATCTATATTAACGACATAGGAGACAATCTGAGTAGCCGTCTTCTAAAGTCATCAGATAATCAAAACGACTTGCAAAATGATTTAGATAAGATATCTGTATGGTGCGATAAGTGGCAATTGACCCTCAATAAGGAAAAGTGTGAAGTTATTCACATGAGTACTAAACGAAATCAGCTAAATTTCGATTACGCTATAAGTGTCACAAATCTGAAGGCTGTAAATTCAACTAAATACTTAGGGATTAGAATTACAACTAACCTAAATTGGAATGATCACGTAGATAATATTGTGGGTAGAGCAAACCAAAGACTGCGATTCATTGGCATTAGAAGGTCCAACAGGTCTACTAAAGAGACTGCTTACACCACGCTTGTCCGCCCTATTCTGGAGTATTACTGTGCGGTGTGGGATCCGCATCAGGTGGAACTGACGGATGACATCGAAAAAGTACAAAGAAGGGCAGCTCGCTTTGTATTATCGCGAAATATGGGAGATAGTGTCAGAGATATGATACGTGAATTGGAGTGGCAATCATAAAAACAAAGGCGTTTTTCGTTGCTACAGGATCTTCTCATGAAATTTCAATCACCGGTTTTCTCCTCCGATTGCGAAAACATTCTGTTGGCACCCTCCTACATAGCGAGAAATGATTATCACGATAAAATAAGAGAAATCAGGGCTCGCACAGAAAAATATAAGTGCTTGTTTTTTCCCGCATGCTGTTAGAGTGTGGAACGGTAGAGAGACAGCATGAAGGTGGTTCATTGGACCCTCTGCCACGCACTTTATTGTGAATAGCAGAGTAATCACGTAGATGTAGATGTGTGGGATGGCAGGAGAAGGATGGGTGAGCGGGCGGTCTTTCTCGTTGCATTTGCGTCTTGAAAATTACAGGCTGTGCACCTATCGAAATATTGGCGGTTATCGATGACGCCACCCAGCTGCATTACTGCAGGTTATTTCAATACTGTGACGTTAGTTCGGTAGCAGAATAACGTGGCTAAAAAATCTAGCCTGTTGAGGTTCATGTTTATGATCGAGGTTTATCTTTATGGTCGTAAAGCAGTGCATGAAAGTTTTGGTAATGTTCTCGTTGCAGTTTCGCTGGCTGCAACGTCCATCATCGTCTTTAAAAGCCATCGCAAGCTGACTAACATCACTAGCATATTGCCGCATTTTATCTTTATTCTTCAGCCATTTTGGTGGGTTACGTGGCCCTTTTCTGGCATATCGTAAAAAGTTGACATTTATTCCCTCATCTTTCTGGCGTAACTGCTAAACTCTGTGCCCTCCGTCAAAACAACTGCTGCCTTCTCTTTTTAAGATATTTAGGCTCTGTAAGCACATACAATCATTCGTCCAAACACACCACTAATAAACTCCTGTTAAAATTTAGTCATATGGTGACGTAGGAAGCAAATTTAGGCCTATGCACAAACTGGTAATAAAGACTGTTGTGTGGCGTTAATGGAAGTGAAGAATTCTAATGATATTCAATTTGCTTATAATCTTTTTTCACTAGGACGCATTCAGTATGGCAGTGTCAAGCAACAAAACAATCAGTATTTACTGCCAGGTATCACTACTCCAATACATACTTCAGAAATTCCAACGAGTAATATACATGTACTGTTAAATCCAATTTCAAACGTTTCCTGTCGAACAAGGCGGATCGTAACTAAGCGTAGAGACTCTCGTTGAATATATTTGGTCTGTGAGAAGGCTTTCTGTTCTCGCTGTATCAGGCTAAACGTTTGAGTTAGTTGCAATACCTTACACTATTGAATAACTCTTCAAGAGGTTGGTTTATTACACTACTGGCCATTAAAATTGCTACACCAAGAAGAAATGCAGATGATAAACGGGTATTCATTGGACAAATATATTATACTAGAACTGACAAGTGATTACATTTTCACGCAATTTGGGTGCATAGATCTTGAGAAATCAGTACCCAGAACAACCACCTCTGGCCGTAATAACGGCCTTGATATGCCTGGACATTGAGTCAAGCAGAGCTTGGATGGCGTGTACAGGTACAGCTGCCCATGCAGCTTCAACACGATACCACAGTTCATCAAGAGTAGTGACTGGCGTATTGTGACGAGCCGGTTGCTCGGTCACCTTTGACCAAATTTTTCCAATTGGTGGGAGATCTGGAGAATTGCTGGCCACGGCAGCAATCGAACATTTTCTCTATCCAGAAAGGCCCGTACAGGACCTGCAACATGCGGTCATGTATTATCCTGCTAAAATGTAGGGTTTAGCTGGGATCGAATGAAGTGTAGAGCCACGGGTCGTAACACATCTGAAATGTAACGTCCACTGTTCACAGTGCCGTCAATGCGAACACGAGGTGACCGAGACGTGTAACCAATGGCACCCCATACCATCACGCCGGGTGATAACGCCAGTATGGCGATGACGAATATACGCTTCCAATGTGCGTTCACCGCGATGTCGCCAAACGCGGATGCAACCATCATGATGCTGTAAATAGAACCTGGATTCCTCCGAAAAAATGACGTTTTGCCATTCGTGCACCCAGGTTCGTCGTTGAGTACACCATCGCAGGCGCTCCTGTCTGTGATGTAGCGTCAAGGGTAACCGCGGCCAAGGTCTCCGAGCTGATAGTCCATGCTGCTGCAAACGTCGTCGAGCTGTTCGTGGAGATGGTTGTAGTCTTGCAAACTTCCTCATCTGTTGACTCAGGGATCGAGACGTGGCTGCACGATCCGTTACAGCCGTGCGGATAAGATGCCTGTCATCTCGACTGCTAATGATACGAGGCCGTTGGGATCCAGCTAGGCGTTCCGTATTACCCTCCTGAACCCACAGAGTCCATATTCTGCTAACAGTCATTAGATCTCGACCAACGCGAGCAGCAGTGTCGCGATACGACAAACCGCAATAGCGATAGGCTACAATCCGACCTTCATCAAAGGCGGAAACGTGATGGTACGCATTTCCCTCCTTACACGAGGGATCACAACAACGTTTCACCAGGCAATGCCGGCCAACTGCTGTTTGTGTATGAGAAAACGGTTGGAAACTTTTCTCATGTCAGCACGTTGTATGTGTCGCCACCGGCGCCAACCTTGTGTGAATGCTCTGAAAAGCTAATCATTTGCACATTACAGAATCTTCTTCCTGTTGGTTAAATTTTGCGTCTGTAGCACGTCATCTCCGTGGTGTAGCAATTTTAATGGCCTGTAGTGTACTTTTAAGTACTTCGCATTGCATATAATTCCTAATTTCTAATAAGAACTCCCTCTAGAATGAATTAATGGCAATGTTTGTGCCAGTATTTAGATAGTTCACTTTTAATACGCAATGGGTTTGTTAATATTGCGGTCGCAGGTGTGTTTATCATTTACTCCTGAATGGAGGATGGCCTTCTGCCTCTGTGGGATGCTGTGTGATCTCTGATGGTCCCCCGCCGTAGTCGATCTTCATCGTTACTGCAAGTAGCGGCCATCGGAAACCGTTTGAAACCAATTTAATTGAAAATTGTTACTCATATAATCTGGATCCAGCTCGTTGTAAGATGCAAAACAAAGGTTTCAAATAATCCACAGCATTGATTTACCAGCGTAAGAAAGAGTACACGCCAGCCTTAATTTGTTTGCCAGCGTACTCGTTTATTTGGACATTTATCACGCCGAAACTTCGTGCTGTGCCCTTACAGTTGGTAATAACTATCGTTTACTTTCGACCAGAAGCCCTAATGTGCACGTAACGTTTTTATCCTTTTACCTGTACACCTCCTTCACAGTCCAGACAGTACAAACGATGTTCTTTCAGTGACAAAATTGTTAGTTCTTGACATCTGCTGATCCTCTTCACCACTTTCAGCTGTACATGTCCATTAGCTACGAAACATCACTAAGCTTCAAAAATATCCTGCTCAGCATTAATATTTCCAATGTATCTTCAACTTATCTCTTCTTGATCTTGAAGCTTTATTATTAAAATACTTCTGTCCACACTTACATCTCTCATTCTTGTAGTCTGGCTTCTTTTAGTCATTCAGCGTCATCGTGTCCTTTAAATAAAGTGTAGCTCGTTATAAAGTTTATCATATGGTTCTAATACACCGCCATAACGCGCCGACACCACGGCAACTTTCAGCCCTCGACAGTAACTCTCGAATCTGAAAACTTTTTACTATATTACCCGGCGCTCCATTTTACAAATCTCAGTTCATATTGCTGCTCCGCTATGTTACCTTCGTACTGTCTTCCATAAAACTGTGAGCACTAGCACACTTCCATTCTAATTTACTCTGCACTGTCAATTGCGTCGTCATCGTCTTTCGCTTAAAACGCAGATTAAATACAATCTTTACTGAGCACAGCATGAGAAAATTAACAGTAATTATTACATTATACGAATTAATATAACTTGAAACTTTTCAAAAACAATTTTTTTGCGCCAAAAAAGAGTATCACCTAAAGACGTAATGAAATGTTATTAAAATTTGTCACAATCGACTAGCTATTTTCTATATTTCTTCTTCGAATAAAGTCATATTATTCAAATACAAGCACCACAAAACTCAATATGTCAATACTGCTTTGACATTTGTAGGTCTGCTATGTAGTCAACAAACCATGGGCGAAACTCTAATACAATGCACTGATAATGGGAGTAAGAAAAGTTTTTCTGTTGGCTGCGCGAAAATGCGAAAGCTTGGAAGGAAACACGTCGCTTTGGATACGGTTCTGACATTCTGATACCGTTTTCAACAGAACGAACACCGCACCAAAAAGGAAAAAAAATTAGTATGATGGAAAAACGTTCAGACTATGCCAACGAACATCCTCTCCGAGTTTTTGTTGTTACCCACTAGGCCTCCTTCGTATATTGTAAATCAGGTTAGGAACACCACTGCCCGTTCTTCTCGCAAAAACTGTTCATTTGTAGGAAGGGGGAGCGAAGAGGGTGAGTGTTAGGGAGGAGGCGGGGAGTCGATGTTTTGAAAGTTGCTAGCGGATCAAATTTTGTGACTCGCGGACCATGGCGTCAGCAGCGCTCGTACCGCGCCCGGAGTCAACACTATAGCGTCCATGATGTTAATGTTCATGCGGTAACGCACCCACTAATGACATTCCTTTCTCGACATGTTTTGGGAGTACTTTCATTATATTGTCACCGCACGTTCAGATGTTTATATTTATTTACGCATCACGAACATTGCTACTTTATTCACGTTTTACAGTAGTTGTTAAAAGCTAACGTTGCAAGATTCTGCAGCGACTCCCCCACCCCCCCTCTCTCTCTCTCTCTCTCTCTCTCTCTCTCTCTCTCTCTCTCTCTCTCGAATATCCGAATTTATTCCGCGGGCCGGATACGGCTAACGGGCCGCCGGTTGCTGTCTACATCTACATCCATACTCCGCAAGCCACCTGACGGTGTGTGGCGGAGGGTACCTTGAGTACCTCTATCGGTTCTCCCTTCTATTCCAGTCTCGTATTGTTCGTGGAAAGAAGGATTGTCTGTATGCTTCTGTGTGGGCTCCAATCTCTCTGATTTTATCCTCATGGTCTCTTCGCGAGATATACGTAGGAGGGAGCAATATACTGCTTGACTCTTCGGTGAAGGTATGTTCTCGAAACTTCAACAAAAGCCCGTACCGAGCTACTGAGCGTCTCTCCTGCAGAGTCTTCCACTGCAGTTTATCTATCATCTCCGTAACGCTTTCGCGATTACTAAATGATCCTGTAACGAAGCGCGCTGCTCTCCGTTGGATCTTCACTATCACTTCTGTAAACCCTATCTGGTACAGATCCCATACCGGTGAGCAGTATTCAAGCAGTACTGTAACCTACTTCCTTTGTTTTCGGACTGCATTTCCTTAGGATTCTTCCAATGAATCTCAGTCTGGCATCTGCTTTACCGACGATCAACTTTATATGATCATTCCATTTTAAATCACTCCTAATACGTACTCCCAGATAATTTATGGAATTGACTGCTTCCAGTTGCTGACCTGCTATATTGTAGCTAAATGATAAGGGATCTATCTTTCTATGTATTCGCAGCACATTACACTTGTCTACATTGAGATTCAATTGCCGTTCCCTGCACCATGCGTCAATTCGCTGCAGGTCGTCCTGCATTTCAGTACAATTTTCCATTGTTGCAACCTCTCGATATACCACTGCATCATCCGCAAAAAGCCTCAGTGAACTTCCGATGTCATACACAAGGTCATTTATGTATATTGTGAATAGCAACGGTCCTACGACACTCCACTGCGGCACACCTGAAATCACTCTTACTTCGCCCTTCTTCGCAATCGGTTTAGGTTCTCCAGAAGCAAATTTTAAATGTGTCGATTTCGTTCCATTAAGAAGTACGCGTTGAGTTGCGTGTGATAAGCGGTCCCGTTTCCACTCAGAAATCTGGTCCGATGCATTGTAAACTCTTACTTAGTTCAACATACCTCATTCTTCGGACGTAGGTGTACGGTAACTAAGCACTCCATTGCATCAGCCACACCTACGTCTCCTTGCTCATACGCTACGAGAACCATTGTCCGTTCCTTTCGCAATATCTGTTTCATTTTTAGGGAGGGCAGCTGAAGAGGGTGAGATTGGAGGGGGGTGGGGGTGGGTAGGATGTGGAAGGGCCCGGCTCTGGTGCTGTCTTGTAACTTGTATCGTGCTGCCGAAATATGAAAATATGTTTATTTCTTGTGTCAAGAATGAATGTTTCGCTCTGAAACAAAGCGAGCGCTGGTTTGAACTTACTGGCAGACTAAATTTGTTTATCGGAGTGCGACTGTTAACACGGAACGCGGATAGTGCTCTCAGCGCTATTCACGACCGGCACTTGTAGATTCAAATCTGTTCGCATCTTTCCTACTCGGCTAACTTCGTGAAACCTCTTCTCCGTACGTTACTGGATTGGCACTCTTGCAAGAAAAGCTAACTTGGAGAAATGACTTCCGCACGTAGACGGCTGTTTATATGATGAGCATTGTATTTTTACGTAATTTGTGAGTTAATCAGATAGATGCGTGTTCGTTCTGGACGTCAGTAGAGTACCACCCCACGTATACATTGACCACACTAGGTTTGTCGCATTGCCCAATAATGAACGGTAAAAGTTAGGCTACAGGGGCTGACCATCCTACTAACAAGTTTGAATATAGCATCAACATCACAAGGGCTGTAAAGTGAATTATAGATATTGCTGGGAACTGGAATAGTTACTTGTTAGATAATACATATCAACGTAAACAGAATAATATGCACAAGGCACTTCATTATTGCCCCTTTGCTTTATTCTTCGCATTGTTTCTAATTGCTTCAATGAAAATAATTTTCACTGTTGAATCAATTTCATTAAAAACGGTTTACAGGATGTCTATCTTCGTACTTAGGCGTATACAAAGTGTATGCATTTTATTTTTTCATACGTTGTAAAACTTAAATAATTTTTCAGTTTATGATATTTTCGTGGGAGGGCATTTGTGCAAAAAATATGAAATCTTAGAGCAGTTTTCGCGCTGTGACGATTCTAAAACAATCCATAATAAGAATTCATGGAATGTACGTTTATGTAGATTGTATGGGGAATTGGTAGAAATCACAGTCGAGCGATGTCTGGTAGTGGTAGTATCATTGTACAGTTTCTATCCGTACTTAAAGCTTAAAAAGCTGAAGAAGAAAACCTTATAATGATAAATGACTATTCCTGTTCCTAAGATCTCACGACTTCAAATGATCCACGCTATTTCATCCCTCCATTGACCATCGTTCGGTGTTGCTTGACACATTACTCCATTGGTAACACGTGCGTTGTACGGACAAACGTGTCGTGGTGTTCTCCACCGCAGCGTACAACCCCAAGCTGCCAGAAACATTTTCTTGTGCGGTGATTTACTCACTAGGTTACAGGCGATTGACAGTAATTTTACTCACTGACTCATCCTTTGGTCTCCACCATTCACTGAGTTTTATGCGACCTCAGTGACACAGGAACCTTTGTGTTAATCTTCTGGACACATTCACGTAGACATCCTGATTCCACTGATACATTAGCTATGGAAGCCTCAACAATAGACCTGCTCCCAAGACAAAGCCCAGAAGTTGACTTGCAGACACCTATCAGATGCAATATCTTACAGAAAGGGGACAAAATTGCATGACCAATATACGTCCCAACGAACTCCAAACGATAAGCCTCCAACAGAAAGTGGAGAATGTCACTTCGAAACCCTCGGAGAGAAGCTGGGATTTAGTGCGCGCGCGCGCGCACACACACACACACACACACACACACACACACACACACACACACACACACACACACACACAGAGAGAGAGAGAGAGAGAGAGAGAGAGAGAGAGAGAGAGAGAGAGAGAGAGAGAGACGGCCGGAGTGGCCAAGCGGTTCTAGGCGCTACTGTCCGGAACCGCGCGACCGCTACGGTCGCGGATTCGAATCCTGCCTCGGGCATGGATGTGTGTGATGTCCTTAGGTTAGTTAGGTTTAAGTAGTTCTAAGTTCTAGGGGACTTGTGACCTCAGCAGTTAAGTCCCATAGTGCCCAGAGCCATTTGAACCATTTGAGACAGAGAGAGGGGGGGGGGGGGGGGGGAATAGACACAACTCTTCACAGTGTATTTGCAGGGCGACTCAAGACACTCCGCCACATCGATAAAGCGTCAGCATCGCACTTGACGTACAGCGCAGATCGCGTCTTGGCGAATCATTGCCACAGATCATAGTTGACGATGTGATGAAAGCAACTCGCGTTTTTATGTTCCTTTGGGAAACTGGATATTAACAGGTAATTTAAAGCGCTCATTTTAGTGGACTCGCGGGGTAGAATCGGGTAGATGACACCTCCTGTTCATTTTCCCGCAGTCCTGATATACTCCCTGATTTTACCTCCCTAACTTGAAATCTGTGATGGTTGTTCTTACTAGCCGGAAGACTTTGGATGATGTCTCCCACTTTCGATATCCTCTTCTCGCGTGGATGCAGTAGGGGGAAGACTTGAAAACTACATAAAGTGGAAGGAATATTGAACGGAATTAATTTCATGGAAGGCCAATGGGGGGGATTTGGTTTATTTGGAGGATTCTAGGAACTTGTGGTTCATCTACAAAGAATACTGCATACAGGACACTTAAATAACCCATTTTTGAGCTCTGCTAGAGTGTTTGGGTTCCCCAGGCCCGATTACGGGTAGACATTGAAGCATTTAAGACGCGTTCTAATAGATCTGTTAGCAGTAGGTTCAATCAACATGCGAGTATTACTCAAACGGGAATCCGCGGAGGAAAGACGACGTTCTTTCAGCTCGCCACACTCCCTGTGCCCGCCAAATCGTCTGGTTTTTCCACTTAAGACAGGGTTCCCACAGAAGCGTACAACAAGCGACACAGCACGTTGCGGTGGATGATAATGAATGGCGTTTCTGAGGGACTCAACAGTGTCGGTGTTCGTCTCTTTGTCCTCATTAATCGATGCACCAAAACAAGCGTTTTGCGAGTAATATTGAACGTGACCGCGAAACACAATAGCGATAGTTAGAGAACTGGCGTTTGCAACAGAATGCTAAACGATCCTACTGCCGCCAACGTACTTTGCGCATAAGGACCGTGAAGACAGTCAGAGAATTAGAACCTGTACGAAAGGTTATAGACAGTCGTTCATGACTCGCTCCGTTTACGAGTGGAACAGGAAAGGGAATGACCGATAGTAGCGGTACAAGGTACTCTCCGCCATGCGCCACTTGGTTGCTTGCGGAGTACGTTTGTAGATTTAGAATGGTTCAAATGGTTCTGAGCACTATGGGACTTAACTTCTGAGGTCATCAGTCCCCTAGAACTTCGAACTATTTAAACCTAACTAACCTAAGAATATCACATACATCCATGCCCGAGGCAGGATTCGCACCTGCAACCGTAGCGGTCGCGCGGTTCCAGACTGTAGCGCCTAGAACCGCTCGGCCACTCCGGCCGGCGTAGATGAAGAAAGAAATGTAGTTGCAGGATGCCACTTAAACCTCAGCCCTCATTCTGGAGAACCATCTGGCCTCACACTTCCTTCCTTTCGCTGCTCTGCCTTCACCTGTGCATAGTCTTCGTTTGATGATACTGTCCGTTCACTGTTATCTGTAAGTCATTTCTTGACCCGACTCTACCCGTTTTACTCGGAAAACCCTTCTAAAGGCTCGTTGAGAATAGGATAAAGGAACGAATACCTATAGTGTTGAGTTGCTCAGTAACACCAATTATCGTCATCCATCGCAGTGTGTCCTATCGGTTGTTGCGTCCCATCATTGGTAACCCCGGCTGGCTGGGAAGAACCAGCCGATTTGGCGGGCAGGGAAGTGTGGTGGGCGCAGTGGAAAGAGCAGTAGCCGCTAATGGAGAAGATCCAGTTAACGTTAAGCAGAGTGGCGCAGTTAAGCTTTTACGCTCGTCGCTAACCTAGGAGGCCACGGCGCGGCTCTTGCACTTAATTACGTCTCGTTGTTTCCGTCGCCCTGAGGGGCCTCCAGTAAGCCAGACCGGGGGCCGCGAGCGATGGCTGCCCGCTGTGCAGCCTCACTGTCAAACCGGATAGTCCCCAGCTCTCTTTGTTTATAACCAGTGAACACTGTGCTCAGTGTAGCGCATCTTCTTATAGCTTTCTGCGAAAATATTTCGATCGCCAGCATCCGAAGTTGGCCATCGCAGCGTACACCAGATCGAAGTAATCCGAACTTTGAACCGCTATTCTGAGGCGCACAAAATTGGGGATCAGGGCACTCGCCTTTAGCAACACCATAGGATTTTCAGAATTCGCCTGCTGGGGCAATTAATAAAACGGAGTTATACGGAGTTTTGAATGCACTGGAGCAGGTACGAAAGCAACACAGCAGAAAGTTTCTCACCTGCTCTAAGTTCCCTACAAGCGGTACAAAAGATGTACTAATTAGGAAAAATAATTCAGACTATCCACGATTTCCCACATAAGATCCAAAACAGAGACAAGGGCGTGGTTTTCTGCTGCGTACATGGACACGTCGGGACGCAGGGAAGGACGCAGTGCAAGAATCATTCTAGTAATGGTGGTGTGATTCGGTGTGGCGTCCCCAGTGCGCCGAAGACAACGTCTCAGTATTTCCAACTAACTGTAATACTATTCATTCTTATTCTAACTACACTGCGCAATGTAATTTAAAGAGTCACTTGTGCGAATCACCATCATTGTCTCCTATTGCGGCGCAGAAGTTTGAAATGTGGGTCAAAGATACCTAGAAACTTTCTCTGTAATATTCATCCTCGGGCTGGGCGACGCTTCGAACAACGTGTCGACACATGAGCAAAAAAAGAGCCAGCGCTCTGAAGTTGGTGAGAGGTGTAAGGTGGGTTAATAATAGCACATTGACGCCAAATCACACCACAATTCTGCCAATTGCCACCGTGGACTTCAGCACGACGGGCAGGTCGTCACATCCCCTGTTACCCACATTTCACCGCAATGCCCAGCGTTGAAATCGTGCTTTTTTTATGGTCGGCCGAGGAAAACATTTCACACACACCGGCGCTCAGTATCAATACAAAAAAAGCCTCAGGGGGCGACATATGGGCATCAGTGGAACCACCTCTTCCCTTGGAGCCTTGATTCACACATACATCTTGCTTTCGAAAACAACTGTTTGCATTACGTTGAGTACCAGGACGTTTTGACAGCCTGTGACACTGCCGATAACCCCTGCCAATGGAAGCGCTCTCTAAGGACACTGTGAGGTTACAACTGCATTGAACACGACCGCAACCTTTTGGAGTGTAGCGCGACCGCAGTTTCTGCTTTGGTATACAAGGTGGAACCACTGGGGACCGTTACATTCGACGGATTTTGAACATGGATCCACGGCAACAAAGGCTATTTATTCTGTTTTGTTTCGCGCTTTGTTGCGACGTGATCACAGGGAAATGCGACATTGACATATGCTTATTCACCCCGTGAATGACCGAATGAAACGTCAAAGGGTACCTCGTAGATTCCTTCCCGCCTCCATCTTCCCCCTCCAGCCTCCCGCCCCTCCACCACCACCCCAGTTTTGGCAACATCCTCGGTGCCACCCCACAGTGGACACTTTAAAAATGTACCTATACAGAGACAGCCAGTAATTGATGTTAAGGCATCTCTTTCGACACAGTGCAACAGCGCGCGCGGTTGTGGATTCGTCAGCGACCGACCCCATTCTACGAAACGGGGATTGGTTCAAAAATGGTTCAAATGGCTCTGAGCACTATGGGACTTAACTACTGTGGTCATCAGTCCCCTAGAACTTAGAGCTACTTAAACCTAACTAACCTAAGGACATCACACACATCCATGCCCGAGGCAGGATTCGAACCTGCGACCGTAGCAGTCGCGCGGTTCCGGACTGCGCGCCTAGAACCGCTAGACCACCACGGCCGGCCGGGGATTGGTAATCTGATATGCCAGTGTGAGACAGTTCCTAACGTATTTGGAGATAACTTTTGAATGGAATCTTTCCATGGTCCCGTTGTGGTGAGTATTCGGTTTTCATTTGACTGCCCTCATCTAATAGTTTTAATCGTCTAAGAGTCCCTTTAGGTTTGTGGTGGTCTATCAAAGTAAAAGGTATAGATAACGTCTCTGAGAGTCGGAGGAGGATTGTCAGATTAATTTCTTATATCTCTGATGTATTTATATTATGTGAAGGAATGCAACGGTTCACGTTGTAGAGATGACGAACTGTGTTCTACAATTTCACACCTGGTGCTGGCTTAATTTTGATGATATTTTTTTTTCTTTTACTATTACTTGAACCTGCATGTGAAATTTAAGTCTGTCTTGAAAGTAAGAAGAAAACGTACCCTGGATGGCATCCCTCTCGGATGTTGGAGTAGTCATGTGGTACCACTTTCCCCTCCCCATTTCTGTCCATGAATGTTTCGTTGTTGACATTTATTTATTTAAATAAGTAAAGGAATAAATATATTAACGTACTTTGTAAATAAATACTTATTGGTCATTTGTTTAATATGAAATATAGCTTTTCTGAATTTGGCGTAGAGGGTCAGTAAAGAAACGTGCATTAATAATGGAACCAACTTCGACCTCGAGCTACATTTCACAGATGTCTGTTACCACCATTTTTACTTCGTATTTACATTCGTTGGCTTCAGCAACTCAACCAAGTTTCATATCTGGACGTAACCTAGATCATGGGCTACGCAACAAATCAGTCATTGCAACCAGGTTTGTGATAAGAGGAGGTGGACGACACTATCAGTCTCGAACTCAAGAAAACGCCAGAAAACCTAAGTCTGGCTGCCTGGAGGTGTTTGGTGTGGTGCGTTGTGTTGTGAACATAAAATGGTTGCTTTCTAATATCTAGTTTTTTCAATAGCCTTGGAGTAGTAAAACCGTAAGCATGGAATGGTTGTCGATTACTGACGTTTATATCTGACTGTATTAAGCCTGCTCTTTCAAACTCATAGAAGACATTAACGAAATGAATTAATAGTTATACCTATTCACACTTTACAAAGAAGTGTGCCGTCGTCAGTTTGCAACTTTCAGCGATACAGTCAGCGCTATGGGCCTGCCTCGTCGTCGTCGTCGTCGTCGAGTAGACTCCGCAGCTTGTGCTATCTTCACTTAAGCCACCTCTTCCTCTGTTGTCCTACGACTCAATTCATAATTGATAATATGTTTAACTGATTTGCCTTTCCCCATTCTGTTTTGTTGTTTCCATATAATTTATCTTTGCTCTTATACATCTGTATAAAGCGTATATATTCATCTCTTACAATATTGTTTCGTATTTGATCTCTGAGGTTTACCCTTCTTAAGTCAGATTTTAAATTTTTGTCTATTCTTTTATAGTGACAGTTAAATAACAATGTTATACTTGTCCCTTGTGATAAATTTCCATAGTCTTACTGCCAGAAGTTTGGTAACTTTTATTGTTCTCATCATTTATATATCTGAAGACGATCTGTTCTCTTTGTTACAGGCCATCAGCATCAGCAAGGCTATCAACAATATGGAAACTCCAGTGAAGCAGAAACATGTGAGAAGTATCCTTTTTTACGATAGAACTGTTTACTGGCATTACCACTGTATCATGGATACACATAATTTTTCCTGTGTCATGTTAGAAAGGTAACTTCCATGAGTATGCTGAAGTTACGCGATAAATGTCCGTTAGCTATCAGTTGTTGCCGGCCAGTTGATTTGAAGTGACTGCCGTAGCTTGTATGTCAGTATCACTGATTATTTTTTGTGGAATTTTCTCATTTGGTCTCGTGAGAAATCAAAGATATGCACCAGGAATAAGATCAGGAACTTCAAGGTTGGTAGCCAGCGAAGTCAACAGCTAACAATAGATGTAGTTACTCGTGCATTCATATGATGAAGAGGATCTGCGTAGTTGTTCCTGCTTGTACAGCAATTTCACAGACTCATTTGCAGGTATCCATACAATTTACAGTATGATAAGAAAAAGATCAGTTGGATTTATAGCACATTCAAATATTTACTAATACTTCACCCGCATATGCTTTTTCTTCACTACGTGAATATTTTTAATTAACATTGTAGAAAACCGTATTCAAGCAAATATAAGTGAATAGACTTAATAATCATACACCGAAATGACAAAAGTCGTGTCGGACCTACTTTGCTTCTGCGTAGTGCAGCAACCCTACGTGGCACGGATTGAACAACTCGTTGGAAGTCCCTGCAGAATTATTTTGCCATTATGCCTTCATAGCCGTCCATAATTTCGAAAGTGTTACCGTTGCAGGATTTTTTCACGAACTGACTTCTCGATTATGTCCCATAAATATACGATGGGATTCATGTAGAGCGATATGGGTGGTCAAATCATTCACTCGAAGTGTCGAGAATGTTCTTCAGACCAGTCAGGTACAATTGTGGCCCAATGTCATGGCCCATTGTCACCCGTAAAAATTCGATCTATAGCGTCCCCAGCGAAATACAGTAATAAGAAAAGACTCAAAAAACAGTATTTATAAAGAAGAGACATTTAAAATTTGAATAATAAGTGGACACTAGCCGCTCAGGCGAACGTACATTTTTCTCCGTGTTATAATAATTTCTCTGTGTAAGTTTCGAGGGCAAAGAAATATAACAAAATGATCTAAAGAGACGACAAGATACGCTCTCTTGTTAATTTTGTAGTCTTCTTCACTTCTTCTCTTGTCTTGGTTGTGTGTAGACGGACATCTTGCGAGTGCTGGCAAATGTAAGCATATTTGCACTAATTAAGCAGATAATATATTGATTTAATATTATTGTTCACTTTTAATTAGTAAGAGGTGATCCCGATTTCAGTCCGCCTTCCTTGAATTAACCTGCATTCGAGTAATTTACATTGCAACAATCGCAGCGGCCGATACAGCCAACGACGCCATTACGTGGCGATATTAACTTATAAAAATTAGCGGAAGCGGAAAACTCGCTCGCTTTCAACATAATATACATTTTTCTCCACAGCCGCCCGATGTTGCAGAAAATACGTAGCTTTAAGATACTTGTTTTCAGGACAACATCCAGAACCAGGACTCCGACTACAATGCAATGGTTAACGGAGGTAAGAAAAAATACTCTCGCGCGTGTGTGGGCCGCAGTTGTAATTAATAACTAAAGATTTTTTGCTTTAAAGTGAACTGACTAGCCGAGGAAATTAATATGAAAAGTTTATTCCATTGTTCAACTTATATGCTCATGTTTTAAGATTCTACGAGTCTAACGTTCATTAACGTAACAAATAATTTCCACTGAAGATTAATATTGTTAAAAAAGAGAACTTCCCAAAAGCATGTAATGGTAAATCAAAGCCTGCCGAAGTGGCCGAGCGGTTCTAGACGCTACAGTCTGGAACCGCGCGACCGCTACAGTCGCAGGTTCGAATCCTGCCTCGGGCATCGATGTGTGTGATGTCCTTAGGTTAGTTAGGTTTAAGTAGTTATAAGTTCTAGGGGACTGATGACCTCAGCAGTTATGTCCCTTAGTGCTCAAGAGCCATTTAGTAAATCAAAATTGAATGAAATTTCATTTTTATTAAGGTTCACCACGTAAGTCGGCAACAATCACCATTACCAATCAATTTCTGTAGTAAATAATAAATTAAATTACGACGGCCGACGGACGCGAGACATCGCTGTTTGTGTACATGAAGCTTTTGATGGCCGCAGCTTCCAAGTAGCCGAACATAACCATTTCCAGTCAATGATCGGTTCACTTTAAATGCGAACATTTTTAGGTTAGGCTTTACCGTGACTGTTACTGACATTAAATGAAACAACAAGTTTACTGTTACCAGTCACCGTTTTATTTTTTCCACGACGCGTTTCGAAGGTTTAAGCCTCCATCATCAGGTGGATTTACATTAGTTAGTATTACATATGTCTGTGTATGTTGTGTTACGACATTGGAAGGACCTTGTGGCACTGCCTAGTGGAGAAACAAGACACTATTTCAGAATATGGTTTTGGATAACTTTTGACAAAAAATTAAACTGATATTTAATGGTAAACTTTAATAAGTAAACTAGAGTACCTCCAGTGGTCACAGGTTCCTTTTTCTGTCGTAACACTTCACATGTATACTGCCACATTTGTAAACAAATATGGCGTCTGGAATCAGCTGGGTGCAAGGTTCGTACAGCAGAAGAGAAGACATAATCGCAAAGTGCAAAAAATATACATTGTAACAACATTATTACAGAATAATCGTTTAAACCATTTGGAGGTGTTTATTTTGAGGTGTCAAATATATGTGTGTGTACTTCAGGTGGTATATAAATCCAATTTTGAAAGGTTAAAACAGCTAAACATTCGTACTCGTTTATGCAATCAGGTGAAAAGTTAAAATGGCTTAAACTTCATACTTGCTAATAACAATTAGGTAAAATGTTATAGGCTTCAATTACAATGATCATATTGGCTACAGCAATAAAATCATACATAGTGTTACGACAGAAAAAGGAACCTGTGACCACTGGAGGTACTCTAGTTTACTTATTAAAAGTTTACCATTAAATATCAGTTTAATTTTTTGTCAAAAGTTACCCAAAACCGTATTCTGAAATAGTGTCTTGTTTCTCCACTAGGCAGTGCCACAAGTTCCTCCAAATGTCGTAACACAACATACACACATATGTAATACTAACTAATGTAAATCCACCTGATGATGGAGGTTTAAACCTTCGAAACGCGTCGTGGAAAAAATAAAACGGTGACTGGTAACAGTAAACGTGTTGTTTCATTTAATGATCGGTTCAGTTGGACCAGAGGACCCTCGTCATTATGGAGCCACCACCTGTTTGCACAGTGCCTTGTTGACAACTTGGGTCCACAGCTTCGTGGGCTCTGTGCCATTCTCGAACGCTACCAACAGCTCTTGCCAATCGAAACACGGACTCATGTGACCAGGTAATGGTTTTCCCGTCGCCTAGGGTCCAACCGATATGGTCACGAGCCCAGGAGAGGTGCTGCAGGCAGCGTCGTGCAGAACAGCAAAGGCACACGTGTCGGTCGTCTAGTGGCATAGCCCATTGACGCCGAATTTTGCCGCACTGTTCTAACGGGCACGTTCGACGCACGTCTGGCATTGATGTCTGCGTTTATTTCATACAGTGTTGATTGCCTGTTTGCACTGGCAATTCTACGCAAACGCCGCTGCTCTCTGTCGTTAATTGAAGGCCATCGGCCATGGCGTTGTCCTTGGTGAGAGATAATGCCTGAAATTTGGTATTTTTGGCACACTCTTGACGCTGTGGTTCTCGGAATACTGAATTGCCTTATGATTTCCGAAATGGCGTGCGCCATGCTTCTAGCTCCAACTGCCGTTCCGCGTTCAAAGTTCGGCAGTTCCCGTCGTGCGGCTATAATCACGTTGGAAACCTATTCACATGAATAATCTGCGTGGAAATGACAGCTCCGCCAATGCACTGCCCTTTTGTACCTCTTGTACCCGAAACAACCGTCATCTGTACGTGTTTATATCGCTATCCATGTCTTTTGTCACCTCAGTGTATATTACCACGATACACTACTAGTACTGTGAAATTGTCACTGCATCTCCAAGTCCTGTTCATTGCACGTACAATAATCTTTACCGTGTCAGAATGGATTTTTTATTTTGTAGCAGGATGAATGAGGTGTAAAGGCCTGAGTAACAGTCGTACTCTGTAAACCACTGTGATGCGCGTGGTAGGTGAAAGTTCCCATCAAGAGCACCCATGCAGTAGTTTGTGGGGGAAACGGGCGGGGCGGGGGGGGGGGGGGGGGGCGCAAGACCTGAGAGAATAGGCGCACTTGCTTCCCATTGTAAAAGGACGTAGCCAAAGAGGGGGTCACGGAGGTCCGGACCTTCACCTTCCTTCACCGAATTAAAATTACATACGACCCTGCTGCCGTGTACTGAAACTATTAAACTAAAAGATATCTTGATTTTCTATCATACGATGAAAAAGGAATACGCAGTATTGATACTCAACAAGGCGAATGATAGTTTAAATCTATCTCTCTCTGTCGATAGAACTACAGGCTATTGTCCATCACAGCCAAGACCAACTACTGTACTTTGGTCGCCTTCCTTTAGCTGATTGTTGGGTTTCATTAATCAGTTCAGTTTGCACTTGCAGTTGAATTTAATTAAGTACCATAGTTTCTGTGTTGTGTGCTGTTGTGACAGTTTCTAATTATGGACAAGTTTGTAGCAGGAAAAAAGCAGTAGACCGATCTAGATTCGTCCGTCCACTAGCGAATGTTGAGTATCGATATTGCGTATTCCTTTTTCGTCGTATGATAACATATCAAGATTCATTTTAGTTTAATTGTTTCAGTACACGGCAGCTAGGTCGTATGTAATTTCATTTCGGTGAAGGAAGGTGAGGGTCCGGACCTTCGTGACCCCTCTTTGGCTACGTCCTTGTACTCTAAAACGTATTTACGCTCTTCTAATACTATAATATTGAAGCCAGGAATTTCATAAACAGTTAACTTTTAAAATATGCGTGCATTCAAGCACTATCAAATGACCAAACACGCTCAAACGACCAAACATGCGCTTGTTGGTTGACTGAGTCAACCAGAGTTCACTTTTTGGCTTTGAATTCTAATTACTCGTTGTTGGACTGCTGGCGGTTCCACCTGTGACCAAGTTGGACATCTCTTAGTCATCTGATTGTTGGTAAAGTTGTAGGGAGAAGGCGTTAGGAATAATTGCAGCTTATCCTTGTTCGCGCTGTGTTGAATGTGCAGAGTCAACCACGCGACCACTAATGTAATTAATTTTTTTTATTAATTATTTATACCATCGTTTTTATGAGTTGAAAATGACTTTCATTTTTGAGTGTAATTTTAGGGCTTGTTTAAAAAAAAGGATTGCCAAAGGACGAGATTGAAAAGCTTCTAAATGACAATTCCGACGAGAGAGAGTATTCTGAATTTGACTTGTCCGACGGGGAGGAAGAACAAATACGAGACTGCGATCACAACAGTGAAGGAGAAATAGAAGCGAATCCTTTAGAGAGAAATGAACATAAAAGGAAGAGGAAGTGCAACGTCATGAAAAAGATGAATGAAATTACAATTAAACCCAGACCATTAGCTGCTTACAGGCGTTGATAAATATCAACGGGGACAGTGGAAAGTGTGTCCCCCGACCGAGACTATAACCCGGGATCTCCTGCTTACATGGCAGACACTGTATCTGATTGAGCCGTAGAGGGGGCAGAGGATAGTGCGACTGCAGGGACTTAGCTCTGGCACCCGTGAGACACACACTTCCCTCCTACTGTCTACACACTACCTTTGTAGCGCCCCTGCCCGCTATACTCATTACTCGCGGCAGTCTGTCTTCCGATTCCCGTAAGAGTTTGAGCAATGTGAGTGCATCCGCACTGAAGATAATCATTGGCCGGTAAGCCTTATCTGTGTGAAGATGGTGATGCTGACGATATTTTGGTTTGTGGGTCTTTCATTGGTAAATAAGGTAAAATTAAGTGGTCCAAGGAAAGTGTTATAGCCAAAACAGCAAAAATCCCCTCAAAAAATGTAATAGAAATCTTTCATGGTCCAAAGAGGTCTACTAAGGTCATTACACAGGAAGTGACGGCGTTCAGAAATGTTGTTATTGAGAACATGATTGATTCACTCATGGAATACACCAACTTGCAAATTAGAAACCTAATATCACAAAGCAAGTATTCTAGAGAGAGGGATGTAAAGGAGACTTGGAGGAAAGAGATTTGTGCTCTTATTGGAACTTTTGATTGGCTTGAAGGGTGGAAATAAGACAAAAGTTGAACACCTTTGGAGTAGTAATGGCACACTCTGGTATGATTATTCTCAAAGCTTGTATGTCACACAGATGGGTCTTATTTCTCCTCAGAAGTGAGAGATTTGATGACAAAGTGACAAGAACGCAAAAACGTGAGAAAGATAAATTAGCAGCGATCAGACCACATTTGGAACAATTTGTTACAAATTTTAAGGAAAGCTATAATTTGGGGGAGTTTGCAATCGTAGATGAGATGCTGATACCTTTTAGAGGAAGATGTTCGTTCGTTCAGTACGTACAAACCACCAAAGTATGGTGTGAAATTCTTTGCTATTTGCGATCCCAAAACAGTCTACACCACATCACTTAGGTTATGTTGTGGAACACAACCAGATGGCTCGTACAAGGTATCAAATAAACCATACGATATTGTACATTGACTGAGGGAAACTTGAACGGATCCAATCGGAATACTGTTTTTGATAATTGGTACACTAGTTATCCCTGGCAATCTCACTTATATAGAAACACATCACTTGGTGGTTTGGGGGGGGGGGGGGGGGAAGAAGAGAGAAAGCTACAATTCCTTCGGAATTGTTACTCCTGAAATCAGGAATATTGGGTCATCACTCTTTGGATACCATAAAGAAATCGCAATGGTGTCATATGTGCCCAAAAAAAAGTGTTGATCTGCTTAGGACCATACACATTGAAGGCACAATTTAACAAAATGCCAGAGTTGGTCACTTACTGTAGGCCTCAACCACTTCCTTCTGAATTCCTTTCTTCCTGAACATACGTCAATTCCCTTGAGGATGCAGCCTCTCTGCTTAAACGAGAACAGGTACATCGAAGGCAAGCCTAACATCTCCTTGGTTACTTCCGGCGCTGGAATCCATAAGATAAATAAATAATAGTTCCAATTCTCCTCATTTAGATCCATGCGTCTGTCCGCCGGAAAATTCTTTAACGCAGAAAGTGATCTTTCCACATTGAAAGAGATGATGGATGCATACTTAAATCAGAAAATTTGAGGAAGTGTAAGGTTGAATAATTCCAGATCTTGTGCATTTTCGCCAACAAGAATTGTTCTAGCTTCTCTATTCCAGCAGCGCTGTCTGTAATAATCACGGTGTCGAACAAAAACCGCGCTCGTCCGTCCTCAATCACTTCCTCATCTCGAATCCAAATTTTAAGAAAAGTGTAAAATGGTCTTAAGATTGGAGCTTTGCTGCTTCTTAGTGGTTTGTCAAAATACAGCAATCCTAAGCAAAGAGGTAATATCTCTGCTTTGTGAAAATTTCGAGATCATTGTCGAATAAAATGTTTTGTCTTTCTTCATGGAAATTTTGGGACTATATGGAAAAACATGAGTCGTTTTAAGTTCCTACTTCAGAAATCATGCATTAGGATCTCTTACTCATTGCGTACGGAATGCGGGAAGTAGGATACTTAGAAGCCAGTAATATTTTTAGAGATTCATCATTTAATACTGATTCGTAAAATTTTGTTCGTATGATTTGGTGGGCTGTATAGTTAGCAAATCCGTTTGTTACGCAGTAGAGCAACGAACGATGCTGGGTGAGTGTAGGTCATAATAAACTAGCATACTTCTTTGTCAGAGTTGTGTGTCACATATTTATGTCAAAGAAATTTGACAGCGTAATAGGAAATTTTGTCAAATCTCGCCTTTCGTTCAAAGAAATATTGACCAATCTAGGGCCTCACCGTAGATTTGAGTATCAAAGTCGTTCGTCTTGTGGTAACTGAGAAATTTAACCACTAGGGGCGCTGGTACCGCTACATCTATTTGACGTCTCTGTAGTGTGTTTGTAAACATGACTTCACCGTTTCGTTGGTGTGTTGCTTCGACTCTTTTTTAATTACCTTTCTTCGATTGGGATGAGCAAGGGGCACAACACATGCTATCAATCGTGTGCTGATTGGCAGGTATAACATGGCTGCAGGCGACTTCATATCCACTATTACACCTACATCTGGAAACATTCAGGCAGCTTTTCAGGAAGCTGGGATGGAGGAGGTGGTCATACTCTAAAATGTTTTTTTTTCTTAGCTTTCCATTCTACTTTGTCTATTTTTGAACTCTGGCTGCCACAAGTTAAAAAGTGCTTCATTGGTTTCGTACTTTTTATTAATTTTGCAATTGTTGGAACACTATTAATTAAATTATTCAAAAATAGTATACTAAACATTTATTTTCCTTTACATATTTCTCCTGCAATGCTTTATAGATCACTGCTTACGTTTCTGGAACTATTTTGGTTAATGTGCACTGTGATATTCGAGTGGTGTATTGTAAACCAGAGTAGCTCTCTTCTGTATCAAGAAATCGCATTTTTATGATGAGCCTGTCATCTATACAGAATTTCTCAAGCGAGTATTCTGTTTCGTAAGATGAGAAGCCACTTTACCCAGCAAACACTGAAATGCACTCTCATCCTTTCGTAAGTAATTTACGTAAGATTTGACGTCCTCTGCTTGTAGCTGTCGTAACAAATTTTGCTGAATGCTTTTATTATCTCGACATAAAACTCGAGACTTCGCCCATGTACGTTGCCCTTTTTCCGCCCTTCTCTTCGAAATGCACACACAATAAAATTGTGGTACAAGCAACTGCAACTCGTAAAAAGAAGTTGTTGTTGTACGCAGTCTTGAACTTTGACGATAAATATGATGAGTGTGTCATTCCCCTTATAGCGTAACGTCAAAAGAAATCTTTCAATAAGAGTTGGGGTGGTTACTGAAAGCTTCATGTCTTGCTCCCTTTAACAGCCAAACATGTTTCATTTACGTCTCTGTTCAGTGCTTCGTTTTAAGCCTAATGTGCAGTTGTTGTCGCTGTTTCTTTAGACCTGCTTTACAGATGCTGTTTCACCACAAAACGTTGTACTAGGTTCATATCCATTCAGTGTATGCTGAATTATTTTTATTAACTTGAGAAACAGTTCCTTTACATTCTCAAGCCCAGATCTAAAGTTTTCGATTTCTTTCTTGAAATTTGATACTACTGCCTCTTTACCTATTTAATTGAACATGTAAATCATTCTGCTTGTTATAGTTAATCATTTTCCTTTCGTAATCATTGTTTCTCCGACCACCCCACTGTCACTGATAAGTTTTGTCGTGGACATCCTAAAAGGGACCAGGTCCCTTTTTTTTGCCATTAGGTCTAATGTATTTCCTTCATGAGTGGGCTTGCAAACTGCTGTTCTAAGTAGTTTTCAAAAAAGCATTTAATATTGTTTCACAGAATGTCTTGTCACACACCACTTACGAACCTGTAATTATCCCAGTTGATTGGGAAATAACATGAGATTCCTGCGGTGATGACGGCCTGCCTCGCAACAGCGAAAAAAGTCATCGTGGCAGGGAAGAACTAAGCATTGTGGATATTATTGGTATTCTCGCATAACACGCCTTAAGAGACTCGCCCAGATAAATATTCACATCAGAATATGTCATGGCCCTGTGTATTAAAATATCAAGATGTTTATCAATAATAGTATGTATTACTTAAACTCAGAAGGAGCAACACCCAATAGAGAGATTCGTACATAAATAAGTAACAGCACGGTACCTGAAGGATGCAGTTCCACAGGTTACTTCTGTGAGCCATAAAAAAGAAACTTGGTGGATTTGTGTGTTTAACCCTTTTTATAAGACTTCTAGTCTCTTAGATACAACCTTGGCACAGGTTCATCAATGATGTCTTTGTAGTTTGGACACTTAGTGGATGACGACTTTTCCGAATGGTCACCTCCTTTCCCATATTACCGTATCCACCTCCGCCTTCCTCATTCTGAAATCGTTTGTTGGCCTCCCACCCACACTTGTGCTGAATCAATCTAATAAGAAACAATATATCCACTAAAACTGCTACCAACCCTTCCCTAGTCAGGTGCTTACTTCTCTTCAGCGAAGGTATCCTTGGTAAAAGAATCGGTTCTTTACGTTGATCCTTCAACACATATACAAATAACTTCTCTCAGGCCTTGCTCTTCAACTGCTATTCCAGTGACACAATCTAAAAACAAATTTCCCAGGCTGTCTTCTCGTTGCCACTGAAGTATCTACTTCCAAACGATAACAAAGCATATTCTCATGACCTAATACCATCCTTCCTGGGATTCGACATATGATGCTGCAAGCGAATGGAGGTACAAAAAGAAGTGATTTGTCAAGTTACAAACTTGAAGCCTACGTCCGCTGTCCTAAGAAGCCCAAAACATTAGGCTCACCGCATTCATATCTCCGTGGTTCACCGCGATGGTACTTCCCCGCGACATCACTTTGACATGCCCTTACCCAGTTTCGGCCATGATGAGTGCTTTGATTTTGTGGAAACTTAGTTCTTTCATCGAAAATTCGAGCTTGCCTTGTTTCTGGGTGTACTAATCGGTCCGATCGAAATCTTAAGTGTAAAGGAATCATACTTTATTCATAAGTGGAGGCGTTCAAACAATATTTTCTTTTTTTTTACATCAACTATGGCGCGCTGTTTACTTTTATGGTAGTGGTTTCATTTCTGTATTTTGATTTTGACCTTGCCTTTCTTTACTCAAGGGTCCATTTTTTCTCTTCTTTCCTGTGTTTCTCATTGACTTTCAAATCGCAAGTACTCGGACATCCGAGCGCACTGTATCAACGATGACGCCTCCGCACAACAGACGGCTACATAGCGGCTCTGATTGCTGGGCGCAGGATCTCATTCATGCCCTTCATTCCTCCCGTCAACAATTATGCGCTGTTCACATTTCCTCTCCCACAAGAAAAGAGTCTTGCTAGAACAGCCGGAGACAGTGGTCATGTATGTTGGGCTTTCGTGGGTATGACTGTATGAATGTTTGTTTGTGCTTTGCTTCTTTTTCCGAAGAAGGTTTTGCCGAAGAACTTACGTGAACACACTTTTCGTCCTGCCCGCCTACTGCTCGGCATGTGAGTAACAATCTATCCGTTTCACATTATAGTAATTCCCTTATGAAGTTTGTTGTAAATGACCCACTACACATCTGTATGAACAATGACGTCCATAATTAAAATACCAGAAGAAAAGAAGTGACATTCATTATGCCACATTAAGGTTGTACATGGCACAGACAGAGGTAAACTACATTGAGACTAATGCACTGACAATCTAATGAAACAAGAACTCTGCTTTGCATGGAAGTATACCTTTATGCAGTTCTATTTATTTGACATTTCAGTAATCGTTTAATTTGTTGACATGCAGAAGATACGATTACAGGCCTCGCTTCTATCCTTATTGCACACGTTTATGGGTTAGCAAAGACCACGTAGGTAAGAGTTATGTTTTTTTTCCAATCGAGCATTGCTTTCGGAGTTCCAGCTTCATTTGTTATCGTTGCAGATAAAGTAAAAGAGGAATAAAATGCGTTACGGAAGCATCCTTTTCACATCACATCCGTTTCTTCGTGGCTTTTCGAAATATATCAACGGGAAAAAGTTACATTAATGAGGCCAAATTTGTCGTAATGCAAGAGCAAATACGCACTCAACAACAGAAAAACATTCGAAATTGCCTTCCTTACATTCTGTTATTCATGTAAACTCTGTAATATTTAGCATTTAAAACAGCTGCTGCGTGCACACAACAGAAATAATGAGTAAGAAGCAATCACAAACATTAGTCTGCAAATGTTTTGGACTATTTAACACAGTTAAACGGCGGCAGACCCTGCCCACTCTGGCTTCATAACAGTGAAAGTTTATAGCGCCATCGCCCCACCTCTTTTTTTTATGTGTAAAAGCGAAAACTTTCCGTACTCAAGCCTGAATTGATGTCATCCGTCCCCAATACCCTTTCCATACCACACCTATCGTCATACATTGTCGCTCCCCCTCTCACATTCACAACATTTTTGTCAGTTGAAATGCAATAATTTTTGTTTCGGTTGCAATTAGGCATTGAAATAATTTCAGTGTCGACAAGTGAAAATTTGTGCTGGACTGGGACTCGAACCCACATTTCCTACTTCTCGCTAATAGTCGCCTTGACTGCCTAGGCAATCTGTACACGACGCCTGTCTGATCCAAATTCCCGTTTTGTCGCACACTACTGACATAGTGCCCTCCGTCCGTCATAGCTGTTGCTCGCCAGCATTTGCATTAGTACCGCAAGAGTTCGGGAGTGTGTGAATTTGCAACGAAGAGGCGTTCTGACTGTCAGGCGATGCTCGAAAGAACAGACACCATAGGTATATATGGCTTGACGGTCATAAGATCTCATGAGTGTGAATACACTCTCTCCCATGAGCTCTTGTGGGAGAGTACGATCGATAGGAGGCGCCATGTCTGTAGTATGCGACAAGATAAGAATTTGGTTCAGACAGGAGTCGCGTCCAGGTAGCAAAGGCGATCAAAGTGACCTTGGTGAGAAGCGGGAAATTGGGGTTCAAGTAATTGTCCAGCACAAATTTTCGCTTGTCGCCACTGAAATTATTTCCATGCCCAATTGTAACCAAGTCAGAAATTATTTCATTTATTACATACGGTATATGAGTATACCGTATGACCACAATCTATTGGTTATGACCTGTAGATTAAAACTGAAGAAACTGCAAAAAGGTGGGAATTTAAGGAGATGGGACCTGGATAAACTAAAAGAACCAGAGGTTGTACAGAGATTCAGGGAGAGCATAAGGGAGCAATTGACAGGAATGGGGGAAATAAATACAGTAGAAGAAGAATGGGTAGCTTTGAGGGATGAAGTAGTGAAGGCAGCAGAGGATCAAGTAGGTAAAAAGACAAGGGCTAGTAGAAATCCCTGGGTAACAGAAGAAATATTGAATTTAATTGATGAAAGGAGAAAATATAAAAATGCAGTAAGTGAAACAGGCAAAAAGGAATACAAACGTCTCAAAAATGAGATCAACAGGAAGTGCAAAATGGCTAAGCAGGGATGGCTAGAGGACAAATTTAAGGATGTAGAGGCCTATCTCACTAGGGGTAAGATAGATACCGCCTACAGGAAAATTAAAGAGACCTTTGGAGATAAGAGAACGACTTGTATGAATATCAAGAGCTCAGATGGAAACCCAGTTCTAAGCAAAGAAGGGAAAGCAGAAAGGTGGAAGGAGTATATAGAGGGTCTATACAAGGGCAATGTACTTGAGGACAATATTATGGAAATGGAAGAGGATGTAGATGAAGATGAAATGGGAGATACGATACTGCGTGAAGAGTTTGACAGAGCACTGAAAGACCTGAGTCGAAACAAGGCCCCCGGAGTAGACAATATTCCATTGGAACTACTGACGGCCGTGGGAGAGCCAGTCCTGACAAAACTCTACCATCTGGTGAGCAAGATGTATGAAACAGGCGAAATACCCTCAGACTTCAAGAAGAATATAATAATTCCAATCCCAAAGAAAGCAGGTGTTGACAGATGTGAAAATTACCGAACTATCAGCTTAATAAGTCACAGCTGCAAAATACTAACACGAATTCTTTACAGACGAATGGAAAAACTAGTAGAAGCCAACCTCGGGGAAGATCAGTTTGGCTTCCGTAGGAACACTGGAACACGTGAGGCAATACTGACCTTACGACTTATCTTAGAAGAAAGATTAAGAAAAGGCAAACCTACGTTTCTAGCATTTGTAGACTTAGAGAAAGCTTTTGACAATGTTGACTGGAATACTCTCTTTCAAATTCTAAAGGTGGCAGGGGTAAAATACAGGGAGCGAAAGGCTGTTTACAATTTGTACAGAAACCAGATAGCAGTTATAAGAGTCGAGGGACATGAAAGGGAAGCAGTGGTTGGGAAGGGAGTAAGACAGGGTTGTAGCCTCTCCCCGATGTTGTTCAATCTGTATATTGAGCAAGCAGTAAAGGAAACAAAAGAAAAATTCGGAGTAGGTATTAAAATTCATGGAGAAGAAATAAAAACTTTGAGGTTCGCCGATGACATTGTAATTCTGTCAGAGACAGCAAAGGACTTGGAAGAACAGTTGAATGGAATGGAATGGACAGTGTCTTGAAAGGAGGATATAACATGAACATCAACAAAAGCAAAACAAGGATAATGGAATGTAGTCTAAGTCGGGTGATGCTGAGGGAATTAGATTAGGAAATGAGGCACTTAAAGTAGTAAAGGAGTTTTGCTATATGGGGAGCAAAATAACTGATGATGGTCGAAGTAGAGAGGATATAAAATGTAGGCTGGCAATGGCAAGGAAAGCGTTTCTGAAGAAGAGAAATTTGTTAACATCCAGTATTGATTTAAGTGTCAGGAAGTCATTTCTGAAAGTATTCGTATGGAGTGTAGCCATGTATGGAAGTGAAACATGGACGATAAATAGTTTGGACAAAAAGAGAATAGAAGCTTTCGAAATGTGGTGCTACAGAAGAATGCAGAAGATTAGATGGGTAGATCACATAACTAATGAGGAAGCATTGAATAGGATTGGGGAGAAGAGAAGTTTGTGGCACAACTTGTCCAGAAGAAGGGATCGGTTGGTAGGACATGTTCTGAGGCATCAAGGGATCACCAATTTAGTATTGGAGGGCAGCGTGGAGGGTAAAAATCGTAGAGGGAGACCAAGAGATGAATACACTAAGCAGATTCAGAAGGATGTAGGTTGCAGTAGGTACTGGGAGATGAAAAAGCTTGCACAGGATAGAGTAGCATGGAGAGCTGCATCAAACCAGTCTCAGGACTGAAGACCAGAACAACAACAACATATGAGTATACACGGCTGCAGGATCATGAACGGTGTCTGTTGTTTTGGGCATGTGCAGAAGAACAGACACCGCACATATATAAGTTCTTGCCAGATATTACTACATTCTTGGACCACCGTTCTTCCTCCAAGATTCCCAGATCTGTGGTTGTCCCTTTTGTAAACTATGCTCCATCCACCCAGCCAGTGGAAAAATGCATAACTCTATAAGACATGAAATATCAGTAGGCATTAGCGATCTTTCTGTTCAACACTTCAGTAATTAAGAACTTTAATCCACGTGGAATATTTGCATTATTAGCATTGAAGAAGTATTTAATACTCTGTCCTATTTTTCTTCTCAACTGTTGGCACTACAGTTAAGTGCGGTCGGTTCGGAAGAAATTGGCATTGTTGGTTTTAGTATTCTTCTGAAAATTGAGGGAGTGGCGTGTACCAGCAGTTACGAGAAGAAAAGGGCGAAACATTCTTAGGAATATCAAGGAAATATTGTGAAGAAAGCCAAAATTCGTGGAGAGGAACACGTGAGTTATAGAGGCAAAGCAATTCCGAAAAATGTGTGTCCGCAAGTGTCGATATTTTCTGCACATGGAATGCAAAGATGACCAGTACCTTTCTATGCAAGGACTGGTCATGTCTAGTGATGTTAAAAAAACACCGCCGAAGAAGTGAGAAGGGGTGCAGGCTTGAAAAATCTTTCAGCTACTGTGTCCTCGTTGGAGACAAACGATTTGAGCCATATAGAAAAGATTTTCTAAGTAGGCCTATTTGTGCAATAACTCATGCTAGAGTTAAAAGAATTCGCAAACTACTGTGTAATGGACAGACACCGAAAGACAGAAGAGGGAAATGTAAGAGTGTTAATGTTATGCCGTCAGAGGAAATTGTCAAAATTACAGATAACATCAGATCGTTCCCCATTAAGGAAAGTCATTATGGTAGCCGCACTATGCACTACGTTGACTGTGAACTGTTTGTGAAAAGAATGCACCAACTTTTTATTGCCAAACAATCTCGCCATTGAAATACTACTATAATGTTTTTCGTGAAAACTTTTCACTTGCTTGCCGAAGACCGAAAGTTAGACACTTGCTGCACCTGCGAAGAGTTGACGTTAAAGATTAAGTCAAAAACACAAAATGAGGTAGCAAAATGAGCAGAAGTAGCCGAGAAGATTGTCTACGAGTGAAGATCCAAGGTGGTTTCATGATGCTCTGCAAGTTGGGAAAAGACCGTTTGAGACTAATCCTATACCTACTGCTTGTGGTGTAGACTACACGCAAAATATTAAACTTCCTCGTGTCCTGGTGCAGGAGCTGTTCTACTTGCGCCAGCTGACTGTTGCAGTATTTTGTATACATAATCTGCATACAAGGTCATCTCTTTTTTTATCTCTGTCTCGAAGGGAATGTAAAGAAAAGATCCAATGAAGTACGTATTTTTTCTATTAAGCTACATCAAAGACCATATAGCCCAGGAAGTGAAAAACTTACTTCTGTTTTCTGATAACTGCTCGGGGCAGAACAAACACAACACGATGATGCGTCTGCATTTGGCTCTTATGGAGTTAGACCGATTTGGGAAGATTGAACATTTTTACCTTATCCGCAGTCATTCATTCCTGCCATATGATAGGATATTTGGGGTAATAAAGAGAGCTTTCAAGAAAGTAAAGAGAATGTACATAATCCATGGGTTAATGGAGCTTATAGTAACTGCAAACTGTAAATTTCATCATGCAATTGGTGGATGGAGGTGAAATAGTAGACTTCAAGAAGTGGTGGCCACCAATTTATAAGATGACTTGCATTTCTATTGAAATGTCGAAATGAGATACTCCAAGGGCTGATAAGGTACCACTAAATATTTCAAAGTTTCATCATTTCTGTTATAAATCATCAATGCTAGGATTTATGGAAGCAATACAATTCATTAATGCGCTTCAGACCAGTAACTTCTCCTTGAAATTTGACCAAAAGAAGCAACCACAGTTGCCAGATAAGTGTTAAAAGGATACGAAAGTGCCTGTTGTTGTGAAGAAAATGGAAGACATTAAACAATGTGTATAATTTGTTCCCGACAGTGAAAGTATGCCATCCTTATGGATGAAATATTAACTTGACCTACAGCAAATATGCAAGAAACATTGGGTGGACTTCTCTACTGTAAACATTAAATACTATTTTGTTTTGTTTCTTGTTTTTTTCCTTTTGTAAACAGTTTAATCAGCAAAAGCATTCAAATGTGTTGTATTACAGCTCTGCAATAAACATAAGAACAGTGTATTGTATTCTAGATAAAAATACTTTATTTGTTTTGGTATTTTTGAAATTTTTCTTATCAAATGCATTGATTGCAAGAACAATCTAAATCCACAACATAAAAAGTTTTTTGTAATGCAAACGGGTTAGCATGTAGGTGTGAGATGTTGACACTAAACCTGTTGAGTGCTACTTAAGGTTAAGTTTCACCTTATTCTAATAATTTATAAATGTAGTAGGCTACTTGCATTGTTTTTCTCACGTTCCTTGAAAGGTGCTGAATGTGACTTAGGTTCTTTTGTGACCGGCAAGTCATTTATAAAATATCACAACTACTGGGTCTTCAGTGATACAACACATACATACAGTTTGTGTGTCTGACTTGAAAATCTACAGCTGAGAGTGCTCGCGTGTACAGCATACAGTGATGTTCTTCATTTTCTGTGCATGTGGATCCTGTGTTAGCCCTGCAGTGATACTGCTGGATGGAGAGAAAAGATGGTTGTCAAGTTCACTAAAGCAAAGTTGAGACTGGTGCTATTACTCAAATTTTGCATTTCTGTATTAACAATTTTTAAGGCTTACGAAATGATTTAGTTGTGTGTGAAAATAGTTCACCAGCGTACAAAGATGAGAAAAATTCTTTGTCCTCAGCAGAATTGTCAGATGCACCACAAGGTGGCAAGCTTTACATGAGGATGGCATCCACATTTTTCAAGTACTTGTAAGTGGAAGCCTTAGAGTTCTGCAATAGATGACGTAATTTACAAATTGTCAGAAACATTTGCATTAGTCCTCACCAACCTACCATATTGTACATAATAAACTACCCTTGGCGAAAGTGTTTGATTTATGTGCCTCATTGACAATGACCAACAAAACACAGTTGTTTTCTTTTGTTTCAGTTCAAACACTACAAGTGAATACCAATAATGCATCACTTGTAACGTGCTTGTTGTAAGCAGAAGTCACTAACTGCCGTATCTGGCAAGAGTTGGGTGCTGCTAAAATTTCATGATTGGTGGACTGCATTGCAGATTCAATGAGATAGCTGTTTTGCTCATAATTAAAAGATTTCAGCTTGTGACAAAGGCCAACTTTGTTGTCATACATTTTTTGTGCTAGTCATAATTAAATTTCCTTCCACTGATTGCATAAAATTATATTTATCTAATCAATGAAATTGAGAAATATCATGGCTAAATAAATGTCTGTCAGGTAAAGATGATCCAAACTTGAAAATAATAATTTTCTAAAACATATAGACCTTAACGTATGTCAGGCACAATCATTGGAACATTTCAAGAAAAAGGTGGAGCAACTTTCTGGGCATGTGCGCTGCGACTGCCTTTGCAGGACAGTCGTATTGTTGCATGGAAGTTCTGTCATGTGCTGCATAAGGTGCTGAGAGAAGGCCACCCACAGGTTTTACCGTATTCACAACGTTACAGAGGGAAGATTGAGGACCTGGGGAAATATTGGGTGAGTAAATATTCTTTAGTAGAATTTTAGCAGCAATGTTTCCACCCATTTGGTTTGCTGTGCTCTTTTCATGAGTATTCCATTTGATTTCTTATGTTGTTCTTGTTCTGTGTAGTATAATATTAATTCTTGGTCTCCATGTATCTTAAAAATAAGCTTAATGATAAAAGCCAGAGTTTTGAGATACAGTGTAGGATGCAAACAATGCTATTTAAAGATTAACCATTAGTGTTTTCTGTTGCTCCTGATTACATTTTTTTGTGCAGGTCTAGATAGCTCAAGTTATATATTTCAGAAGTTGTGACAGCCACGGCATTATAGTTAGGTGGAGGGTGAACTAAAATATTATGATTTTAAAGGCATTCCCTACATGTGGGTCAAATCATATATTAACGGTAGAAAACAGAGGGTGGTTGACAAATGGTATCACAAGAAATAAACTAAATTCAGCGTATGAAAATATTTGATATGGTGTCCTCCAATGTATGATGGTTGGGTGACCCCTGTTCATGGCCTAGATAATGATTTGGCAGGGCTATTGAAGGACTCTTGCTGATGACACAAGTTTAGTCCCACTGATAGAGGGCTCAAACACACCCATTCAAGATGGAGCCACACACCCATCCAAGATGCAGCCAGGAGAACAATAGAACAGGTATACAAATGGTTCACAGCAAGTAGCTTTAACTCTTACTCATACAAATCTTCACATTTCCAAACAAATAAAAGTGGCTTACAGGTGCTAGAAGAAGAGATCAATTGGCATGCGCTGGATGAGGCTCAGTTGCTGAAATTCATGGACATCCGGGTGGATAATAACCTGAGGTAGTAGAGTATTAACAAAGTGACAAGTTGACCAAAAATCTCAGTTCTTCTTGCTTTATGCTTAGAATCTTTCTTGGAACCAAAAAGTATTCATTCACTGAAGTGTGCTGTAAGAAAATTAATAATCAAATACCTTGTAGAAGCCTCTACATTGTCTTCGGGTATCTTAAACTTGGAGTGCCAATACATTTACATTCTGATGGGGTTTGTGATTAAAAATGAGAGTGAATTTAGGATGAACTGTGCAGTTCACAACCACAACACTAAAAGTAATAATTGCCATACTAGACTACCATACTAGGCCACCTGTCTAGGGTTCAGACTGAAGCTTTATATTCTATTGCGAAAGTCTGAAACAGGTGCTGACAGACATTGGACAAGAAATAGATAATTAGCAGATATTCAGAAACGTAGTGACTAGGTGACCCTGCCATATTAGCCATTCCTTCTATAATTTGTCAGAGTATTTCAGCGCTCGTCTGTGAGTTTCAGTTTATGTTAATGTTGAAACTAAAGTGTTTTTTTAACTTTTCAGTAATAGATAGTTAAAATTGTTCCTGAAATCAGTCATGTCCCCCCCCCCCCCCCCCCCTCCCCACCAGTGGATGCTTGAGGAAAACAAACCATGTCCATATTCTGGCTTTTGAGAAAAATAAACATGCAAAAATCTTCTTTGTTACAAATAACACATGTAACATTCATTGAAACATTGTATTTGTTAGAATATAATTACCATTGCAGTTAAGGGACATCTGTCATTCAGTGTTTGCCATTATGGAAGAGAGTTCTGACTGAGTTTACAGATGCTGAGATTTTGAGCAAAACTGGGCCAAGTGCACACAATAAATTTTCATTGCAAGAAATTTATTTGTAAATACGTTCCACAAGCAACCTCCATAATGCTTTACAATTGTTAGATACGTATTGTAATTGGATAAATGTCCTAAACTCTCTCCCCCCCCCCCCCCCTCCTTCTCTCTGCCCATCTCCTCCTGTCCTCTCTCTTTGTCTA